>NC_060129.1:82980013-83605013 GCF_021461395.2 Schistocerca americana
GGACGTGTTGACTGCCCGCGCCCACGTGTCAACAGGCGTACGAGGCTGGCTGCACCGATGTCTCTTTGTGCAGAGTCTGCGTCCGTCTTGTGCACACGCAAGTTTACACAGGTGTAAAACGTACGTTTACACTAGCTACGAACTGTGCCCAATGCTGAAAAATACTGAACCTGCCGTTACAACTGTATTAGGATCCATGACAACATCAAAACGGACATAAGGCACTCGTCGAAATGTAACGTGCATACAATATCTGACACAGCAAGAATTATTGTTACTGTAATACTCCATTTCTTTGGCTCTGCTAACAACCATACTGGAACCTGTCAACCCATCCGAGACCTCGGGCTATGCAACACATCACTTTTCCACCACAACCAATATTAGAAAAAATACGGAATAAAGCAGCTATGTAAACATCACTGCGTTATGGACTGTGCGGCTGATCCCGGTGGAGGTTCGAGTCCTCCTTCGGGCATGGGTGTGCGTGTTTGTCCTTAGGATAATATAGGTTGTGTGTAAGCTTAGGGACTGATGACCTTAGCAGTTAAGTCCCATAAGATTTCACACATAAAAAAAAACGTCACTGCGTTATGTTGTATACGTAGGTATATATGACGTCACGCAGCATATCATTACGCCGCGGGGCAATGTCGACGCCCCTTATCGGTAGCTGCGACCTGCTCCAGTTTAGACAGCCGTCTGTGCTGGGAAGACGGGTATTTGCAGAACCTAAGGAGTGTTGATGCTTCAAAAAGGTGAAACAAGACGGAAGTCAGACAGCTGCAGACTTTTTTTAACTGGCTAACTACTAAGTGGTTTATGACCAAATTGGCCACAAATGCGACAGAGAAATTTTGGCGAATCGCTTTTTTCTTCAGCGGAGCCATAGAAGTACCGGGTGGTCGTAAGTAAAATGTAGCCACTCACCGAGGTCCATTGTGGTCTGTAATTACCGTATGGCAACGAAACTTGGAAGGTATGCTAAGGCGTTAATGCGAAACCAGTTTGCACCGGAGGAAATCAGTTCCGATTTTAGTTACCAGGTGCGAATCTGTCGTTGTGGAAAGTCTCATCAAAGTCTTCGGTGCTCATACTGAACACATTGTGCAGCTGGCGGTTAATAACAAGATCTACATTCTGCCTTTCTCACTTGTTTGACCCTTCCTGCCCACGTTCCGTTGCCAATCCATTACATATGGAAACATTTCTATACGTCTTTCTTCCGTTGATAGAGCCATTTGGTGGTCAAAATTGAAAATAATTCCTTTCCAGTGCAAATCGGTTCCGCAAGGGGGCTTTAGTGTACCAAGTTTCGCTACCATACAACAGTTACAGTCCACACTGGACGCCTGTGAGTGGCTCAACTTCAGATTATGAGCACCCAGTGGTACAGTACCGTTACTGCCACCCCAAGTATCGTGTGAGACACCACACTGTCAAAGATTCTGCTGGTGGACAGAACACGTGAAGAATTAAAAGCACCCAGAAACATTCTACACATTCGTAAGTCACCAGCGATCATAATCCGTTTTTATGGGCAATCGATGTGTGCCTCAGAGAGCGAATTCCACACTTTCTCGACTAAATGGCGGCCTTTTTCTGAAACTGTTTTGGCTGCGGCCACTCTTCATCCGTCAACGTCACATTTCCCGACAACTCAGCCAACTGATCTCGCTACCCACGAGACGTTTTGGACAGGTCTTCAATACGGTGCTTCAATTGCGTTGCATATTTTGTGATAGCCGAGTATAAGAACGGAAACCACCACACACACTTCAGTGTCACGAAAGTGAGAGCCATTTGGAGCTCAGATTTCGGGTTACGCATTATTCATAAAATTCGTGGAACCTTTATTTAATCATCCCGTCCCTCACGTGTGAAGACAGTCACTTTTATGTGACATCACGCGTCCTGTGCTGCGATTGGATGCGTGGAGCAAACTGGACAGTTGCTGTGCTGATCTACCTGTTTGCGAAGTTAAAGTTAGCAATTTCATAGTTTTGGTACTCAAATTTGCGTTTTATGACGATATGTAATCTAAATGATATACGACATTTCAGAAGTCTTCATGATTTTCAGTATTTTATCATGCTAAAATGTCGATAAATCTGACGTCAGTGGCTACCGATAATTCCCAAACGGTGACTTACCATCAGTAAAGGGTAAGGCTTCTGTAGCAGTATCTGCCTAAACGAAATAATATTTGCTATAGGTTTCAGTCAAATATAATTAGCAAATGCCGCCACAAATGTAATTCCGACGTGATTCAGCGCTCTGACGGAAACTAACAACAAATCTTCCTCGATTCTCGCAAATATTGCACTGGAAATGGCACAAATTAAATCTAGATTCTGCCGCCGATATAGGCCGCATATAAAAATTTACACTGCACTTTAATTGTGTCATTTGAACGCCAGATAAAGAGGTTGGCAAGTGACAGTCAATCACCATCATACCGATTATCATACCGATAACTCGCGTCATAAGTATGCACGATAATATTCTTCAGATCCATTTGTTCCTTTTTAGGCCACTCGGCCAATGGGTAAACAAAAATTTGAAAGCGCACGAAAGACTAGAACGTAATAGTGCGACGCAGCAAAACGGAGCAAACGAAACAAAACCGTGGACGGGACAGCACGGCCTGTATTCGCCTGGGACGTGTTGACTGCCCACGCCCACGTGTCAACAGGCGTACGAGGCTGGCTGCACCGATGCCTCTTTGTGCGAAGGCTGCGTCCGTCTTGTGCACACGCAAATTTACAGAGGTGTAAACGTACGTTTACACTAGCTAGCGGCTCCCTGCCGCCGTTGGATAAGCAGCTGCAGCAGCAAGTCGTATACTCCTAGCTCACTCATTTGTTACATAGTTTAATTCTTAATTTCTTTGCGTGTTTTTGGTACTTGCATTGTTTAATTCATAAATTTCGGGCGTATTATAGTATTTGAGAGTTGTAGCATCGCGTTTTAGTACCTGAATAGTGTAAATTCGCGTAGTCGTTTGTCTACTGTTTTGTTTTGAACGGCCAGTGTCGGTTGGTCACAGTCAGTGTGCTCCCTGCCGCCGTTGGATAAGCAGCTGCAGCAGCAAGTCGTATACTCCTAGCTCACTCATTTGTTACATAGTTTAATTCTTAATTTCTTTGCGTGTTTTTGGTTCTTGCATTGTTTAATTCATAAATTTCGGGCGTATTATAGTATTTGAGAGTTGTAGCATCGCGTTTTAGTACCTGAATAGTGTAAATTCGCGTAGTCTCCTTCCGCCGCCGAGCAGTGTCAGCAGTGCGCAAGTAGCAGCATTACTGCATTTACTAGGCAATCTTGTATTTTAATAACCGTTTAAATTTTGTCGATTTGTTTGCGCTCTCTGTAGATTAGTTCAGACGTTCTTTGCAAAACAGTTTTTAGCATGGATAGGGACTGCAACTGCTGTGTTCGGATGCAGGCTGAGTTGGCATCCCTTCGCTCCCAGCTTCAGGCAGTGTTGGCTTCGGTCACACAGCTTGAGGCTGTTGCCAATGGGCATCACTGTGGGGGTCCGGATGGGGGTTTGTCGGGGACGGCCAGCTCGTCCCACGCATCCCCTGATCGGACTACGACTGTGGTTGCCCGGGATACTGCCCGCATTGAGGCTGATCCCTCACCTGTGGTAGAGTGGGAGGTCGTTTCAAGGTGTGGCAGGGGGCGAAAGACATTCCGGAGGGCTGAACGGAAAGCCTCTCCAGTTTGTCTGACGAACCGGTTTCAGGCTCTGTCTCAGGCTGATACTGATCTTCGGCCTGACATGGCTGCTTGTCCTGTTCCAGAGGTTGCCCCTCAGTCTGCAAGATCCGGGCAGTCGCAGAGGGTGGGCTTACTGGTAGTTGGGAGCTCCAACGTCAGGCGCGTAATGGGGCCCCTTAGGGAAATGGCAGCAAGAGAGGGGAAGAAAACCAATGTGCACTCCGTGTGCATACCGGGGGGAGTCATTCCAGATGTGGAAAGGGTCCTTCCGGATGCCATGAAGGGTACAGGGTGCACCCATCTGCAGGTGGTCGCTCATGTCGGCACCAATGATGTGTGTCGCTATGGATCGGAGGAAATCCTCTCTGGCTTCCGGCGGCTATCTGATTTGATGAAGACTGCCAGTCTCGCTAGCGGGATGAAAGCAGAGCTCACCATCTGCAGCATCGTCGACAGGACTGACTGCGGACCTTTGGTACAGAGCCGAGTGGAGGGTCTGAATCAGAGGCTGAGACGGTTCTGCGACCGTGTGGGCTGCAGATTCCTCGACTTGCGCCATAGGGTGGTGGGGTTTCGGGTTCCGCTGGATAGGTCAGGAGTCCACTACACGCAACAAGCGGCTACACGGGTAGCAGGGGTTGTGTGGCGTGGGCTGGGCGGTTTTTTAGGTTAGATGGCCTTGGGCAAGTACAGAAAGGGCAACAGCCTCAACGGGTGCGGGGCAAAGTCAGGACATGCGGGGACCAAGCAGCAATCGGTATTGTAATTGTCAACTGTCGAAGCTGCGTTGGCAAAGTACCGGAACTTCAAGCGCTGATAGAAAGCACCGAAGCTGAAATCGTTATAGGTACAGAAAGCTGGCTTAAGCCAGAGATAAATTCTGCCGAAATTTTTACAAAGGTACAGACGGTGTTTAGAAAGGATAGATTGCATGCAACCGGTGGTGGAGTGTTCGTCGCTGTTAGTAGTAGTTTATCCTGTAGTGAAGTAGAAGTGGATAGTTCCTGTGAATTATTATGGGTGGAGGTTACACTAAACAACCGAACTAGGTTAATAATTGGCTCCTTTTACCGACCTCCCGACTCAGCAGCATTAGTGGCAGAACAACTGAGAGAAAATTTGGAATACATTTCACATAAATTTTCTCAGCATGTTATAGTCTTAGGTGGAGATTTCAATTTACCAGATATAGACTGGGACACTCAGATGTTTAGGACGGGTGGTAGGGACAGAGCATCGAGTGACATTACACTGAGTGCACTATCCGAAAATTGCCTCGAGCAATTAAACAGAGAACCGACTCGTGGAGATAACATCTTGGACCTACTGATAACAAACAGACCCGAACTTTTCGACTCTGTATGTACAGAACAGGGAATCAGTGATCATAAGGCCGTTGCAGCATCCCTGAATATGGAAGTTAATAGGAATATAAAAAAAGGGAGGAAGGTTTATCTGTTTAGCAAGAGTAATAGAAGGCAGATTTCAGACTACCTAACAGATCAAAACGAAAATTTCTGTTCCGACACTGACAATGTTGAGTGTTTATGGAAAAAGTTCAAGGCAATCGTAAAATGCGTTTTAGACAGGTACGTGCCGAGTAAAACTGTGAGGGACGGGAAAAATCCACCGTGGTACAACAACAAAGTTAGGAAACTACTGCGAAAGCAAAGAGAGCTCCACTCCAAGTTTAAACGCAGCCAAAACCTCTCAGACAAACAGAAGCTAAACGATGTCAAAGTTAGCGTAAGGAGGGCTATGCGTGAAGCGTTCATTGAATTCGAAAGTAAAATTCTATGTACCGACTTGACAGAAAATCCTAGGAAGTTCTGGTCTTACGTTAAATCAGTAAGTGGCTCGAAACAGCATATCCAGACACTACGGGATGATGATGGCATTGAAACAGAGGATGACACGCGTAAAGCTGAAATACTAAACACCTTTTTCCAAAGCTGTTTCACAGAGGAAGACCGCACTGCAGTTCCTTCTCTAAATCCTCGCACAAACGAAAAAATGGCTGACATCGAAATAAGTGTCCAAGGAATAGAAAAGCAACTGGAATCACTCAATAGAGGAAAGTCCACTGGACCTGACGGGATACCAATTCTATTCTACACAGAGTACGCGAAAGAACTTGCCCCCCTTCTAACAGCCGTGTACCGCAAGTCTCTAGAGGAACGGAGGGTTCCAAATGATTGGAAAAGAGCACAGATAGTCCCAGTCTTCAAGAAGGGTCGTCGAGCAGATGCGCAAAACTATAGACCTATATCTCTTACGTCGATCTCTTGTAGAATTTTAGAACATGTTTTTTGCTCGCGTATCATGTCATTTCTGGAAACCCAGAATCTACTATGTAGGAATCAACATGGATTCCGGAAACAGCGATCGTGTGAGACCCAACTCGCCTTATTTGTTCATGAGACCCAGAAAATATTAGATACAGGCTCCCAGGTAGATGCTCATTTTCTTGACTTCCGGAAGGCGTTCGATACAGTTCCGCACTGTCGCCTGATAAACAAAGTAAGAGCCTACGGAATATCAGACCAGCTGTGTGGCTGGATTGAAGAGTTTTTAGCAAACAGAACACAGCATGTTGTTATCAATGGAGAGACGTCTACAGACGTTAAAGTAACCTCTGGCGTGCCACAGGGGAGTGTTATGGGACCATTGCTTTTCACAATATATATAAATGACCTAGTAGATAGTGTCGGAAGTTCCATGCGGCTTTTCGCGGATGATGCTGTAGTATACAGAGAAGTTGCTGCATTAGAAAATTGTAGCGAAATACAGGAAGATCTGCAGCGGATAGGCACTTGGTGCAGGGAGTGGCAACTGACCCTTAACATAGGCAAATGTAATGTATTGCGAATACATAGAAAGAAGGATCCTTTATTGTATGATTATATGATAGCGGGACAAACACTGGTAGCAGTTACTTCTGTAAAATATCTGGGAGTGTGCGTACGGAACGATTTGAAGTGGAATGATCATATAAAATTAATTGTTGGTAAGGCGGGTACCAGGTTGAGATTCATTGGGAGAGTGCTTAGAAAATGTAGTCCATCAACAAAGGAGGTGGCTTACAAAACACTCGTTCGACCTATACTTGAGTATTGCTCGTCAGTGTGGGATCCGTACCAGGTCGGGTTGACGGAGGAGACAGAGAAGATCCAAAGAAGAGCGGCGCGTTTTGTTACCGGGTTATTTGGTAACCGTGATAGCGTTACGGAGATGTTTAATAAACTCAAGTGGCAGACTCTGCAAGAGAGGCGCTCTGCATCGCGGTGTAGCTTGCTCGCCAGGTTTCGAGAGGGTGCGTTTCTGGATGAGGTATCGAATATATTGCTTCCCCCTACTTATACCTCCCGAGGAGATCACGAATGTAAAATTAGAGAGATTAGAGCGCGCACGGAGGCTTTCAGACAGTCGTTCTTCCCGCGAACCATACGCGACTGGAACAGGAAAGGGAGGTAATGACAGTGGCACGTAAAGTGCCCTCCGCCACACACCGTTGGGTGGCTTGCGGAGTATCAATGTAGATGTAGATGTAGATTCTTTGGTCACCTAAGACACGACTAATGCGCAAGCACGATTGCGACAACTTTTCTGCACAACAAGCCACAGGGAACACGACGCGTCTCGAAGACCTCTCATGAGTTGCTTTGTCTCTTATCAGGCAAATAATAACAGGTGACAGCCAGACAAAACACTGCAGAGTTGGGTTCAAATGGCCCTGACCACTATGGCATTTAACTTCTGTGGTCATCAGTTCCCTAGAACTTAGAACTACTTAAACCTAGCTAACCTAAGGACATCACACACATCCATGCCCGAGGGAGGATTCGAACCTGCGACCGCAGCGGTCGCGCGGTTCCAGACTGTAGCGCCTAGAACCGCTCGGCCACTCCGGCCGGCGCTGCAGACTTGTATAGAGGAAAAAATTGTGGTTTGTGATCGCTTCTCTTTCATCAGCACATCACAAACGAAACGTGACGTCACAGAACGATAAAAAAGAATAAGGAAGTTTAATTCATGAAACGCAAACATTACGATAAATTTTCAAGAATTTGCCAACAAGCAACCAAATCTTCGCCTCAGTCTAACGTAGGTTAGGGAAAGCAACAGATAGCTCGTGCATCACAATCTAAATTTCAGAAAACTGTAAAAATACTGAAATAAACGCAAGTGCCGTGTTTCATCGTCAGAAAAATGTCGGCATGACGCCACGAGTTCTGATTCGCGAGTGGAGTGCAGGATTCGGAATGCCTATGCACTAAACAACTTCGGACGTTTGATTACTTTGCAGACGAGTTAACGTCCGTAATATCTGACGTTAAGCATGTAAGCGAGCAAAAGTTTAGGAACGGTTTGAAATTATTCTCAACGTGTGTTCGAAGTCGCCAAGTGCTCAAATACTGGGTGTATAACGTTCGCATATTTCAGCGCCGTGCGTTACGTTACCTCGCGACACGCCTTAAGTTTACAACTGTGATACTTTTCTTACTGTGTTAAAGCGTCTGGTTATACTTCTGAATGAGAAACAATATTTTAGATGTTTAAATTCGGCCAAATTAAGCGAAATATTGAAAAATAAACTTCTGTCAGCCCTGCAGGCCGCAACAGAGGCAACCTGCAGTCACTCTCGGCTGTCGGTCCAGAATTACAGACAACGACGGTTGCTGGAATCAGTGGCAAAAGACGCCGTGTCGCACTGAAACTCACTCAGTCCGAAGTGCTGACTGTTTGATGGTTTTCGCATACTTGCGTCCTCTACGAACATTCGTTATTTCGTTGCAGTGACGTAAACAGGAACGCGTGGTTTTCGTTTCCCACAACTGTGGTACGAGAAATCTGCAGGAATCGACAATGGTACATCGAAACACTGCCCGACTGAATGTCCGTTCGTTGCACGCTATTCTCGCTCAAGGTATCAGCGATTAAACGACTGTAACATGGCGATAAATAACGAGTAATAAATTATTAAACACTCGACCCACTAATTTAACAAACTATACGCCATCCCTAATGTTCGTATCGATCCTAATTTTTAAAGTAAGACAATGTATTAAACAAGAGCAGTTCCGTGGTGAGTTACGCGACAAGCCACACAAAAGCGAGCAAAACGACAGCCGCAGCCTCCAAGTAACCCAGTGGAGGCCGGCTGCCCGCCTCACCTGTCTCTGGTGTTCTCGCCGAGAGGCGGGACTGCGCCGCACGCCGCCACACGCCTGCCCGCTCCGCCACAGCTGGGCCGCACAGACAGCCGGGGGGCGAGGCTGCCCCATTTGTCCCCCCTCCCCCCGCCCATCATGAACCTCACGCTGACGTCACGGGGCGGCGTTGCTAGATCGGCCCGCGGCATGCGAGGGAAAGGCTGCAGCAGAGAGAGCGAGGCGTCTACGTCCGTGTCGGCACTGCCGGACCGACTGCGTCCACCCACGCCACAGTCCGTTGATCTCGTTCCGTGCTATACAGCTGGTAACAACTCCCCCCCTCCTACATGGGGCTCCCAAAACCGGATTTCGTAAACCGATTTCCCAATACCACTTCTGGTGAACGCAACAATGGAACCAAGGCGCTGTATTTTCGTCACGGGATGAGGATAGATGCGAACAGAAGATTGTATTCGTACTTACGCATTAGCTATTCACGGTCATATGACACATTTGTAGTCGATGCAACCGACGTGGTGATGTTGGGTCCCTATGGGACTAAACTGCTGACGTCATCGGTCCCTAGGATTGCACACTACTTAATCCAACTTAAACTAACTTACACTAAGGACAGCACACACACCCATGCCCTAGGGAGGACTCGAACCTCCGAAGGGCTGAGCCGTGCAGATGCCACCGACGCGATGTCTTCGGACTGTTACTGACAACAGTGAGAGGCAGGCGGCAGGTGCAACACAGGCTTCGGCGAGCTCGCTTGCGTGCGCTCCATTGTCTGTTGGCTGTTGTGTGTAAAACTAACTCGCGCCCCTTAAAACGAGGAGAAGAAAGTGTTCTTCCTCTAAAACGATGAAAGAAGAGGTCCCTTTCTTGAAGTACACCACGACTAAACAAAGATACACTGTGTCGTTCGGTGTTTCTCACTGAATATGGCGGACGTGTCGATGAAACACAACGCACAAAGAAAAACAAGCACCTGTTGCCAGTTTTTGCAAGAATTTCTAGCAGCGTAACTTCCTTTTCAAGTACGAATAAACAGAGGAATACTTTGGCGTATCAAGTTGAAAATTATGTCACATTGTAGCGTCGATGGCGTGATGGCATTCGAAAAGTTTTGTGCTTGTGGGTGAAGCCAGGGAAAAGTTACGCTTGGACAGTCGAAACGACGAGCGGTCAAGAATGTCTTTTAAATCTGACGACCAACATGCATCCATACTTTCAACGCATTCAAGGATTTTTAAACAGGTTTGTACAGTCATTTGGGTTAAAATTGTTTCTTTTGAAAGAGAGTGTTGAAGCATTCCTCATTGCTCCGTGACTGGGCAAACTATAACGACTTTTGTTCCACGTGTCCGTCTGCAACCACTTGCATATTAAGCACTGCCGATAATTCACTGCCGTGCATCCAGCCCGGGAAATGCATAATGTGGAGATGTAGACGCCTACTTTAGAAAATGTACACATATTCTGCACTCATCGCGGCCGGCCACGTTCCATGATACACAGCCGTGACGTCACAACATGGACACACTCGTCCTGTTTATTACGACCGACTCTGCAGCACCACATATACAGCCCCTACCATCGACAAAGCTTGGTCTTACAGTCTTCTTACTCACGATGATATGCTTAGTATTGCAAAAGATTTGTCCTATTATTAAGTTTTAGCATTTGAATCGTGTAATTTTTGTCCTACTACAGCTTTAATATACTCTCAGTACATGCAAATGGCGTACATCTTATCGATCGTTACGAAAACGATGATCACAAGTGCCAAACGCACAAATTTCCATCATTTTATTTTCTGCATCGACAATCGAATCGTACAACCTTTGTTGTCAAAGGGTTTTTGTTGCGGTTTGCTTCCTCCTCAGCGAAGTAGTGCTGTGATTTCTTACACACTCCAGTCACGTATCAAATCGGTATGAAAGTTGCCTTGATGGCAATAGAGAAGAAATTTATCATTACTAGGTGCTCGTACGAAGTTTGGTGTCCGCTCTCCGACGTGTCCGGAAAGTCCATATTAGAAAACTGTACTACAAACTGGCACGCATCGTTCGCGTACCTAATCACTGAAAACCATGTCCCAACTAGGGCAAACACTGTTGCTAAGGTAAAACTAGTGTGTGCTATTAGAATCTTGTCTTTAATATACTGAGTTTACATAGGAAAGCCTCTGAGGGGCTCAGAACATTTCTGTGACGCACACTACTTTTGTTTCGATCAGACCGATGCTTCGAAGTAAGTATCAAAAATTGCAGTTACTGTTCCGTAGTTTATCCACATACGGTTCCGGAGACAATATGCAGCAGCTTTCACACTAATTCAGATTTCTGACAAATGAAGCTATGTTGTCTTCTTGTCTTCAGAAACTGATAGCACCTCTTAGTTCCGACAGGATATGCTTAACCGTTCCTCTACGTGGACCACAACGTCACACACACTATGTTAGTCTTGTGGCGCTGGTATAGATTGAGACCAGAAAGAAAAAAAAAAAACGATAAAGTCATTACAAATAAGTTCCTCCCATAGATTTCTGTGTGTTATGCAGCTCTCTGTGTATGCAATGCTTTATTTCAGAAGTAAGGATGCGTCTCTAAGTTAGTAACGGTAGCAAAATTTAGCCCACAGCTGAAACTCCGGTTCCAAACCAGAGACGCCATGAAATGACGTCGCCCTTACTAACGAGGCGATGAAGCGAGTTGATCAACTCTGGGTATATTTTCTGTTTTGTTTTTTTTGTTTTCATCGCTTACGATGATAGACTGAAAGAGCATACTGATATCTCTCTTAATCATCAGAAAACACGATAAGAAATGGTATTCTCTCCCGATGAAACTATAAGAAAAGCGTTCACCTCATCTTCGTAATCGCATTTCTTTCCAGTTCGTCGCTCCGTAGTTCGTTAGTATCATATAAACGGATAATTAAAACGACACGGAGTTTATAATAAACTACCGCGAAACCTGCTGTGGGCAGAAAATTCCGTTACAACTGGAAACAGAGTTGCTGGCGACGGCATTCTTGCGTCAGACGCCGTCCGTGTTCTTACCGAGTTAAAACCTTAGTGGCAGTTCGACAATATTTTAAAATATTTTGCCCCACGTAGGGACGTAAATGATTCGACGAACTGTTCTGGAGAAACGCCGCTGTCTCGATTGAAATTACTGTTGCGAAATCTGACCTGTGTGGCCTCTCTGATAACAGAAAACGTAAAGCAATATTATGATATAGAAATGTCTGTACCTCCCGGTTTTGCGTTGATAACAGTACTGTAAATATTTTTGTCTGAAACCAAGATGCGAAATATTATACACAGATAAGTCGAATTTATTTTTTCGGTAATTTCTCTCGCAACCGCAACCGATAGAGCTTTGCCACTGCCTCAGCGATTGATTGTTGTTTTTAGCATCGCGGATTGTTGCCACTTCTAACTCTCCCGCGAGTAATGGCTGTTATATGGAGTAAATGAGAACGACAAAGGAATTTGCATGCATGAGTTTATCACCGAAATGAGAGTGAATCTATATTTGACGCAGAGACTACATTTTTAAAATGTACCCACAGCACAGCCTCGCGTATCCCTCAAGTTGCGAGACGCGTGTCCACTCCCACATGTGAGTCACACTGACAGTCGCTGGCCAGTTTTACCATCTTAACGCATCCGCACACTTCCTGTTTCGCACTCGACACATTCATGGATGGCCTTCTGTCTCAGCTGCCTCCAGCTGATGTTATTCTACAGTCCCGAGAAGGAGGCGATTGTGTGAGAAAATCTTCCGGAAAACATGTGTAGAAATCGTCAGAAAATACCGCCAAAATGTTTTTATCCAAGCCAATTAACACATGTGATACTTTTATTATGCTCACCTGGATGACACGCGTTTTGCGGAATAGGGATAGCGGTAACGAGTAGAACGTATTTACACCTCATTGTATTGAAGACATAATGGCTAGAAAAGTTCCTCTAGAGTCAAGCCGAAGTCTTAATCACGTACGTTGGATTAGCGGATACATTGTCACCAGCCATCGTGAACATGTAATAATCAACTTGACAGCATCGTCTGTATTTTATGGATGCGAATTTTGAACTCGTGGCAATGTGTCCAGCTGTTCACCTTCTGTTTCTACAAATTGCATTCGTTAATCGGCAACAGATAAAAAACGATCCGTCGAGGGCCTTTAACCACTAAACATGAGAGGGGGAAGACTGCATTCAAGCCAACAATTAATTTCTCTGAAAAGGCGATGAAAAGGAAAAAGCTCGTGTCAGTGGTATTATTTTGTCGTTTTGCTGATCGGCGTCGATCGGGAGAACGAAGATCACCAAAGCTTTATTTTACGGCGCCTGACTGCTTTATACACCTCTCGTAGGTGCATGTGAAACTGTGCACACACACACCACGTTTCATGCGTTCGGCCATAGAGGTACACATATACATAGAGCACACATCTATTCTTCGAAACTTAAGTGGATTAGACAGTCTCGTTATCTACACTTGGAATCAATTACTGATTTCAACAATTGATCTTGTTGTATTAGTATCACACATGTAGTAATTCAATTAACCTACTTTCCCCAACAGTCACAATGTTAATACGATAATTATCCTTGTTACGTTTGGCCAGGTAGAGCGACAGCAAACGTTTCAAACACTGTCCTGTCATTTCTTTATTTTCACAAACGACAGAACTACAGTAATTCGACGAATTCCTCATCTTGTTGTAATGTGGCTCATTTAGCTGGCCATTTCCACAGAAGACTAAATATCGGGAAGGCACGTAGTTTTCTGGCCATTTCCTCAGGACTGCGTGTTATGTGTGGCATTATGCTTTAAGAAGTAACATCCGTAATGTCCTATTTTTGTACGGAATAAAACGCTACGATTTTGCTTAATCCGGTACAGATGCCGGCACAATATCGAGATAACAAGCGTAACGTACCAGAAAACTTTACTAGTAGAGCAAATTCATAATAGTGGGTTAGAGGTTCTGTCGTGTCAAAAATTTTCGCCGTTTATAGAGTTTTAGATCTGACCACCGACATAGCCTACTTTCATCCAACCCAAGGATTCTGGAATTTGTTTGCTGCGTAGCTTGTGCTGTCGTTTGGGTTCAAATTCCCCCTGTCGAAAGAGTGTCCAAACATTCGTCAGTGCTCCGTCAATGGGCAAGCTGTAACGACTTTTGTTTCATGTGTGTTTCTGATGGTTAGCAGGCACTTTCACGATACGTCATAGCGACAGCTCACCGCCGTCAGCCCAGCCCAGCCCTAGAAACGCATATGCAGATGCATAGACCTACTACGGAGAATTTACGTATGTTCTACATATATCGCGTTCCATGAGACACAACCGCGACGTTATGACCTCTGCACTCGTGTCCTGTTTATTACGACCGACTTCCCTTCCAAACGCCACATATGCAGCCCCTACCTTATGCTCTGTTCACTAAGATGATACGTTTAGTGTTCCAAAGACACGTTCAGAGTACCAGGTAAAAGGACCGGTGGCGCGAGTAAACATGTTCAGAGCACATAGGGACAGGTACAAAGGCGTGCGGGTTAACACGTTCAGAGCAGTTAAAGGGTTAACAAATAGATGACGTATAACTAATAGGTAGTTTCGAACATTTCGGGTTACAAGTGCCAAACGCATAAATTTCCATCGGTTGATTTCTGCCTCGACAATCGAATCGCGCAACTTCTGTTGCCAAAGTGTTAACGTTGTAGTTGCATCTTCCTCCGCAAAGTAGTTCTGCGACATCTCACACATTCCGACCACGTATCAAATCAGTATCAAAGCTGCCTTGATGACGACACAGAATACATTTATGATTAATATTTGCTCCACCAAATGTGCTGTGCACTCTACGTCGTGTTTAAATATTTCTTGCTAGAAAACTGTACTAGAAATTGGCGACAGTCGTACGTAATCTTTGAAAACCGTCGCCCAATCACCGGAAACACAGTTGCTGTGCTAGAATCACTGTGTACTACTAGAATTTTTAATTTGTCATTGATGCGTTGACTTTTACGTAACAAAGCGACTGTTACACTCTGAAGATTTACATGCATAATGCATACTACGACTCTTCTGTTTCGTTCAGCACGACACGTCGACGTAAACATTTTGGAGCCAGTTTAGTCAGAACTGGTAAAATATTGGTAGTGTGCCAGCTACGCGTTCTTTTGGTCAGAAGAAACTGATAGATCCTCTTCGTTCCGACAGATTGTACTTCGCCGTTCCTGAACGTCACACAGAGTATGTTACTTTTGTGCCGTAGGTTTATGGTAAGACAAGAAAGAAAAACAAAAGACACCTGAGATCAGTATATCTAACGAAGTGATTCATTACCGTGTATGTTACTCACCTCTCGGTGTGTGCACTGCTCTGTTTGGAAACTGAGGAAGTGTCGGTAGCAAACTTTTGTCAACGGCTGAATCTCCATTTCCAAACTGGAGGTCCCCCATACTAGCGAGACGATGAAGCGATTTGCTCACTCGGGGTAAACCTGTATTTTAGTTTCGTTGCTTAGGGGGACTGAAACAGCATAGTGTTGTCTCCCTTAACCACAGGAAAGACGATAAGAAAGGTTACGCTCTTCCGATTAAACTACAGCTAAGAAAAGCCTTCAGCTTATCATCGTAATCGCAGTTCTTTCCTGCTGACCGCCCTGGCCGGCCGGAGTGGCCGAGCGGTTCTAGGCACTACAGTCTGGAACCGCACGACCGCTACTGTCGCAGGTTCGAATCCTGCCTCGGGCATGGATGTGTGTGATGTCCTTAGGTTAGTTAGGTTTAAGTAGTTCTTAGTTCTAGTGGACTCATGACCTCAGAAGTTAAGTCCCATAGTGCTCAGAGCCAATTGAACCATTTTTTGACCGCCCTGTAACTCGTCAGACAACTAAAATGATGCGGTGTTTACAGTAAATTGCTGCGGAAACAGCTGTGGGCCGGAAATTCTGTTACAACTGGGAACGGAGTTTCTCGCGACGGCATTGTTGCGCCAGACACCGTCCGTGCTCTTGTCGAATTAGAACCTTAGTATTTTAGAAAGGTCCATCGCCTTTGTCTCGGCGCCGTATCACTACCGTCGTGCTGCCAGGCAAGGTGTCGACGTCTGCGTCGCAGTTTCCCCACGTCGGGACGTAAATGATTCGACGAACGTCTCTACTGAACAGTCGCTGTACATGTTGGAAGTTTTACGAAATCTGATCTGTGCGGCCTCTCTGACGACAGAAAAATACAAAGCCCTTTTCTTGTATAGAAGAATGTCTTTTATTTCTCTGTTTCTCGTTGACAACAGTGCTGTAAATATTTTTACATAAAACGCTAGGCGAAGTGTTACACTTAGATGAGGCAAGTAACAGACGAGCGAAAATGTAAGAAATATGGCGCGCTTCCCAGAATTAACTGTTCCCGTCGCTACTCATATTCAGGTCTCGGCAGGGCGTCTATTGCTGACACAATATGGTGACGTCATAACATCGATACGATCCTGCACTGCCACTGTAATCGAGTGACCCTGGTCTCAAATTCTTATTACTAAGGTACTGAAGAAACATTTTTTTTCCATTTTAATGTGACTCATTTTTGCTCTAATATGCGTCTAATACACTTTGAAAACGCAAACGGTGGACATCTTTCCGACCGGTTTCTACTCTTCTGGCTATAGCCGCCAACTATATAATTATTATATTTTGACTAAAGTTCTGTCTTGATCACGTCATGTATGTTTTAATGATACAGGTGACCGGTTTCGGTTCTTTCTACAAAACCATCATCAGACCCTGGCTCCTTTAGGATGGTAGGCGGAGCTCTCCTCGCTCTCCTCGCTCCGCCTACCATCCTAAAGGAGCCAGGGTCTGATGATGGTTTTGTAGAAAAAACCGAAACCGGTCACCTGTATCATTAAAACATACATGACGTGATCAAGACTGAACTTTAGTCAAAATATAACAATTTATTGATCACTGCTTTCCAAAAATGTTTACCAAAATTGTATATAATTATTAATCGCTCTGTCAGCTGATTCAGCAAAAGAATCGCCTGAGCCGTCCAGACGACATGTTTACATCGCTGTGACGTCTTCTTTCTCGAAATGATGCTGTGGTCTCCAGCACTTTTCGGTCATATATAAAGCTGGCTCGTACTCGTCGTGTTTACTTACAATGTGGAAACGCGTACAGTTATCATTACTGTAGCCTCTTCTCAAGCATGCCGTCGATACCACAAAGCCGCAAAACAAATAAGTGCGCAACCTGTATCTACACTTTATTCAAAACCGTGTCCGCATCTCGTGGTCGTGCGGTAGCGTTCTCGCTTCCCGCGCCCGGGTTCGATTCCCGGCGGGGTCAGGGATTTTCTCTGCCTCGTGATGACTGGGTGTTGTGTGATGTCCTTAGGTTAGTTAGGTTTAAGTAGTTCTAAGTTCTAGGGGACTGATGACCATAGAAGTTAAGTCCCATAGTGCTCAGAGCCATTTGAACCAAAACCCTGTACCAGTAAGCGTAACTTTGGTTGCTCAAACGCTTCGAAAGCTTTAACGGACGTGGATAAAACTTTTGAACATCCCTTTGTGTGCAATCTCCTCCTGCTCCTTATATTTTTACTGGCATCCGTAAGAAATGCATACCCTCCACCGTTTCTTAATGTCTCCTCTCATATTAGATAAACACCGACAAGTTCGCTGTATCAAGGACAGACGCCTAAAAATTATGGAGCTCGCAACATGGAGGCTTCTTCAGACTAGCAAAACCTATTAAGGTTTAATACGTAAACGTGACTGGAGAAAAGGGATATCCAAAATTTTTGTCTTCTGAATGCCGTGTTCCTTGTAAACGTCGTACCGTTCACCTTCCCTGTTCAGTAAATAGGCTACATGGAAATTCGCAGCAAATATTAAATTCTGATCGACGGCTGCGTGGTGCAATAGATCATTGCCGATATATTTTACGTATGTATTGAGATACTAAGAGAAGCTAATATCACCGTATTTTACAGTTTCTGAGTCATTACTACCTAATCAGAGACGATATAAAAGGAACAGTGTGACCAACGCAGTTAAAATTTTTGTTTTGTTTTTAATGCTTTGGCAATTGACCAACGGTGCATATTCTTTTCTTTCATTAATACAAATTCTGTGGTGTGTCACGTGTTGCCCCACAATACTTATACATTTGCTACATTACTAGAGGACTTTCTGTAATCAAGAAAAGTATTATACATCTATTTTCTTAGCGCGTTTTAAACGTAGCGTTGTTACCGTCTACTCAGTTTTAAAGTTACAGATCACTACCAACGCATTCCGTCATTTTGTCGTTTTTAGCAATTTCTACCAAAGATTAAGTGTACTGGACTCGCTGACAATTCGACCAACATTCCGTCCGTCTGGCATGTACAGGGTGGGGACACACAATTTGACCAAAAGTGTAGGGCACAAAGACAGTATCAAATGAAGGAATCTGAGTATAGAAGCTAGAGGTTGCAAATGAATATCTAAGGCGCTGCGCCAGTGTGAAAATGGTGGTCACTTTTTACATTTGTTGATTAAGTGGTGGCTCAATTGCCATTCATTTTTGCCCTTTAAAGAAATATTGAAGAATGAAACATGAACACGTTATTATCTTCATTTCTGAAAAAGGACAGTCTGGTACGTCAGCTAAGTCCGATATGCGTGTAAATGATACTTCAAATTCATCAAGTTCTCACCGTGACGACTGGTTCTGTTTACGTATACATATTCTGTAAGTTACCCATCATTTTGAGTAAAGACATCTGAATGTCAGATTTAAATTACGTTCCTGTAGCGCTGAAAATATGCAGTTTCGTCCCGTAGTTGCCGTACACAAATTCCTGTGTTTCATGCTGTCTTTCCCCCGTGCACTTTTAGTCAAATATGTTTTCCACGCCCTGTATAACGGTGCTGGATCGCTTAACCTGTACTGTTTGTGTTATTCCCTTTTCACGTACGTTACACATATCTGACTGAATGACGTCCAGCCCGGTCGTCCGCCTATATTTCACCACGTCACTGGAAAGCCACCACGCGATCCACAAGATCACGAAACCATCGTCAGATTCACATAGTGACACTGTACTGATTGTGAGCACATTCAGACACGCAGACCGTAGTAATGTACACTTCTGGAAATGGAAAAAAGAACACATTGACACCGGTGTGTCAGACCCACCATACTTGATCCGGACACTGCGAGAGGGCTGTACAAGCAATGATCACACGCACGGCACAGCGGACACACCAGGAACCGCGGTGTTGGCCGTCGAATGGCGCTAGCTGCGCAGCATTTGTGCACCGCCGCCGTCAGTGTCAGCCAGTTTGCCGTGGCATACGGAGCTCCATCGCAGTCTTTAACATTGGTAGCATGCCGCGACAGCGTGGACGTGAACCGTATGTGCAGTTGACGGACTTTGAGCGAGGGCATATAGTGGGCATGCGGGAGGCCGGGTGGACGTACCGCCGAATTGCTCAACACGTGGGACGTGAGGTCTCCACAGTACATCGATGTTGTCGCCAGTGGTCGGCGGAAGGTGCACGTGCCCGTCGACCTGGGACTGGACCGCAGCGGCGCACGGATGCACGCCAAGACCGTAGGATCCTACGCAGTGCCGTAGGGGACCGCACCGCCACTTCCCAGCAAATTAGGGACACTGTTGCTCCTGGGGTATCGGCGAGGACCATTCGCAACCGTCTCCATGAAGCTGGGCTACGGTCCCGCACACCGTTAGGCCGTCTTCTGCTCACGCCCCAACATCGTGCAGCCCGCCTCCAGTGGTGTCGCGACAGGCGTGAATGGAGGGACAAATGGAGACGTGTCGTCTTCAGCGATGAGAGTCGCTTCTGCCTTGGTGCCAATGATGGTCGTATGCGTGTTTGGCGCCGTGCAGGTGAGCGCCACAATCAGGACTGCATACGACCGAGGCACACAGGGCCAACACCCGGCATCATGGTGTGGGGAGCGATCTCCTACACTGGCCGTACACCACTGGTGATCGTCGAGGGGACACTGAATAGTGCACGGTACATCCAAACCGTCATAGAACCCATCGTTCTACCATTCCTAAACCGGCAAGGGAACTTGCTGTTCCAACAGGACAATGCACGTCCGCATGTATCCCGTGCCACCCAACATGCTCTAGAAGGTGTAAGTCAACTACCCTGGCCAGCAAGATCTCCGGATCTGTCCCCCATTGAGCATGTTTGGGACTGGATGAAGCGTCGTCTCACGCGGTCTGCACGTCCAGCACGAACGCTGGTCCAACTGAGGCGCCAGGTGGAAATGGCATGGCAAGCCGTTCCACAGGACTTCATCCAGCATCTCTACGATCGTCTCCATGGGAGAATAGCAGCCTGCATTGCTGCGAAAGGTGTATATACACTGTACTAGTGCCGACATTGTGCATGCTCTGTTGCCTGTGTCTATGTGCCTGTGGTTCTGTCAGTGTGATCATGTGATGTATCTGACCCCAGGAATGTGTCAATAAAGTTTCCCCTTCCTGGGACAATGAATTCACGGTGTTCTTATTTCAATTTCCAGGAGTGTAGAATCTGAATTTATCTTTCCGTTAATTCTCCGTCTTATTCAGACCACACAAATCCGTCGCTGCATCAGCGGTCGATTGTTGCTGTTGGCGCCACGGAATGATGACAGTTACATTCAGTTTTTCTCCGAAGTACGAAGGATTCTACGAAATGAATAAAAACGGAAAGAAGTAAAGAACGCAACAAGGAGCAGTCAAACTGCACGTTTCGGGTAGTTTAATGCGATGACAATTTTAAACGTAAAGTACGTAGGGGTATGAATTAACAGCCATTACACAAATCGACATTCAAAGCTACGCCCTCCACAGACAAACTCACTAAAGCTAACGTCCTTACCACATCTCATGTAACACACAACTGTCCTTAACTATTTCTTAAGAACTACACTTTACTAAGCCTGTAATTCATTACGAAGTTGTCTATTACTACTACTACTCTCGTATTTTTCTTAGGTAAAGTACAAGAAAAATACTCACACGAGATAGCAGTCTATCTTCTAGCATGCAATCATCCAGGAAACAGTTCCTCCAGCCAGAGCATTTCCTATTGCGACACAAAAAGATTTTGTAATTACCTGTACCAGGAATTCATCTGTAACATTATAAACTGAATATTCAGTAAAAGGGAGAACCGAATTACGTACTGCATAGTGTGAATGAATGTTGCAATTTTGGCGGCAAAAACGATAAACAACCACAAAATGCTTTGCTCGAGAACGAAGGCAATCTGTAGTCCACACCGCGCCGCCTCTCTGCGTTATACGATACCCTCTGGCACAGCGCGGAGGCGGATTTGAACTCGCAGCCGTCTGCCTCTCTGACGTGGCAGTCTTGCCCGCTCACAGTTATTTCACGTTACCTTCTTTCATGCTAACAGGCAACATATTTCGACGTACGGATGCTCTGTTTTATTTCACGAAAATACGTGATTTGCGCCGAACCAGCGATACGGAAAGACACATTCTGTTGGCGCCTCGCGATGCGGAAAGCAGTTGCGGAGGATGCAGTGTAGCCGTTGGCCGACAGATGGCAATATGCGACTTGCATAAATAATAAGATGTTACAAAGAAATAAACAGTGCAAAAAAGGCTAATACGTCTATCGGACGCCATTCTGTCACACAACCATCAAGGACAATGTATAGAGTATAATACTGGAAATCGGATTTATGATACGATTTCAAATACAGCTGTAATTGTAGAACGGAGGAGGAATGTGGAGTGTAAAAATATTTTTTTTTGTCTGTCTTCCCGTTCTGGAAAAGGAACGATATGTGAATATTCACTTTAATTGCGCCAACGAGAATATGAAACGTACTTAAAAAGTGCTACATATGGCTAGCAAATGTGGTTTTCATAAACCGATCTCCGAGTACCATTTCTGGTTTGCTATGTGAACACTTTCGTATCGATTCTCAAAAAAATGGTTCAAATGGCTCTGAGTACTATGGGACTCAACTGCTGTGGTCATCAGTCCCCTAGAACTTAGAACTACTTAAACCTAACTAACCTAAGGACAGCACACAACACCCAGCCATCACGAGGCAGAGAAAATCTCTGACCCCGCCGGGAATCGAACCCGGGAACCCGGGCGTGGGAAGCGAGAACGCTACCGCACGACCACGAGATGCGGGCTATCGATTCTCACAATGCGGTTTCGGATGCCGGTTCTGCTACTGTATATTAAAAGTGAAAGTCGATACCACAGCAATCCATCATTTTGCGGTTTTAAAGCATATTCGATTTTGTCAAATGCTAAGTAATGAACTGCTGAAAATGCGGTTAGTACTCCTGTCACGTCGTGTCCGGCATATGTAACGGTACTCGATGACAAACCTTGCTCAATCTGCGCTGCTCAAGTTACTCCTACTTTTGACATACGTTACACGTACATCGCTTAACAACTTCCAAACGCGTCGTCGGCCAGTGTTCCGCCACGAAATAGTAAAACCATCTTCGGTTTCGCATATTGACGGTGTATTGATTCTGAAACGTTTAATCGGACCTTGAGATCGCAGTAATGGAGAATCTAACTATCTTTCCGTTATTTCTCCGTCTCCTGCAGTCCACGGAGCTCCGTCCGTACAGCGATTCATTGTTGGTGCCAGCGCTCCAACATGTCGGCAGTTTATTGCGAGTAATGGCTGTCTGCTGGCGTAAGTGGAAACGGGAGAAAATTATAATCAACGCACAACCACCAGCCAGACTTTGGATTTAACACAGTAGTAAGCGAGTAAACTTGTAGACGATAAATTACGTCGATGGGGCGCACATAACTGGGACTAGGCTACATAAACCCACATTTAGAGTTATGCCTTCACAAACAAACTCGCAAAAGTTATCTTTCTTCCCAAACGAAATTAGGTATCGTTTTCTTCGCTGAAAACGACACTGACTTCCACTAACCACTGCTGGCGTCATGTTTGCATGTGCTCCTTTACGCCCTCTGTCCGCATGTAAAAATAGTTCAATAACTGTAACGGTAGAGATATAAAAAATATCACCCTCTGGCTTCATAATTATCATGTCTGCATTCACACTTTTCATGTGACGGTCGACCACCGGTTTCTTCACATGGCAGCGATAACGATTTATTGCCGTGAGACAGCGCCTAAATCTTGTACGCAGACATGGAAAGCGAATCGCGAATGTAACCATTCATCCCTACAGAAAGTAACCGTCGTATTCGTCACTGAAAAATGATATAAGTGATAATATTTTCCATAATCGATCATTCTTGGAAGCTAAACGTTTGGTCGACCCATCACCGGAATTACATTTCTCCTCAGCTCTTAGGTTTTCAGGCCAGCAGCAAAATATATGCGTACAATTACAAAGACGTGCAATTTATAAAATGCTGCGAAAAGAGGTGTGGACCGAACATTCCATTGCAACTGGGAACGGCGTTTCTCACAGCGGCATTCTTGTGACACACGCTCTCGGTGTTCTTGCCGCGTTAGATCTGAATAGCAAATTTATCCAGCCGACTGCAGCCGTGCTGCGAAAGAAGGTGTCGATGTCGGCATGCCGAAAACGTAAACAAGTCTCCGATATCCTCTGCAGTCTCTCAACGCTAAGACAACAGCCGCCGTGCCGATACAAGTTACTGCTCAACGTTCTCGTCTCTACGGCCTGTCTTTTGACAGAACTAATGTCCCGTAGTTTTAAGTGAATACACATAACGTAGCTAATTTTGGCTAATAGCGATCGTAGTTTATTTACGACGCTATGGCAGCATGAAAACGCTGGTCAGATTTAACAGTAGCTACGACATACTTACCTTAATTAAGAGGTAACTCATTTTCGTTTACTTTGACGTTTTTAACACATGAAACATGATCATCTGATTGTTTTCATTTCGAAAGAAGTGCTGTCTTGCACGTCAGTTAATTACGATACATGGGAATGTGATAATGCCGGCCGGTGTGGCCGAGCGGTTCTAGGCGCTACAGTCTGGAACCGCGCGACCGCTACGATCGCTGGTTCGAATCCTGTCTCGGGCGTGGATGTCTGTGATGTCCTTAGGTTAGTTAGGTTTAAGTAGTTCTAAGTTCTAGGGGACTGATGACCACAGCAGTTAAGTCCCATAGTGCTCAGAGCCATTTGAACCATTTGGGAATGTGATGCTTTAAGTTTATCTTGTTCTCACCGTGAAGAGTGGTTAGTCCAAAGACTGTGTTCACGTATACATTTTCTGTGAATTAGCTTTCATTTTGAGTAAAGACGCGCATATGACAGATTTCGGTTACGTTCCTGTAGAGCCTACAATACGCTGTTGCGACCCTTAGTTGCTAAAATTCCTATGTTTCACACTATCTATTCGTCCTACACCTTTGGTCAAACGTTTTTTTCCTAATACTGTATAACGGTGCTCGATGGCCAACCTCGCTTAACCAGCACTGCTCAAATTATTCATTTTTTTACGTACGTTACATATACGTTGTTGGAGGACTCCCAACCCGGTCGTCCGCCTATATTCCGCGATGTCACTGAAGGCCAGCACGCTATCCACAAAATCACGAAACTGGCACCATTGTTGCATTATTGACTGCGAGTACATTCACAAATCCAGATGGTAGTGATGTAGAAGCTGCGTTGTCTTTTACGTTAATTCTCCGTCTCTTGCAGCCGTATGACCTTTGTCGCTGCCTCAGCGAATGATTGTTGCCGCTAGCGCCGTGGAAAGCTGGAATTTTAAACTCTCCCGCGAATAATGGCGGTGGTGTGAAGTGAATGTAAACGATTAAAAAATTTACATGCAAGAGTTCGTTAATGTTTAAAATTTCCTCATAGCAGAACCTCGCATAGTCCTCCAGTTGCGAAGTGCGTGTCCATCCAAACACGTGAATCACACTCCTAGTCGCTGGCCAGTCGTACCATTTTAAGGCATCCGGACACTGCTGTTTCGCACTCCACACATTCACGGGTGGCCTTCTGTCACAGTTGCCTCCAGCTGATGTTACCCTAAACTCCTGAGAATCAGGACATTGTGTGAGAAAATCTTCCGGAAAACAGGTACAGAAATCGTAAAAACATAACGCCAAAACTTTTTTATCCACGCCAGTTAACGCGTGTGATACTGTTTTATTATGCTCACCTGGGTCACACGCATTGTGGAGAATGGGCGGAGCGATAAGACGACGTGGAACGTATGTACACTCCAGGGCTCCTAAGACATAGAAGGGCTACAATAATTCCTCTCGCATCAAGGCAAAACCTTAATCATATACGTAAAAGTGGCGGATACGTTGTCACCAGCCATTGATTGTGAAGATGTAATAAAAGAAGTTGACAGCATCGTCTATTCCGTATTGATGGGGATTTTAAGAGCAGTGTGAGACACGGTTTCGCTTCCTGCCAATGTTTTCAACTGTTGGCCTTCTGTTTCGACAGATTGCATTCGTGCCTCCAAACAGACAAAAAGAAAAGATCTAGCGAGGGCCTTTACACACTGCACGTGAGAGGAGGAGGACTGCATTAAAGTTAACAATTAATTGACTGGAAAAGGCGATAAAAAGATAAAAAAACTTGTGTCACCAATATTATTCTGTCGTGCATCTGGGCAGCATCGATAGCGGGAACGAAAGCCACCAAAGCGTTATTTTACGGTGCCTGACTCCGTTATACCCCGCTCGTTTGCGTGGTGAAACTGTGGACACACATCTCCCTTACCTTGGACCGTAGAGACACACATATAGACGGCGCATGCCTCTATCACTGCCGTGTTGATGTTTGCAAACAAATGGATTAGCCAATTAAGTATCTGTAGCTGGAATTAAGCACTGCTTTTTACAGCTGAAGTACTTGTTCTGCTAGTGTCACACATGAAGTAACTCAGTTAACCTTAGTTCCCCAAGACTCTCATTCTTAATGCGATACGTATCCCTGTTCATTTGGCTACGTGAAATGACAGCGAGCGTCTCAAACACTGTCCCGAAAATTCCGTATTTTGAAGAACGACAGAAATACTCATTCGATGAATTCCTGTTCTTGTTGGACCGTGGCTCATGTACCTGGCCGCTTCCACGAAAGATCAAATGTTTCCTGCTCATTTCCTCATCAGTATGCGTGATAAGTTTTACTGTCCTTTATAGAAGAAATAACATCCGTAATGTCTGAATTTTACTCAGAATAAGAGGCTATGACTTCTGCTTAATCCAGTACAGATACCGACAGCATATCGAGATAAGAAGCGTGATGTACCAGAAAATGTTACTGGTGGAGGACACTAATATAGTGAGTTACAACCCTTGAGAGGATTTTTAACAGTTTTGCTCCATAGCTTGTGCAAGCAGTAATTTGGCTTGAAATTCTCCCTTTTGAAAGAACGTGTCCAAACATTCCTCAGTACTCCGTCACTGTGTATAATGTAACGACTTTGGTTTCATGTGTGTTTGTAATGGTCGGCAAGTACCTGCTTCTTAAGCAGTGCCGACAACTCACCGCCGTCTACCCAGCCCTGAAAACGCACATTCAGATGTAGACACCTACTTTAGAAAATTTTCTAACGTTCTATACACCGCGGCAGACCTCGTTCCATGATACACAATCGTGTCGTCATAACATGGGCACTCGCGTCTTACTCTGCAACGCCACATATGCCGCCCCTACGATCGACAAGAGCTTAGGCCTTATACTCTTCTATCTAGCATGATACATTTAGTATTCCAAAAGAATCGTCCTATTATCAAGTTTATGAATTTAAACAGAGTACCTTTTTGTCCTGCTACAGCTGTAAAAACTCTTAAAACATAACAGTGGCGTAGAACTAACCAATCTTTTGGCGCACCAATTACCATCGCTTTGTTTTCTGCCCCCACAATCGAATTGTGCAACCTCTGTCACCAAAGTGTTAACGTTGTAGTTCCAGCCATCTGGGCAAAGTAGTGCTGTGATTTCTTAAACGTCCGACCACGTATCAAATCCGTATCAGAGTTGCCTTGATAATGACAGAGAAGAAATTTGCGATTAATAGGTACTTGTACGAAATTTGGTGTCCGGTCTCCGACATGTCTGAATAGTCCATACTAGAAAGCTGTATTAGAAATTTGCGCGAATCGTATCTGTACCTAGTCTTTGAAACCATGTTCCAATTATGGCAAACAAATTCGGCCGATTGTTCTGTGGTCTTTCGGCGCTAAGACAACAGTCGCTGTTGCGACATCTGATCTGTGAGGCCTCTCTGATGACAGAAAATGTAAAACCTTTTTATGATGCAAAAAAATATCTGTATTCCTCGGTTTTGCGTAGATAACAGTATTGTAAATATTTTCGTCAAAAACACTGGTTTGAAATATTATAGTTACATGAGCCATGTACAAAACGAGGGAAAATGTTGGAAATATGGCGCGCTTCTCAGAATTAACTGTTCCCTTCGCTTCAGTTGCGTAACATATATTCAAGTCTCGGGGGCGTCCCTTGCTGATACAGTGTGGTGACGTCACAACAACGACACTCGCGACTCATTCACTGCGAAAGATCCTGCACTGTCGCATATGCTTCCCCTGTAACCGAGTGTGTCTGGCCTGACATTCTTCTTACTACACTAATACACTGAGTACTCGTAAGTCTCGTGCGTTTATGATGAAACATTTTTTTTTTACGTTTTGTTGTAATGTATGTCTAATATACTTAGAAAACGCAAACGGCGGAGATCTTTGCGATCGGTTTTATCTCTCTTGGTTATGGCGTCCAAGTATATAATTATTTATCGCTTTATCTCCTGATTCAGCAAAAGGATCGCACGAGTCGTGTAGTCGACATGTTTACATCGCTGTGACATCTTCTTTCCCGAAATGGTGCTGTGGTCTCCTCCACATTACGGTCATATATAAGAACAGGCCCGTACTCGTATTGTTGACAATGTGGAAACGCGTAAAGTTATCATTTTTATAGCCCCCTGTCAAGGATGCTGTGCATTCTCCATCGAATTTGAATAGTGCATACCAAGAAGCTGTGTGAGAAATAGGTGCGCAACCTATATCTACACTCTTATCAAAACCAAGCCCCAAAAAGGCTTCCAAAAATGTAACTTAATGTGAACAACGTTATTTCATGCGGTCTGAAGCTATCGGTATGAAGGTATATGACTGTTGCATTGGACAGGGAGTTATTTTTTGTATGCATTCAACCAAAAGAATTTCGCTTAATGTTTTATTAAATGGAAAAATACAGACACGGTTATGTCTACATCTATATCTACATCCATACTCCGCAAGCCACCTGACGGTGTGTGGGGGAGGGCACCTTGAGTACCTCTATCGGTTCTCCCTTCTATTCCAGGCTCGTATTGTTCTCGGAAAGAAAGATTGTCGGTATGCCTCTGTGTGGGCTCTAATCTCTCTGATTTTATCCTCATGGTCTGCTTGACTCCTTGGTGAGCTGGCCAGATTGGCCGAGAGGATCTACGCGCTTCAGTCTGGAACCACGCGACCGCTACGGTCTCAAGTTCGAATCCTGCATCGGGCATGGATGTGTGTGATGTCCTTAGGTTAGTTAGGTTTAAGTAGTTTTGTCTAGGGGACTGATGACCTGAGATGTTGAGTCCCATAGTGCTCAGAGCCATTTGACTCCTTGGTGAAGGTATGTTCTCGAAACTTCAACAAAAGCCCGTACCGAGCTAATGAGTTTATCTATCATCTCCGTAACGCTTTCGCGATTACTAAATGATCCTGTAACGAAGAGCGCTGCTCTCCGTTGGATCTTCTCTATATCTTCTATCAACGCTATCTGGTACGGATCCCACACCAGTTAGCAGTATTCAAGCAGTGGGCGAACAAGTGTACTGTAACCTACTTCGCCGGCCGTTGGTGGCCAAGCGGTTCTAGGCGCTTTAGTCCGGAACCGCGCGGCTGCTACGGTTGCAGGTTCGAATCCTACCTCGGGCATGGATGTGTGTGATGTCCTTAGGTTAGTTAGGTTTAAGTAGTTCTAAGTTCTAGGGGACTGATGACCTGAGATGTTAAATCCCGTAGTGCTCAGAGCCATTTGAACCATCTGTAACCTACTTCCTTTGTTTTCGGACTGCATTTTCTTAGGATTCTTCCAATGAATCTCAGTCTGGCATCTGCTTTACCGACGATTCATTTTATATGGTCATTCCATTTTACATTAAACTAATTAACCTAAGGACATCACACACATTCATGCCCGAGGCAGTATTCGAACCTGCGACCGTAGCGGTCGCTCGGTTCCAGACTGTAGCGTCCTGAACCGTACGGCCACTCCGGCAGCTCGCACCGGCCAGACCGACGTCGTGGGTTGACTCCTGTTGCTCTCGTGTCGGCTGCGAAGCCACTACCCCTCGCTATACGGCGCGGCCCGCTGGACTTGCGTGGCGACCTCACATGCGCCGACGCTCAAGACGGACAAGTCATCTTGGAGCTCATAGCGCCCTTTAAATCCACATGAACAGGCAACTTTTCCCCTTTCCCACCAGAGGGAGACACAAAAGCTACGATTGCCACAGCGGCGCCACAGCTAGAAAAGGACGGAGACTGCTTTACACTACTCGCTGCGGCGCGCTCTTCAAACCAGCAATTTTTTTCCACGGCTTGTACATGTTGAGCACTTCACGTCTTACAACATCTTTGTCGAAATTATCTCAATTGGTTACAGCCCTCTCACGAGTGCGATATTTCCCTGGCGATCTGAAAAGTGGGCTTCCACCGGTCTCAGTGGATAATTTTCCTTCATTGGCAATCCGCTGAACGGTTCTCAAGCCAACGCCTGTCGCTTCTGCAGTGCGTTCCTGAGATCTGGCGACGTCTGTGATAGGTCCACCGCTCTCTGCTCCGCGCTTGAAAAAAACATGTATCCTGTGCATAACGTCCCTCACCTGTTTATGGAGAGTTTGTCGTTTACCACCATCATCAGCCATGACAAGTTGCAACAACGCACTCGCCAAGACATTCACAGCAGACCGCTCAAAAAGCTGCTGAACACACATTGGCTGTGAGCGGATGCGTGACGTCAGGTGCGTAGAACGAGCCATAAATAGACCGCAGTCGTTCATGGTTCCAACTATACAGAGTGTTCATTTATATTGGAGACATTGAAATATCCGAAAATCTACACATCGGATCAAACATGTTGTTGTTGTTGTTGTTGTTGTTGTTGTGGTCTTCAGTCCTGAGACTGGTTTGATGCAGCTCTCCATGCTAATCTATCCTGTGCAAGCTTCTTCATCTCCCAGTACCTACTGCAACCTACATCCTTCTGAAACTGCTTAGTGTATTCATCTCTTGGTCTCCCTCTACGATTTTTACCCTCCACGCTCCCCTCCAATACAAAATTGGTGATCCCTTGATGCCTCAGAACATGTCCTACCAACCGATCCCTTCTTCTGGTCAAGTTGCGCCACAAACTTCTCTTCTCCCCAACCCTATTCAATACTTCCTCATTAGTTATGTGATCTACCCATGTAATCTTCAGCATTCTTCTGTAGCACCACATTTCGAAAGCTTCTATTCTCTTCTTGTCCAAACTATTTACCGTCCATGTTTCACTTCCATACATGGCTACACTCCATACAAATACTTTCAGAAATGACTTCCTGACACTTAAATCTATACTCGATGTTAACAAATTTCTCTTCTTGAGAAACGCTTTCCTTGCCATTGCCAGTCTACATTTTATATCCTCTCTACTACTCCCCAAATAGCAAAACTCCTTTAGTACTTTAAGTGTCTCATTTACTAATCTAATACCCTTAACATCACCCGACTTAATTCGACTACATTCCATTATCCTCGTTTTGCTTTTGTTGATGTTCATCTTACATCCTCCCTTCAAGACACCATCCATCCCGTTCAACTGCTCTTCCAAGTCCTTTGCTGTCTCTGACAGAATTACAATGTCATCGGCGAACCTCAAAGTTTTTATTTCTTCTCCATGGATTTTAATACCTACTCCGAATTTTTCTTTTGTTTCCTTCACTGCTTGCTCAATATACAGATTGAATAGCATCGGGGAGAGGCTACAACCCTGTCTCACTCCCTTCCCAACCACTGCTTCCCTTTCATGTCCCTCGACTCTTATAACTGCCATCTGGTTTCTGTACAAATTGTAAATAGCCTTTCGCTCCCTGTATTTTACCCCTGCCACCTGTAGAATTTGAAAGAGCGTATTCCAATCAACATTGTCAAAAGCTTTCTCTAAGTCTACAAATGTTAGAAACGTAGGTTTGCCTTTCCTTAATCTTTCTTCTAAGATAAGTCGTAAGGTCAGTATTGCCTCACGTGTTCCAGTATTTCTACGGAATCCAAACTGATCTTCCCCGAGGTCGGCTTCTACTAGTTTTTCCATTCGTCTGTAAAGAATTCGTGTTAGTATTTTGCAGCTGTGGCTTATTAAACTGATTGTTCGGTAATTTTCACATCTGTCGACACCTGCTTTCTTTGGGATTGGAATTATTATATTCTTCTTGAAGTCTGAGGGTATTTCGCCTGTCTCATACATCGTGCTCACCAGATGGTAGAGTTTTGTCAGGACTGGCTCTCCCAAGGCCGTCAGTAGTTCCAATGGAATGTTGTCGACTCAGGCCTTTCAGTGACTGGTTTGTAAGACTGGTTTGTAAGGTTGAAGAAATTCACAGAGTTGCATCCAGTACGGTAATAGATTTTCCAAGTTCATGTCCAGGTTCAACGCCGTGCATTCGAGACGAAATGTGTCTCAGCACTTTCTGCCTGCAAAACGCTTTGAAGTTCTGAACAATCCCCTGGTCCAGTGGCTGGCTACGTGCACTTGGATTTGGCGGCAAGGAGATTGTATTCATATTTTTTAGTGCAGCATTTCAGTGGGAAGTGGCATTATCCAAAAACTTGCTTACCTTCTTTGTCTGTCCATCCTCCCATCAAATGCCAGCAACCAGTCAGTCAGTTATTGCTCAAATCATCCGAGAGCATGTTCAGTTTACTCAAGTCAGTACCCTTAGCGGTGTCGGCAGTAATTAAAGGCTCGTCACATTCGCCTGTTTCATTAACACGCAATAGAGCAGTGAGTCGTTCTTTTGAAATTTTACTTCCTGAACAGTTTTCACCTTTAGCAGCCACGTTTTACTCTGTAGAGTTCTGAAGGAAAGACCAATCTTGTCACAGTTGAAAACACCTCTTTCTTCATAACCCTCACAAATTCCTGTTATCCTTTTTTGCCAGTCTGACGCGGTGTTTTCGTCCACTGGACTGGACTCGCCACACACGGTTAGAGAAGAGATGATGTGTCTAACCCTAAATTTGTCAAGCCACCCTACAGATGCCTTAAAATCGTTAAGACCCAACTCCTTGGCGATTCCGAGTGCTTTTTCGCGGATCAGAAGTCCACAAACTGGAAAACTGGAGAGGTATTGCTGCGAGCGCGTCAGAACCATTCGGCTGCCGACTTTTAAGCCTGCTGTGTCGGGGAAACCGCGCTTACTGGTGAGCTCATCGTTCCCAGTCGACGATTTCAGAATGCCACGTTTGTACGCATCTTAAAATGTCACTAATCGGTGTTTTTCCAGGTCTGGATGGACTTTTAAGTGCGCTTTTGGCCGCTATTGGGTACTATTTTTAAGTCTCTTTTGAATGAAGTGTTACAGGTAGAGTAGTGCAGACCTCGTTCAAAATGCGAAAAATTGTTTTAATCTAGAAACGCCCTGGACCGGCTTCCCCTGATAGCTTTCGCCCAGTTACTTTGTTAAACTTTGATTATAAGACTGAAGTGAGGATGTCGGCTCTGATGGAGATGATCGTTACCAACCATCAAGCTGCCTGCGTATCTGGTCGTACCATTCTTACGCCTATAGTCGAGTGTCGTGACCTGGTTTCGGTTGCTGCTGTACCGTTCGTCCCTCGTGTCCTTGCTTTCCTAGGCATTGATAAGGCATTTGGTCGTGTTAATCACGACCTCCTGCTTCGGATTCTGGAGGCAGCTGGTTTTACTGCTGACACACGGCGAGTGCTCTCAACTTTGTTTACAGGTATTTCAGCGTCGGTGGTTGTTAATGGCCAACTGACACCCCCCATAAATATCCGTCGGGGAGTGCCCCAAGGAAGCCCGCTTTCAATGACTTTGTGTTGTCTCTGGAGCCCCTACTTCGGAGCTTAGCATCCCAGTTGAAAGGTTGGACGCTTTCCGGAGGGACTATAGGTGTTGGTGCATACGTACATGATGTGATGGTTCTACTCCGCAATTCTGCAGAGATACCTCGACGGAAGGCTGTAAGGGAAGATTATTGTCGGAGTTCAGGTGCACTACTTAATGAAGGTAAATGCAGGCTTCTTACTTTGCGAGGTTTTGATGACGCAGTTGTTCCATGGGCTACTGCGGTGGATCGGCATACGTCTCTCGTTATCATAATTGATCGTTGTCCACTCAAAGTGGCGACGCTCAACCTGAAGTCTGATACGGAAAAAATTCAGGGCGCGATACTAGAGCATGAAAGGCGTTCTCTTACTCTGCTCCAGAAAGTCCGAATACTGGATACATATGTTTTATGCAAAACTTATTACGTGGCACAAGTTTATCCGCTTCCCTCGATGATGGCGAATAAACTACAGCTACTGTCTGGTCGTTTCTTATGCAAAAGACAATCTTTCGCCTACGGTATGAGGTGGTTACAAAGCCTCGTTCTTTTGGGGGGGTTGGGCCTGGCTGACATACGACGGAAGACGCACATGCTATATGTGCGACGCACTATTTTGACAATAACTCAAGAAACTCACACATTGACATCTCGTTTGTAAAAGTTAAACGAGTAATTTAATAACAAGGGTTCTGTTCTCAAGCCTGTAATTGATGTAGACGACAGAGAATTGTACTGAATAATTGTTATTCAAGAAAGAACATCTCAGGTAAACGGGAAGTGGTCCAACGATATGCACTTGAAATACAGACAAAAATTACCCTCATCAAATGCAGAAATGTTTTTTGAGAGCGTTACGATAATGGTAGCCACATCCACGAACTAAACTGTAACCAAAGATAAGCAATACAGGATATACTCACCAGCTCAAAACAGTTCAGAGTCCAACATGATGATTTACAGATTATCAGGCACGATTCAAAGGATAGTAACTCATACTCTGTCTATCCTCAGTTACGTAAAACAAGTGGAAAAAGCAGCAGTCCTACTCTGGAGCACGTTCAGACCTCTCGACACATAAGTTCGTTGAGAAGTTGAAGTATGCGAGGGGCCATACAGCGCCCAGAATCAAACACCTGCATCGTCGAATACCGCTCGTTACCACATCCAGGTCTCTCTCCTTCCAGAACTCGCTCCCTTAAGCTCTTCGCTCGAAATGTCCCGATCTCGACTTGACTCCCGCAGTGATGCGCAACTGTCCCCTCTTCGATTGACTGAAAGATGTACAAAAATACATCATTATTTGACTCAAATTCGCCACTTCCCCGACTAAAGTAATACACTGAAGCGCCAAAGAAACTGGTGTAGGTACGTGTATTCAAATATAGAGATATGTAAACGGGTACAATACGGCGCTTCGGTCGGCAACGTCCGTATAAGAAAACAAGTATCTGGCGGAGTTGTTACATCGGTTACTGCCGCTACAACGGCAGGTTATCAAGATTTAAGTGAGTTAGGACGTGGTGTTATAGATGGCGCACGAGCGATGGGACACAGCATATCCGATGTAGCGATGAAGTGGGGCTTTTCCCGTACGACCATTTCACGAGTTTACCGTGATAATCAGGAATCCAGTAAAGCATCAAATCTCCGACATGGACGAGTCCGGAAAAAAGATTTTGCAAGAACGGGACCAACGACGACTGAAAAGAATCGTTCAACGCGATAGAATTGCAACGCTTCCGCAAATTGCTGCAGATTTCAATGCTGGGCCAGCAACAACTGTCAACGTGCGAACCATTGAACGAAACATCATCGATGTGAGCTTTCAGAATCGAAAGCCCACTCGAGTACCCCTGATGACTGCACGACACAATGATTTATGCCTCGCCTGGGCCCGTCAACACCGACTTGGTCAATTCCAGCAGCACAATGCGGCACCCCACACGTCCGGAATTGCTACAGAGTGGCTCGAGGAGCACTCTTCTGAGTTTAAACACTTCCGCTGGCCACCAGATTGACGAGACACGAACATTACTGAGCATATGCTGGATGCCTTGCAACGTACTGTTCAGAAGAGATCTCAACCCGTCGTACTGTTAAGAATTTATGGACAGCCCAGCAAGTTTCAGCCGGCCGGAGTGGCCGAGCGGTTCTAGGCGCTACAGTCTGGAACCGCGCGACCGCTACGGTCGCAGGTTCGAATTCTGCCTCGGGCATGAATGTGTGTGGTGTCCTTAGGTTAGTTAGGTTTAGGTAGTTCTAAGTTCTAGGTGACTGATGACGTCAGAAGTTAAGTCTCATAGTCCTCAGAGCCATTTGAACCATTTTTTGCCAGATTCATGATTTCAGTTCCCTCCAGCACTACTTGAGACATTAGTCCAGTCAATGCCACGTCGTGCTGCGGTTCTTCTGCGTGTTACCAGTTTGGCTCTTCAGTGTATATTACAACAATATTCGATATAGAAATGTAATAAACATTCGGTCACACTCAGACCATTCACAATGCCCGGGATTATCCGAGCGGTCTAAGGCGCTGCAGTCATGGACTGTGCGGCTGGTCCCGGCGGAGGTTCGAGTCCTCCCTCGGGCATGGGTGTGTGTGTGTTTGTCCTTAGGATAATTTAGTTTAAGTAGTGTGTAAGCTTAGGGACTGATGACCTTAGCAGATAAGTCCCATAAGATTTCACACACATTTGGACCATTCAATATAAACAAAGGTTTGTAGAGACATAAGTAATCCAGTGTTGTTGCGCAAGTACTTTCCCGATAAATGACAACAGATTGTCGTTGGATATTTTTGAAACAATTATTTAGACCTCTTTGTGAGAAGAGTCTTTTGGCAGCATTTTACAAAGTTGGTGCCAGCTAACACATCCGTCTGATCACTTCCTACATTACCACTGTGATGTATTTGTTATTGTAGCTCCGTTACGGAATACGAGGCAAGAATCGGTGACGTACCTCGGATTACCTGCAGGTGTGGGGAATTTCATCTGTGAGGGGACGCATGTTTTTTCCTCTGCGTTTCGCTCGCTTTTAAGCGGCGGCTGCACTGGCCGAGACAGGGCAAGTCGGGACCTTCCCGGAAGGAGGCGAGGGCAGTGAGTGAAAGCGGCAGAGGGCCCCACGGTCGCACACGGTCCGCCTCTGAAGTTTCCCGCGCTCCGCGACGGCCAGACAATGAAATTTCGGGAATACGTTTGTCTGGGTAAGATATTTAAGTGATTAATCCTGCAAGCCCACAGGTTGATGCAAGTGCGAGATAAGCCATTGCGAATGTGAAGTGCTGATACATCAACGACCGGTGTAACCGCCAGAATGTTAAATGCAAGCGTGAAAACGTGCATTCGTTGTGTTGTACAGGTGCGGGACGCCAGTTTGTGGGCTGGAGTTGCATGCCTGCTGCACCTGCTCGGTCAGTGCAGGGACGGTTGATGCTATCTGTGGATAACGCCGCCGTCGGATCCTGCAGGTGTAGGTGCGGTGTGTTGAGCACGCAGACGAGCTGGTCGGAGGTGCTCGACTGCCGCCTCCTAAGCAGCACCCAGCCGTCAGCAGCGCAGGGGCAGAACCAGCCGTCATAGGGAAACGGAACAGTCCTCCATCTTGCTCTCGCTCCAGGCCTCTGAAGTCGCAAATGGCGGTGGTTTGTGGAACGTGCCGTACAGGGCGTCTGGCTCGGAGCTGTCCTCGAAGTAGCCGACGTCTGACGGTTAGGCTGGCCGCAAGGTGAGACGCAGGCCCGTGAGGTGACGCAGGGTGACTCACGGTGAGTTTTTGCGAACCACACAAGTGAATGGTGCTGCCTCCGCAAGTTAGAGCGCAGCGTGACGTGACGCAGTTGCTGCGCTCGGTGACCCTGCGGACCGCAGTCTCCTGTACGCAGTTTACTGCGAGGCTCACGGTGCTTCTGGCTGTTGGTAGTTCGAAATGGAGGAAAAGCTAACTGAAGCCGTACGTGTTCGCAAAGTTCTGTATGATACAAGCCATGAAGATTACTTGAAAACGAAGCTGAAAGAAAGCTGAGAAGTGGGAGGAAGTGGCCAAGGAAACGGACACACGAAATGGCAAGTTGCATTGTAATTCGTAGTTAACATTCGACATTGACATTGTTAAAACTCTGTAGCAATTTTTCGTGATGTGCTCTGTCCTGGTTAAATGTTTATCAAAAAAAAAAAAAAATGCCTAGGTTCCTCACAATATCATTCCTTACTAGCGTGTAGCCCTCCATATCTACCAGTGAAAACGGAATAGATGGATTTAACCACGTTTTTGATATCAATATAGAACGAAACTATCGTCCGAGTACATTTCTATATATACAAATTTTATAATGGGGAAACATAGTTACGAAAAATCGTCAAAAATTACATGCATATAGGATATATAAAATATATTAAAGAAATAGGTACCTAAAAACCATCCTGTATTAGAATGCAACGTTGTGTCAAAATTTCAGAGCAATCGGTCAAGAGCTTTCGGAGGTTAGTACCTATACACAAACGAACAGAACATTTTTATATATAGAGATACATTTTCATCATAATAGCTTACCTTAAAAACCCATCTAGTTTCTCCTTGGTTCCAATGGGCCTTGTAGCGTTGCATCCCTGTCTGTCAATTTCAGTCTTGATGAGACCATGCACTTCTTGGAATTGATCACGTTTTAATCTAAAATAGTTCGTGAATTTTTCATCATCAAGTTCCTTAGTTAAAGTGAATTCCCCATGACCTAGTCTTCTTTTCATGTACGCACTTTTTTCTGCGTTTTGTTTCATCAATACGATGTAACTCACCGTTTCGAACTCAGAATCGGAATCCGATTCTGAACTTATATCTATTAACACAGCAGAAGTAGTCGCGATCTCTGCCAGAGCCAAAGTTACTCAGAAAACTGCGTATTGAAACTGCGATCCAGCTTGCGATGACTGTCGCCGTGACTGACGCTGCCGTGAGGAATTTGGCGTGAGCCCCCTTAGCGCCAGCCGCTGCTCAGATTATTGCTGCAGCTGCAGTGCGAGTCAGCAGAGCCGCACGCCGAACGGTCAGTCTAACACGGCCGCCCGGAGCGCCGTCTTCCTCCAGCCGCACATTCCCTTGGCCGCCGCTGCCAGCAGCCAGCCACGCACAGCGGCTGCATCCCCGGCACGCTTTTCTGCAGCATCGCAGCTTCTCGCCGTCCTCTTACGAGACCTCGTACAAACTCACTGACGTGTCGATAATGGCGCCTTTATCGCCTTAAAAGCATTCTTCCCTGACGTCGACCCACCACCTCTTGTATGGACAACACTAAACCAAACCTGAGTCACATCCTCATAGTGGGCTACTACCGCCACTCTTATGCGATTGGCGTGGAATTTGAACAGACGTCATCTTTCAAATGTATAAACACTCGCACTAACTTTCCTTTCTGTCCCACAACTCCTTCTCGGCGTTGGGACTTTTTCCTTCTGTGTACAGTAATTTCGCAGTAAGAAAGCAGTTTGCAGCACACCTGCGTGACTCGCCGTCGCCAAGATCGCGCTCTGAACTCCACACTTGTTCTGCAGGAGAAGACCTTCCGGCACTTTTATTACGACGTACAGTTTCATTCGTCCCAGTACTGGTTCCAATCGACGCATTACTGGACATTGCTTTATTAAGAAAAATGTTTAATTCCACGCCGTCTGTTATTTCTGAAAACTATAAGTAGCTGTCACGATACACCTTGCCTAACGTTCTATTAGAATTAAAATAAAGTGGACTGTAGAGAAACAAAAGTCGTAATCCACTTCTCCAATATCCCACTCATCCGCACCAATCAGGCGAATCACGAGTGAGTGTGCCAACGTTAAATACGAGTATATCGAGAAAGAATACCAGCGCCGTGACTCTTTCGTACAGAAGGAGACTGAATCAGTAGTGATAGGTACTGATTTGAAAAGTAGTGATGAAGACAATTATCAGGAATCAAAGAACACCACAGCTAGGGAATTGGATGGCAGCTCGACGGAAACCTGCACGGCAACAGAAAAAGCTGATACGGCTGATGGACTTCCGACTTTGACTTGAGCAGCTACACAGTAACGAATTACTGTAATACGTACGTACGCCTCATTTAATTTTATTTCTTAGATTGCTATAACTTACTTTGGCTTCACTTTACAACAAGAGGCTGAGTATTACACATTGAGGAAATGTGCGGTGCCAGTGTGTCTGCCGTGTGGAGTGGTGTGTGCCCGCTCGTCCCCTGGCCTGCCCACACATTTCAGTAAACAGACGGACACCAGCGCACTCGCAGTGTATTGTGCAGCAGGTAGCTCACTGTAGCGCACTCGCCTGTAACACTGTCAGTGGCGCTTTGCGAGCCTTTCGTTCAGCACATATTTGAATCACCCTATCAAAGTCTAGCGCCCTTGCCAAAGTATGTTCAGTTGGCGAGGTCCCCAGATCTGAGAGACGTTGCTGGTGTGTGGTGGGTCTGACACAGTCTTCAACACGAGCCAGAGCCCATGGAAGGGGGTACGAGATGCGCACAGCTACACATACATTCGGAAATGAACTTGGAATTTTAAGCTCGTGCAACTTATTCGAGAGGTCTAATTGTTTCAAAGGAAGTATAAGCAGTTGGCACTCTGATAGTTTTCAAATATTTAACTTCTTCCTCTACATCTGTCCTGACATCGTTATGGTATTCATTGATAAATAACTTGCATGCCTCGGTGAACTGATCATCAGCCACCTTTGCGTATTTCTATAAAAACCCAAATGCTTCATCTGTAATCTTCACTGTTTCACAATGGATTTTCAAGTTATACATTAGACTGTCAATTACGACATGAAAACCTTTTATCCTGAATAAATCCTCTGAATTTTCACCTGTCAATTCGTACCTGGCTTCTTCACGAGATGGGTTTCTGTTCTTAGTGCGTACCTCGGAGAATTTAGGACTGGTATTAATTGCGCTGGCAACAACTTTAGATTCGGGGAGAATGGTGTCCCAATTAAAAGTTACGTAATAAGCACTCAAGGCGTCGTGTCTCAATGCCCGTGGTAGTATTTCGAGCTCGTAGTAATTTGAGTCTGTAGTCAGCTTGTGCCATCAACTTTACCCAACTCGATGTCACGATTAATCACTTGAAAGATGTTCCGTAACGTAAAGAACCCTCTGCCACAGAGTGTGTTTCAGCTGACAGATTCAACTCGACTTTCCGGGGGTTTCAGCGGCAACGGCAGCCTCGCCCACGTCAGCTGCAGCCGGCGCCACAGCTTCAAGCCGAGCACGCCAGACGTGGAGTACGGACAAGTCCCAGCACTCTGTTCCAGAGTGTCCCATCGTCGTGGACAGCAACTGAACAGCTCGTATAGAAGCTGAACCACTGCGAGAAACGTATCTGCTTCGTGACAGCTCTCACTTGCAATAGCAACTCCTGTTTTCTGGTTACAATCTACGAATTCCAAAGCCATTCATTTATTTCTTGTATATACTCGTAAATTTCCTTACTGAAGCAAATATAACGCAGGATGAATGTCGCCTGTTCCCCATCATTTGAATCAGGAGCTGCATCGACAATAATTGAGTAATACTTCACATTTCCCCTCTGTTTCAAGATGACAGTTCTGAGTCCTGACGCAATGGGCACAACTAGAAATCATTTGACAGATAACGCACTTGTAGCGCTTTCCAGCTCTTGTGCGTCTCTGACCTGGTAATGTATTTGCGATAAATGAATCGTAGTGACTCAAGAACACTAATATTCCGAGGAAATTTCCGTTAATGTGGACCTCCAATTTTATGAGATCAGTCTCTGAAAGCCAAGCTTCTTTGACCAAGAAATAATTTCACATCAAATAACGCAAAACTTCCCATGTAAGATGGCTCTTCTGCAAACGAACAAAAGAAGAACATTACCTCTTTACTTCCTACCATTAGCTTGGTCACTGTACCTCTTTTATTTCATTTCATTTCTTCACTTTTAGGGTCCTTCCAGGACAACAGATATACAGTAAAAATCGCTCAAAACGGAATCACGTTGGACTAAAATACTTTTCCAAATTGGGCAAGTTTCCGGATTACACAAAACTCACTAGGCTACATAAAATTTGTCACGTATCATGCATAAAGGTATAAATTTATGAACGTATTTACGCAGTATGTGCACTCCTGCACAATAGATGTTTGTTTACTGTATATTGTACAATAGAACAGTAGACTATTACACTAATGGATAAATTATACGGCATTTTTGTATTTTTACTCCGACTTTAAATTCTTGTATTTTTGTATCTAATACACAGTATTCCTTTGTTTATCTCCTTTACAATTCACTTATTTGTCACATATCAAGAAGGGAAATTGTACGAATTTCCTTTTCAAAATCGTTTACGCAATGTTTTGCACTGTACTGTAGTTCCAACAGCGTGGGAGTATTTGTGTGTACTCTAACTTGCATAACATTCTTCGGGAAATTAATTTTCCTAGGGACATAATTTTGCTCCTTTTCTCCGTTCTGATCAACTTCTGTGTTGCGGATTCCTGTTAAATTTCTTGCTGACATAAAAGTGGAGTGAGTTGACAGAAAGTCATAACTTCGAATGTTGTCATCTGCACCACAAGAAACGTTTCACATTTTAATAAATTAACCAATTACTGCTACATTTCCTTGACTTTCAATGGCCATAAATGCGTCTTGTTCTTGATCTCCAAACCCCGCTTTCCTGAAGCACTTGGTAACAGTTTTTCACTTCATTTCGTTGACTGCCAAGCCAATCCAATTTACTCCATCCAGGACAGATACTGGCGGTGCCAGAGCAAATGCACTTTCTGCTTCTTCAGCACAAAGAATACGAGATTGCATCTACAATCGCACGTAATGGGACTGGTATATGTAAATAGCCCCCCCTGGTCCATTGTTTGTGGCAGAAACCCAGCCAGTTTCACGTTTCATAACTTACTTGACTTTCGGGTGGCAGGTTGCATTGTCTGGGAAAAGGAAAACTTGGCAATTTCTTGTTTTCACTATGGCGTTGAAGATCCCAGCCATTCTTCCATAAGACCGCACATTATCCATACCTTTATATTGCTTTGCCCTGTGACTAGAAGGCTACTGGGGCCTATAGTTTCGAAACAACGTGGTTTTGCTTCCTTTCCAGTCACAGCTGGCGTCTCCTTTTCACGTAATATATTTCCACACAGTAGTACAGTGAGTCTTTCCTGGGACATTTTTCCACCGGTGCACTTTTCACCTCAAATTGCTGGAGATTCTGAAGACAGTGCGCGACGAAACAGACCTGTTTTATCGGCTCTGAACACGTCTTTCGGATCATAATCCGCAGTTAGGTCGCACAATATTGTCTTCCGTTCTGTTGCTACACTTTGCTGCACATCCTTAGCTTCCCCACACACTTCATTCCACACGATGTTGTGCCTAGCTCTGGAAGTGTACAGTCTTCCCGTGTATGCATAAACCCGGTGTTTCCAAGCTCTTTGGCTCACCATGCAACGTGGGTCCTGAAAAAGGTAAGTTAATTTCCCACGCACTTACGAACCATTCCGACATTATTCCGTTAATTTCTTCATCTCCCGTCTTCTTCGCCTTTCTTTTCATTTGCCCCATCCCAATCATCCATTCATCCAGTATCTTCTTCTTGTTTCTTAAAGCATCGTAAATTTGTATTTTACCGCATTTGAAACGCAGCATTATTTCGTGTACTGAGAGTTGGTCTTTCTCACTCGCCTCGATTATCTTAATGTTTTCATTAAGTGTGTTTGCGACTTGTACTTTTCCTTCGAATCATTTTATCACTTAATTCGCTACTAGTCAAATGAAACGGACAGACAATAATGCTTTTAGTGCGTCATGGGAACAACACTCGTCTCCTTCACTGCACCGATTGCAGCAGCGTCCACAGTTGCGCCACAGTGTTCCAGCGTGCCCCCCCCCCCCCTCCTCACCCCTATGCGTCAATAATAATGGAAAACCAGAGACCCCGCCAAACCGCCAAACCGAGCGCTCACGAGCGAACCATTTCCTTTGATGCACCGACACTACTCGCTAACCTGTTCGTTGTTGCACAGAGCGGTGCAGTCTGATGTCCACACCCGCAGCACATCTGCTCTTTTCTCGTTTTGCGCCGCCGAGCAGACAGTCAGGCATGTATTGTCTTTGTGTCAAAATTAACTTTCGGCATTACACAGTAAATTCTTAATAAAGTCGTAGAATTTGCGATCCGTTTTAGACACGTTCCACTGTATATATTTTAAAAAAAAGTTAGCTTGTAAATGTGTATTGAATGTGTCGGGACTGAAATACTTCTACGGTTTGGGCAGATTTCTGACTTACACACGTTCTGAATTGATCAAATTTTACTATATTTTATTTTGTGTCCACTCTCGAATGAAAATATTTTCTGCATATTTCGTGTAAAATCACCTTGTGATGCAATCAGATTACCTTAGATTTTAATGTTGCTGGCAATCGTAACAGATCATAGCGACATTCTACAGCTGTTGCTGTGTACATTTGTTACGCACATGCTTTGGCAGTCTTTCCGACAGCATTTAAAGGAAGCACACTTCAGATTCCATCACAAGTAACGTGGTTTCAATGTATAGTGTCTAAAGAAAAAGTCGTGCATTCAAGATTAAGCAAGAAATAGAATTGCGTGCAATTCACCTGTAAGAATGGTAAAAGTGACAAGAAAGAGCTGGATGGGGCACGCTGGTGCAAGATGAAGAAATTATTTTACAAAAGCAACCTCATATTTGCCAGCTTTGTATTCTAGGGCAGTCGAAGCCTTGAGAGACGTGAGGCCTCCCATGAGGGCTGATGCCCGGGGATTTTGCCCCCCCCCTCCCCCCCCCCCCTTCTATCTCTTCCGGCCTTCCCTTCACCTCTTCTGCGGTAGTGCTTCTCTCCATAGTTTTGAAAGTTTGCTAGTTTCATAATTAAAAATTGCTTTCCCCGTAATAATGGACCCATCTTAAAACCGTTTTACTTGCAACACAGGTAATCTACTGAAGTTATATTTCCCGAAACTTTTACACAGCAAATCGTGGCCAAATCTGTACACTTTGGGGAGATCTCTAATTTTGCCCGTCAGTTACGCTGCACATTTTCGTATGGCGTACGTATAACTACTGAGACTATCAGATACGCAATTCATCCTTAAAAACACCTAAAGGCCCGCTACACAATCAAATAGTGGCACATAAAAACGCCCTCACTCTCTTCAAAAGTATGTTGACACTTCGAATGGTACCACATTAAACACAAACTACACTGTATCCGTAGTGCCCTGATTTTTTCCTCACGTCTTCTAAATAACTGTGGCCACAGGATCCACATTTATTGGTATATTTTGTCCTCTTCTTTCTCACTCCAGAGGTGCTGGCTTGTAGATTTAATGTATCTTCCTTTCGTGGCCTACCTATAAATCAGTAAATTTCATTAAAATAAATAAACAACAACTCAAAGGAACAACTGTCAACTCTGTTAATGAAGTACGCAGGATAATATTTTAGAAAATGCATAGGCCTACCTCTGGTTCCTTTTGGAAGCTGCTTCTTGAATTGGAGTCAGACATTTTACCTTGCTATCTGTCTTTCTCCTCCACTTGCATTTGTTCCCATCATCTGTTAAGACAAGCAGAGCACGAAGGTCATTCACCTCTGAATGACTTTCTGGATCATCTAATGCTGGCTCCAGATTGTCTTCTGCAGGTTTGTCTGTCAGCTTTGATGTTGCTATTGCCACATCAGTCACAGTGGGAGGATTAAATGGATACATCCCAGTCTTCCTAGAAGCTGATATGATGATCTCAGGACTGAAAGCACTGTAGTAAGCGGGTTTCAACAACTTGTGAGAATCAGATCTGTTGGGTCTGAGACCTGGATTCTTGACCATGTAGCTATTTAAAGATTTTCCCCGTGATCTTTTAAGTTGCCTATATACCCCTACATCCAATGGTTGCAGAATGTGAGAAGAAAATGTCAGAAGAATGATCTGGTTCTTCTTGGTCAGGTCAATGACCTTTTATTTTATTTTTTGTATTTATTTTTTATTGTTCCATGGGACCAAATTAAAGAGAAGTCTCCATGGTCATGGAACGAGTCAATACATGAAATTATAACACGATAGTGGAAACAGATAAAATGAAATATAAGAAACATATTCAGGCGACAAGTCATAAGTTTAAATAAAGAAACTCAACAATGTAACACTGGAATTTGCTTAATTTTTCAGCTCTTCCAGGAGCTCCTCGACAGAATAGAAGGAGTGAGCCATGAGGAAACTCTTGAGTTTAGACTTAAAAGTGTTTGGGCTACTGCTGAAATATGGGATCCATGGGAATACATTACTAAAATTATAGGTCTTGCAGGAGGTATACATCGTATGAAATTATTGGTCCATTCCAGAAAAAGTTCTCCATTTATCCTCCCTTTTGGTGATGAATGGTGCCAGGAATTACGTCTTTCAGAAGATTTTCTGACATTCGAACACCCTTAAATATTAGCATAGGTGGTTTCCAGTGACCGCTAGCATTGACACAGGCAAGAACTGTGTGATTTTCACCTCGATCAGCTAAAGTTCTGCTATTTACATACTTTTTTCCCATTGCTGTAACGATCTTGGATGCTTACACCACATATGAGAGCCCTGTCTTATCACAATTCCATACTAGATCTGGACGATTTTGAACTCCTAGATCTGTGACTAATGCTTCTAATTCTTGATAAAAGTCAGTAATTATTGACTTATTTCCCACTGAAGACCTATAAGCAGCTATATTTTCAGGCACTCTTAAGGGAAGCCCATAACGTGTTTTAAAATCTTTCCACCACCAGTCCCCTGCAGCTTGTTCTTCTTCACTGAAGGGATGTTTCCTACCAGTTGCTGTAGCTAGCTTATATGCCAGTTTTAGAATCTAAATTACAGTCAGTTCCTGCATGGAAAGTATGTAATTGCATATTCTTTGTTCCATTTGTACAGGTAAAGCAGAGGTTTCCCTAATTTAGGTACGCCTACACATTCACCTTCAGTCCTGCTAAGAAAGTCTTTTGGGGTAGGCCACAGCACTTGACATTGCTTTGATGCCTTGGAAATTGAGTACTTCTCCTCTTTTACCAACCTTGCTGCTGTAATAATATTTTGGTTCGCATAATTGCGATATTTTGGAGACATCTAACATGCAGAAGAAAAAATAAGGTTAAGTTCGTGATAGCTTGGTTAATTCGTGATATGTAAATTTAATATATTATCTGGTTTAAAATGAAGTGCTGTATCTATACCATGGGCATGCTGCTACAAATAATTAAATATCCGCTTTTAAAAACGTTTATTAGCCAGTATTTGCGAAGACTGTCTAGGGTGGCGCAAGATGGCAGTTAAAATGCTAAGATGTTTACTATAGTTAAGTTCTGTTATCTTGGCAGTTCGCGCAGACGCGGGAGATTGCTGCGTTGCCAGTTGCACGCGCTAAGAGAAGCAGCGCCATAGTATAGTATAGTTCGCAAACTTACGTTTAGGGGGGAGCGCGCAGTTTATGAAGTAAAGCCACCACGGCCGCATTTCGCTGCTACAGAGACGTGCTCCCCTCATTCCGCGCTGTGCGCGATTTTGTCATCACTGCACTGCTCGTCTTTGCAGACACATGGTGTTCCCACTGCTTTGACACACTTATCATTAGATTTCACAAAAACTATTTGGCCCAAAAATTTGATTTTTACACATCTTGACTGATTACCTTACCCCCATAAATGATTCAATTTTGTTTCGATGTTTAACGCAGTTATTGTGCAGCATTAAATGTAGTAAACCATTGCACGAAATTTTGAACAGTTTGCAGAGGTAAAAGTCTAAAGCGTATACTTTCCATATGGTTGATTTTAGTTGCCACTAGATATTTCAAAGAATGACATTCAAACGAATAAAATTCATGAAGTAAGACACTTCGATATTGTTTTTAAATAATGAAAATATTAAGCATCGAATAAGGTTTGAATTCAGAACCTTTTGCTTTCAATCCAGACACCTTAACCGTCACACTACCACAGCTTGTCGTTCAATTGGCTTCCTGGAGGACTTTAAAGAATCACGCAAAATACCGACAAACACTGTTGGTATGACTATGAATTACTCACGTTTCGTCGAAGTACAATAGGAAATAAACAATTACCGCTGTTCTTTATTGCGAATGAATGTTCTTGCTATCTCCTGAATTAGGAGGCTTATTGCTTGTTTGGTTTAATTAATAAATATAAATTGAAGCAATTGGTATAAAGAATGCTTTTTCCAAACTTTCTATAAAAGAAAGTCTGCTATCAAGACATTGCTTGCGTTCAGTTACTTTATTTGTGACTGAACGTTTCTAAAACTGAAGCCACTCGTCCGTGCTCTGCACTGCAGTCGAGCTCTGGCAACGTCGTTCTCTGTTCATTGGCTGACTGTGTTTTGTGACGTCAGATGTGCAGAACGAACCTAAACTCGGCCGTCATCGTAAATGACGCGCACTTTAGTGCAGCTAAGGTTATTACGTCTAAACTAACGAACGCAAAAAGACAAACCTTAATCAGAAAAATTTATTTATATCACATTAACAACTGTGCAAAATCAAAAAATGTTACTTTGTTAGTATGAGGAGTAACCAGCACTTAGAAAGCACGTAGGATTCTGCAGCGCGAAAGCGAAAGCCGGTTACCCCCGACGGGAGAAAACAACTGACTGTGCTGCCGAGGCCGCAGGTAGGGGCCGTGTGCTGCTGCGTGTGAGCCAGAGGCTGCAATTCTGGCGTGGCTGGTAAATCCGTGAAGAGGAATCCACAAAGTGTCACGAAATATGCAATGCCACCAACTTACCAAGGTTTACCCTATGTACGATACGCCACCCTTTTGACTCGAATAAATTATTTTTGCAGGTTATGATCTACGCCTAATATTTCCAATAAAGATTTTGCTAGATGAGGTTTCGAATAAACCTGCGATTGCAGTCCATATATTCCGGATTATATCCCGATATATTTTCATCCTCAGGATACCAGAAACGCACTCTTATCAGTTTCTGACGCTCCATATTTAGTGCGTGAGAACATCGGTCGGTTTGACCGAAGAAAACCAACTCATCCGAACTTCACCGATTGTCGTCCGAAGTCTGTACGTTCGGGAGAGAAGAGGTGCCGTAGTGTGACGGCGCACGCAGCGGCGGACTGATTTGAAAAGATCGGCCGGCCGCCTCCGGCCGACGTCGGTCGTCGGCGGAGTCCACCGACACCGGAGCCACGGCGGGCGCCGCCTTACAAGGGACGCGGGTGCGTGCGGTGCGTAGCGGGGCCCGCCCACGCACGGCCAGCGCGGCGGTGTCTCGCATTGCCGATGGCACCAGCGTCGCTCTGGAAACATGTTTTCGAGGTGACGTAAAATACTGTCGAACTTACAGCGTGCTGGAGCAGCTCGGGTCAGCAACTTCCGTTACTCAGTAGAACCAGAAAAACCAGTCCGAGTTGCAAATTTTTACCCTACTTAATTGATCATATTAGTTCACATAATTTGCTGTCAAGCGATCAGCTTCATTTTAGAAGTGCTTTAACAACTAAAAATGTTGTATTCTTTTTTCTCTGTGACTCACTTAACGCAATAAACAAAAATTCGCGAACACCAGGGATGTTCTTTGATTTAACTAAGGTGATTGATTGTGTTGGTCACAAAACGTTATTACAGAAGTTGGGCCATTATGGAATAAGATGAGTAACACACAACTGGTTCTACTCATATCTTAAGAACATACAGCGAAAGATGATGTGTCCACAGTAATAAGAACGGGCATAACATGGACTCTGACTGGGAGACGGTTGTGTAAAGCGGGGGCGGAGGCGGAGGCGGGTGGGGGTGGGGTTAAAAGGTCGGTGCTGGGACCGTTCCTGTTTCTTATATATGTGAATGATATATCTTTATATCATAGGTGATTATGAGATATTTCTGTTTACTGATGACACTATCTTCATAGAGAAGGATTCGAGTGCAACATAGGCAACGTATCGAATGGTGCAGTTCAAGAATTAAGTTCAGAGCTTGTAGAAACAAAACTGATGCTAAATCACAATAGGACTCAAATTTTACACTTTCTATCACACAGTTCAATCAAAACTGTCGTTCTGATTTCGCAGCGTGGGCAAATAATAAGTGAATCTGAACACTCCAAATTCCTAAGAACTAAGCGATCATGGAAAGCCCGTGTTCAAAAACATGATGCTGCTTTATGTACTATTAGTACAGTATCTGCAATAAGTGGTAGTCGAACGTGGAAATTAGTCTACTTTGTTCATTTATTTATGGCATGTAATATTACTTTCTCTGGGGTAACTCTTCCCGTTCTCAAATGGTATTTTTCGCTCAGAAATGGGAAGCTCGAGCAAAATGTGGTACACGATCGCGAACCTCTTGTAGACCCCTGGGATTCTGACACTGGCTTCTCAGCAGGCATTTTCTTCAGTTCCGTTCGCTGTTAACAATATGAACCTACTCCCGAGAAGCAGCAGCTTTCCGCTCGGTTAATACCAGGCAGGAATCCAGTCTGCACTTGGCCCGCACCTCATTTACTACTGTACAGAAAGGCATGCAGTACTCCGGAGCATCAATTTTCAGTAAGCTGCCACGAAGAAAACAGCTCACTCCTTCTAATGTGTCAGGGAGTTCCTGGATAAAAGAAAGAAAATTCGTGTGTTATATTGTTGATTATGCTAGTTTTTGCTCATCATCGTGTAGATGTTATCTGTTGTCAACGTTTCTGATGTTAATTTCATGTACTGTCTCGTTCCATGACCACGGACATTTTCTCGTAAATTTGGTCCTAATGAACAGGACGTGTAAAATAAAACAAATAAATAAACTACTTGCCAGAATGAAATTTTCACTCTGAGCAGAGCGAGCGTTAATGTGAAATTCCTGGCAGATTAAAACTGTGCGCCAGGCCGAGAATCGAACTCGGCACCTTTGCCATTTGCGGGCGAGTGGTCTACCAGCTGAGCTACCCAAGTAGGACTCACGCCCCGCCCTCACAGCCGTACTCCCGCCAGTACCTCGTCTCCTACCTTCCAAACTTCACAGAGGCTCTCCTGCGAAACGTGCAAGGCTGGCGCTCCTGGAAGAAAGAAACTTGCGGAGGCGTTGCTTGGCTTCAGCCTGGAGCTATGCCGTGTCTCCGCAATATCCTTTCTTTCAGGACTCCCGGTCTTGCATGTTTCGCAGGAGAGCCTCTGTGATGTTCGGAAAGGGTTAGACGGGGCAGGAAGTAAGGCTGTTTTCGGCGAAATTGCCCCGGACACCACAGCCCATATACGCCTCCTGTAATTATATGGCGATAATTGTCCACATACCCTCTTAGAGTAAACAACAGCAATCGCGACGTGACGCAGTTTTCAACAATACAGGAATCTCTTCGACGACCCGTGACGTGTCTTAGCAACAGTCTGAGACGGGTCGAATGGCGAGCATCACGAATGGTTCTGTCCGCGTTCTGCAAAACCTTAGAAAACCGTGAAATGCTGTAGCGGCACGGGCAACGCCAATAGCCGTCTCTGGTAAGTCTTGAACCAGCATCTGTTTTCCGCCAATCCTTGGCAGCCAAAGCGCAGGCGTTAAATCGCAGCACGATTCCGCGGACGCATAACATTACTTCTCACATCACGTATGTTGGGTGAATACGGTCTTCGACACAGCAGTTATATTCGAGGTAATTTAGTTTTGCGAAACAGGCGTCCAGACTTTTTATTACGGTTCGTCTAAAGCAGTTTGTGTTGGAGAACCGTTAACTTCATAAATCTTGTAATCAGAGTAAGCTCGGAATTACTACAAATTGTACATGCTGATACGAAGATGCCCATCCGAAGTGCTTGCTGTATTCGCTCGCGTAGACAACGTGACATGTTCAGTACATCACCGTGCTGCCGTGAAACACACATTTTCCAGGGCAATATCGTAAGAAGTAACGTATTTTAAACACTTCTTAACTTATTTTAAATGAATGTCGGGCATTAAGTTCTATGTTGAAACAAATCTAGTGTCCGTTTCTACCTGTCAGCTTTGACTAATGACATCCCGAGTGAAGGACGCCTTGAGTTTACGATGTTCAAGTGCCTTGTTATTAAATTTTATCTGTGGTTGTCTTAGTGACTGACGTAAACTACGCTGTTTATTATAAACATATCTCGATTTACCAGGTTGTGGTTAGTCAAGAACCTAAGTGCACAGCTTAAGTTGCTGCGTGTCAATCAAGTAGCAATCGTATTCTCGTAAATATATATGGCTATTTTTCCCTAATACGGCATGATTTCCGAAGGCGGGGTTAGACAGGAACTTAAAGAGTGTAGCTGAAATTGCTGCGTGTGAGGCGACCCTCAGTTGCGTCTATAATCTTGCTTCTCACAAATATTTGGCCGTTTTCTTCCGAATGTGCCACGATTGCCGAGGGTGAGGTGTGGCAGCAACCAAAGACGACAGTTACATAGGTCAACTGTAGTTCTCCATCCCTCGGTTCGTTATTTTTCGTGGTTTTTCAAAAGTGTTATTTCTTCTAGGATTATTTACTTATTTATTGTCTGATATACGCTAGGTTAAGTGTGGTTGTCGATTCCAAAGTTAGTAATGTTTTTCGTGGTTCCAAGAGCATAGCAAGCGATACGAAAAAGTTAAACCCTTGACGAAATAATTAACAGCCAATGAAAGTCATGAAAAATAATAGAACGTGGAATCAACAAATGGTGTGATACCATACATGGCAATACTCAAAGAATGGACAGTACACAGCTACACCAACAACAGTAGTACCGAAAGCAACACCAAAACAGGTGTTGTTGTGGTCTACAGTCCAGAGACTGGCATCGTACAACAAACCATTGCACACTCTTGCTATCCACTCTTTTAGAATTTTCAAGTTGGTGTCGCTCTAATTATTGACTCAACGCTCCTTTATTACGTCATTTTCAGGAGCCGTGAGTCCCTAGTTCTTTTAGGACTTACCTTTACTCCGTCAATTCTCTCTGGTAAGGATCCCACATCGGGCAACACTATTCTAAAAGACGGCGGACAAGCGTAGTGTAGGCAGTCTCTTTAGTAGATCTGTTACATTTTGTGTCCTGCCAATAAAACGCAGTCTTTGGTTAGCCTTCCCCACAACATTTTATGTGTATTCCTTCCAATTTAAGTTGTTTGTAATTGTAATTCCTAGGTATTTTGTTGAATTTACGGCCCTTGGATTCGACTGATCTATCGTGTAACCTAAACTTAACGGTTTTCCTTTAGCACCCACGTGGATGACGTCACACTTTTCGTTATTCAGGGTCAATTGCCAATTTTCGCACCATACAGTCATACACCATGATGACTTCGCACGGCGCCGTTAATGTTTCAGGCTGCCCTATATTGCACTTCTTGTTCTTCAACCGTTCACTTTATCTATTTTGCTTTTTTTCCACAGTCCAGTACAGCGTCTTCCTGTTTTCATGCTTGGTCTGTGTTCAGTTTTTGACGGGCTATCCTATCCACTGGGACATCTTACCACTAAATATGACGGGGGTGCGATGGGGAGTTGTATGTAGCGACCTTGACTTAGGTATGACGTCATTGGTGGAAGCCGACAGTTGGAAACGGAAGCGAGAATTTATCCTCTATTTTCGACAGAACGCTTGTTTGCCATTTCAATCATAGCTGTCTACTTCATGGAGCGAGATGCCTTTCGAAATTGTTTTTCTGTTCAAGGGGACCATGTTAATTTAGGCAAGTATTTGACCCATTTATGAAATAAATTATTTGATGCAAGACGTTAATATTTTTACTGTATGTTACATGATGCTAACAGAGTCAACTGCACTAAATTCTACTTTATCCATTTTATAGTCTTCAAGATATACTTTTTAAATTTATTAACAAAAAATATTAAGTTTTTTCAGCAGAAAATATTTTTTTGTTAACTTTCTAATGGGCAAATATTAATGAATGTAGTACCAGAGTCTGTGAAAATTTCATTCATTTATCTATGACAGTTTCAGATATGAAGGGCATATGAACTGAAAATTTTAGTTTGTGGGAAATTGACTTTAAAGAAAAAACTTTTGAAATTTGTTATTTACAGTTAATTAAAACTGTCCTGCTGCATATGATGGCCCTTCTTTGGCCTCTAGCAGGTCTTCCAGCTTCTTTTTCACCTTGCTGGATGTCTGTCTAGCTTTCTTGGCCATATTAGATGCAGACCTGCCTGCATCGGGTAACCTCATTTTATCTCAGGGTTCAGCCCAGTGATCATATTTTCACCAGGATTAATTGCTAGCTTTTTCAGTAATCAACACTTTCCAATATTACCACAAATGAATGTAATAACAGCATCATGAACTCCTAGTTTAATTGTATGCATGCCTACAAGTACAGTTTTAGGAAAGTGGTTCCAAGTTATGCTGTTGAAACATTCATTTGGGTTCTGTGTCTGCCCCTGCAGACATTTCGTTAGAAGGTCAGGATGAGCCAAGTCTCTGAAAATAGGTTTAATTGCTGTAATAACAGCAGCAGGAAGATAATGCTGGTGAGAATAAGATTCTCCAGTTGCCTGAGCCCTATTGTACTTGCGCCACGAATTTTCTCCTGATGGACACAATCCACGACATGGCCTATCATCAGTAGAGGACTTACGGAAGAATGTGGTCCAAGCATCTCTCTTCATTGCCTACAGATTTTCTTTATTTCTCCTAATTGCCTGCCCATAGTATACCTGCAAGTTTTCTATAACAACTACTCGCAATCACACTTGAACAAAACTAACCGCGTTTTTGAAAATGTGTTGTTTACAAACAGCAGAAACAAAAGAACACCGACTGTTGCATTCCAAGGATGGCCAACACACTCGGAAGTAAAAAAAAATCCTAACGTGCAATGTAGGGGATATAAAGATCTAAAATATATGCAGAAAAGTGGGTGACAGAAAAGTGGGCGTGGCACATGAACACACGTGGTAGGAAAATGCTCGAAAAAAATATTTTTCAGCACATTCCTTTTCAGATTTTTTAAATGAAACCTAAATCCATCGAAATATGATGAAAACCGAAAATCGACTTTTTTCGACCTGAACCACGGTATGGTCCCTTCAAGTGTCGTTAACTAAAGTGGGGGTGCTTTATCGCCTTTGTGCTAGTGCAGTTCGCATTCTTAATAATAGCTTAGTGCTCTCACATTTCCTTGACTTCTCGTCTCCTTTGTAATGAAGTGGTAGCGTTCGCTCAAATTCCAGCTGCTGATAGGTGATTCATTTCGCATTCAGGTCGTACTGTGCGCCATGTGCCAAACGCCATAGTCGTCATTGCTTGTAAAAAAACAGGAGCTGAAATCTGTTAAACCTTTCTTTAAAGTAAGTACCGATATTAGACTGATGTTTATCTAGCGTTACATTTACACTTACAAGATAAATTTCGGCTTCAAAGTGCCATTATCAAGTGTTTAAAGTGTTATACAGTGCCTAAGATGGCATACTCTCGTATTTAAAATACACTATTAGACACATTGTCTAAGGGTCGATATTTCTGGTAAAGCCTACTGCTTTGTTTCATCACTGAATATACCATCTTGCAAATGAACGACAGTCTAATGGCGGTACTGACTTTAAGGAAATATATTATGACTGTGGCCCCGCATTACGAAAAATAAATCGGTTAAACATGCTTTGGAATGTCTATGGTTGGAAACTGTAACATATCAACTATGATGGTATTCAAATTTAAGTTATTTACTCTTCTTTCTCCTGGCCTGTGTCCTATATCTTCACAGGGTCAGTATATTAATCTTTTAGTGGTATAAAGTGGCAGGATTAATTACCTCTGTCAACTTATATGACTTACAACGAATTTTATGCTGTGCTGCGATGATTGTCATTAGTTAATTTTCCTCAAAACTGCCGGAACGAAGTACTCACGACAAATCAAACCTCTTCATGCAAAATATGTGTTTCTGCTAACTCATGCCCCGATCCCCAGAACTCCTGAAGATAGTCGTTGACTGTGGATATTGTATCACAGACACAGTCCTTTTGACAGTTCAGAGATCTCACTAAACCCGCCCAAAGGTGTAAACAGCCATGCCTGTTAGACGTCGGGGGGCCGACAGCCGATCAGTTCCAGACATTCCATCAAGAAGAAGGTACACGGCTCGTGTTGTCTGCAGTTCAACCATGCCTAGACCGTCAATACCGCGGTTCGATCGCGTCCGCATTGTTACTTTGTGCCAGGAAGCGCTCCCAACAAGGGAAGTGTCCAGGCGTCTCGGAATGAACCAAAGCAATGTGTTCGGACATGGAGGAGATACTGAGAGACAGGAACTGTCGATGACTTGTCTCGCTCAGGCCGGCCAAGGGCTACTACTGCAGTGGGTGACCGCTACCTACGGATTATGTCTCGGAGGAACCCTGCCAGCAACGCCACCATGTTGAACAATGCTTTTCCTGCAGCCACAGGACGTCGTGTTACCACTCAAACTGTGCGCAATAGGCTGCATGATGCGCAACTTCACTCGCGAGCCGGCCGCGGTGGTCTAGCGGTTCTAGGTGCTCAGTCCGGAGCCGCGCGACTGCTACGGTCGCAGGTTCGAATCCTGCCTCGGGCATGGATGTGTGTGATGTCCTTAGGTTAGTTAGGTTTAAGTAGTTCTAAGTTCTAGGGGACTGATGACCATAGATGTTAAGTCCCATAGTGCTCAGAGCCATTTGAACCATTTCACTCGCGATGTTCATGGCGAGGTCCATGTTTGCAACCACGACACCGTACAGTGCGGTGGAGATGGGCCCAGCAACATGCTGAATGGACCGCTCAGGTTTGGTATCACGTTCTCTGCACTGATGAGTGTCGCATATGCCTTCAACCACACAATTGTCGGAGACGTGTTTGCAGGCAACCCGGTCAGGCTGATCGAATTAGACACACTGTTCACTGAGTGCAGCAAGGTGGAGGTTCCCTGATGTTGTGGGGTGGCATTATGTGGGGCCGACGTACGCCACTGGTGGTCACGGAAGGCGCCGTAACGGCTGTACGATACGTGAATGCCATCCTCCGACCGATAGTGGAACCATATCGGCAGCATATTGGCGAGGCATTCGTCTTTACGTGTCAATTCGCGCCTCCGTCGTGCACATCTTGTGAATAACTCCGTTCAGGATGACTACATCATTTGACTAGAGTGGCCAGCATGTTCTCCACATATGAACACTATCGAACATGTCTGGGGTACATTGAAAATGGCTGTTTATGGACGACGTGATCCACCAACCACTCTGAGGGATCACCGCCGAATCACCGTTGAGGAGTGGGACAATCTGGACCGGCAGTGGCTTGATGAACATGTGGATAGTTCGCCACAACGGATACAGGCATGCATCAATGCAAGAGGAAGTGCTACTGGGTACCGGTGTGTACAGCAGTCTGGGCCACCACCTCTGAAGGTCTCGCTGTATGGTGGTACAACATGCAATGTGTGGTTTTCATGAGCAATAAAAAGGACGGAAATGGTGTTTATGTTGATCTCTATTCCAGTTTGCTGTACAGGTTCCGAAACTCTCGGAACCGAGGTGATGCAATACTTTTTTTGATGTGTATAAATAGCGTCATATCAGTGGCTGGAAAAATTTGGAGGGTTATTTCTGTAAACATACAGGTTGACAGAGGGATAGTGCAATCGGCGGTGCTATTTACAGAACTATACATTACTTCAGTTAATATATTTTATTTTTAGCTCATGTCAAAATTCTGTACGACTGATGCGCATCTTTCAGTCATATTCGCTGCGAGATTGTTTTTCCCGCCACGTATTATTTACTCTCTGAGCGTTTTCCCGCGACGAATAATTGCTCTGTCAATGGCGTATTTATACGAGCAGCTGTCGGTTTGCGACGCTTGTCTTGTTGCGCTGCCCTCGAGACTTACATACGTCGCGAATTCGAAGCTTGCAGAATTCTATAAAAAAGTTCTGTAACAGAAGCTTTTATTTTCGGTTTCCAGCGTCCAGCAGAAAATTCTCTCGGCGAAAAGGTAAGAGATTACTTTTGTAGCGCAAGATGAGGCTGACGCGTAATCAATAGCGATTGTGCTCACAGGTAGTTGCGAAAATGTGTGATGTTTGTGTTCTTCTAGGATGTTATTAGACATGTCAACATATATGAAAAACATACGGGGTCTAACTGCACGCAGTTTCTCGTGTTCTGCAGCTTCTGCGACAGTCATTTCCTTCGTGATCACCTGTAAAGAAAATCGCTACAATAACGTAAATGGTGTTTCTTTTGGTTGTCAGTGGCTTGGAATAGTAAAAAACTAGCTGCGTGTGTCTTTAGTGTCGCTGCTCCGTAGTAAGTTCCTGGTCAGTTTTATGTTCATGATCTACTGCCTGTCGAGTTAATGTTCAAAACTTGGAAACATTCTGTTGATGGCAATGACTGCCTTGTACGTTTAGTACCAGTCAGCTGGTGCTATAGATCCGTGAGGCGTTTTCTCTAGAATTCGTTTAGTCAGTCTTGGCACTATGTGCAATAATGTAAATTATTTGTTAGCAGATTGCGTAAAAGTTTCATGAGTTCATTTTTGACAGTGTATTTGAGCGCGCAAACTCGCGCATGCGCACACCTACACGCTCTCATGTGCGCGCACGGACGTGTGTGTGTGTCTCTCAAGATGGGAATTTTGCACACCCCCGCCCCCCCAACGCCACCCCCCCCCCCTCCCCACCACACAAAGAGTCACAGCTCCCTCATCACGGAGTAACATTAGATGCAACTTCAACGGCATTTAAATGCAAAATTCGTATTCCTCTGTTACAAGTTTCAGGTCATAAATACAACGCGGGTTTCTATCAGTTACGTAGTCTCTTGTCATAATATAATAAATGGTAGATGTCTTATGTTTCGTGATCATTTCTGAGAAGGTATTTGTTAATGTGTGGCTGCAAATGAGGTTTTTCTGTAGAGTTGTAAATTACATCATGAGAACTATTGGGGACAAAAATTCTGCTTTATCTCCATCCAGACCGTCTAATCATTCTGATTTAGCGACAGTTTTTTCTCAGCAGTTGTCCGCTGAAGCGTATAACCATTCTGAACGGATATTCAGATGCACCCGATCTGTGTTGGTCAGATGGAATCTTTCAATACAGATACAGCAGAGTTTGTATCTCGGCAAGAAGTGCAGAGCGCGCCTATACGCTCATTGTTAACTGAACAACGCAAAGCGTCCCTCTACAGTAATTGCTGATCACAGTCGTAGCGAAATCTTCTTTACGTGACTTGATGAACGTAGAAGAGTTTCTTCTTGATAATTCTAAACCACAGGTTATCAGAAACCTTAGGAGCTTCCGTATTTACAGCAAACGCAGCAGGGGCCTATGGAAACCAGGAAAGAAAATAGAGATCACAGTAATGAATTAGGCGGCGAAAGAAGCAGCGATCTTTGAGGTAGGAATACGTCCTCTTGGAAGTACAGTCAAAGAACTTACGCCATTGTGCAAACATCTAAAATTGTAAAATCTGGTTTGCTGTGCGAGGGATAATTGTTCGAAACAGGGTTGTGGCAGCTGTTCCAGAGAGTGAGGACCCGATGCTCGATGGCCTCCAACCACTTTTGAGGAGGCGGGTGTGCGACGCATTCGGTGTGTGAACTTCGTTTGATAATCGGACGCCCGTCTCGTGTAGGTCATCACGGAATACCCGCCCTAGTTTGTCTATGTGCTACAAGTAACCATGGGGCGAAAAGTCTCTACACCATGTACACTATGTGATCAAAAGTATCCGGGCACCTGCCTGAAATTGACTTACAAGTACGTGGCACCCTCCATCAGTAATGCTGGAATTCAATATGGTGTTGGCTCACCATTAGCCCTGATGACAGCTTCCACTCTCGCAGGCACACGTTCAATCAGGTTCTGGAAGGTTTCTTGGCGAATGGCAGCCCATTCTTCACGGAGTGCTGTACTGAGGAGAAGTATCGATGTCATTTGGAAAGACCTGACACGAAGTCGGCGTTCCAAAACATTCCAAAGGTGTACTGTAGGATTCAGGTGAGGACTCTATGCAGGCCAGTCCATTACAGGGATGTTATTGTCGTGTAACCACTCCGCCACGTGGCGTGCATTATGAGCAGATGTTCGATTGCGTTGAAAGCTACAGTCACCATCCCCAAATTTCTCTTCAACAGTGGGAAGCAAGAATGTGCTTAAAACATGAATGTAGGCCTGTACTGTGATAGTGCCACGCGTAACCACAAAGGGTGCAAACCCCCTCCGTGAAAAACACGACACACCACAACACCACTGCCTCCGAATTTTACTGTTGGCACTAAACACGCTGGCGGATATCATTCACTGGGCATTCTCCAAACCCACACCCTGCTATCAGATCCCCACATTGTGTACCGTCACCCCACACAAAGTTTTTCCACTGTTTGATCCACCAAGCGAGGCTTTGTTTAGTACTTACCGGCCTGATGTGTGGCTTACAAGCAGCTGGTCGTCCATGAAATCCAAGTTTTCTCACCTCCCGCCTAACTGTCATAGCGCTTGCAGTGGATCTTGATGGAGTTTGGAATTCCTGTGTGATGGTCTGTATAGATGTCTGCCTATTACACATTACGGCACTGTTCGACTGTCGGCAGCGTCTGTCAGTCAACAGACGAGGTCGGCCTGTACGCGTTTATGCTGTACGTGCCCCTTCGCATTTCCACTTCACTATCACATTGGAATCAGTGGACCTAGTGATGTTTAGGAGTGTGGTGATCTCGCGTACAGATTTAGGACACAAATGACACCCAATCACCTGACCACGTTCGAAGTCAGTGAGTTCTGCGGAGCACCCCTTTCTGCTCTCTCACGATGTCTAATGACTACTGAGGTAGCCGATATGGGGTAGCTGGAAGTAGGTGGCAGTACAATGCACCTAATATGAAAAACATATGTTTTAGGTATCTCCGCATATTTTTGATGACATAGCGTATGTGCGTGCATTCCAAGTCCCAAAATTGCTGAATTCGTGCACAAACATCATATATTTGTTTTCTCCTCGACTAAGGCAACGCAGAAGTCTGAGTGTCAGAATTCACGCAGATTTTGGGCAGTCTGTCAGGATCATTTAATACGAGTAATGTCAGCATCACTAACTATGATCATCGTTCTACTGAGAAAGGGAAAATTTATGACTGGGACTAATTAACCTTAAACGACAGCATTTCATACGAAAGTGAGACATATTTATCAATTTAATCCACCAATATAATTTAGCAATAATATTGCAACAGAGTTTCTGTGTTGATCACACATACATCAGATAAGGTCATAGACCATCTTTTTCTTTTCTGTGCAGCCAAGGCGCTTAACTCAATGTCTGCGTAATCAACCAATACGTGATCGTAATTACAGAGTTACGATATCACAAACTTCAACTAGCTAAACATACTGACGGAGAAAAATCGCACTACATCTGAAAAAAGGTTGTTATTGTTGTGGTCTTCAGTCCAGAGACTGGTTTGATGCAGCTCTCCATGCTACTGTATCCTGTGCAAGCTTCTTCATCTCCCAGGACCTACTGTAACCTAAATCCTTCTGAATCTGCTTAGTGTATTCATATCTTGGTCTCCCTCTACGATTTTTACCCTCCATGCTACCCTCCAATACTAAATTGGTGATCCCTTGATGCTCAGAATATGTCCTACCAACTGATCCTTTCTTCTGGTCAAGTTGTGCCACAAACTCCTCTTCTCCCCAATTCTATTCAATACCTCGTCATTAGTTATGTGATATCCCACCTAATCTTCAGCATTCTTCTGTACCACCACATCTCTAAAGCTTCTATTCTCTTCTTTTCTAAACTATTTATCGTCCACGTTTCACTTCCATGCCTGGCTACACTCCATACAAATACTTTCAGAAACGACTTCCTGACACTTAAATCTATACTCGATGTTAACAAATTTCTCTTCTTCAGAAACGCTTTTCTTGCCATTGCCAGTCTACATTTTATTTCCTCTCTACTTCGACAATCCTCAGTTATTTTGTTCCCCAAATACCAAAACTCCTTTACTTCTTTAAGCGTCTCATTTCCGAGCCTAATACTCTCAGCGTCCCCCGATTTAATTCTACTACATTGCATTATTCTCGTTTTGCTTTTGTTGATGTTCATCTTGTATCCTCTTTTCAATACACTGTTCATTCTGTTCAACTGCTCTTCCAAGTCCTTTGCTGTCTCTGACAGAATTACAATGTCATTGGCGAACCTCAAAGTTTTTATTTCTTGTCCATGGATTTTAATTCCTACTTCAAATTTTTCTTTTGTTTCCTTTACTGCTTGCTCAATATACAGATTAAATAACATTGGGGACAGGCTTCAACCCTGTCTCACTCCCTTCCCAACCACTGCTTCCCTTTCACGTCCCTCAACTCTTATAACTGCCATTTGGTTTCTATACAAATTGTAAATAGCCTTTCGCTCCCTATATTTTACCCCAGCCACCTTCAGAATATGAAAGAGAGTATGCCAGTCGACATTGTCAAAAGCTTTCTCTAAGTCTAGAAATGCTAGAAACGTAGGCTTGCCTTTCCTTAATCTATTCTCTAATATAAGTCGTAGGGTCAGTATTGCCTCACGTGTTCCAACATTTCTATGGAATCCAAACTGATCTTCCCTGAGGTCGGCTTCTTCCAGCTTTTCCATTCGTCTGTAAAGAATTCGTGTTAGTATTTTGCACCCGTGGCTTATTAAACTGATAGTTCGGTAATTTTCACATCTGTCAACAACTGCTTTCTTTGGGACTGGAATTATTATATTCTTCTTGAAGGCTGAGGGTATTTCGCCTGTCTCATACATCTGAAAAATGATGTATGTTCCAGTTTCTGTCCAGTCGCATAGGAGTGGCGCTGTAACGGTCGTGAGCGTTAGTTACCTTTAAGACTGGGCGTGACGAGTTGATGTTAGTCGAGAGTGCCTTTAAGGCGAGAACGACGCCATTATCAACTGGTGACGGCTATCCAGGAGACCCTCCATACTCTTGTTCATTGCTGCCACTGTGTGGTCTCTGTGTGGACCCCGGGTCGTGTCGACATCCCTTGAAACGGACGTGTCGACGCGCCCGCCAAACGGGCTGTCGGTGCACCGGCCTCGGAGGTCGGCCTTTCGGAGAGTGACCTCGGGTCAGTTTTGCAGCAGAAGGTACTTCGCAGCTGGGGTGAAGAATGGCGCGCCCTTCCTTCACCCGACAAACTTCGGGCCCCCGAGGAGGCTACCGGTGCGTGGCGCTTCTCCTCGCGGGTCTCTAGTGAGGACTCTGTTGTCGTCTGCCGACTGCGCATGGGCCACTCCAGGAGGACGCACAGCTGTTTACTGAGCCGCGAGGATCGACCTTTATGCCTCTGCGGGTCAGCTTCGGCGGTGGTCGACATCTTGTCGGACTGACCGCTTTTAACTCCGCTCGGGCTGACGTTTGCGCTGCCGGGTGCGCTTCCTGCACTTTTATCGGACGATGTTGCAGTGGCAGATTTAGTTTTGAATTTTATTCGTGCAGGGTTTTTTTATCGCTCGATCTAAGCGTTTGCCCCTTTTTTGTGTGGAGTCTGGCCTTTGGCCTACGGTTTTAGACTGGGTTTTTTAGTGCGTTACTTGGTGGTTGGCTTTTTCTTTCCGTCCAATGTTACACTGGGTGTGATTTTACACTACTGGCTATTAGAATTGCTACACCAAGAAGAAATGCAGATGATAAACGGCTATTCATTGGACAAATATATTATAGTACAACTGACATGTGATTACATTTTCACGCAATTTGGTTGCATAGATCCTGTGAAACCAGTACCCAGAAGAACCACCTCTGGCCGTAATAAGCGGCCCTGGTATGCCTGGGCATTGAGTCAAACAGTGTTTGGATGGCGTGTACAGGTACAGCTGCCCATGCAGCTTCAACACGATACCACAGTTCATCGAGAGTAGTGACCGGAATATTGTGACGAGCCAGTTGCTCGGCCACCATTGACCAGATGTTTTCAATTGGTGAGAGATCTGGAGAATGTGCTGGCCAGGGCAGCATTCGAACATTTTCTGTATCCAGAAAGGCCTGTACAGGACCTGCAACATGCGGTCGTGCATCATCCTGCTGAAAAGTAGGGTTTCGCAGGGATCGAATGAAGGGTAGAGCCACGGGTCGTAACACGTCTGAAATGTAACGTCCACTGTTCAAAGTGCCGTCAATGCGAACAGGAGGTGACCGAGACGTGTAACCAGTGGCACCCCATACCATCACGCCGGGTGATACGCCAGTATGGCGATGACGAATACACGCTTCCAATGTGCGTTCAGCGCGATGTCGCCAAACACGATGTGACCATGCTGTAAACAGAACCTGGATTCATCCGAAAAAATGACGTTTTGCCATTCGTGGACCTAAGTTCGCCGTCGAGAACACCAGCACTGTGATGCAGCGTCAAGGATAACCGCAGCCACGGTCTCCAAGCTGATAGTCCGGGCTGCTCCAAACGTCTTCGAACTGTTCGTGCAGATGGTTGTTGTCTTGCAAACGTCCCCATCTGTTGACTTAGGGATCGAGGCGTGGCTGCACGATCCGTTACAGCCATGTGGATAAGATGCCTGTCATCTCGACTGCTAGTGATACGAGGCCGTTGGGATCCTGCACGGCGTTCCGTATTACCATCCTGAACCCACCGATTCCATATTGTGCCAACAGTCATTGGATCTCTGCCAACGCGAGCAGCAATGTCGCGCTACGATAAACCGCAATAGCGATAGGCTACAATCCGACCTTTATGAAAGTCCTCCTCACATGAGCTACAACAACGTTTCACCAGGCAACGCCGGTCAACTGCTGTTTGTGTATGAGAAATCGGTTGGAAACTTTTCTGATGTTTTACGTTGTAGGTGTCGCCACCGGCGCCAACCTTGGGTGAATGCTCTGAAAAGTTAATCATCTGCATATCACAGCATCTTCTTCCTGTCGGTTAAATTTCGAGTCTGTAGCACGTCATCTTCGTGGTGGAGCAATTTCAATGGCCAGTAGTGTAATTCCTTTTTTCTGGTCTCTGTCTGTGTCTTTCTTGTCCTGTGTCGTCTCTTATCATCTCCATTGTTTGTTCTTATTCTTTGTGGGTGTTTCAAGTTCAGTTTGGTAAGCCGTACGTAAGTAACCAGTATCTGGCATGTGCCTATCATTCCGCCTGAAGGAACGCTCGTCATTATGTTAATACTACTCCGATGAAGAGAAGGAATAAAATCCTTTGGTAAGTTTCCATTCCAGTGGCTCAGTGTTAAAAATACGATGGGTTACTGGAATTCCACCGAAATTCCAAAAGAATTGGCAATCTATTTTTGTGTTAATTGTTAACCTTTTCTCATTCGAAGAAGCATTACCGTTTGTGAGTTGCGGCCACATTTGTCTTGGTGACTGGTTTAATCGTACGTCCTTTGTCACAGTGTAATTTGCCAAACTCATCTCACAGCAGCTATTGCGACACAATTCCGAAACGGAGTGCCTCATTAAACAAGTAATTGGCAATCACAGAGCAACAATAGCTTACGAAAAACCTCATAGTGTCGGTTTGCAGTAACATACAAGAAGAAATTTCATGTTTATTTTCGTACTAGGAAGCTCTTGTTTCGCTAGCTGTCAATAACTCTTAAGAAATTACAGTCACTGGAGTGAAATAAATAGAAAGGGAAGTATAAGCACTGATATATCGCCATAGATAAGAAAGTTCCGTGTGCTTAAGAGTTGGCAAAACACTCTCCTCCTTGTGTGCTGTCATTCGCCAAACTTTCGTTTCGATGTCTCGAGCTGTTTAGGAGATATGGGAGATGTTGCGATTATTTCATTCTCGTGGGCGTGAGATCGCAAGTGAGCACGCTACATGGGATCCATTTCCTCGAGATCGGAGGCAGATAGAGATCTCCTCCCAAGTCTAAACAAAAATTCAGCATGTTAGCTAAATTTCATACGCAGCAACATATGGTGTAATACGTAACAAGCGGAAAATCACAGCGACCCCTAATTATCGTTGCAAACTTTTTGAGTTTTGCGTAGTGTCTTACTAAAATTGTGTACATCACAACAAGAATGACCATTAGCGTGGTGATGGGCACTTCGCCACGAAGCTGATACATAACGATACAAGTAAAGCAAAAATCAAATATTTTCCGTGAATAGTTTCTGTAAAATCGTTTGAGGAAGATACCAGGTTGCGCGCGCCTCGGTTCTGTCAGCGCAGAGCGTCGCCAGCCGGCGCGTGCGAGGTGTGGTGTACGCGTCGCAATACGCGCTGCAGCCGCGCGACCCGTGCGTGTCGCGCTGTAGTGTCGTGTCACGTGACACGCGCTTTTTTGGTTCTTGTCTTTGTACTTGAGATGTCTAGATCAAGTTTAGTTATGGATTCCAGAATTTCTTATTTGTCGGAGTACTACAGAATGCGACAGTAGCAATAGAAATACAGTGACACAGAACAGCACTAACCAATTGCAAAAAGGCTGAAAAGAATGAAACTTGCACTCAATATGTTGAACTGAAATATGTAGCTCAACTCTCGTGACCGGTTCGAACATTTGTCACTTTTTGTGAATTTTCCTTATCTCTGCAGTGCTTCTTTTTGGAATTCTGTGTTTATTTCTCCTTATTTCCTGCTTATGACCTCTTTAAGTTTTCTATTTTTTTATAATTGAATTTGATCAACTATAGATAGCTTAGAACCTAAGACAATGGTACGTTGTTTTTCTTCTTCCCAGAATCCCTTTATGCATGGCTGGCGGCCCGGCTCTGTTCTTTTGACGTCAGCCTCCTAGGTTGTGAGTTTTGTTGTCGGACAAGAAATTTTGCACTACTGACCTGTAACCTGAAATTTTCCCTGTCTTGTCTGGTGTCTTCTGTGACGTTCGGTTTTGTCACATCCTTTCTTGGCTGTTCCAGCCACCTCGTGATGTTTTTTAATTTGAAAATACAAGATTAAAATTTTTCTCCAATAGCCGGTAGTCATTCGTACAATGACCGTAAAACTTTCATCTCCTCTTTCTTATTGTGTCTGCGACTGTTCCTATATTTCCCTATAGCTCTTCATTTCTCCTTTTCGTCAAACTATTAGTTTAGTTCTTTTGTGGCCCTGAAGTATTTCTGCATTTCCAGTTCTTCTCCTTCACCTCTTGTACTCGGTGTTAGGCATGTAGATCTGCATGGTGCATTCGGTGTAATTACTGTTGCGTGGTGTTAAATTTTTGCCTGGAATTATACTAATTTTTTATTATATCGGTTTTGGGTGAGTTTGTTTGCTAATTCAATTTTCCTCGATCTTTCTTTACTTGTGATGTTGTCTAACCATTTGATTGTATCCATTCTCCCACATAAGCTTATCAACTCTTTTGACGTTTCCATTTTGTGTTTGTATCTATTTTCCTATATTGTGTATATGTTCAATGTATGACGTTTTCGCTTCCGACATTTGTAATCAGGTTGTAGCTGCAATTTTGTACAGTGTTTCTATCATTATCTTTTCATCTGTTTTGTCCTTAGAAATCATAGAAATATTGTCAGAAAAAACAAGATATTTCAAGTCAGATCATGCTTTTTCTTGTTCTAGATGGATTCCTTCGACGTTTTCCTCTTGTAGTTCTCTGTCCCTCCCTGTCATGTCCTTGTCTGAGGTCAAACTGAAGAGAACCGGTGAGAGCACATCGCGCTGCCCAACCCTGTGTCACTTGTGAAGGCTTCAAAAACTTCTCCTACGAATTCAACTTTTGAACTTGCGTCTGTAAGTGCCTGTTTGACTAATTGTCCTCTGTTAAGGACACTGTCTGACCGTTTACAGAACCGTAGGCTATTTTTTGAAATCAGTGAATGTAACGACTGTGTTGTGGTTCTACATTGTTCTGATCCTGATAATTCTTTTCAAGTTAGAAATTTCCTCTGGGCAAACACTATTTTTCCTCAATCCCGCTTGGTACACCCCAGTTGTGCGTTCTGATTGGTCTTCTGCCTTACCCAGTAGAGGTCCTACAATGAAGTTGGATACATGTGGGTGCCCGTCCTGTCTCCCTTCTTACGTGGCGGATGGATTGTGGCTTGCTTCCAGTCGTCTGCTACTCCTTTCTCCCAGCAGTATTTCGTAACCTCGTAAAAGGTTTCAGCTGCCCCCTCCCTCCTAGTTTTCACATCTCAGCCAATACCCCGTCTTCTCCTGGCGCCCTGTTGTTTTTCGGCTGGCCACTGTATTGTTGAGTCTAATGCAGTTATATGGCTCTCAAGGCGGGATTTCCTTTAGAGGCTGTCTGAAAGATTGTCTTTGTGTTGGTTCCTCGCACTTTATAAGGTTGTTGAAGCATTTTGCTAGTAATACAGAGTTGTGTTTGTTGTTGGTAGTCATTTTGCCTTTTGAATCTTTGAAGTACAACTGCTTGTACCCTGTTATTTCTCCTTTTAAAAGTTTTTAGAATTCCTTGCGTTGTTCTGTCTGAAGTCTGTATCTATCCGTTTCCCATATCTTCCTAATTATGTCACTTTGCCATTTTTGTGTTTGATTTTAAATTGTCCCTGCTCGAAACACCCACTTTCCCATAATAACGAGCACCAAAACATATACTGAGATCAGTGAACACAGGATTGTCGTAGCGAAACTGAGTGTTGAAACTCCCTGACGAAAGATTCGTAACCCAAAGACAGGAAAATTGCACAGGTCACACCAAGACTTAAGAAACGCAGTAGGAGTAATCCATCAGTTTACAGGGCCATATTACCAACTTCTATTTGCAGCAGGATTTTGGAACATATATTGTGTTCGAACATTATGAATTATCTCGAAGAGAACGGTCTATTAACACACCGTCAACACAACTAGCTTTTATTCACACGAAGTATTGAGTGGTATTGACAAGGGATTTCCGATTGATTTCGTCTTTCTAGAGTTCCAGAAGACATCTGACACTGTATCTCACAAGCGGCTTGTAGTCAAATTGCGCGGTTATGGAATATCGTCACAGGCTGGCCAGTGACTTGATTCGTGATATCCTGTCACAGAGTTCACAATTCGTATTAATTGGCAATTGATCCTAAATAATGAATAGTGTGAGGTCATCCACATGAGTGCTAAACGGAATCGGTTAGACGATAAGTCAGTCAAATCTAAAGGCCGGAAATTGGACTAAATACCTAGGAATCACCGTTACGAACAACATAAATTGGAAAGAACGCATAGGAAATATTGTGGGGAAGGAGAACCAAAGACTGCGTTTTATTGGCTGAAGATGCAACAGATCTACTAGAGAGACTGCCTACACTACGGTTGTCCGTCCTCTTCTAGAATACTGCTGTGCAGTGTGGGATCATTACCAGGTAGGATTAACGGACTTCATCGAGAATGTTCAGGGAAAAGCAGCATATTTTGTATTATCGAGAAATAGGGGAGGGAGTGTCACTGACATGATACAGAATTTGGGGCGGCCATATTTAAAACAAAGGCATGTTTCGTTGCGGCAGAACCTTACCACGAAATTTCGATTGCTAACTTTCTCCTCCGAATGAGAAAGCATTTTTTTTTCGCCGACATCCACAGGGAGAAAGGATCATCATCATAAAATAAGGAAATCAGGTCTCGCTCGAAAAGATACGTCTGTTCGTTTCTTCCGCATTCTGTTTCATACTGGAATAATAGAGGATTATTGTGAAATATGGTTCGATGAACACTTTGCCAAGCACGTAAGTGTGATTTGCAAACTGTCCATGTAGATGTAAATTACGAGTTTACTACGGGTGATATTGTAGTGGACTTTAAAGGACATGCATGGTGCTTTCACTTGCACGTGTGATTTGTGATAATTTGTTTCATGCATGTATGGTTTTTTATGTTGTTACTTTCTTTTTTGTTAGCTCAATTTATTTGAAATATAGCTTATAACTATGTAATTAATCGCATGAGCTGCAATCGAATTTTATTGTATGTATGTATATTATCTGTCTTTTTTGTGATACATTCATTGGTTTAGGAGTGAACCTCATTGTCTTTAGATGTCGCCTCTAAGTAGCATCTGTGAGTCAGATATGACGTCGATCAAAGCCATAGAGTAGAAAAATGTCTGGTGTGAGCATTGCGTGGTGTGCATGTTGTCAACATTAAGCTGAAATTGTCGCATGATCTCGGGATGCCGTCAAGTCTCGTCATGTGAGCACATTCCACAATGCATTTCAAATGGCGGCATTCAGACAAGTCGTCAACAGACCGTCACGTCACGTCACGTCACGGCAGGTAACGGTTTCGAGGGAATGAAGTGTCGACGGTATCATCATCTTCTATCAGCGTAAGTTAACTCGTTGTATAGTAGTGGATATTGTGCTTTTGTAGCTTTTTAATCTCCATTTTCTTATTGTGCTTTGATTTCGTGGCAAATTGTAAATGTTCGATGCCGACTTGGAGGTTTTTTGCACTGGATGTTCTCACACAAGCAATGTGAGATATCTGAAAGCGAAAAATTATTTAGGTTTGGCAATAACAGAAGAGACGCCCACTCACCCATAACATAGAAATGTCGATGTTTTGAGGTGTTGCTTCACGCCTCAGCACTTCAGCAAACAAGACTGATCAAGAACACAAATTATGAGGTTTGCTTTGGCCATTCATAACCTTAGTTCCTCAGTTGAAATACTGTACTCTGACACGGACTAAGCGAATTGACGTTACATGACGTGACAGACAGTGTGAATACACGCTGACGTGGCGCTGCTGCGACGTGATGTCTGCTCATTTTGCTCATAAAAACTGTGAGATCAATATATTGCAGGTATCAAATGCAAGTTGTTATGGTCTCTACAAAACACCTGTCCCTAATACACAGCACATACGATTGGAATCTATCTGAACTAACGATTTGGCGACATTGAAAATTTATAGGACGTTTTACGCACAAACCTATGCCACCCCAAGAATACACAACCAATGTGACAACGTGTGTCGACAACAGAAAATAAATTCTGTGCATGTGAATCCTCACTTATGGTCAAAGCGGAAGGTGAAATCGAGCACTAGAATATGTTCATTGTTTTTTCTGTTTATGTATCATTAAATGACACGTCCTTGTGCCAATGCAACTCGCATCCTTAACACCAGTGCAGTACTGCCACGTTACCTTGGCTTCTCATCTCCCTAGAACAGAATTAGTAGAGACTTTGCGAATTCGATCTGCTGATATGTTGATCCGTTCCGCTGTTAACTTTGGCATTCAGGCCATAGGCCTGACACTATAGTGGTCTGCAACATTCTGGTTACAACGCAAAATATTTTAATTACAAACTTTCGCAATTTTCTGTACCGTGCTTATGTATGACACATGGACATGCTTCTCATTTAAACGAGTATATGATGTGGGTATTTCCTTCGCCATGATGTCATATTTTTGTGCTATAACCATAATGTTTACACCTTGTGGTCACAGATAACACTTTTCTTCCAAAGATGTATTTATTTATAAATGTATTCACAGATAACATAGTTCTTCCATAGATGTTTGATTTTATGTACCTACGATCTTCCTGTGAACATGGATTGTCCAACATAGACATGTTATTCATCTTTGGCCATGTCAACCAGTATCTTCCATAGTATCTTTTCAGATCAGATTCATTACACATGTAACTACTGTACTGATGTTCATTCTGTGGCTCGATTGTTTAATGACTGGAAAATATATTTGCTACCTGTCTGTCGTTGACTTAGACCATTAAGCACTTTCTTGATGCTCTAACATCCATTTTAGATCATGACGATGCCTTGACATACACTATGTGGTCAAAAGTATCGCGATACCTGGCTGAAAATGACTTACAAGTTCGTGGCGCCCCCCCCCCCCCCCCATCAGCAATGCTGGAATGCAATGTGGTGTTCGATTGGTTATCATCCACAACTCCAAATGGATTACACGCTTTCTCTTTAAAGTACTTTAATCACAACATGGGTTCGTAGTAACCTTGAAAAGTAATTGCAAATGGTCTTGGGAAGTCTTAAATTTAAAAAACAGGAGGAAAGTTGTGCATAATTCGGGCTAAGCTTGGCAGCACTTAGTCAGTCGTATTCCACGCTAAACTGCAGCAGCGACATAGATGTCGCTCGGACGCCGACTTCAGTTCTCCAGTCACTAGGCTGGAGTGAGAGCGGCACTGTTGCAGAGACGTCGCTGCTGAGAAAAACGGAAGAGGAAAAGGGGTTGATTTCGGAATCCCAAAGTGGGAGGAGTGAAGATTAAAGAGAAAGGAAACAGAATTAAACACGGAAACACTATGTGATACAACGTTTCTGGCGATTGGCAACCCAGTGTTCGACCCTGTTAATTGAAAAGGACCGAAATAACTCTTGGCCCGACCCGATTCTGCCGAAAACCCGCAGAAATTGACAGGTATGTGGTATTAACGTCGTACAAAAACAGTACATTGCCTCCTGTGGGGTAAACGTTCGTCACAAGTAGTGTTGCTGTATTTGGGATGGAATTATACATTTCGATTTGCAGCTTCAGAGTGAATAATGTAACAGTTTCTGAAACAGCCTGCTGGACACCCAGTACTTACCGTCGACCAGAGCGAAAACTTTCTGAGGCGAATTACCTCTCTGAGTGTGCGTCATCATGGTTTGGTGCAACTTACAGAATCGCGACCTTCGGTCATATGAATAAAACGGAGAATGTACTTTATACTCGAAATTGTGGAGAACATTCCCAGGTTCGCACGAATAAAGCGAATCGGAGAATATGCTTCACCCGAGAAATTTCTCAGCTTGAGTAAATGAGTGGGGGGAGTCGGTAAAAGCAAACATCATCCTCCGATTTCGTATGAATAAAACTGGAGGACCGAATCACGAACCGAGAACATTCTCCGTTTCTTGAAGTGTGCTCTGTAGCATAACATCGAACTGAGTAAGTTCTGTTGACGTTAGCTTTTACAGACTTTTTGGTAGTAAAGGCAGAGATTATATTGCCTGGAAGGCAAGGAGGTACACGTACCCGAAGAAATGCAGAAGAGAATAACCGTAGAAACTTCTACGAGCCTTACAATAAAAACATTTTTGCATGGCGAATTTCCTTCCAAAAAATCATGAAAGAAGAGATGAGCGACCTTTCAAACTAAGTGAAAATTAAAATATTTTTGTTGCTATTTAGCAGACCCAAGTTTTCAGACTGATGTACGAGAAGACTTTGGTATACACAGAACACCTGTGCGCTGACGTTTCCGGATATTCATCATCATGTCTTCTCACACCGTAAATCTTACAGTTTGTTAAGTTAGAAATATAGGCCAACCAGAAAAATTAACAGCTGGTAGATTACAAAGCTAGCGGTCGGTTTCACGTAACTAACCCCACGGGCGATCGCTTGTGTCCTTGAAACGCGAGCACGCCATTCGTATTTCAACAAAATTATCTCGTCTTAGAAAACTCTGCCACAGTTCCGGTTTGCAGTAGATGAAAAATCATTCACATAATGTGTTGACCTAACTTCAGTACCAGAAAAGGTTCCCCACATGTCGTAAATTCAATACGATCGCAGAAAATGCATTTTTCTAAATGGTCTTTAATCGTCTTAACAATTTTCTGCCGCACATAAAATTGAAATCTAAACGTAGTGCAACTCTTCCAGAACACACTGATCCCAGTTCCATCTGATATACTGTGTGATTATAATTAAAGTCTGCCTTACAGACAAGACCGAATGTTTACACAGGCTTTCGTTACGTAGAGAGTAATGCAACATGTTACAGATACGTTGCTCTTTCCAGAAACAACTGTTTCTTTGGCGTCGTTTTTATCGATGAAATTCGGATCTCGGAAATTCCTTTGTTATCTCGTGATCTGGCGTGCGGAGACGCGCACTGAAATGAAAACCAGCGCCGTAAACTCTTGTCTGTCAAACCCGGACTGAGACGCATTTGGTCGGTACACACCTACCTGAAGCGTATTTCACAATGCTCTTCCACTGCTTCCACTGATACCCGCGCTGTTGGTGCTGCAGAGGAAAGGAAAGCTGAAGCCTGTTTCTCGTCGCTCTTGCTAAGCACAGTAATATTCCAAACTTAATTTCTATTTCTCTTTACGGTCGTATTCAGTGACACTGTAACGCTCTTGTCATAGCTGAATCTCCGTTCTACCCTAACAGATTCGAAAAGTTCGGGTCTATTTGTCACTTGCAAGCCTAAGATGCTGTCTTCACGACTCGTTTCTCAGATTAATGGCCCGAGGTAGTTTTTGAGTAAAGCACTTGGATCAGTTTCTCACGATTCCCTGGCCCTGCCTTCAGTCTCAGCCACCTATGTCGCCCACTGCAGAGGTGGCAGGTTAAAGGTTCCACCTAAAACTGTAACATGGCGAGGAAATGCACGCCAGATGTTCTCCGGGTTTCTTACTTTCTATTCAGAGCTCTTCATGGACGATATTTCTCGCATCGTCAGTGGGGACTAACCTGACCCGGTCTCTTAGTTAATATTCTAAAATCCTCCATTCCGAAATCACTGATACCTGGGAAGCGTGTCAAGATGAATGGCAAAATTTCAGCTCGGTTCTTAGATTGGTGGCCGAGTTACAGTAAGCCTAGTGTGCGAAAGGACCCTGTCTGCCACTGTTCTGAGGCAGCTTTTAGGAAAAGCAGGACAATGCAATTTCACAGTCAGTGAAAGACGTACTCGGCCCTTCTGCTAGTCTTAACGGGAACCGATAAGTTGAGCAAAGACAGATTATAACTCTTTATTCTTGTCGACGTGAAATTTTTCAGTCGATTGCAAACATTTTTATGAGAGTACAACAGGGACATGAAGAAGACTTGAGCTCTATTTCAGTTTCTCTACACCTGACTCAACCGATATATTGCTACCTGCTACGCACGTCTCGGTAGAAGGAGCGTGAAAGCAAAAATTAGGGAGGGAACGTGAAAGTGAAAATTAAGGAGAACGGAGGTCACACGGTGGCTTACCGGCAGTGTTCCACACCGCGACTGCAACAGTAAAAGGCCGAAACAGCTGTGGTACTCAAAGTATCCTCCGCCACACACCAGAATGTATCTGTGAAATCATCATATTTCAGACTTTCCAAATCGGTAAATTATTTCAGAAAGGCGTTATGTTGTGAATTTTGGAGCAGTCTTGACACAAAGCGGGATGCGTTACATTTTATCTTCCATTTGCACAATAGACACGACAGCAGATCTGGGGCAGTTATCGTTTACAAGTCTGAAGATAAAGATTTACAATATTCAGGACTCAATATTTTAAATTGAGTTATTTGTTTTGCAGATAAATGGTATGTATAAATTACATTGAAAACGACCTCCTCTCTCGCTGGCGAATTGTTCGATGTACCGGCTACACTGGATTTCGCAGCGTGTAGCGTGTGCTTCGCATACTTCCGTACAAAATTTAATTTTTAGACTTTTCTGTCGCTCTGGACTGAGATACCGTTCGAAAGTGCCGTAATACCGGAGTGCAACAGGTGAATGGCGTTAGGCGCGATCCGAATTTTGGGGAGTCACCGTTTTTTTAGGACGCTCTAGCGCGGTTACCACTCGCCGACAGAAAATCACAGCTGATTGCTGCATGTTGTAGAAGAGTTTGTCCAATTTAATTTTGTGTTGGGTTTTCAACTTTGAGAAACACGTAGTCTTTGTGAAATAAGTCGGAAGTGAAGATACATTCTAACCGAACAGCTTATATGGCAGTAATCTGAGTATGGCGCAGTTCGCAGTGATGTGATGTAGCACCATAGACACTGCTAGCAAATAGTTTGCAGTAATTAGGTAATGTAGCGGACTGGTGGAAAGAAGTGACGTTATTGCGGTTGGGCGACGTGTTACACAACAACCGGTATTCTTGGATTTGTCTCTTGGAAGAGATTGGGTGCTTACGTTTCGAAATACAGGCGGTTGTGAGAAACATCGGCTGTATGCTTGTAAGCTGTTTGAATATTGTATGTGGGACGAGAAACGCAAGACAGAGAGGGAGAGTGAAGTGAAGTTTATGAATGATGGAGTATTTGTCAATTGTTGCTGAGCTTTTGCAGAAATTCCTTGTGAAATGTTCTACAGAGTGAATTCTGAAAAGGAAGGTTTGTCACGTTGGTTTACAGATATCTCCTGTTGTTGCAGTAGTTGTCGTGTTACTGGAGAAATTGTGCGGACTGCAAAAGGTAGAAATGAATAGAGAAAACGTTCTCTTTTTCAATTTTTTATTTTAATGTTATGTACAATGAAGTACATGATGACATTTCCTCTAGTGGCACGTATTAACGCTGTGTTAACATCTCGATGAGATGGTGTTGGTTTTGCTGCCTGGCGTAGTCCAGGGGGGTGTCCTCATCTTCATCCGCCGCCCCCCTGTCGGCTCCGGCCTGCAGCAACGCAGCCGCCGCTTCTGCGTGGCCCTTCAGTGCCGCCCAGTGCAGCGGCGTCCGTCCCCCCCGAGTCCTGACGTTGGGGTCGGACGCCGCAGAGAGCAGCAGCCGCACCACAGCCGCGTGGCCGTTCAGTGCAGCCCAGTGCAGGGCGGTCAACCCGCCCCTGTCCCTCGCCATCACGTCCGTCCCAGCCGCCAGCAACAGCCGCACCTCCTCCACCGCCCCCTCCTCAGCCGCCTGTATCATCCTCATGCCTCGCATTGCATCAGAAAGGCTCCTGCACAAAACATCAACACACTTACTCTCTACTATCGAGACACACACACCAAATGAAAGAAACTGTCACAGCCGCAAAACTGCCAACAATTCTGAATACACTTCCACAAATCTAGAAATCTCGCTTCTGCGATACTGGTTAACCAGCGTATTACAGACAGATCCACAGCACTAGCCCATAATCAAGAACTTCAGCCATCTCCCATTAAAAATAGGTGCACTCCATCTCCTAACAAATTCATTTGGTTTTCCTCATAATTCACTCCACAGATCCGCCTCCTTTCACCTCGGCATGCAGTTGCTACCCAATCCTTCATCCACATTCAAACACACCCCTAAAACTACCTTCTCTGGGTACCAATTCCTTCTTTCACTTACGAAGAAAACACTAGAAACTAAACGCATCTGTAAGTACTGAAATACAATTTCCTCACCAGACAGCTAACTCATTCAGACCAGTAACACGGAAATTTTCTGACATACCGACAAAAAATATAAAAGTCACTGCTTCGTACACAATAAGTTGGTCGACATATTTCAAATACAACAAGGGCACCAGGTCGACTCTCCCTTTCTACACAGTCCTCCTTAGCCATTTTCCACTTCTTGTCAATAATTTGTTAAACATTCATATTTCCTTTTGCCTGCTTTATTTGCTGAATTTTTATAGTTTCTTCTTTTAACAGTTGAACTCAGTATCTACTGCATTAACCAAGGATTTCTATTTGGCCCTGTTTTTTACCTATTTGATCTTGTTCTACCTTCTCTGAAAGCTACCGATTCATCCCCCAAAACTTTATTCTTTGTTTGTCATTGTCCTAGTTTGTTATTGTGTGTGCTGTAAGTCCATTGCTTCCTTCTCTAACAGTAAGTTTCTCACTTTTTTCATTGTAACATTACCTGTTGTGTTTGCATCCCAAACATTTCCCCACTTCCTACCTTTCCAAGTCTTGCATCTCATCCTGGCGTTCTATTGTTTTCTGCTTTCTTTCACATTCTCTATGGAGCATACTGATTTTTAATATCACCAAGTGCTGCATAATTAATACTATTATCGTGGACACTAAGTATACAATTCGACACTATCAGTGATGTTTTCGGTGTGCATGTAGCACATGTACGTGTGTGTCATCTTATATTGAGCGTTTTTAAAATTTTCTTTACTTGTAAGTATGTACTTCCTGTGCCAAATTACGCGCATGATTTGTATGCACGAAAATTGAAAAATTTCTGTTTGTTGCCTGCTCCTGATATAATTTCAACACTAATTCTCTGTGTCTTCCATGACTGCCAGTCGAAATGGGTGTGCTTCAGTTGCCTGCCTGAGGTGCAGGAGGGTTTTAAATGTTCAGTGGATTCCAAAGTCTGTATCTGCAGCTGATTATCTTGGTCAATCAAAGCAGGAAGTACTTGAATCTCTATACAGGAGGGAATCAACATCTACATCTACATGGTTACTCTGCAATTCACACTGAAGTGCCTGGCAGAGGGTTCAATGAATCATTTTCATACTACTTCTCAACCATTCCACTGGCGAATGGTGCGTGGGAGAAAGAAACACCTCAATCTTTCCATTGGAGCTCTGATTTCTCCTATTTTATTATGATGATTATTTCGCCCTACATAGGTGGATGTCAACAAAATATTTTCCATCGGAAGAGAAAGCTGGCAATTGAAATTTCGTAAACAGATCTCATCGCAAAGAAAACCGTCTGTTTCAGTGACTGCCACACCAACTCTCGTATCATATCAGTGACACTCTCACCCATATTGCGCGATAACACGAAACGAACTGCCCTTCTTTGCACTTTCTCGCTGTCCTCCGCCAATTGTACCTGGTAAGGATCCCACGCCGCGCAGCAATATTCCAGCAGAGGACGTACAAGTGTAATGTAGGCTCTCTTTGGTAGGTTTGTTGCATCTTCCAAGTTTCTGCCAACAAAGCGCAGTCTTTGTTTCGCCTTTCCCACAATATTATCTGTGTGGTCATTCCAATTTAAGTTGCTCATAATTGTAATCCCTAGGTATTTGGTCGAATTGACAGCCCTTAAATTTGTGTGATTTATCGTGTACCCAAAATTTAGCATATTTCTCTTAAGACCCATGTCGATGACCTCCCACTTTTCTTTGTTTGGTGCCAATTGCCTCTTCCCGCATCATAAAGAAATTCACCAGTGTGGCTTTATTCCGCTCAGCTCGTGTAGCCCCGTCCCCTTTTGTCTGCAGGAAAGTTTATTTCCAGATGCGACGAGGATTCCCCTGGCAGGTACATCATGTACACTATGCACGCATTCAAAAATCAACTTATGATTCATTCATAAATCAACTTAGAATGTGATCAAAAATGTTCAAAGAGCAACAGGGATGAGCTTCAAACTCTTTTGAATAATCGATAGACCAATGTGCTCTAGATGCTAGGTGCTTTGTGAAACAAGGTTATTTCTCCTCAACAATGCGAAATTGCTGCCTGGTTCAGATACTCCGGTTTGCTGCGTACACAACCAACAGCGACATTCCTGTTTCCAGAAGCGAGAGAAGGTACCACTCAGACGCGACTCAACTGCGCATGCGCGTGGTTCTGCTCGTAACTGCTTAAATGAATCTGATGTAAACAGTTGTGATGTCACGCTCATCGGAGGTAATTTGTTGTTACGAAGCACTGCATTGTCTTCCTACAGCCTTTCACACATTTTGCTGTTGGCAGACGCTTATATGAGCACTGTGTGTTTTTTGTTTATATATGAAGCATTTCCTTTGCAATTTAAATTTCATTCCCTCGTTCATATCTTGTTGCTGCAGTATTATTCTGCAGTAGCGGAATACGGTAATGTCCTTTGTTAGAGTATCGGTTATTACCAGTCAAAATGACAAAAAATTAACTGAAAACTAAATCAATGAAAATCTCCCGGGATTCTAGAAAATTCCCCTGTTTTTCCCTGTTTTCTTGGGGATGAAAAAATTCCTGGGGCTTTCCCGGATCTTCCGGGCTGTATACTCCACTTAATAGTCTCTTGTTACGAATGGTATCAAAACCCTTCTGGAAATCTAGGAATATGGAATCAATCTTAGATCCCTTGTCAACAGCACTCATTACTTCATAGGAATAAATAGCTAGCTGTGTTGCACAAGAACGATATTTTCTGAATCTGTGTTGGTTATGTATCAATAAGTCGTTTTCTTCAAAGTGAGTCATAATGTTCGAGAACAGTATATTCTCCAAAATCCTACTGCAAATTGAGGTCAGTAATATGCGTCTGTAATTCAATAGGTTACTCCTATTTCCTTTCTTGAGTATTGGTGTGACCTGTGCTACTTTCCAGTCTTTAGGAACAGACCTTTCGCCAAGTGAACGGTTGTATATGATTGCTAAGAAAGGCACTATTGTGTCTGCATACTCTGAAAGGAACCTAATTCGTATTCCATCTGCACCAGAAGACTTGCCTTTCTTAAGTGATTTGAGTTGCTTCACAACACCTAAAATATGTACTTTTACGTCACTCATGCTAACAGCTGTTCTGGTTTCGAATTCTTGAATAGTTACTTTGCCTTTTTTCGTGAAGGAATTTAGGAAAACTGTATTTAGTAACTCCGGTTTAGTGGCACCATCATCCATGTGGAAACTCTGCTGTTGGTTATGTATATATATATTTTCAGTAGGACCAACTATCTTTGCCCACGTCGGTTACTCTTTTCTAAAAATAAAAGTTAACTATACCATGGAATTAGGCAAAACTTCTCCTCGGTGAATCAAATCCACTACTCATCACACCTGGTGACCATCATCCATCAGTTGCAGGAGTTTGTTTACGAGTGGCGAGCCATACAGTGCTGTACGCACCTCCACTCAGCCACACCCACTGCATTTCTCACGTCTCGAGAGCAGATACCTCAACCATTAGACCAGATGAGTGCGTTTGCTGGCGTAGATGGAATTACCATTGTGGATGATGTTTTTTACCCACGATTCGTTAACACTACCACCAGAGGTTCTCATGTACATCCTCTGCAGTAGGGTAACATCCACCGATTCGATTTCCCCTTTGCTACTCTTCCCACAAGTCCCCCGGTGTAAACTCTAGTGCAAGTGTCGATGAGACACTGAGTCAGAAGTGGAGGTGTAGTCAGGCAGCCTACTGCTCAAGGAGACTGCCTGCAATAAGCAGCAAATCTGGGTTCCTGTTACAGTGCGGCACAGATTTCCAATAGTCACTACAGATGTAACTGACCAGGGAACCGTTTAAGGAATGTTCGAATTACATTTTAAGACATACCCGAAACAAGCTGTATCCTCATTCCAGTACTAAATATTAACTTTTTGTCATTATTACTTTTATTTCCGTTTACCTTTCATTCGCCATTTCTTCCTGAGTGTCTTCAATAACTTATATCTACAACCATTCACATAGGTTTTGTTGAGTAGAATTGTGTGAAAAATCACGTTTACATGCCCATTTAATTCAGAATCAATTTGTAAGACACACAATCATCACTCAAAACAAAATCTAGATTCAACACATCAACATATAAAGAATCTTTGGAAATGGGTATGATTTGTATGGGACACTTCCTACGTAACTACAGTTGAGTGACTCTGAACTGAACTAAATTCTCACGGCAAATACAGAGAACGAGAAATCTTCTGCATATGTGCTCAATCTTCAAAATATCATAGCCAAAAAAGTGAGAATGGAGTAATGTTTAATGGCAACTGTAACCTCCATCCAAAAACTGAAGGAATCTGTATTTTATTTTATTTACTGTATCGGCTGGTTAATGCCAAAATAAGCAGTACCGCGAGGGTAAGACTTGGGCACGTGTGGCAACACAACTCACCAGAAGCGCGAGACGGCTGCGTCATCGGGTGGAGGGGTGTGTTGGGCAGACGTGAGAGGTGCAGCTGCAGCAGGAGTCCGGCTGTGGCCGCTGTGGGGTTGACGGTCAGAGTTGGGGATGGACCCGCCCCCTGTGGCGGTCGGTGAGCTGCACAGAGAAACACTGTGTGGGTGGGTGTGCTCACATAGGGGCTCACTGCAGGCAGTACAGCTGAGGGACTGTCCACCGGGGCAACAGAACCACAGTGCCAACAACACCAGCCTGTCACTTAACGTGACTGTGCCACCAATTAACTGATCTTTTTCTGCACTACTTCTGCTATATTCCCCATTAGCGTAGCTTAAGATGCAAAACAAAAAATTGTTCAAAATGAAGCACAAACCAAATTCTAAACAGAAGAGCCAACAATTTTGCTGCCCTGACAGAACAACTTTCAGACAGAATTTAGAAGCAGTGAAAGTCAACTGGCTGCTACTTTTGGTTGTGAGGTAATTTGAAAACTGATATATGGATGCTGAATTATATCACTGTAGGAAGAGAGAGAGAGAGAGAGAGAGAGAGAGAGAGAGAGAGAGAGAGAGAGAGAGAGAGATCCAGCGATAGAGAAACAAACTGATAAGTTGGGGTATCAACTTACTGTTGAAATTGTATGGTCATGGATATGCATCCGCTGTTTGATGTGATGTCCAAGGGAATGAAGAAGATGGACAAGAATTACAAGAGCTATGCTATAAAAGTTATCAAGAGTATATTCAAAATCTGCATTTGAGTAAAGCAAATAGAACTGTATATATGCATATACAGTTCTATTTGCTTTACTCAAATGTATATATGATTTACTCAAATGTATATATGCATCTTCCCCCCATGAACCATGGACTTTGCCGTTGGTGGGGAGGCTTGTGTGCCTCAGCGATACAGATAGCCGTACCGTAGGTACAACCACAACGGAGGGGTATCTGTTGAGAGGCCAGACAAACGTGTGGTTCCTGAAGAGGGGCAGCAGCCTTTTCAGTAGTTGCAAGGGCAACAGTCTGGGTGATTGACTGATGTGGCCTTGTAACAATAACCAAAACGGCCTTGCTGTGCTGGTACTGCGAACAGCTGAAAGCAAGGGGAAACTATGGCCGTAATTTTTCCCGAGGGCATGCAGCTTTACTGTATGATTAAATGATGATGGCGTCCTCTTGGGTAAAATATTCCGGAGGTAAAATAGTCCCCCATTCGGATCTCCGGGCGGGGACTACTCAAGAGGATGTCGTTATCAGGAGAAAGAAAACTGGCGTTCTACGGATCGGAGCGTGGAATGTCAGATCCCTTAATCGGGCAGGTAGGTTAGAAAATTTAAAAAGGGAAATGGATAGGTTGAAGTTAGATATAGTGGGAATTAGTGAAGTTCAGTGGCAGGAGGAACAAGACTTCTGGTCAGATGACTACAGGGTTATAAACACAAAGTCAAATAGGGGTAATGCAGGAGTAGGTTTAATAATGAATAGGAAAATAGGAATGCAGGTAAGCTACTACAAACAGCATAGTGAACGCATTATTGTGGCCAAGATAGATACGAAGCCCACACCTACTACAGTAATACAAGTTTATATGCCAACTAGCTCTGCAGATGACGAAGAAATTGAAGAAATGTATGATGAAATAAAAGAAATTATTCAGATAGTGAAGGGAGACGAAAATTTAATAGTTATGGGTGACAGGAATTCGAGTGTAGGAAAAGGGAGAGAAGGAAACGTAGTAGGTGAATATGGATTGGGGCTAAGAAATGAAAGAGTAAGCCGCCTGGTAGAATTTTGCACAGAGCACAACTTAATCATAGCTAACTCTTGGTTTAAGAATCATGATAGAAGGTTGTATACATGGAAGAACCCTGGAGATACTAAAAGGTATCAGATAGATTATATAATGCTAAGACAGAGATTTAGGAACCAGGCTTTAAATTGTAAGACATTTCCAGGGGCAGATGTGGACTCTGACCACAATTTATTGGTTATGACCTGTAGATTAAAACTGAAGAAACTGCAAAAAGGTGGAAATTTAAGGAGATGGGACCTGGATAAACTGAAAGAACCAGAGGTTGTAGAGAGTTTCAGGGAGAGCATAAGGGAACAATTGACAGGAATGGGGGAAAGAAATACAGTAGAAGAAGAATGGGTAGCTTTGAGGGATGAAGTAGTGAAGGCAGCAGAGGATCAAGTAGTTAAAAAGAAGAGGGCTAGTAGAAATCCTTGGGTAACAGAAGAAATATTGAATTTAATTGATGAAAGGAGAAAATATAAAAATGCAGTAAGTGAAGCAGGCAAAAAGGATACAAACGTCTCAAAAATGAGATCGACAGGAAGTGCAAAATGGCTAAGCAGGCATGGCTAGAGGACAAATGTAAGGATGTGGAGGCTTATCTCACTAGGGGTAAGATAGATACTGCCTACAGGAAAATTAAAGAGACCTTTGGAGATAAGAGAACCACTTGCATGAACATCAAGAGCTCAGATGGAAACCCAGTTCTAAGCAAAGAAGGGAAAGCAGAAAGGTGGAAGGAGTATATAGAGGGTCTATACAAGGGCGATGCACTTGAGGACAATATTAGGGAAATGGAAGAGGATGTAGATGAAGATGAAATGGGAGATACGATACTGCGTGAAGAGTTTGACAGAGCACTGAAAGACCTGAGTCGAAACAACATTCCATTGGAACTACTGACGGCCTTGGGAGAGCCAGACCTGACAAAACTCTACCATCTGGTGAGCAAGATGTATGAGACAGGCGAAATACCCTCAGACTTCAAGAAGAATATAATAATTCCAATCCCAAAGAAAGCAGGTGTGGACAGATGTGAAAATTACCGAACTATCAGTTTAATAAGCCACAGCTGCAAAATACTAACACGAATTCTTCACAGACGAATGGAAAAACTAGTAGAAGCCGACCTCGGGGAAGATCAGTTTGGTTTCCGTATAAATACTGGAACACGTGAGGCAATACTGACCTTACGACTTATCTTAGAAGAAAGATTAAGGAAAGGCAAACCTACGTTTCTAGCATTTGTAGACTTAGAGAAAGCTTTTGACAATGTTGACTGGAATACTCTCTTTCAAATTCTAAAGGTGGCAGGGGTAAAATACAGGGAGCGAAAGGCTATTTACAATTTGTACAGAAACCAGATGGCAGTTATAAGAGTCGAGGGGCATGAAAGAGAAGCAGTGGTTGGGAAGGGAGTAAGACAGGGTTGTAGCCTCTCCCCGATGCTATTCAATCTGTATATTCAGCAAGCAGTAAAGGAAACAAAAGAAAAATTCGGAGTAGGTATTAAAATCCATGGAGAAGAAATAAAAACGTTGAGGTTCGCCGATGACATTGTAATTCTGTCAGAGACAGCAAAGGACTTGGAAGAGCAGTTGAACGGAATGGATAGTGTCTTGAAGGGAGGATATAAGATGAACATCAACAGAAGCAAAACGAGGATAATGGAATGTAGTCGAATTAAGTCGGGTGATGTTGAGGGTATTAGATTAGGAAATGAGACACTTAAAGTAGTAAAGGAGTTTTGCTATTTGGGGAGCAAAATAACTGATGATGGTCGAAGTAGAGAGGATATAAAATGTAGACTGGCAATGGCAAGGAAAGCGTTTCTGAAGAAGAGAAATTTGTTAACATCGAGTATAGATTTAAGTGTCAGGAAGTCATTTCTGAAAGTATTTGTATGGAGTGTAGCCATGTATGGAAGCGAAACATGGACGGTAAATAGTTCGGACAAGAAGAGAATGTGGTGGTACAGAAGAATGCTGAAGATTAGATGGGTAGATCACATAACTAATGAGGAAGTATTGAATAGGATTGGGGAGAAGAGAAGTTTGTGGCACAACTTGACCAGAAGAAGGGATCGGTTGGTAGGACATGTTCTGAGGCATCAAGGGATCACCAATTTAGTATTGGAGGGCAGCGTGGAGGGTAAAAATCGTAGGGGGAGACCAAGAGATGAATACACTAAGCAGATTCAGAAAGACGTAGGTTGCAGTAGGTACTGGGAGATGAAGAAGCTTGCACAGAATAGAGTAGCATGGAGAGCTGCATCAAACCAGTCTCAGGACTGAAGACCACAACAACAACAACAACATATATGCATGTAATGTCTCCACAATTCGATTCATTGAAAAGACAGCACTGGTGATGTGTTTCATAAACAACAATTTTCGTGTTTAGCAGTTTGCAGTAGAGGCCACCATTAAAAGAAAAAAATGGATTACGCAGTGTATGCAATTTTACCTGATGGACAACGTTTACAACTTGTCAAGTAACCTGTAGTCTACTGAATATGGATTTTTTTTTTAATTGAAAAGGAAACAAAATAGACTTGTATGGAGCATATGTATCCGAGAGACAGAGGCAACAAATGATAGCTGGATGAAAACGTCACATCAATACTGACATTGTGGGAGATATGTCATACACCTGTAGGTGGACAGCAAATATAATCTGCTGTATGCCAGTAGCAGGAAACCTGATAGGATTCCCTGGACGACCTCTGGTAACGCCACAGGGAACTTCAAACAAGACCAGGGGGGGGGGCAGAGATTGCCTGTCTGTTTAGTGAAAGGGAATGCACGGAAAACATTCAGGGCGATAGGTGAACAGAGACGAGAAGGAAATGTGATTGTAAGGCACAGCATTGAGTGTGACAATGTTACTGTGCTGGCTGGATTATTCTCTTCTTGTTTGCCCCCAGTGTGCATGAGTAGCCCCAGCGCTCATAGCTCCTGCTTTACTGGATATCTCAGGGAGTCATACCCTGCTCTTTGGTGCCAGTCACCTAGGGGTAGCGTCTTTTTTAGTAATCAGGAAAGTCCTCAGTCCCGGGTTTGAACCTCACAATCGCTTAAATTTTGAATAAGAATCATAAGCATTGGTGTCTGAAGACTTCCAGCATCAGGTGTCACCCTCTTTCAGCGAACAGCCTTCCCAAAGAGGGCGGAGGGGCCGACAGAAGTTCAGGGCACTCTCTTTCCCTTGAGGTCGGAAACTGCTCCTAAATGAGGAAGAATTAGCAGTGATCAACAACATGAGGACGCAGAAGGCAATGTAAACCACTGCATAAAGATACATAACGTCCGTCAATGAGGCATGTGATTCAATAAGTCTGTGCTGTACAGACTCTCCATTGAGAAGACTAGACCCCCATTCAAACCTCCAGGCGAGGAGGCACAAGGCGGAGGTGACCATAAGAAAAAAGTTGAGTAATCAACAAAAGGATAACGTTCTACGAGTCGTCATGTGGAAAGTAAGGAATTTGTATGTGGTTGGGAGGCTAGAAAATAGGAAAAGGGAAATGCTGAGGACATATCTAGCTGTAGTGGGTGTCAGTGACACAGAAAGGAAAGGGGTAAGGGAAAGGGGAAAGGGAAAGGGGAAAGGGAAAAGGGAAAGGGGAAAGGGAAAAGGAAAGGGAAAGGGGAAAGGGAAAAGGAAAGGGAAAAGGAAAGGGAAGGATTTCTGGCCACATCCATAGTTCAGGTATACATGATGACATTGCAAGTTGAAGGTGAAGAGAGAGAAAGTATGAGGATATTGAACACGTAATTCGGTACATATGTAATAGTCATGGAGGGATTGAAGCGCAACTGTAGGGGAAGGAGTAGGAGAAAGGGTTACACGAGAATATGTACTTGATAATAGGAATAGGAGAGAAGTAAGGCTAGTTAAGTTCTATAGTAAATTTATCCTAGTAATAGCTGGTATAGTCTATTCAAGAATCTTGAGACAAGGGAGTATACTTGGGAAAGGACCGAAACATGGGAGGTTTAAAGTCAGATTTTGAAATCAGATACTGGACAGTAAAGCATACCCAGGAGTAGATATAGACTCATAACAATTTAGCAGTGGTGAAGAGTAGGCTGAATTTTACGAGACTGGTCAGGAGCAATTGGTGTACAAAGAAGTGGAATACAGTAGTACTAAGGAAAGAAGAGATGAGATTTATGTTCTCTGAGGCTACAGATACTGCGATAATTAACAGCTCAATAGTTGGAAAGAAAAACGTAGGTACAAAGAAGGTAACTGTGAAGAAACCATGGAACATATAGGAAAACCTTTAGTTGATCAATCAAAGAAAGAAATTCAAAAATATTCAGGAAAATTCAGTAATTGAGAAATATGTCACTTAAGGATGAAATGAATAGGAAGTGCCGTGAAGCTAACGTGAAATGGCTGCACGAAAAATATGAAGAAATCAAAGAATAAATGATTCTTGGGACGACTGACACAGTATATACACTCCTGGAAATGGAAAAAAGAACACATTGACACCGGTGTGTCAGACCCACCATACTTGCTCCGGACACTGCGAGAGGGCTGTACAAGCAATGATCACACGCACGGCACAGCGGACACACCAGGAACCGCGGTGTTGGCCGTCGAATGGCGCTAGCTGCGCAGCATTTGTGCACCGCCGCCGTCAGTGTCAGCCAGTTTGCCGTGGCATACGGAGCTCCATCGCAGTCTTTAACACTGGTAGCATGCCGCGTCAGCGTGGACGTGAACCGTATGTGCAGTTGACGGACTTTGAGCGAGGGCGTATAGTGCGCATGCGGGAGGCCGGGTGGACGTACCGCCGAATTGCTCAACACGTGGGGCGTGCGGTCTCCACAGTACATCGATGTTGTCGCCAGTGGTCGGCGGAAGGTGCACGTGCCCGTCGACCTGGGACCGGACCGCAGCGACGCACGGATGCACGCCAAGACCGTAGGATTCTGCGCAGTGCCGTAGGGGACCACACCGCCACTTCCCAGCAAATTAGGGACACTGTTGCTCCTGGGGTATCGGCGAGGACCATTCGCAACCGTCTCCATGAAGCTGGGCTACGGTCCCGCACACCGTTAGGCCGTCTTCCGCTCACGCCCCAACATCGTGCAGCCCGCCTCCAGTGGTGTCGCGACAGGCGTGAATGGAGGAACGAATGGAGACGTGTCGTCTTCAACGATGAGAGTCGCTTCTGCCTTGGTGCCAATGATGGTTGTATGCGTGTTTGGCGCCATGCAGGTGAGCGCCACAATCAGGACTGCATACGACCGAGGCACACAGGGCCAACACCCGGCATCATGGTGTGGGGAGCGATCTTCTACACTGGCCGTACACCACTGGTGATCGTCGAGGGGACACTGAATAGTGCACGGTACATCCAAACCGTCATCGAACCCATCGTTCTACCATTCCTAGACCGGCAAGGGAACTTGCTGTTCCAACAGGACAATGCACGTCCGCATATATCCCGTGCCACCCAACGTGCTCTAGAAGGTGTAAGTCAACTACCCTGGCCAGCAAGATCTCCGGATCTGTCCCCCATTGAGCATGTTTGGGACTGGATGAAGCGTCGTCTCACGCGGTCTGCACGTCCAGCACGAACGCTGGTCCAACTGAGGCGCCAGGTGGAAATGGCATGGCAAGCCGTTCCACAGGGCTACATCCAGCATCTCTACGATCGTCTCCATGGGAGAATAGCAGCCTGCATTGCTGCGAAAGGTGTATATACACTGTACTAGTGCCGACATTGTGCATGCTCTGTTGCCTGTGTCTATGTGCCTGTGGTTCTGTCAGTGTGATCATGTGATGTATCTGACCCCAGGAATGTGTCAATAAAGTTTCCCCTTCCTGGGACAATGAATTCACGGTGTTCTTATTTCAATTTCCAGGAGTGTAGAAAAGTCAAAGCAATCTTCCACGGAATTAAAAGCAAGCGTGGTAACATTAAGAGCACAATGGGAATTCCAGTGTTAAATACAGAGGCGAGACCGGATAGTTGGAAAGAGTACCCTGAAGGCCTCTCTGATTGGAACAACTTGTCTGATGGCGTGACAGAAGAACAAGCAGGAGTCGGTATGGAAGATATTGGTGATTAGAATCAGATTTTAAAAGCGCTTTGGAAAATTTAAGATCAAAGAAGGCATAAGGTATAGACAACATTCAATCACAAGTTCTAAAATCATTGGAGGAGGTGGCAAAAGGTCTATTCTCACTGGTGTGTAGAATGTATGAGTCTGGCAATATACAATCTGACTTTGAGAGAAATATAATCATCACGATTTGGGAGACTGCAAGAGCAGAGAAGTGTGAGAATTATCGCACAATCAGCTTAACAGCTCTAGCATCCCAGTTGCTAAGAAGGATAATACACAGGAGAACGGAAAAGAAAATTGACGTTCCGTAACGTTCATAGGATTTGTGGTCCTGGCGAAAGCGTTGGGCAATATCAAATGTTGCAAGATGTTTGAAATTCTGAGAAAAATACGGGTAAGCCACAGGAGAAGTCGAGTAATTTGCAATATGTACAAGAGGCAAAAAGGTAAAATAAGAGTGGAAGAAGAAGAGCGAAGTATTCGGGTTGAAAAAGGTGTCAGATAGGGATGTAATCTTTCGCCTCTACTGTTCAATCTATATACCGAAGAAGCGATGACGGAAATAATGGAAAGATTGAAGTGGAATTAAAAGTCAAGGTGAAATGACATAAGATTTGCTGATGACTGATTCCCTCAGTGACAGTGAAGAAGAATTACAGGGTTTGCTGAATGGAATGAACAGTGTAATGAGTACAGAATATGGGATGAGAGTAAATCAAAGAGAGGCGAAATTGATAACAAGCAGAAGAAGTGAAAACAGCTAGAGACAGCATCGTGACTGATGATCAGTAAGTAGATCAAGTTAAGGTGTTACGCAACGTAGGCAGCAAATAAACCCATGACGAACAAAGCAAGGACGACGTCAAATTCACACTAGCACTGCCAAAAAGGGATTCGTGCTTACCTGGCTTCTACTGGTGGCTCACGGAGTTGACGGATGACTTCGTTGATTTCTTGTGGGTACTCGAGCACAGCGTCCGCCCAGCCCCGCGTGGCCACCACCTGCAGGTGGTCCTTTATGAAGGCGACGGCAGCCCTCGTGGCGTCTGGGCACGAGTGCCTCACTGCCCTGACGGCCGTCGCCGCTGCGGTCTCGACGGCCAACTGCGAGATGAGCTGCCGCTCGCAGGCAGCCTTCAGGCCCGACAAGCCGTACTTCTCGGCCGCCGCCAGCAGCTGGGGGGCCGTGTCAGGCATCTGGGGGGCCCGCAGGGTATACGTGTAGGCCACCAGGAGCCTCAGCACCGGGCCCTCCACGTCGTCGATGCTCACCTGGCCGCAGCTGGCCTCCAGCGTGTCGTGCGCGACCATCGCTGCGAACACGGGGCTCGCGGCTGCCAACACGGCCCTGTGAGCCGCCACCCTCGTCTCGCCCGCCACCAGCGTCACCAGGGAGCCTTCACCCCCGTCTAGCAGGGCGGCCAGGGCCTCGGTTGTGGTGTTCTGAACCTCCGTAACTGCCGACATGGTGGGTGGTCCTGAAACACAGTACCACTGAGCAGCCCTCACACTGCACCCTCAACACTTGTACGAGGCGCATGCATACCTGTATGAAACAACAGCTGTTAAAGTGTTGTCCACCCTAAATCAAATGCAACGTCACCAGTTTCCTTCAAATGGCAATGGTCCGTACTGCTTCGTGATCACCTAAGGTTTGTAACTACCAGCGTGGTACTATGATAGACTGCTTTCACCTTCTAAAAATGTTATCGTTCTCAGTCAAAAGATGGTTTATATATGTCATAGCAAAAAAATGGCAAAGCAACAAACTTCCTTCAGCACTAAAGTTACAGGACTTATATTTAAATCTAAGCTCGTGGCACCTATGAGAAAAATTTTCTTCCTCCTTATCTCAGGTTCCACAGATCAGTGAGGCATCAGAAGCAATGTACATGTAATGCAGAAATCAGTTTCCTCGGTGAATGTCTCAGGGTAGGCACGATTAAACTTGACAGGCCACCGTGGCCCAGTGGTTCTAGGCACTTAAATCCGGAACCGCGCGCCTGCTACGGTCACAGGTTCGAATCCTGCCTCGGGCATGGGTGTGTATGATGTCCTTAGGTTACTTAGATTTAAGTAGTTCTATTGGACTGATGACCTCCGATGTCAAGTCACATAGTGCTCAGAGCCATTTGAACCATTTTTGATTAATCTTGAAACCCAGATGCCTCTCCTATTCCACGAAACCTTAATGTTTTATTGACTGCTGTACAGATTTCCATGTAAATTCGTCTCAAAAACATTTCACACAATAGAATGCCCCGTGAGTAGCTGCTGCTGTAATCAGGTACTATTTCCTTAAAGGGGGCAAACTCGGAATGCTGACGAGATGGACAGGTTTATGTTTCACGGTTTATGTTTCCATCTAGGATCATACACTGAAGCGCCAAAGAACCTAGTATAGACTTGCGTATTGAAATACAGAGATACGCAGTCAGAAAACAGCACTTCGGTCGGCAACTTATATGTAACACAAGTGTGTGGCGCAGTTGTTGGATCGGTTACTGATGCTACAACGGCAGGTTACGAACATTTAAGTGAGCTTGAACGTGGTGTTCTAGTTGGCGCACGACGAATGGAATACAGCATCTCCGACGTGGCGGTGAAGTGGGGATATTCCCGTACGTCCATTTCACGAGTGTACGTCGAATATTAGGAATCCAGTAAAACATCAGATCTCCGACATCGTTGCACCGGAAAAAGATCCTGCAGGAACGGGACGAACGACGACCGAAGAGAATCGTTGAATGTGACAGAAGTGCAACCCTTCGGCAAATTGCAGCAGATATCATTGCTGGGGCATTAACAAGTATCAGCGTGTGAAACGTTCAGTGAAACATCATCCATACGGGCTTTCGGAGCACTTTTGTGACTGCACGACACATAGCCTCAGGCCTTGCTTGAGCCCGTCAGCACCGACAGTGGACTGTTGATGACTGGAAACACGCTGTCTGGTGGGACGAGCGTCGTTTGAATTTGTATCGCGCAGTTGGTCGAGTATGTGTATGAAGACAACCTCTTCAATCGGTATACCATGTGTGTCAGCATGGGACAGTTGAAGCTGGCGGAAGGTCTGTAATGTTGTGGGGTGAGTGCAGCTGAAGTGATATGAGACCCCTTATACGTCTAGATGCGACTCTTGACAGGTGACATGTACTTAAACATCCTCTCTGATCTCCTGCATCCATTCGTGTCCATTCCGCATTCCAACTGACTTTGGCAATTCCAATAAGGCAATGCGACTTCCACACGTCCAGAATTGCTACAGAGTGGGTCCAGGAACGCTATTCTGAGTTTAGACACTTCCACTGGTCTCCAAACTCCCCAGACATTAACTTTATAGAGCTTATCCAGGTTGCCTTGCAACGTGCTGTTCAGAAGAGATCTCCACTTCCTCATACTCTTACAGATTTAAGGCCAGCCCTGCAGCATTCTTGGTGTCAGTTCTCTCCAGCACTACTTCAGACATTAGTCGAGTCCATGCCTCACCGTGTTGCTTCACTCCTGCGTGCTTGTGGAGGCGGCACACAATATTAGGCGGCTGTACCAGTTTCTCTGGGTCTTCAGTGTAACAAGACCAACATATATTACTCCTACTTTTGAAGTGCTGGTAGGTTAGCACAGGCAAAGCTGAGAAACTGAGTTCCCAATTATCTGTTAGCTTTTTTCACAGTTGTGTCGCGTGAGCTGTCCTGCGATGCAGTTTGAGCAATCTGCACGGAACACAGTAAATAACATGAGAGCAATTATTTGATGTCTGAGTAACAGTGACAGCAACGTCCTCTGAACTTATCCTGCTCGAGGAAGACACTGCAAATGGGTCTGCTACTTAAGTGAAGGACATTTTTCGATTGAAAGGTATACGATTTCTGCTTTATTTCAAGCATCTGTCCATGTTGATAACTCTATGCTTGCAACAATTTGTGACTGTGACGTCTTCCAGCGGCAGCAAAATCGTTTTTTGCAATTTTTAAAGGAGAAAGACATTGTCGAAGAGAAAAGTCGTGTAACACAGCCTCTACTCACCTCGGACTCGGGGAGAAGTGACGTCACGGAGTGGGCTCAGCAGGCAGAACGCTGGTGCAGCAGTGTGGGGCGGACAGCCTGCCCGCCGCTTATATGGCCGGCGGCGGGTGACGTCACTGCCTGCCTGCTGCTGCACGCGTCACCGACGGCTGGTGATGGCCCGTATCAGGCGATCCCTAATCTAAAGTGCGCCCAGTCGTCGGGCTTATACAGTCAGCCTCCTGTTGCCAAGTGACGCCCCTGACCCTGGGAAATCGAAAATTTCGACACGGGTTCTTTGTCCGATTGAAACTTGGGACTTCCTAAGAGATATCTTTCCACACAGTCTGTATCTGAACAGACTCAAACAGTTTATTTTCGCATTGTCTGCAGGACGGTTGCGGTTGTACTTCTGATGGTTGCAAGTCAGTTCTCTTTGATTCGAATGAATAGTCGGAAGTGAAATCCACACAGTAGGCATATTCTCCACAAATAATACACGTAATGTTTTCGGATCTTCACACTGGTGCAGGGCTCAATTTCAGCCGAACGCGTTCCGACACCTCCCAGAGACCTTTTTTTTCCTTTTACAGTTCAGCACTGGAGATTTGAAATAGTACGCGTGTATTAAATCACAACGTAACGATAAGTTACAAGTTACAAGTGAACGTGACAATGGGACACCAACGTGATGTGATGGGCAGGAGGTACTGCGTGTGTGTGTATGTGTGTGTGTGTGTGTGTGTGTGTGTGTGTGTGTGTGTACGCACGTACAGTACACCCAAGATACGTTGAGTATCTTGTTGTTGTGATCAGTACATATCGCCTTTTATTTACGACTGCCTACAACCTCAGCGGTGTAGTAGCAAGGCGACGTCTCATGTTATGTGTGTCAATGGCAAATAAATAATGTAAGCCGTTTTTGAATGTCAACGTCTGTACAATGTGCTTTCACGACATCAATTTATTCCGTGACGTAATTTATGTCATAACTACTAATAAAATGTGCGTATGGAGCACGCATGACTAAAAGTTGGGAGCCTTTCGAGACGATACGTCCCTTTGTCCACAGAACTCTTGACCTTTAAGCTCCCACAGGGGGCAAATTTCAACTCCCAATGTAGAATGGAGGTGTATATGTTTGACCCGTAAGTCTATCTGTCTGTCTGTCTGCCCCTACATAGTTCTCAAATTAAAGTTCCAATTTTAAAGCACTTTTTTAATTTGAAAGCTGGTTTAATCTGGACGGTTCTTACCTATAGTTCTGAAAGTCTGTTCAGCCGTTTAAATTTCATCAGCTACATGAAGTAAAAATGTTTTCCGCCAGCGTGCTCTCTTGAAATACCTTACGTAGTCCATAAGAACTACACCACGTTATGTAGTACCAGATTGTAGAGCTCAAAAAGATGTATCTAAATAAAAAGATTACGGTTAAACGATAATGATGATTTTTGTCTTCTGAAGTCGCCTGTTTCTGCACCTACAAAGCAGAAAAAGTGTGATTGTGACTCAACTGTGAAAGACAAACATATGATCTCGTCGAATTTTGTGGTTCTTTTTGAGGTCTACAATTCATTACTAAATCAAATGATTTTCCTCTAATAGTTTAAGCAGCGTACTGCAAGAGTGCGCTACGGCAGCCCGCTTTCTTGCGACTTCACTTGCAATTATACCCACAGCTTATTTCTTGTGCTAGCTAAAGTAGCTAAATATATACTAATACATACTAAAGTAATATATCTGTCAGTTAAATAAGGAAACATGTGAATCGCATAAGTGGTTCTCGAGTTATAACGGCCTATTTGTGTGTCTGTTTGTGAATTCAGTCTTTGTAGTCCAGGATTCAGACGGGTCGTGACCACGGCATTTTCTGTTCGAATCAGTTTGCCTTGTAAGCCATCGCTGCCTCACAGAGAAGCCAACAAACAATCCAACAGCTGCCTTCGGAATTCACATTCAACAATATTACTCACTCACTCTATGTACGTCAGTCGCTTGCAGCTCAGTTGCTGATCTGCTCCGAAGCGACAGCATTGTTTCGGTTTGTTCGTAGTGTTTATTCACACATTGTGACTGTGAGTGGACACGAGAGTTCAATAGTTCCGTGTACCTCTACAAAAAATAAGTGGCTTCTTCGAACCTAAAAGACAAAAAGTTAGTGGGAGCAACGAAAACGGCAGCCACGTCTTCAGCTGCGGCTGGAGAAGAAGATGCAAACAGCAAAGCAGACGATTCTTCTCCTACGTCGTCGTCGCTAAATGATAATTTCTGTAAGTTGGTGGCTATGGATATGGACAAAACATCTATAGACAGTAATGAAAATTGTAATGATGACGAAAAGCCAGATTGTTGGTCTATCGAACAATGTACAGATTATAAAGCTAAAAACTCGTGGTTAATTATAAAAAAAAGCTAGTTTGTAGAAGTGTATCTACACTAGGTGCTGAAAAAACGAAAGGGTTAAAACTGGGTGAGCAATGCATTTTAGGAACTGTAAGCTCATATGGAACAAACAAAAAAGATCAACTAACGTCTCTTAGGAAAAAACTATTTGATAACCGCACATCTCAAGCTCACGGTTTAGCGAACAAAATCCAGACTAACGCAGAAAAACGTCACATTCAGAACCCAGTTGCTTCAATGGTAAAGGAACAACAAGTAGTTACTAAGCGTGTATTTCGCACAGCTTATAAGCAAGCGGAGTTAAACAGACAGTTTTATGAGTTTGAGACAGAAATTGATCTCCAAATTAAAAATGGTTTGGATATGGGAGGAATACCACATTAAAATGTTGCTTGCTCTAATATAGTGCTTCATATTTCTGACCAGATGACATCAGATCTAATAAATAAATTATTAAAGAGTGATTCCAAATTTTCACTTCTTTTGGATGAAGTCACTATTCTTTCAATCAAGAACACTTTGTATACCTTAGAACGTTCTTAAAAGGAATGGGAAACCCTATGAAAATTTTTTGACGATTTTTGAGCCACATGACAAAACAGCATGTGGTATCTCGAAAGAACCTTTAAAGTAGTTGGAATCCCTAGGTCTAGGCTATGACTTTTTGAAAGACCATTTAATCGATTTGACTTGCAATAGAGCTTCTGTCATGTTACGAAAAAAGTCTGGCTTCGCAAAGCAGGTGTTGGAAATGTTTCCAAACCTATTCACCTGGCATTGTTTGAATCGTCGTATAGAACTCGCCGTGCACGACACGATAGAAGAAGTGGCGGGAATTAATCACTTTAAAATATTCATGGATAAAATTAGAAATATGTTCAGCTGCTCTCCGAAAAACAGCAGGGAGCTGGCAGTTGTTGCTAAAGGTTTGGAGCAAGAAATTTTGAAAATCGGTCGTGTGCTTGACACTCGTTGGGTGGCCTCCAGTTTATTGCCAGTAAAAGATTACAGGGCTCTGCACAATCATTTTTTAGAAGCATCAGAGGACACGCGACGGGACTCAAAACAACGGCCTACTTACAAAGGGCTTTGTAACACATTGTCATCGACATCCTTAGTCTCCAACCTAGCTGTAATGTATAATGTCTTTGAAGAGTTCGCCGATCTATCCCTACAGCTGCAAAGATCAAGTGCAAACCTTGTTCAAGCTCACTACGACATTACACTTTTCATAAAAGTGTTTGAAAGTCGGGTTGATGCAATGGGATAACATGCAAATGTAGCTAACATTGTAATGGAAAATATGAACTTTCAATGTGTCGAACTTCCTGAAAGAACAAATATTTCTAAGATTTCTGATAAACAGTTTTGTCGCAGCTTGGCAAATAATTTGTCATACAGGCTGTTATCAACAGTGAATGCATCTGAAAGCTACGATGTTGTTATGAATGACATGAAGGTCATTCATTCCAAATTATGGCCTCATAACATATCGATCACTTACGGAGAAAATGAGATTTTTAGAACGTGTGAAATATTTAAGATCAATAGCGCTCGTGAAATAATAAAGGACTTCAGGGAGTACAAACAGCGTATGAAACTAGTACTAAGCGGAGAAACGCCAACTATTCTTGTACAGCCACCAATGTTCAAAACATTCTTATCAGTAATGAACAGCATTGCAGTGTCGAGTGCGGAGTGTTAGCGTGGCTTTTCTGCAGTGAACTTAATTATGACACCACTGAGATCTTCACTCTACATCAGCACTGTTTGTAGTTTATCACGCATCAGACTTCTGCGACCACCTGCAGCTAGATACGAACGTGGGCGTCATGTAAAGTCTTGGCTGGCGAAGGGATATCATTCTGCACTTGCTACACAGTCAAAGACACGAAGTGATGAAGTGTATAATGAAAACAATATTGTACTATGGAAATGTCTTTCTTAATCCATCTCAAACTGTTTATGATTGATTGTGTTTGAAATAATTTCGCAATGCTTACTTTTTCTTCCTTTGTTTGAGCCACTGAGTATGAACTTAGTTAAAATTATGAGCTCAGTTAAAATTCGATACTTTCTAAAAAGGTACTTTTTAACAATAAATATACAACGTATATTCTGCGTAAATTGACTGGTCATATGCCACTGACTTTTGTCAGAGTAACAGATGGTTGTCTTAAAGGGAAGTATTTAAAAAACATTGGATACCCTTAGGTCAAAGATATATACCACATGTTGACAGGACTTGTTATTTTATGAGTGAAGGGAAACTAAAATCGTATTTCTGACTACAAAATCGTAATCTCAAAATTGTTCTACTCCACTACGGTTCAGCACTGAAATCCCAACTCCCGTACTTCCAACTGTCAACGGCTCTGCAACTCTTTCAGGTCAGCTGAAAAAGTTGCTGTAGTTATTTTAAGCAGGGGGGAGTACAGCAATACGTCACGACATTCAAGTGTGTGTGTCCTTGATGCTGTTATGTCGATAATTTGTTCCTTCGTGTTGTCAGTCTTGACTTAGAACTCGGGCGGGTCATCATTCAAATGTCTCTCGCGCTAAGAAGTGTTGTTTTGCATGCGAATGCTCAATACCATTACTTTTGGAATGAGCAGTTTATGTTATAAGTTCGTTTCCATGGGTTTCTAAGGGTAAGAGTTCACGCAGTTACCTTTTAAGATTATGGAACACTGTTTCAAACAGCATATAGAATCCTCAAGGCAGAGACTGGTGTTTGGCGGAGGAAGGTGTGAGCTCTCTACCAATCTTATCCACTTCCTGTCTTATTCCTGTGGTGCGGCTATCGAGGGACAGATGTCTGTCTGCATGCCTCGGCCTGGCCTCTATAAAGGTATTTCAGTACTGGCGCCGTAAGGAGATGAGAATCTCTCCCTTGAACAGACTGATATTTTCGTCTTATTTCTTAAGAAAAAGATGCAGCGTCCATCTCCGTGGTAAAGAATGCTGTATAATACAATCATGAATAATGTCGCCGTCTTATCCGAAAGTTGAAGGCTGTGGTGTACCCAGGTATCATTTCCAGGCTGAGCAGTTCAGAAATCAACGACAGTGCGTCCCTTTCCAGAAGATGTATTGTGGAACTTCTGCACATACATCAGCCAAGAATCACAGATGGAAACAGAGAAAGTGTTGAAAAAGAGTGAAAAATTGATATCGTGTTTAGGGGAAATATTAGAATGCGGATGCGCGGTCATATTTCTTTTCGTACATATCTCCTTTCGGCGTGGGCGTGCTTATATTGTATCTTTGCCCCATAGAACGTTCCGATACTTATTAGATGACATGTACGTCATGGCTAAACCAAAGCAAGATCTGTCATACCTCCGACATCACTCCTTTGACTCTCCTGGTCGTATGAGGGGCAAACGACGGAGTCAGTGAAATAGTTCCACACCCTACAGTGTAAACTGGTTTCCTAGATTCAGACAAGTGGGTTTCGCGAGCACGGCGTCCACTTTTTTCGAAACCTGCCGACTTAGCATCTCCATTCCGCCAGCGTAAGACGTCTGCCGGACCGTTACGGTGCCAGCAGAGCGCCTAAGAATTCGTCCCAAGGCTTCTGTCACGCCCACTCGACGTGGATGGAGACGCCGAGGCAGTGCTGTACAGAGCGTAGCGCCGGAGGTCAGCGCAGGGTCGCAGGCCAACACGTACACTGCAGGCTTCTGGAAGCCACCCGACCAACCCAAGTCTTCCTTCCCCACCTCTCGTTAGTTAATTGTACACTTGTTTCCATTTTATATCGCTTTGTGGTTTTTTCGCCTCCACATTCCAAGTATTCACTCAATGCTGTTGGCTTTAAACTTTGGAGACTGGCGTTCTAATCGCATAACAAACGACTTTTTGCTGTTGTTTACAGGTATTGTTACCGTATTTGCCTACATCTAAGTGGTACTGCATGTCAGTAAACGAAGTGAAAAAAGCTCCATTGCTGTTCACACTTCGATATAGTCTTCTAGCAACGACACATTCCTCGTCTAGGAAACCGCTTTTTGTATCTTACAAATCTTTTATGTACTGTCTTTTATAGATCAGGGTCGGAGTGTGACTGTTGTTTACATTGAGCTTTCGCGGTGTAACGTACTAGATCACTCAAACGTTTCTCGAGCTAGTGGCAAATCTCCCAAGACACTGAGCGCGATCGTGGACAGCGAGCTATGGTCTCGAATACCTTGTGCGCATTTGGGAGAGACAATCTTCCTACGCACCTGCGCCGTATAACCGAGTGAGAAACGTGTGTGACGTGCAGGTATTGGACCGCATATGAAGGGCGCAGCGGGAAGACACTCTGGACTCACATTCGGGAGGACAGTGGTTCGACTCCCTGTCGGGTTCCCACGTTCAGGCTTCTCTCGGTTTCTCGCAGATCGCATGAAGTTGACGACTCCTGCTCGTATACTGCCACGAATTCTGACACGCCCATCCGGAAATATGGCACCAATTATCGTGAATGCCACTACAGCTCCTTTTAAAAGAGCACGTGCTATTTCCTTCCCCACACTCCTCTGACCGTAGCCCGTGTTCCGTCTCTGACGACCCTACCGTAGACGGCAGTTTCTCACGCCGTGCGAAGCGACCTTCACGCGCCTCAGAACGTGCACGACGACACGTCGCCGGACTGGCGTTCACAGGTGTCGGGAATTCCGATGAGGTGGCCTCGCATTTTAGCTTATCGCTCCTTGTCAGCTCACTGACATTTCTAGATAAACGCGCTTTAACGCGACAGTACAGACTGATATCAATCAGAGAAAATGGGTCACCCCTTTCCCTGAATAATTTACGATATTTTCACAGCAAATGCCGTGGTGTACGAGACTGGAGCAGTGACAAGTACCGCGGCTGAGAACCCGGCTGACATTCGCTCGAGTCTAGGGGACCACGCCTTCTGAGACGACGCGCGACAACACCTGTCCTGACAGGGGTGCGGCGCGCACGCCTGCCTGCGCTCCTGAGGAGGGGGGGAGGGGCGACCGCTGCCACACGCAGTGAACGCCGAGGTGACGACACGTCTCTGGACCACGTCGCACTGGGATGTGTTGGACGTGCTGCACGCCGAAATAAACCGTGCTGCAACGTAGCGAACAATAATAGTAACAAGTCACAGCAGTCACGAAATTAACAGCGGGATAGCGCTAGGTGACGATCAGTTTGGCTTTAGGAAAAGTAAAGGGACGAGAGAGGCAATTCTGACGTTACGGCTAATAATGGAAGCAAGGCTAAAGAAAAATCAAGACACTTTCATAGGATTTGTCGACCTGGAAAAAGCGTTCGACAATATAAAATGGTGCAAGCTGTTCGAGATTCTGAAAAAAGTAGGGGTAAGCTATAGGGAGAGACGGGTCACATACAATATGTACAACAACCAAGAGGGGATAATAAGAGTGGACGATCAAGAACGAAGTGCTCGTATTAAGAAGGGTGTTACACAAGGCTGTAGCCTTTCGCCCCTACTATTCAATCTGTACATCGAGGAAGCAATGATGGAAATAAAAGAAAGGTTCAGGAGTGGAATTAACATACAAGAGGAAAGGATATCAATGATACGATTCGCTGATGACATTGCTATCCTGAGTGAAAGTGAAGAAGAATTAAATGATCTGCTGAACGGAATGAACAGTCTAATGAGTACACAGCATGGTTTGAGAGTAAATCGGAGAAAGACGAAGGTAATGAGAAGTAGTAGAAATGAGAACAGCGAGAAACTTAACATCAGGATTGATGGTCACGAAGTCAATGAAGTTAAGGAATTCTGCTACCTAGGCAGTAAAATAACCAATGACGAACGGAGCAAGGAGGACATCAAAAGCAGACTCGCTATGGCAAAAAAGGCATTTCTGGCCAAGAGAAGAATATCAAATACCGGCCTTAGTTTGAGGAAGTAATATCTGAGGATGTACGTCTGGAGTACAGCATTGTATGGTAGTGAAACATGGACTGTGGGAAAACCGGAACAGAAGAGAATCGAAGCATTTGAGATGTGGTGCTATAGACGAATGTTGAAAATTAGGTGGACTAATAAGGTAAGGAATGAGGAGCTTCTACGCAGAATCGGAGAGGAAAGGAATATGTGGAAAACACTGATAAGGAGAAGGGACAGGATGATAGGACATCTGCTAAGACACGAGGGAATGACTTCCATGGTATTAGAGAGAGCTGTAGAGGGCAAAAAGTGTAGAGGAAGACAGAGATTGGAATACGTCAAGCAAATAATTGAGGACGTAGGTTGCAAGTGCTTCTCTGAGATGAAGAGGTTAGCACAGGACAGGAATTCGTGGCGGTCCGCATCAAACCAGTCAGTAGACTGGCACATCAGCTGAAACAAGCCCAAATGAATCTGTGACGCACCAAATACCGACGCTTGCAAATTTGTACATGCATAATATGGTTGGTTCAAATGGCTCTGACCACTATGAGACTTAACTTTTCAGGTCATCAGTCCCATAGAAGTAACATAAAGACATCACACACATTCACGCCCGAGGCAGGAACCGTAGCGGTCGCGTGGTTCCGGACTGTTGCGCCTAGAACCGCTCGGCCACCCCGGCCGGCACATGCAAAATATAATTCTTTACTTTCGTGTAGTTGTACGTTTTTTTGGCCGTGAGACTTGTGGCTGGTTCGATGTGCGTCTCCACGAAATGCTCTCCTGTGGGAACTTCTTTATCTCGCAGTAGCACTTGCGATCCACATCCTCAGTTATTCGTTGGATATATTCCAATCTCGGTCTTCCTCTACAGTTTTTACCCTCTACAGCTCCTTCAAGTGTCACGGCCTTTATTCGTCGATGTCTTAAGAAATGTCCCCTCATCCTGTCCACTCATTTTGCCAATATTTGCGACCTGTTGCATTTCTCAGCATTCCTACTCAGAACCTCCTTTTATCTTACAAGTCCACTCGATCTTCAGAACTTGTTTACGGCACCCCACCAGAAACGCGTACATTCTCTTTTTTCCGATTTATTCCACACTGCATGATTCACTTCCTCAGAAATCTCCTCTTCAAATGAAGGTCAGTGTTGGATAGCAGTATACTTCTTTCTTCGTGTGAGTTTGCTTCCGCCGTCTGTCAGTTTGCTTCTAATGTAGCGAAACTGATTTACTTTGTCTACTTTGTTGCCTGTACCATCTCACTCCTCCCAGTTTTCATATTAACTTTATCGCCAATCTCACAACTGATACACCATATTTCTTTCGTATTTTTTCTGTTTTCCTTTCAACCCACACTGTGTGGTTAGCAGAGCGTTCATTCCATTTAACATGTCTTGCAACTGTAACTTCCTGGCAGATTAAAACTGTGTGCCCGACCGAGACTCGAACTCGGGACCTTTGCCTTTCGCGAGCAAGTACTCTACCATCTGAGCTACCGAAGCACGACTCACGCCCGGTCCTCACAGCTTTACTTCTGCCAGTATCTCGTCTCCTACTTTCCAAACTTTACAGAAGCTCTGCTGCGAACCTTGCAGAACTAGCACTCCTGAAACAAAGGATACTGCGGAGACATGGCTTAGCCACAACCTGGGGGATGTTTCCAGAATGAGAAGTCTTGCGATTCTTTCTATCGCTGAGGATAGCAATGTCACTTGCGAATCTTGTTATAGACATCATTTGATCCTGAATTTTAATCACAGTCCTGAATCTCGTTCATTGCTGTCATTAACTGATGTGTACCCTGAACAATAAGACTACACAATACGTCCCTGTCCTATCACCTTTGCCGGCCGCGGTGGCCGTGCGGTTCTGGCGCTGCAGTCCGGAACCGCGGGGCTGCTACGATCGCAGGTTCGAATCCTGCCTCGGGCATGGGTGTGTGTGATGTCCTTAGGTTAGTTAGGTTTAAGTAGTTCTAAGTTCTAGGGGACTTATGACCTAAGATGTTGAGTCCCATAGTGCTCAGAGCCATTTTTCTTATCACCTTTATGATTGGAGCACTTCGTGTATGGTCTCATTCTCTCCCTCTTGGTCCTCACACATACTGTATACTACCCACCTCTTCTCATAGTTTAGACGCAGTATTCAGTAGTCCGGGCAGACTCCCTGTAGACGTCCGTCGCCCGCCTCCTGTTGCTGCTGCTTGCCTGTGCGCTTATTCCCTCTCACTTTGCTGCCATCGTCTCAGACACAACACTTACAAGTGTCTCGTCCACGAGTCGTTCCCCACGTACCGTTTTGAGGTGGTGCTGGCCTCAGGACAGGACTGCTGACTCTGTGCTGTGTGATCGGTGTAAACAGTGAAATTAGATTCTGTTATCCCACCCGGCAAATGTCGGACGTGACGCTGTGCTGTGGCGTTAGCCGACAGGCAGTCGTCACGTATGCAGAGCGACATCTTTTAACACCGCACTGCATCAGCTTTGAGCAGGTTGTTCTGGCGACTTTGGGACATTAGATCACGCGCAGCAAGGACAACAGATCGTGGTAGACCTCGCACAGGTCACGTGTCACATATAGTGGGGGAGGGGGTCGTGGGGGTGGCGAAGGTTGCAACGACCAGAAGATGGTCCTGCAAAATGTGTGTGAATAACTGGAGTTGTTGAGGGAGCTATGCACGCACTTGGATGGTCAGTTCTGTGTAGAGAGCTACTTGATCTACATCTACATCTACATTGATACTCCGCAAGCCACCCAACGGTGTGTGGCGGAGGGCACTTTACGTGCCACTGTCATTACCTCCCTTTCCTGTTCCAGTCGCGTATGGTTCGCGGGAAGAACGACTGTCTGAAAGCCTCCGTGCGCGCTCTAATCTCTCTAATTTTACATTCGTGATCTCCTCGGGAGGTATAAGTAGGGGGAAGCAATATATTCGATACCTCATCCAGAAACGCACCCTCTCGAAACCTGGACAGCAAGCTACACCGCGATGCAGAGCGCCTCTCTTGCAGAGTCTGCCACTTGAGTTTATTAAACATCTCCGTAACGCTATCACGCTTACCAAATAACCCGGTGACGAAACGCGCCGCTCTTCTTTGGATCTTTTCTATCTCCTCCGTCAACCCGACCTGGTACGGATCCCACACTGATGAGCAATACTCAAGTATAGGTCGAACGAGTGTTTTGTAAGCCACCTCCTTTGTTGATGGACTACATTTTCTAAGCACTCTCCCAATGAATCTCAACCTGGTACCCGCCTTACCAACAATTAATTTTATATGATCATTCCACTTCAAATCGTTCCGTACGCATACTCCCAGATATTTTACAGAAGTAACTGCTACCAGTGTTTGTTCCGCTATCATATAATCACACAATAAAGGATCCTTCTTTCTATGTATTCGCAATACATTACATTTGTCTATGTTAAGGGTCAGTTGCCACTCCCTGCACCAAGTGCCTATCCGCTGCAGATCTTCCTGTATTTCGCTACAATTTTCTAATGCAGCAACTTCTCTGTATACTACAGCATCATCCGCGAAAAGCCGCATGGAACTTCCGACACTATCTACTAAGTCCGTATCACTTACAGCATGTGCGAGCTCTCGACTGATGAGACCAGTGTGCTAGATTGGAGTTCTCCCACTGGATGCTAAGACCGTGCACTGAAGATCGAAAGTTCACAACTTGCATTTTATTTCCGCATGAGGAGAGGTTTACGTACAGGTGAGACAATAAATAACCACAATAACCGAGTTTGGGCAGGTGTAAATCCTCGGGTGCCAATGGGAGCAGAGCAGCAAGTGCACTCTATTGCAAAGACGCCCTGGGCCATGCACGTTGCTGCACATGTTAACAGGTGCTGCTTGTAAGCAGTTTCTGCGCCCCCGTTTTTCAAGCCTCGCACGGCAGAAGACAATACGGGCAGGTGGAGGGGGGAGAGGCCCAGCAGCGTCGCCTCCCTCTCCAGCAGAGCTCTGGCCGCGTGGGCGTTCCAGCTGTGGCTCTGCTGCACGCCGAACTGGAAGCTGAGTCCCTAGCACGTGAACAGACCTGACAGCAGCCTGGCTGTAGCCCGCCCACTTAGGCTTCCTTAAGTTTTGCTGTGATTATGTACACATAATAATTCGGTATGGCAGCAGTTGCAAGTTATTTGGAACAAAACGATATCAGAAAGTACGCAACTAATGGCCAAAATGGTAATTTATTGTACTGTCTTTGTCGAGACTTAGGTAAAATAACTGTAACTACTGAGTTCAGCTTTGATTGGTTACCTGGGATAATGGTTCATAACTATTCATTAGCTGAAAGGAAGGTTGACTATTATTCTTATTCCAATGGAAAATCAAATAATAAATCAAAACAGTCGCCAAACCTAGTGCACATAATCTGTTTCCGAATTAATCAACTATAATTACAATTATGTACACAAAACAGTCTGCCCTACTCATTCTGAAGGTGTCACTCTCTACACGTATAGAGAAAATCTTTGTCCTTGTGAAATAGTAAAATTCAGTTAGGTGAAAACTTTGAAGCATTTACTTCAAAAATGGCTCTGAGCACTATGGGACTCAACTTCTGAGGCCATCAGTCCCCTAGAACTACTTAAACCTAACTAACCTAAGGACAACACACACATCCATGCCCGAGGCAGGATTCGAACCTGCGACCACAGCGATCTCGTGGTTCCAGACTGTAGCGCCTAGAAAAATGGTTCAAATGGCTCTGAGCACTATGGGACTTAACATCTATGGTCATCAGTCCCCTAGAACTTAGAACTACTTAAACCTAACTAACCTAAAGACAGCGCACAACACCCAGCCATCACGAGACAGAGAAAATCCCTGACCCCGCCGGGAATCGAACCCGGGAACCCGGGCGTGGGAAGCGAGAACGCTACCGCACGACCACGAGATGCGGGCTGTAGCGCCTAGAACCGCGCGGCAACTCCGGCCGGCTGCATTTACTTCGTCTCGTTTTATGTGGAGATTGGTAGATCGATAATCGAATGAGTAATTCACGTATACAACATGATAATGAACTGTGTAACCTCGTTTCCACTGTAACTGCCAAATACTCTAATACAGTTTTCAAATACCTGAATATCATTAAGAACATTGTTTTAATGTAATAATATGGCGTATAAATAGACAATGAAACACTTTTTCGATGCTGCAGTGCAGTAGCCAAGAGGTATACATAAACAAGGCCAAAAATTCATTAATATTCTTAAATAAAAGAATAAATTAATGAATTTTGCCAGATTACGTTCTTTTAAACGGTTCTTGTTAACATTAAACTTAAATTTCAATTATTAGTCCTTTTCATCATCTTTGAAGAGAAAACTCTGATTACTTAGAAACAATCTCAACTTTAAATCATAGAAAGCTCTCAGACCTAGAAGTACACTACTGGCCATTAAAATTGCTACACCAAGAAGAAATGCAGATGATAAACGGGTATTCATTGGACAAATATAATAGAACCCACATGTGACTGCATTTTCACGCAACTTGGGTGCATAGATCCTGAGAAATCAGTACCCAGAACAACCACCTCTGGCCGTAATAACGGCCTTGATACGCCTGGGCATTGAGTCAAACAGAGCTTGGATGGCGTGTACAGGTACAGCTGCCCATGCAGCTTCAACACTATACCACAGTTCATTGAAAGTAGTGACTGGCGTATTGTGATGAGTCAGTTGCTCGGCCACCATTGACCAGACGTTTTCAATTGGTGAGAGATCTGGAGAATGTGCTGGCCAGGTTAGCAGTCGAACATTTTCTGTATCCAGAAAAGCCCGTACAGAACCTGCAACATTCGGTCGTGCATTATCCTGCTCAAATGTAGGGTGTCGCAGGGATCGAAAGAAGGTTAGAGCCACGGGTCGTAACACATCTGAAATGTAACGCCCACTGTTCAAAGTGCCGTCAATGCCAACTAGACGTGACCGAGACGTGTAACCAATGGCACTCCATACCATCACGCCGGGTGATACGTCAGTATGGCGATGACGAATACACGCTTCCAATGTGCGTTCACCGCGATGTCGCCAAACACGGATGCGACCATCGTGATGCTGAAAAGAGAACCTCGATTCATCTGAAAAAATAACGTTTTGACATTCGAGTACCCACGTTCGTCGTTTACACCATCGCAGACGCTCCTGTCTGTGATGCAGCGTCAAGGGTAACTGCAGCCGTGGTCTCCGAGCTGATAGTCCATGCTGCTGCAAACGTCGTCGAACTGTTCGTGTTTTTGCAAACGTCCCCACCTGTTGACTCAGGGATCGAGACGTGGCTGCACGATCCGTTACAGCCATGTGTGTAAGATGCCTGTCATCTCGACTGCTAGTGATACGAGGCCGTTGGGATCCACCACGGCGTTCCGTATTACCCTCCTGAACCCACCGATTCCATATTCTGCTAACAGTCAATGGATCTCGACCAACGTGAGCAGCAATGTCGCGATATGATAAACCGCAATCGCGATAGGCTACAATCCAATCTTTATCAAAGTCGGAAACGTGATGGTACGAATTTCTCCTCCTTACACGAAGCATCGCAACAACGTTTCACCAGGCAACGCCGGTCAGCTGCTGTTTGTGTATGAGAAATCGGTTGGAAACTTTCCTCATGTCAGCACGTTGTAGGTGTCGCCGCCGGTGCCAACCTTGTGTGAATGCTCTGAAAAGCCAATCATTTGCATATCACAGCATCTTCTTGTTGTTGGTTAAATTTCGCGTCTGTAGCACGTGATCTTCGTGGTGTAGCAATTTTAATGGTCAGTAGTGTATAAGGATGATATTAATAGCTCATCAGCCCGCATCTCGTGGTCGTGCGGTAGCATTCTCGCTTCCCACGCCCGGGTTCCCGGGTTCGATTCCCGGCGGGGTCGGAGATTTTCTCTGCCTCGTGATGGCTGGGTGTTGTGTGCTGTCCTTAGGTTAGTTAGGTTTAAGTAGTTCTAAGTTCTAGGGGACTGATGACCATAGATGTTAAGTCCCATAGTGCTCAGAGCCATTCGAACCAATAGCTCATCAACCACAAAAATCATCATTAGACTCGGAATGCAGAACGATATACCTTGGATCGAGATGCAGGTAGTAATCAATTGGAAAAAAGCTCAGTCTCTGTATTCACATTTCGTACAGAATTCATACAGTTCAGACCATCGCTGTGTGGATGTGGTCAGTTGCTACTTGCCAGCTGCAGCCAGCCGCCATCTCCTGATGACGTCGAGCAGCTGTCCGGAGGAAACATTCTGCAGCACACAGAACGTGGTGTGGTGGCAGACCTGACGTCCATACGTCAGTCAGTGGCGCGTCATCTTCCAGCTGGACCACGCTTCCCTCGTTACTCCTATCAGCCCTCACGCCTGTTCCTCACCTCCTTTGCTGTGACGCACTGGAGCAGCTCCGATTACCGAATAGTAATCTGGCACAATGTCTTCTGTTCTGTAAGGGAACAATGAAGTGTGCAGGGTAAGTGTACTTTACTTCCATTCTGACACCATCAGTGACCACACAAGGATCCAACTGCACGATACCCCATTCCTAAGTTACCACATAGCTATTCTCGATCATCATCGAGTTCCTCACCTCCATTACTCCTGTGTACAGTAATCTAAAACAGCGTTTCGAAATATCTGAGTGAACAGTGAACAATATAAATATAGCGAATTCCTCTTGATTTACTACAGCATCAGCAGCATATAATAAAGCAGGATTACAACCCATTCTTTAGTTATAAATTACCGTTCTTCAAACCTCACGTGTGTTTCTCAGCTCCCTTGCTGTGACATGCAAGGGAAACTGTAGGTATGAGGCAGGAGGGGACAGTAACGTAAAGTAATCTCTGGTGGTTACTAACGGCACTTTGGAGTGTGTTGCATTATAAGGCTAACCTTCCCTTTGTTTTTACAACATTATTGGGACATGGTATTCCAGGAGGACAATGCGTAATTTCTCGCTTACTTTGTCATTCAGCTCTACCACTCAGCGTGGACGTGTTGAAAGTGGCTGTCTCAGTGCGGGTGTGTGACTGGCAGTCAAGCAGGAAGATTTTATATGCCATAGTAAGACGTTTATGTTCATTAGAAAAACTGGAAATTATTTTAGAACATACAGAAGAATGCTGAAAATTAGATGGGTAGATCGCATAATTATTGAGGAGGTATTGAATAGAATGGGGGAGAAGAGGAGTCTGTGGCACAACTTGACTAGAAGAAGGGATCGGTTGGTAGGACATGTTCTGAGGCACCAAGGGATCACCAATTTAGTATTGGAGGGCAGCGTGGAGGGTAAAAATCTTAGATGAATACAGTAAGCAGATTCAGAAGGATGTAGGTTGCAGTAGGAAGATTGTACAGGATAGAGAAGCATTGAGAACTGTATCAAACCAGTCTCAGCACTGAAGACCACAACAACAACAACATTTTAGATCAAAATTCCTTGTAACACATTAACTATCGTGCGGCCTGTATGCCATTGCCAACGAAAATTTGGATAATATATAAGAGAGGAGCGTGTGAGGGCGTTTGGGAGCAGCGCTGTGTTGTCTTGCTGGAAGACTACGTCCGACTCATGTCGTGGTGTAGGCAGCATCACGGGCTGGTTTTGTGCCACGCACTGCAGCATTCCTCAAAGACTAGTGGGAACTGGTCTTCCAATTGGCCATTTTTCCTCAGTTCAGGGCAAGATGCGGGAATTTTTAAGTGAGTGCCCAAATAACGCCCATTCGGGGTCTATTCCTGCACCATCACAAAGATACAACGTTCCATCGGGATAACGCTACGCTACTTGCTGGCGTCCAAACGAGTCCCACCCCCCCTTTTCTCCTGTGATTTCTTCTCAACATCGAACAAACACAAATGCACGAAATTAGCGACTAACACAAAGGACGTCAATTACGAATGGGTAAGAAATAGGAAAATCGAATAAACAATTCATTTGAAATTGTCGATGCACGTGTCTTCTTTCAGAGAGTTATTAGGTGAACTGGCGAGTCAGTCAGTCAGTCTCATGCGCCTCTGAGCGAGGTGTGTTGGCGGCAAAGCCGACGTGTCGCCCGCCGGCAGTAACGACACTGACGCAGACGGCGCCCCCCTCTCCCTCCCCCGTTCGCCGACTGACCGCTGTCCAGCACGCTGTCGCAAGTTTCATCTGTAGCCTGGAGTAACCGTCTAGGTAAACCTGGGATGGAGTGACGATATAAAACAACCTGCGGGGAAAACAGCTATCACGGTGAGTCGAAAAAATGGAAGTAAATTAACCCGTGAAAGAAATGGCTTACAAAAGACTGGTTAGGCAAAAAATTTCCGCGAACAGTTTCAAGTCCAAAACGAGTTCGTAACTATGAAGAAAATCGTGTAGACTCCTACAGTTTATATACGCCAGCTGCGAATGGTGGGTACAACGGGAAAATCGTCTGCCGTGTTTTTGGGAGACTGCGTGTGGGATGTACAACTGGGTGAGTTCGCAAGGTGGAATGTAGTCGGCTATTATCTGCAACAAGAAATGGATTTCACAAGTCCCGCTAAAGGAAGAATTGCATTGTGTTTTAACAGCGTAAAGCTAACTCCATATCTGTATGGCTTCATATTTTAATTGCGTAGTATGAATGACTGCTGGAAAGCCGTGTCTACGTCCAACCATCGGCAGAACTAATGGAAAATGGTTCAAATGGGTCTGAGCACTGTGGGACTTAACTTTTGAGGTCATCACTCCCCTATAACTTAGAACTAGTTAAACCTAACTAACCTAAGGAGATCACACACATCGATGCCCGAGGCAGGACTCGAACCTGCGGCCGTAGTAGAAGTGCGACTCTGGATTTAAGCGCCTAGAACCGCACGGCCGCACCGGCCGGCTAGAACTAATGGAAGATAATTCACATAATCCGATATCTTGGAAGAAATGAAACCAGTCCAGTCTAGTGTCTTTTGTTTCATTTCAGAGAGACGGCATCGATTTTAATTTGTCTGCACGGATATTTACCATTGCAGTTCATCGAAATCTACAAGCTTTGAAAATCTTTCCACATTTCTATAGTATTTATCATCTATATAATTATTTGTCAGGTTCCAGCACTTCTCTGTTGTACTGCAGGAGTTGAGAAATCGATTTCCTTTGGTTATATCGCGAATAGCTGAAATCACGATCCACTTCTACGTGACACCCGCGCATTGCCAGATACAACCGGACACAGAAGAAATTCACGTGTGTGTGTAGCCAGGCCCGGACTGGCCGTATAGCGGAGGCGGCGTCCCCAGCCGGGTCCCACCCTGCGTGGGCGTCGCCCTCCTACCCTGCCTGCCCCCTGGCTTATTACACGCATGTAGTATACAGACTAATAGAGAGAAATGAGAGAGACAAATATGAAAAATTGTGGACCCTGAGACCAACTCTGACACTTTCCGTTATTTTCGAGCTCAGAGCGCTCAAAAATATTTCTTGTCAGGTTTACTGAGCACTTCCAGCTCAGAAATTGGACTTTTCCGTTAACTATCGGCCTCCTGTGATTCGGGAAATAATAATGGCGCTTTTTGCGATTTTTAAAAACATATTTACCTAGCGATTAACTGAATTGTGGCTATCGATGCTGTTTTTTAGCACAAGAAATAATCTCTTAAAAATATTCTTCCATAAAGATATTTTAAGGTTACTTTGAAAAGGAACTTTTTTTAAAAACTTTTGGTAGCAATATCCTCCAGATGAATTAACATACCACGTCGAATTTCCTCAGTTAAGTACTAGACATTGTGTCCTTACAGATATTTACGTTGGTTAGGAAATCGCAAAGTTATGCTGAAGGAAACAGTCTTTTGTTAATTTTTAAACCGCCGTAACTTTTGGCTGAAGGAAGTTATTTGTTTCTGGTACACGGCATTTGACGTTGTTTGTTGAGAAAAAGTGATGACTACATATTGGGGTCAGTCACTTGAGCCGTTTTAAAAGATAGAAAAATAATTTATTTTAAATTATCATTTTCGTATTTTCTCAAAATTTATTCCAACTTTTCAAGTAATGTAAGTGAAATCTAGTGAAAACACTTGAAACGCCGCGAATCTCATTTCTGTCGGTCACTCCATTCAGAAGCTGTTTGCTTACACACACACACACACACACACACACACACACACACACACACACACAAACACAAACACAAACAGACACGTTCATCTTCGTAACAATGATCAGAATGCTTTCTTAGGGCTTTTTGTTGTCGTTCAAAGCTGTGGTGTGTTTTAATTCTCATTGTACATGTAAAGTACATAGTGTAGCTAAATTGTACGTCACAATAGAAAAGATAGCTTACATTTTATTTGCATTGACTTTCGAAAAAAAAGTTATTAATTTCAAACTTTTCTATGTAACAATTACTTAAATTAATACTTTTTAGACACATTTAGGGTCATGCAAACACAAATCCGGTTCTGAGAAGCGGAATAACAAAAGAAAGGTCAAATTTCAAATAGCGACTTGAACCCAAATCAGTCCAGGGTTTCTTTCAGCGCCTGGAACTCCTGAAAATCGGTATGAAACGCAGCTAGGTTAAGAAATTAGTGTTCAAACGCAGTTTCCTTTTTCTGATTTAACAAGTCTAATTTATAGTTTCCCTGCGAGAAGGTTGAACCGAGGTTTCACTGTTTGATTCCCTTTTATCTTCAAAATTAAAGCGATTGGACTCTGTTAAAATTATCTGCTTTAGATCAAAGTTAGGTCTATCTAAAAGTAAATATGTGTACTTATTCTTTTGACAGGACCATGGTCGACACCATCATCAAGCAAGAACCTGGACAGTGTTCCGCACGGAAGTGGTTCAGAACGGGGCACTGCAGCGGCGGCTGTCGTGCAGCTGAGTCCTGACACAGCACAGGAAGCAAATTAAGGCGTTCCTGATCCTACAGAAACAGTTCTCCAGGTCTCTGGCGCAAATACCGACAGCTGTTGCTTCCAGTGTCGCTCACGTTGGCAGACGACGGCTACACTGGAATTCGAAAAACTTCTGAATTTTCTCCACCAGGAAAAGATGCCACTACTGCAGAGAAAATGAGTTCCTCGTGAGTCCACCCTATCCAGGCCTCGGGTAATAAAAGCAGCTTGCCTTTTGATGGAAATCAAGTTTACTACAGAAAGTTACGCACCTGAGCTTTAGTTCGAACAGATTATGTCTCTTATTTTCAATAATTAAATAAGATATTTGGCGCTACTCGCATTTGTTTTGCGTCTGACGATGAGAAGAAAGAGGAAGGAGGGAAGAAGTTCCTTTATTGATGGTGTTACTTCATCATAAAACACGTTTATGAACAACTCGTCAAACACGAAGAGAGGCAGTCATGAACTAGCCGCGGTCGGCTTACGAACAGCAAAAATGAGACGAAATGTTGGGCAGCATCTAAGGCGATAAAGATGTGCGTGAGACTTCTAATAGGTGTCTCGTTCTGAAAAGATTCACTTGCATGTAGTTGTTGTGGTCTTCAGTCCAGAGACTGGTCTGATGCAGCTCTCCATGCTACTCTATCCTGTGCAAGGCTCCTCATTTCCCAGTACCTACTGCAGCCTACACCCTTCTGAATCTGCTCAGTGTATTCGTCTCTTGGTCTCCCTCTACGATTTTTACCCTCCACGCTGCCTTCCAATACTAAACTGGTGATCCCTTCATGCCTCAGAACATGTCCTACCAACCGATCCCTTCTTCTTGTCAAGTTGTGCCACAAATTTCTCTTCTCTCCAATTCTATTCAATACCTCCTCTAGTTATGTAATCTACCCATCTAATCTTCAGCATTCTTCTGTAGCACCACATTTCGAAAGCTTCTATTCTCTTCTTGTCCAAACTATTTAACGTCCATGTTTCACTTCCATACATGGCTACACTCCATACAAATACTTTCAGAAACGACTTCCTGACACTTAAATCTATACTCGATATTAACAAATTTCTCTTCTTCAGAAACGCTTTCCTTGCCATTACCAGTCTACATTTTATATCTTCTCTACTTCGACCATCATCAGTCATTATGCTCCCCAAATAGCAAAACTCCTTCACTACTTTAAGCGTTTCATTTCCTAATCCAATTAGCGCAGCATCACCCGATTTAATTCGACTATATTCCATTATCCTCATTTTGTTTTCGTTGATGTTCATCTTATACGCTCCTTTCAAGACACTGTCAATTCCGTTCAACTGCTCTTCCAAGTCCTTTGCTGTTTCTGACAGAATTACAATGTCATCGGCGGACCTCAAAGTTTTTATTTCTTCTCCATGGATTATAATACCTACTGCCGGCCGCGGTGGCCGTGCGGTTCTGGCGCTGCAGTCCGGAACCGAGGGACTGCTACGGTGGCAGGTTCGAATCCTGCCTCGGGCATGGGTGTGTGTGATGTCCTTAGGTTAGTTAGGTTTAAGTAGTTCTAAGTTCTAGGGGACTTATGGCCTACGATGTTGAGTCCCATAGTGCTCAGAGCCATTTGAACCATTTTTTTTAATACCTACTCCGAACTTTTCTTTTGTTTCCTTTATTGCTTGCTCAATATACAGATTGAATAGCATCAGGGAGAGGCTATAGCCCTGTATCACTCCCTTCCCAACCACTGCTTCCCTTTCATGTCCCTCAACTCTTATAACTGCCATCTGGTTTCTGTACAAATTGTAAATAGCCTTTCGCTCCCTGTATTTTACCCCTGCCACTTTTAGAATTTGAAAGAGAGTATTCCAGTCAACATTGTCAAAAGCTTTTTCTAAGTCTACAAACGGTAGGAACAGGGGGTTTCCTTTCCTTAATCTATTTTCTAAGATAAGTCGTAGGGTCTGTATTGCCCCACGTGTTCCAACATTTCTACAGAATCCAAACTGATCTTCCCCGAGGTCGGCTTCTACCAGCTTTTCCATTCGTCTGTAAAGAATTCGTGTTAGTATTTTGCAGCTGTGGCATATTAAACTGATAATTCGGTAATTTTCACATCTCTCAACACCTGCTATCTTTGGGATTAGAATTATTATATTCTTCTTGAAGTCTGAGAGTATTTCGCCTGTCTCATACATCTTGCTCACCAGATGGTAGAGTTTTGTCAGGACTGCCTCTCCCAAGGCTGTCAGTATTTCTAATGGAACGTTGTCTACTCCCAGGGCCTTGTTTCGAGTTAGGTCTTTCAGTGCTCTGTCAAACTCTTCACGCAGTATCATATTTTCTATTTCATCTTCATCTACATTCTCTTCCGTTTCTATAATATTGTCCTCAAGAACATCGCCCTTGTATACACCCTGTATATACTCCTTCCACCTTTCTGCTTTTCCTTCTTTGCTTAGAACTGGGTTTCCATCTGAGCTCTTGATATTCATGTAACTGGTTCTCTTTTCTCCAAATGTCTTTAATTTTCCTGTAGGCAGTATCTATCTTACTCCTAGTGATATGTGCCTCTACATCGTTACATTTGTCCTCTAGCCATCCCTGCTTAGCCATTTTGCACCTCCTGTCGATCTCATTTTTGAGACGTTTGTATTCCTCTTTGTCTGCTTCATTTACTGCATTTTTATATTTCCTACTTTCATGAGCTAAATTAAATATCTCTTCTGTTAACCAAGGATTTCTGTTAGCCCTCGTCTTTTTACCTTGTTGATCCTCTGCTTTCGTCTCTCAAAGCTACCCATTCTTCTTCTACTGTATTTCTTTCCCCCATTCTTGTCAATCGTTCTCTAATGCTCTGCCTGAAGCTCTCTACAGCCTCTGGTTCTTTCAGTTTATCCAGATCCCATCTCCTCATATTCCCACCTTTTTACAATTTGCTCAGTTTTAATCTACAGTTCATAACCAATAGATTGTGGTCAGATTCCACACCTGCCCCTGGAAATGTCATACAATGTAAAACCTGTTTCCTGAATCCCTGTCTTACCATTATATAATCTATCTGATAACTTCTAGAATCTCCAGGATTCTTCCATGTATACGACCTTTTTTTATGTTTCTTGAACCAAGTGTTAGCTATGGTAAAATTATGCTCTTACTTACATAATAACACACTTACATAATAATATACTCACATAATAATATACTTATATAATAATATTTATATGCAAAGAATGTGCGGCTTATCGTGGAGAAAGTGAGGCCCTGTACTCGATGACAGATATCGCCGACGGCCGAAATCAGAATCACTGAAAATTTTTAAATTTTAAGTTCGTGGCGTCTGTTTCTTCTGATATCTCCTACAGGACAACACCGTTTTGATGCATCAACCACTATGAATTAAGTCACAAATGAATTACAGACACTGGCTGCGAGTCGGCATTGATTTCAGTCAATGGAGAAAGTTGAAAATATGTGCCAGACTGGGGGTCGAACCCAGGTCTATTGCTTACCAGCCTGGCGCTCCGACCAGTAAGCCATCCGGACACAGCGGACCGCCCCGGCCACGCCCCCCGCCACGCCCAAACACTCGACCCGTCCGCGCGCTGCCGGCGGAATGCACGCTGCCCGTTACGCTCATTACTCGCGCCATTCCGTCCTGTCACACTTGTTGGTAAGACTTTTAATTTGTTTGTCGGAATTTTACTTTGTTTCTTGGTATTTTCGCTTTCTTTTCGTCGTATTAAACATTGACAAGATACTACTTGGCCCCGAGGAACACACTTCGTTATTATATGTAGTTTTAATAGTTTTTAATACGCACTGCGTGGCATAGGTACTAACGCACTGTTCATCCACACGCTATACAGGATGGACCATTGATCGTGACCGGGCCAAATATCTCACGAAATAAGCACCAAACAAAAAAACTACAAAGAACGAAACTCGTCTACCTTGAAGGGGGAAACCAGATGGCGCTATGGTTGGCCCCCTAGATGGCGCTGCCATAGGTCAAACGGATATCAACTGGGTTTTTTTAAAATAGGAACCCCCATTTTCATTACATATTCGTGTACTACGTAAAGAAATATGAATGTTTTAGTTGGACCACTTTCTTCGCTTTGTGATAGATGGTGCTATAATAGTCACAAACATATGGCTCACAATTTTAGACGAACAGCTGGTAACAGGTAGGTTTTTTAAATTAAAATACAGAATGCAGGTACGTTTGAACATTTTATTTCCGTTGTTCCAATTTGATACATGTACCTTTGTGAACATATCATATCTGAGAACGCATGCTGCTACAGCGTGATTACCTGTAAATACCACATTAATGCAATAAATGCTCAAAATGATGTCCGTGAACCTCAATGCATTTGCCAGTACGTGTAACGACATTCCTCTCAACAGCGATTAGTACGCCTTCCGTAATGTTCGCACATGCACTGACAATGCGCTGATGCATGTTGTCAGGCGTTGACGGTGAATCACTATAGCAAATACCCTTCAACTTTCCCCACAGAAAGAAATCCGGGGACGTCAGATCCGATGAAGGTGCTTCGATGACCAATCCACCTGTCATGAAATATGCTATTCAATACCGCTTCAACCGCATGCGAGCTATGTGCCGGACATCCATCATGTTGGAAGCACATCGCCATTCTGTCATGCAGTGAAACATCCTGTAGTAACATCGGTAGAACATTACGGAGCAAATCAGCATACATTACACCATTTAGATTGCCACAATGCCGCACCATACATTAACCAGCCAAGGTCGCTGATGTTCCACTTGTCGCAGCCATCGTGGATTTTCCGTTGCCCAATAGTGCATATTATGCCGGTTTACGTTACCGCTGTTGGCGAACGACGCTTCGTCGCTAAATAGAACGCGTGCAAAAAAATTGTCATCGTCCCGTAATTTCTCTTGTGCCCAGTGGCAGAAATGTACACGACGTTCAAAGTCGTCACCATGCCATTCCTGTAGCATAGGAATATGGTACGGGTGCAATCGATGTTGATGCAGCATTCTCAACACTGACGATTTTGAGATTCCAGATTCTCGCGCAGTTTGTCTGCTACTGATGTGCGGATTAGCCGCGACAGCAGCTAAAACACCTACTTGGGCATCGTGATTTGTTGCAGATCGTGGTTGACGTTTCACATGTGGCTGAACACTTCCTGTTTCCTTAAATAACGTAACTATCCGGCGAACGGTCCGGACACTTGGATGATGTCGTCCAGGATACCGAGCAGCATACATAGCACACGCCCGTTGGGCATTTTAATGACAACAGCCATACATCAACACGATATCGACCTTTTCCGCAATTGGTAAACGGTCCATTTTGTCACGGGTAATGTATCACGAAGCAAATACCGTCCGCATTGGCGGAATGTTAGTGATACCACGTACTCATACGTTTGTGACTATTACAGCGCCATCTATCACAAAGCGAAAAAAGTGGTCCAATTAAAACATTCATTTTTCTTTACGTACTACACTAATATGTAATAAAAATGGGGGTTCCTATTTAAAACACGCAGCTGGTATCCGTTTGACCTATGGCAGCGCCATCTAGCGGGCCAACCATAGCGCCATGTGGTTTACCTCTTCAAGCTAAACGAGTTTCGTTCTTTGTAGTTTTTTCGTTTGATGCTTATTTCGTGAGATATTTGGCCCGGTCACTATCAATGGACCACCGTGTATAACGGACTGCGTCGATTATTCAGGATGGCCTGCGTCAAGAGTCAGTTAAATAATTTTATGATTTTAAACTCTATAGTCTTTTCTGACGAGCAAGGCCCTGAAACATGATTTAATTATCAGAAAAAGTTCCGGTTAGCTCACGTAACATTTGGGCTGAGATTTTGTTATCTGCGTCGTATTGAACTTTAAAGTTAACATCCGACTGTCACCATTAATATCTTTGAGGTTCGTAGCAAACTGTTCACACTAAAAAATTCTGAATACAATCACTTTTTAAACTCCTACAGCCTATTTAGTTGAAAGTTACTTGCTAATGAATTTTCCTTTAATAAACAGTTAATTAATATTTCTCCTCCATAGTTTGAACTTTGAGAAGTAATTATTTCCTAGGATGTAATTAACGCCGACTTGGCGCGGGATGGTCTTTTGTTAAAGGAAGTACACTGTTTAAAATAAACTCTTTTGTATTTGCAATACTTTCTTTATACAGCACAGATAAATAAAACTTTTACTGCATTCTCAATGAAAACGCCAGAAATCAAACCAGTAACCGTAAATTAGCAACAAGTGCGAGCAATAAGAGCAGCAAGCGAGAAACACAAGAGAGCTGACAACACCTTGTAGTGGCTTGCGTAGACCAAACAGTCTGCGACACCTCTTTGTATTGAAATAATACTGAACTTAAACATTTCATTTTTTTTATAAAGAAAATAGTAAAGGATGAGTAAAATACGTCGCCTATAACTGACAAAAATGGGAGAGTGCCTACACAGGCCCCCTGGACAATGGTTGCGCACGTAAACGCTTACTCCACGACCAGAGTCCAAAGAGACAAACCACGCTTTCACTTAAGCAGTCAACAATTTCTCTCACCTATTTGAATCAATCTCTAAAGTGCCTCTAACGAGGTTGCTTTCTTAAGTATCTCGTGTCAGCGAGAGATGGATCCAGTTGCAGCTGTCGTAACTTCAACAATCGTAATTTCATCGAATAACCTTACGCACTTCAATAACTTTACGCGTTGTTGATGACTTGCTGCTGTATGCCAAACCATTCCTGTGTCTGAGATGTCACACAACTCTAAGATTATTGCTGATGATGGCAGTCAGGAGTTTTAGCTATCGCCATGGCACACGCACGTGTATGTGTTAGTTTCGCGTTGACTTCTTCAGTTTTCTCTTTGACACGTAGCTCGTGTTTCTGTACTCTAGAATTCAACTCCACGCCACGTCTAGCCACTGACTCAATGGTAATTTCCATTTCCATTAACTTAGCGCTGACTGCTTCCATTTTTCTGTCAGCATATAGACGTATGTGCTTTGCACCCTCCAAACCAGTGTACAACACGCCCAGATTTGTCTATAGTCCACAATATACTGATACAGTCACGTTTCGATACACTGTCTTTTGTGCGCACTCTCATGAATTTTCGTCTGTATCAGCTCTCACTGAATTTCCTGTTATTATCTACAACCCCAGCTGCCTACACATGTGGTGACGAATTCACTGAATGACAATTCGGCTCCTACGGCTGCTTGGTAAATACGGTTTATATTCATATTGTGTTGTTTGAAAGCGACAATAAGGTCTGCATTATTCCAGTCCACTTGCACCTGTATCCTTGAGTATTGTTTGGCTGAAATAAAATATGGCTGCCAAAGCAGAAATGTCCTTGGATATCATCCTGATTTTCCTCTGCCATGTCGTCAAACGCGGATTCACTAATTGGCTTTGCTTATTCAGATGGGGTAATATTACTGCTTTTCCTGAACGTCTGGTATATTATTCCTTCGGTGCAATACCAAAATTTCCTGCAAAAATATATGCATGCTCGAAGGAGACACCCTCAGGATGTGTTAACAGTATTAGAAGATTAGCCTTCCCGCAACTGAAGACCTGATAAATAAGGCACTATGTTACTGGGAAGCAATGGGCCGTTTGCGTTCTCCTTACGGCTTCCAGCATCACCACTGAAGGACCAGTCGCCTACTACAAGACCCTTTCGTTGAGTTTATGACGTCCTCTCGGTCATGGTGGTAACTGTTCGCCTACATTAGGGTGCAGGGGATTTTATAGAGGAATAAGATAACAAATGTGTGGCTCCAAACTTTTTATACTCTCACATATAGCTGGAGATAAAAACATACATAAATAAGACCGTAGTTCCTACGCCCACATCTGGTATAGTTGAATTATACATCTCCACCTCCGTCGATGCACAGCAAGCGTCGTTGAGTTGAGCTATGGTTCCTTCCAAGAGGGGGAGAGTTTGTCGAAATACTCTAGCAGATTGCTCCGCAATGTCTCACAGAACAGGTAAACCTACGACTGCCTCCTTAGTCGACATTCTAACTCATGCTGTGTTGCGTAACTCGTATACATTATACTCCCCAAAGTCTGCTCATGTAGATATGTGCTCTCTCTGTTGTTCCGTGGCTTGACTGTTCCAGGGAACTCCCCTATACAGAACGTACGACCACTCAGCACCACCGACAGTGAGTGGACGTAACTGTGGAACGAGGCCGAAATCTGCACTGACGTACCGCCGAGTCGGCGCCGTTCGTCCTCGTGTGACGTTGCTCTGATGTTACAATTGCGACGGACTTCAAATGCTACCACTGGGTAGAGCTCCCAGTGCGGTAGCATACCGGCACTGACATGCTTACACCTGTTTGTGTGAGGACAACGTTATGTCCATGTCAGGTGGTTGCTTCTGGAATCTGCGAGGCAAGTTAGCTAAGCTCGCTTTTTGTTTCGTCTATGCTCCAAGCGTTCAGACTTACACCGCCTTGCACCAGGGAGTGTTGATATGCGTGTTGATGTCCTCACACTTTGACGTTTCTGCCGCAAGTAAGAACTGTTTACTGATCGCTGTAAATATTTACGACGTTCGCAACCTTTAATCTCATTAATATTATGTTTGGTACTGAATTTACAGTTACCTGTGTCGGTGAACGAGTGGTTAACACATATAGGATGGTATTCTAGCCGGCGTGCTGAAGTCTCGTCCGTAACGATGACGTAATCAATGTCGCATTGCGTGGCTGATGCGTGCCTCAGAGCCAGGTTCTTTGAGCCGTGCGCGGCGCTCTACATTTAAAATTTAAGAACTGCAAGGGAGTAAGACGCATTTATTTACAATATTCGTCGTGATTCTGCTGCCAATACCGACACTAACGCTGCAATGGCACAAAAAACCCCAAGTATAAGGACATAGAAACGTAGATATATCGTGAAAGACTGATCGGTATGTGTGAAATGTTCCAGTTAAAACTCATGTCCACACATTTCCGCAAACTACCAACAAAAGCATAAACTTGGAGGCATCGAAATCCAAACCTAGGAGAATTTCGACTGGATCAGATAGCGATATCTAAAAGGTTTATCACGGAAATTTTGAATGTTAAATTAGTCAGAAATGGGGAATTCTACTCGGATCATTATCTCTCTAAGATTAAAATAAAATTTCTCCCATCTAATGCAAAAAAGCGACTAAAAAGTGATCGGATATAACACCACTACAGCCAATATTACAAAGGAAAATATAGAAAAATTTAGAGAAGTAATTGAGACAAGTGAAGAAGGTGATTGGAGTTAACTCCAGATGCAAATAACTCAAGCAGCAGACAAAACTTTCAGATTGGCCAAGAATAAAAGGAAGGCATGGTGGAATGAGGAATGTGAAGAAGCAGTGATACAAAGAACTCAAAAATGGAGAAGTACGAAAAAAGAAGAGGGCCCTGAACAATTCAGACAACAAGGAAAAGAAAGAACAAAAATAATCCGGAAACTCAAAAGAAACTTTGAAAAATCTCAGCTTATTGAAATAGAAGAAACTTTCACCAAAAATAATACTAGAAATTTCTACCAAACATTTAAACACATACTTCAAGGATATCAGGCACCAACTATTTGTTTCAAAGATAAAAATGGCAAAATGGGATTAAATAACAAAGAAAATTGTGAAATTTAACAAAAATTTTTGGATAGTTGTTAAACTATCCAGTTTCAACAGATAAATTTGAATTTCCAGTGACACCTCAAAATCTAGAGGATGATTTCCCACCAACAGAGTTAGAAATTCATGAAACCATCATAACACTCAGTAACAATAAAGCAAGTGGTGAAGACTCCAGTACAGCAGAATTAGGGTGAAGTGGTCAGAACCAAAACTCATAAAGGATCTGCAACTGCTTCTTGAGAACATATGGAAAACAGAAAAAATTCCAGTTGAATGGAAAACAGCATTAATCCAACCGTTACATAAACATGAAGACAAATAAACTATCAATAATTACAGAGCAGTGTAACTTCTGCAGTGGCATACAAAATATTATCAAAAATACTCTTACACAGAGTGGTACATACTTTAGACAAACAACTGGCAGAATGTCAGGGTGGTTTTCGAAAGGGAAGATCCTGTCAGAAGAAATGTTTAAGTTATAGTCAATAATTCGCCATCGAATGTTAACCAGGAAACCAATAACAGTGTCATTTATTGACTTCAAGAAAGCATTTGATTGTATACACAGAGAAACAATAGATAAGGTTATTAGAGAATTTGGTGTTAAATCAAAATTAGCAAATATAATTCGTGAAACACTAACAGATACAATCTCTAAAGTCAAATTTAAGAGAGAAGTATCTCTGCCATTTGAAATAAAAACTGGTGTTAGGCAAGGTGATGGTTTATCACCTTTACTGTTTAATTGTGTTCTAGAAAAAAATAGTAAGTATCTGGAATTCGGAGCTAAGAAATCACAAAATTAAACCAATAAGTCTGGGAAGGAAAACAAATGGAACTAAGGTAAACTGCTTGGCTTTTGCGGATGATTTAGCAATAATTTCAGAAAACCTGACAGAAGCAGTTATTCAGATCAACCTTCTGAAAAAAATAGCAAACAGAACTGGTCTAAAAGTTTCAGCTGAAAAAACAAAATACAAGACAAATATAAAAAATGCGCTAAATTCATAGAAACAAATAAATAAAATAGTGTAAGTAAATAAATTTAAATATTTTGGAGAGACTATACAACAGAATGGACTAGAAAAATCAGCAATAGGTGTAAGAATTAACAAAACGGAAAGAGCATATGGTTTGACCAAAAATATTTACAACAATAAATGTATAGCTAGAAAAAACAGAACTAAGACACTACACCACTGTGGTATGAGCAGAATGTTTATATGGATCTGAATGCTTAACGATGAACTATAAGATGGACAGACTAAGGGTGCTGGAAAGAATAATGGGTGCAATAAAAACTGCGGATGGTTGTTAAATAAGAAGTAATGAGCAGTTCTATAAAAATGCAGAGAAAATCTCTGCTGTAATGGCCAAACGCAGATTAACCTTTTTTGGATATCTCTACCTAACAGATGGAAATAGGCAACAATATTTCTGGAAGAAGAAATCGTCAGTAGCAAGGATTACAGAAGTAAGGAAAGACCTTGACAGAAACAACATCGAGGAATCAGAAATAGCAGAAAGAAACCGTTTTAAAAATAAAATACTAAATTTGGAACGCTTTCAAAGGAGAAGAAATAAAAAATCGGGAACATCATGGACAGGAGAAAGGAAGATACTTCATGGGGAGATAATGAGGGAATACTGGAGAAACAGGAAACAACAACAAAGGAATGAGAGGAACTGAAGTTGTTTACGTGATCGTAGTTGGTCAATAAGACCGAAAAAAAAAGGGGAAAGATAGTGACTATTTACCGTGATTGCCTACGCATCTTGTGTGGTGCAAGATGGGAAACAATTCCAACACACACAGCATATTGTTGAGGTGGACTCAGTCGTGTGATGCATCTTCCAGCCATTCTGCCGCATAGCTAGGTGGTATGCTCCTCCGCTATCGTGCCCATCCAGTCTTTACGCAGAAAGCTGTGAGTACGTTTATCTGACAGATGTTTACGTCAAAGAGTCTTGTCAAATTCTTTTTTGCTCAACGAAGGTGTCTCGTCAATTGAACACGTGGGACCCAGACATACATGCAGTGATGGAATGACGACATTATGCGTTTTACGTGAGCAGTTGTGGACTTTGGCGTGGCACATGTGTGTGACGTAGTGTGATCGTTTAAACATTAATGCTTTCCTACTTACAATGTCCCGCAACAAGTCTCTTATATACAAAACTGTGCGTGACGTCGCCAGATCACAGCTTCTCTACCGCTTTGCGTGCAGTTGGCTGCTGAGCAGGGGTGCGCTCGGGTCAGGCAGCAGGGTGTAGGAGGGGGGGGGGAGGGGGGGGTGCATCATATTCTGAGTTGTAAGCATTACGTGCGAACGAGCGGCGATAGCACGCACTTGTGAACAAGGGCCCGCTCTCACTCACACAAAAGCACGTGCAGACGTGTCCCGCATGTGTAACCTGCAGCCGACTGAAGGCTGTGGGCAATCATCATCACTGCATACCCATCGACGCGCAAGACGCCGAAGTGGCGCCAAATCGAAAGACTCGCACCAGGCGGACGGTCTACCCGACGGGAGGCCCTCGTCACACGACGTTATTATACTGCTTCATGCCAGACACCATACGACAACTCGCGCGCAAGTTAAAAACTGCACAGCACTGGATGGCGAGCGGGGTTGCTGGGATGGAGGGTTCTCCCCCTCCACGGCATCAACACGTGGACCGATGCTGTTCCTGGAGCTAGCCTGGAGATAAGGAAATGTTGATCCTGATGCTGATGTGAGCGAAATATAACAAGCGCAGTTGTGTCAGCTGTAAGATGACAACACACATAAAAAAGGCCCATGCTGATGACAGCACTTTACTGCCAACAATGCTATGGCAGTGTTCAGGTAGTATTAATGTGATGATTAAGGATTGCTTATACTCTGTTCATACAACATACAACATTTTTAAGTCATGAACTTCCAGCTGGACAAAGGCCCATTCCTTACGCACGACATTATTCAACTCAACCATTCCTACTGTGTCATACATAGTCGCCCTCTGATATTACGTTGTAAGGAAATTGTTCTAAAAGAAACGTTGCTTGTACTGAGGGAACACTGAAGTGAACCTTGTGAATAATGCCAATGCGGTTTGTGTTCCGAGAACAGTAGTGGGAACTGGTTTTTCATCTGGCCATTTTTCCTCAGTTCATGGCACTTTCCGGAAATTTTGACGTGAGTTCAGGAATGAGGCCCATTCATATTCTTTCTGGATCGTTGCCAAGGTATCATATTCCAGCGGGACAATACCACACTACTTACTAACGTCCAAACGAGTTGCGTCCTCCCTCTTTCCCCTGAGTTTTCTTTTCAATGTCGTACAAGCACAAGTGAACTAAATTAACAGTTGGCGCAAAGGACATGGATTACCAATGGGGAATAAGCTAGAAAACTGCAGACACAATTTTTTTGAAACTGTTTTTTTCACAAAGTTGTTAGGCGAAATCGCGAGTGCAGTCACACAGCTATGATCAAGTTACGGTGGCAGCAAACTCAACTTGTTGACTGCCGACAATAATGACACTGACACAGACGGCGTCCCTCGTCCTCGTCGACTGGTTGCTGTCCAGCACGCCGTCGCAAGTGTTGTCTGTTTTAAGGAAGAATAACCACCCAGAGATGGGATTCTAACATAAGATGTTCTGTAGGGAAAGCAGATGCCTAGCTGAGTTTCAGTGCAAACAATGTGAATCGACTTTGTTCATACACGAAAGAAGTGGCTTACAAAATAATCGTTCGGCAGAAAACTGCTGTGAACTGTTTTCAGTCTATAAGGATATGTTGCAACGAAAACAATCGTCTAAACTATAAGGGGCGATCCAAAAGTTTCAGAGTGAGAGCACCGTTGCAGCATACATGCAACGTAGCGCAACACTCCATTTCAGGAATATAAGCACCGACATATATCCAAGGGATTCATGTGGTATTCGTGTCTTTCCAAAGTGCGTGCTGTATATGCGGAAACGGGAACTATGGAGATGTTATTATGAAAGGCGTCGAAACAGAACCAACGTGCTGTCATTCTCTCTTCCTGGCTGCCAAAGGAGAATCGCCAGTAGACGTCCGTCGGAGAATGAAGAATGCGTACGGGTCAGCATGTCTGTGGGAAACCCCCTCTGTGGAATGGTGCGCCAAGTTCCGTGGTGGTCGCGATTCCACCCGAGACTCCGGTCTCATCTGGGAGGCCAGCTCCCTCCACTACGACTCGTGGGAGACAGTTGGGCAGCCGTACTGTAGTTCAGGTCTCTCCCCACGCTGTCATCACGCCGCCAGTCCCTTAAAAAAAGGCCCTTGAAGGGCCGACTATTCCTGTCGCAAGAGGATGTGCAGCAGGCATTTTCGGACTGCACGACCTGTCGTTTTACCAGATGGGTGTCTTCAACCTGGTGCCTCAGTGCTCACGGCGGTTTTGCCTGAATGGCGTACCGATTCTGGACTGTATGGCCTTCTAATGGAAACTTCTCGGTCGCCCCTTGTGCTACAACCTCTACACATCTGCCGTTAATGATGGCCACAACCATAAAATCGGCCACCAGACTGTGTGTGGTACACACAATTAGCCGATATTCCGAAGTGGAATCCAATGGCCTATAGTTTATAACAATGAATAGATCTCCCAAGTCCCACAAAAGGAACACTTGTATTTTAATAACGTAAAACAAACGCCATTCCTATTATGTCGTAACAAATAGTTTCCCGCAAAGCGGTGTTCATTTCCAACAATCAGCAGTATAAACGAAAGATTAGTCAGAGAGATCAGTGTCTCGGAAACAACGGAAACAGTCAGGAATAAAAGAGTCCTTTGTTTCATTTTAGTAAGAGGAAAACGATTTTAGGTTTTAGGCTTGGAAATTTTTTAAGTTAGTAGTAGCGAATACAGTTTGATACCATCTCCCATTCCCGTACCATTTATTCCGATACATCAGTCTGGGTGCAACAGTTCTTTTTTGTGCTAAACTACTTGAGAGTCAATTTGCCCAGACTTGTATTTCGAATCACTGAGATCTTTACACACTTGTACGTGACGCTCATGCACAAGCGAAGACAGTGAAATACACAAAAAGTGAGTGTGTGACAGTGACAGATTTAGCTAACTTTGTTATAATGATCAAGAAAATACGTAAGAAAGGCTCAACGTGATCTGAGAAGCCATTATTCAGCAACGTAGAATTCGCCATCTGGTGTCTGCAGTGTGTCGTGCAGTAAAGAAGATCAGATTATAGCTATATGTGTACAACGAAATAAGATTACATTACGATGACAGTGCGGTAATATCAATATGGCCATTTCAGTTCACTTGTTAGCAACGTAAAACTTTTACGCTCCAAGGCTGATACGCTCTTCACCACGAAGTATCTACATCTAAATCTACATCTGCATGGCCACTCAGCGAATCACAGATAAGTGCCTCTATTAATCGGTTCTCGAACTGTGCGTGGAAAAAACGAAATCTTACATCTTTATGCGTGAGCTGTGATTTCCCTTATTTTATTATAATGTTCATTTCTCCCTATGTAGGTCGGCGCCAGCAAAAATTTTTTCGGATTTGGAGGAAAAAGTTGGTGACTGAAATTCCATGAGAAGATCCCGCCGCAACGAGAAACGCCTTTGTTTTACTGCTGTCCGCGCCAACTCCAGATTCGTGTCTAGGACACTCTCTGCTGTATTACTCGATAATACAAAACGTACTGACCCTCTTTCAACTTTCTCGACTTACTCTGTTAATCCCATCTGGTAAGGATCCCACACCACGCAGAAGTACTGCGAAAGAGGACGAACAAGACAAGTGTGTAGGAAGTCTTTTTACTGGATCTGTTGCATCTTCTAATTACTCTGCCAATATAACGCAGTCTTTGGTTCGTCTTGTCCACAACATTTTCTATGCGGTCTTTCCAATTTAAGTAATTCCTAATTGTATCTCCTTGGTATTTAGTTGAATTACGGCCTTTAGATTTTTACTGATTTGTCGTGGAACTGAAGTTTAACGAATTCCTTTTATCAGTTATGTGAATGATCTGACACTTTTCATTATTTAGGGTCAATTGCCAATTTTCGCTCCTTACAGATCTCTAATGTAAATTGATTTTTAATTACTTTTAATCTTCTGATGAGTTTGTAACCGAACCAGCCGATTCCACGTGTGACCAATTCGCCTTTGTATTTTAAATGTCCGAACCGCTTGTAATCGCAGCGTTTCTTAACTTTGCGCAGCAGGGAAAGAAATAGTTTGTAACTATGAACGTGACAATATTTAGCCGTGTTATCCGCTAATATTGTTTAAAATTGAATTAATAATGCGCAGAATAACTTTTGCATCTCTCCAGAAATGAGAATAAGCCGTTGACCGCGCTACGGAAATCGAACCCTGTCGCCAATTCCCCCCCCCCCCCCCCTCCCGCTCTCCACCACCCGCGCTGCCCATCGGGACCTGTCACTTCTCAGAAAAGTACAGCTTTTACTTCTCCCAGTAGAACATTTTCATTAATACTGCACAACGTTACATTGTTTTTACTAACATTAACAACAATCTCTAACAAACATTTTGCCACGTGTTACGTAACTACCGGACTGACGGCACCGGTGGCCGAGCGGTTCTAGGCGTTTCAAACCGGAACCGAGCGACTGGTACGGTTGCAGGTTCGAATCCTGCCTCGGGCATGGCTGTATGTGATCCCCTTAGGTTATATAGGTTTAAGTAGTTCTAAGTTCTAGGGGTCTGATGACCTCAGAAGTTAAGTCCCATAGTGCTCAGAGCCATTCGAACCATTTTTTGAGCCATTGCCGGCTTCCGTCGTACTGGTGTTGAAGCTGTTGCTTGCTGAATGGAACTTCGGATAGGCTCTTCACGTCTCCAGTGATGGAATTAATTTATAACTACCACGCACATACAGTAGCCGCGTTAACTTGCTGTATCTTTGACTCCATATTCCATTATATAATACAAGCTGGATATTCTTGCGACACCAAATAAACTGGAAACAACTTCTGGACCTGTAGGCCACTGCCACAATAAACATTAAGCAGTTTCACACCGGAATTTTGCTGTTTAAGCCTCACGTCGCCAGACATGGCTGCGAAGGCACGACTGCCGCGTGGGGTGGCCGCGCGGTTTGAGGCGGCATGCCATGGATTGCGCGGCCCCTCCCGCCAGAGATTCCAGTCCGCCGTCGGGAATGTGTGTGTGTGTGTTGTTTTTAGTGTAAGTCAGTTTGAATCAGCTCAAGCAGTGTGTAAGTGTACCGAGCGATGACCTCAGCAGTTTGGTACCTTAGGAACACACACACAATTGAACATTTTTTTCCCGTTACGTTCCTCCCCTGCGCTGTTCACGAAAATGTCATCCAGAAGACTGACGGTCGAAAACTCACAGCGCGTTTCCTACTTTTATGAATTCAGCTTGTTTGAATTAAATAATTTCTTAATACACTTAGAATGTTACACATTATTTATAAATTATATTAATTTCCATATTTTATTTTCCATTAAATTATTAATGTTTTCACGAAATACATTCTCCTTCCAACGAACATTTATCACAGGAATAACATTTTTTCATCTTGACTAGTTGTAGAGGTTTCCTAAACAGTGACCTTTCATATAAAATCGATGACTTTACAGAGTCGATTTTCATTCGATACTGTTTAAATAAAAATTATTTAGATATTTAAATTTGAATTTAACTGTAGCACCGCATACGGACCACATTTCTCTGAATCGTCCTAAAAGGATGAACTCATATAATGTACTTAAAAAAAATTATAGGTTTTCCTTCAGGATACTACACATTGGAAAACAAAGTTTACCTTACACCAACACATAAAGGAAATACCTATTCTACAACACATTTTCAGTTTTAATTCAAAATTTGGTACCCATATAGTATACATTTATCACAATATTTCAGAAACGACCCTTGCCAAGTGCACCACTGACTCAACACTTATTTATAGGTTACTCTACTTACTACTGAGCACTAATACGTCTACCAGCTACACCATACATGTGTGAAAGTTATTGAAACAGAACAGTAAAGAGGTCAGTGCACCATAGACAGCAGTGTGCCGTGGAGCGTCTCTTGCGGACTACATTTTCATTTCTTTCATTATGTTTATGGACAACTAAGTGATTTCTTCTTCATCCCCCATGACTTCCACTTTATCAATTCATTGTGAGTCCTTTCTCGCAACTTACAGCTTAGTGTTTTACTTTGTTTCCAAGGCTCCATCATAGAAGCTTAAAACATGTCTACAATATCTTTATATAACATTTGCTCTCCCTGAATTTGTTCCAATGTGATACATTCAACTTGGACCACTTTTTTCGCTTTGTGATAGATGACGCTGTAATAGTAGCAAACATATGGTTCACAATTGTAGACGCTCAGTTAGTAACAGGTAAGTTTTTCAAAATTAAAATACAGAACGTAGCTACGTTTGTACATTTTATTTCTGTTGTTCCAATGTGATACATTCATCTTGGACCACTTTTTTCGCTTTGTGATAGATGACGCTGTAATAGTCACAAACATATGGTTCAAGTTGTAGACGCTCTGTTAGTAACAGGTAATTTTTTAAAATTAAAATACAGAACGTAGCTACGTTTCTACATTTTATTTCGGTTGTTCCACTGTGATACATTCATCTTTGTGAACTTAACATTTGTGAGAACGCATGCTGTTACAGCGTGTTTAACTGTAAATACCACATTAATGCAATAAATGCTCAAAATGATGTCTGTCAACCTCAATGCATTTGGCAATACGTGTAACGACATTCCTCTCAACAGCGAGTAGTTCGCCTTCCGTAATGTTCGCACATGCATTGACAATGCGCTGACGTATGTTGTCAGGCGTTGTCGGTGGATCACGATAGCAAATATCCTCCAACTTTCCCCACAGGAAGAAATCCGGGGACGTCAGATCCGGTGAACCTGCGGGCCATGGTATGGTGCTTCGGCGACCGATTCACCTGTCGCGAAATACGCTATTCAATACCGCTTCAATCGCACGCGAGCTATGTGCCGGACATCCATATTCTGGGAAGTACATCGCCGTTCTGTCATGCAGTGAAACATCTTGTAGTAACATTGGTAGAACATTATGTAGGAAATCAGCATACATTGCACCATTTAGATTGCCATCGATAAAATGGGGGCCAATTATCCTTCCTCCCATAATGCCGCACCATACATTAACCCGTCAAGGTCGCTGACGTTCCACTTGTCGCAGCCATAGTGGATTTTCCGTTGCCCAATAGTGCATATTATGCCGGTTTACGTTACCGCTGTTGGTGAATGACGCTTCGTCGCTGAATAGAACATGTGCAAAACATGTGTCATCGTGCCCAGTGGCAGAACTATACACGATGTTCAGAGTCGTCGGCATGCAATTCCTAGTGCATAGAAATATGGTATGAGTACAGTCGATGTTGATGTAGGATTCTCAACACCGACGTTTTTGAGATTCCCGATTCTCACGCAATTTGTCTGCTACTGATGTGCGGATTAGCCGCGACAGCAGCTAAAACACCTACTTGGGCATCATCATTTGTTACAGGTCGTGATTGACGTTTCACATGTGGCTGAACACTTCCTGTTTCCTTAAATAACGTAACTATCCGGTGAACGGTCCGGACACTTGGATGATGTCGTCCAGGATACAGAGCAGCATACATAGCACACGCCCTTTGGGCATTTTGATCACAATAGCCATACATCAACACGATATCGACCATTTCCCCAAATGGTAAACAGTCCATTTTAACACGGGTAATCTATCACGAAGCAAATACCGTCCACATTGGCGAAATGTTACGTGATACTACGTACTTACACGTTTGTGACTATCACAAAGCGAAAAAAGTGGTCCAACTAAAACATTCATATTTCTTTACGTACTTCACGAATATGTAATAAAAAATCGGGGTTGCTATTTTAAAAAAACGCAGGTGATATAGGTTTGACTTATGGCAGCGCCATCTAGCGGGTCAACCATAGCGCCATCTGGTTTCCTCCTTCAATGTAGACAAGTTTCGTTCTTTGTAGTTTATTTCGTTTGACGATTATATCGTGAGATATTTGGCCCGGTCACTATCAATGGACCACCTTGTATATTGATTTTGTACTATTTCTACTTCTTTATTTCAAGACCATAATGTACATCTGACCATTGTCTTTTTGAATCCTTGGTTCATACCTTTTCAAATCACTCACATTCCAAATACCAAAACACATTTTTGATATCAGGTATTCTAAGTAATAAACATTGATGTATGGTATATTTGCTATCCTGTTTGATTCATTATACACAAACTTAAATTTCTTTATCTCATGGTTAATCTCACTAGATTTGTCGTAAGCTTTCATGAGAACCAAATTGCCTACTTTAAATTTTAGAAGCTTTAAGTTTTCGTCATGTCAACAAATCGTTTCTCAGATTACTTTGCCGTCTTGTTTCTCAGTAATTCTTTCTTCTTGTCCATTGTCAACTCTTCACAAGGGGGAAACTAATAATTTTCCCACCAATCACTTTTTCTCTTATTTCAAAATTTCCTCAGGAGTGAACCTCATACTCTCACAGTTTAATATGTTCATTATCTCCTTCGATTAAGTTACGTACTTTCCATGTGCTCAGTGGTTTTTGTGCGAGTAAGTTCGACATAATCACCCAATCTCTCGCATATACCTCTCAGCTGAATTACTTCACACATGGTATGTGGTTATATGCATAAACTATATTTCGGTTTACCTACATTCGGAAAATAGTAGAGAACCAGTATATTATATACAGCTCTTATTGTTACCTTCGTCAATGGATACAGTTTGATAAATTTTGAGAAAAGTTCCACCACCACCAAAATATTGTGACTATATTCAACACATCATAGGGTTCAGTAGTCGGCATAAGACCACTGCTTGTGGCATTTGTCACTTTTGCTCTCTGCCATATATCACACAAAGTTATTGTTTGTGACACTCTCCTTACGAGATTATTGAATGCGATGCATTCCAACAATTTTTCTACACACCTTTTTGGCTCCGCAATGACCATAAACCAAATGAAAGTAATCTATAGTCTCTTCTATAAATTGCCCAGTCCAACATACTCGCCATACTCCTGGGATGGCTGCCTTCTGTAAGTATGATACTCCTTTATATATTCTGTATCAAACCCTAATATTAGTGGCACCAGAATCATCAAATTTGATTTTTACCAATTTGAATGCTTGATCGACATTTATTTTTGCAAACATCTCTTATCACATTTTTACGTTCCACGTCTCTGATGTAGCTAATCCTGAATGTAACATCATTCTCTACCGCTTTATTTAGTATCTCTGCATTTTCGAGTAACTGTGATAATGCACCAGGCATACACTTTTCAGCGCCTTTTACGTATTTGACCTCTACGTCGTATTGTTGCAGGTACAGTGCCCATCTCGTCTAACGCTGTCTGCCAATAGCCAGCAGTTAAATCAAGACTGCTCATATACTGATCTCTTCAAATTTTTAGAGAAGTTTGACCAGATCTTTAGGACGACCTGTCTGTCTTTTTACATTCCTATTTAATGCCCTAGCGTCGGTAACTACATGCACACTACCATCTTTGTGACCTACGTGAACCAAGGAGTTGTTATATGGACTATTGCTACGTTCTGTTACTCATCACTCAAGCATTTTAACGATATACTTCTAAACTTCCGCGTTTTTCGTTGTTGGAATGGCATAAAGTGGTTTGAAAAAATGTTCATCTTCAATTACATTTGAATGGTGTTCATAACCTTTTACTCCACCTGGTGTATTAGAAAATACGATTCCATTCTCCATCAACAAACCAAATAAAAGTCCAGAACCACAGACTCAGACTGGTCAAGCCGTCAGCGGGCCCTTGCTGAGGACACAGGGATACTGTCATCAGGTCAGGTGGGGCGTTTGGTACCTCATCTGCAGACCGGGTTGCGGTAATAATGGGCTTCAGAAACAACTTTGTGGGAAGGGCAACCTCAGTTCAGAGACACTGTGCATGTATCGGTAGCCTCCATGGGCTGCTTACCACATCGTCCTGTTAGCAATACACTGGAGGTGTGCATATGACATGGGATTTAAACTATTAGTTACATTGGTTTTATACAACCTGTGTCTGCCAAAACCTCTAGTATATTCTGTGTGACACTATCAGGCCTGGCTCATTCAGCTGTCATGCTTTCTATATTTTGACAAGCATCTTCTGGGGTACACTCAGTGAGGTTTCACTCTTAACATTGATAACTTCCTGGAGGCTGGGACCCCATAACTGCCCATGTACATTATGATGAGACAACCATTATAAAGCTGAAGATGCATCCATGCTAACGTCAAACTGGTGCCTACGAATGAAGCACCTTCATAAAGCTATAAGGCTTTTGAAGAAATTTCAGCAATCTTGACTTTTTAAATTTTTAAACTTGTTATGATAATTAGTATGGTATTTTTAGAGTTGAGTGTTTTTCTTTGTTAACCATAATATGCATAGTTGATTTGACCACCGTGGGGTCATATATTGGTTGAAAAGAGTCGAGACAATTATACCAGTGGTAATGACTGTGAGCGGAAATAGACATCCCACAGCATGTCACGTTGGGGCGCCCAGGACACAAGTTGTCTTCGAGGAGAGGTAAATCATAACAGGGTAAGATATATAGGAAGGCTTGCGTGATGAAAAACAGATTAAGAGGTTAAATGATTTTGTTGTTGTTGTGGTCTTCAGTCCTGAGACTGGTTTGATGCAGCTCTCCATGCTACTCTATCCTGTGCAAGCTTCTTCATCTCCAAATACGTACTGCAGCCTACTTACTTCTGAATCTGTTTAGTGTATTCATCTCTTGGTCTCCATGGTTTTTATCCTACACGCTGCCCTCCAATACTAAAATGGTGATCCTTTGATGCCTCACAACATGTCCTACCAACCGATTCCTTCTTCTTGTCAAGTTATGCCACAAACTCCTCTTCTCGCCAGTCCTATTCAATACTTCCACACATTAGTTACGCGATCTGCCCATCTAATCTTGAGCATTCTTCTGTAGCACCACATTTCAAAAGCTTCTATTCTTTTCTTGTCCAAACTAATTATCGTCCATGTTTCACTTCAATACATGGCTACACTCCATACAAATACTTTCAGAAACGACTTCCAGACATTTAAATCTATACTCGATGTTAACAAATTTCTCTTATTCAGAAACGCTTTCCTTGCCATTGCCAGTCTACATTTTATATCCTCTCTACTTCGACCATCATCAGTTACATTGCTCCCCAAGTAGCAAAACTCATTTACTACTTTAAGTGTCTCATTTCCTAATCTAATTCCCTCAGCATCGCCCGACTTAATTCGACTACATTCCATTATTCTCGTTTTGCTTTTGTTGATGTTCATCTTATATCCCCCTTTCAAGACAGTGCCCATTCCGTTCAACTGCTCTTCCAAGTCCTTTGCTGTCTCTGACAGAATTACAATGTCATCTGCGAACCTTAAAGTTTTTATTTCTTCTCCATGGATTTTAATACCTATTCCAAATTTTTCTTTTGTTTCCTTTATTGCTTGCTCAATATACAAATTGAATAACATCGGGGAGAGGCTACAACCCTGTCTCACTCCCTTCCCAACCACTGCTTCCCTTTCATGTCCCTCTACTCTTATAACTGCCATCTGGTTTCTGTACAAATTGTAAATAGCCTTTCGCTCCCTGTATTTTACCCCTGCCACCTTTAGAATTTGAAAGAGATTATGCCAGTCAACATTGTCAAAAGTTTTCTCCAAGTCTACAAATGCTAGAAACGTAGGTTTGCCTTTTCTTAATATAGCTTTTAAGATAAGTCGTAGGGCCACTATTACCTCATGTGTTCCCATATTTCTACGGAATCCAACCTGATGTTGCCCGAGGTCGGCTTCTACCAGTTTTTCCATTCGTCTGTACAGAATTTGCGTTAGTATTTTGCTGCCGTGACTTATTAAACTGACAATTCGGTAATTTTCACATCTGTCAACGCTTTCTTTGGGATTGGAATTATTACATTCTTCTTGAAGTCTGAGGGTATTTCGCCTGTCTCATACATTTTGCTCACCAGATGGTAAAGTTCTGTCAGGACTGGCTCTCTCAAGGCTGTCAATAGTTGTAATGGAATGATTTAACAGAGAATATTTGAGGCCACGATCACCAGATGCAACAGAGGGAAGTGCTGCGGCATGGCGACAGATGGGAGAGAAAAGCCAGGTGTGTGTGTGAGGAGGAAGCGACGTTGTCCTGTGTTTTACGCCAGTGCCGACGTCGCCGGCCTCTGGTTCGAGTCGGTCATCCTTTGGTCTGGGTTTAGTAGTGTCTGTGACTAGGAAGGTTACAGATGTAAGCAATGGTGGAGGGGGAAGTCTTGCTCATCTGGCGAAATCTAGGGATATGCCGAAGTCAACATACAAGTAATGAAGTATGTTTATCCTTAGGTAGTTTTTAATGGTGGGTATTGTAAATAATGAATACCTGTAGTGTAGTAATTGTTCTAGTCGAGTTAAAACCTTTTGTAATTATATAAGGGAAGGCGGTCTTTGAGGTTAGGCCGTAGAACCTCGCCCACTTGACACGTAGCCGTCTGTATGGATACTTGGCTTGCTGCTAATTAGCCTGTTTCCTAGCTCAGGCATGGTTGGTGACTTTGCTGTACCATTTTGCATAAAAGAGCAAACTCCTCTCAGGCGCTAGACGTATGGGGCCATTACATCCTGCGTGGCGTTGACAATGGACCTCCTCAAGCGATCGATTCCGTATTAGCATCCCTGTTGTTAAATCCCGAGCAGATTTACTGCTGGATCTACTGGAGTCAGTAAATAAGAGCATGATGAGGGAAGGAAATGTGTATGTCGGGCGCTAATGCAAACAGCAGACATGACGTCTTTGCAAAACTCATCGGTCATAATCACACAGAAATAAATAACATTTTTATGTCTTCACCATCCTCTATTATTTCTTATTTTGATTACACGTTTTGGTTAAGTGCTACCATCGGAGCCGTCATGAGGTAACAAGTAAAAATGTGGGATATAGACTTGTTCTCACATATTACTAAATATTTTTCTCAGCAGCAGAAAATATCGATAGAATGGACAGTATTTCATTAAATCACAAAATAAAAAGTGCTAACATTAAATATATTACAAATACAATAATGTACGTGCCAAATACTTTAGAACATCAATACAAGTGCAGCGTTCATTGTCAAACAGCACGTGTCTGTTGCAGGTGTGGGTGTGTACCGGCAGCGGCACGGTCAGTGGCCAGGGGCTTAACGACTCGACCACCGTCAGGTGGCGCTCAAGACACAGCAGTGGCACGCTCTCTTCGTGAGTGACTACTGGTGAGTGGAAACTTTCGACTTTTTAATATATTAAACAATCGTTAAAATAAGAAATCCATCGGGATTGATACAAGTGCAATGTATATGGCTCTCAAGAGATTTTAATAAAATTTACCTAAGACAGTATTTGTACTGCATATGACAGCTTATAGTAAAATATTGCAGCACCAAATGCAACGCTGCAGACCAAATCGAAAGAAATTGTGAATAATGGGACAAGGGGAGAGTCGCCAGAAAGTAGGTCACCCCAAGGGCCGCCATCACCGTTATCCAAGATGGCGACCGTGACGCAAGTTCGTGACATCACGTGACGTCAACTGATGACGCGACTGACGTCATTCAAGATGGCGGGAAGACAGTGCAGTTGGACTACCTCTACCAACCTAAGTCACATCGTCCTAGGAAATGTCCGGGAGTTAGAATTTCCATGGGGGGATAGGTCAATTGGGCTACCTCTGCCAACGCAAGAAAACGCTGCCGAAGAAACGGCACTCGGGCTACCTACACTAACCTAAGCCACCCCTTCCTAGCAACTGGACATAAGTCTTTATTTAAACAAATACAAGCAGTACCACCATCAACTGTGTTGACCATCCTCTTGGAAAATTTTGCTGAGTGGCGTTTGGTACGGTGTCGCCCCCACTAGAGGCTCCTCATTTAATTCGAATATAATTTCTGTAAATTTGTTTAAATTTGTAAAAATTTGTTTAAATTTCTATAAATTTGTTTCAATTTATTTAAATTTGTTTAAATTAGATATCAGTTTCTCAGTCCTTTAATATCTTTATTACATGCACTGATTCAGCTCTCGACATTAAACAACTACAAACAGCCGGCAGCAGGGGGGCGTGGCCAGGAGGCGGCACAGTAGGGAGCGACTGTGGGGAGTCCTGCAGGGGAGGCCGACACTCGGACAACGGCCCGGCGGTCCTACAGGCTGGGCTGCAAACTGCCGGCGGCTCGATAAAGAAGCGTTCTGTCAACAGATACCTGACGCCGATGTACTGTCGCTATCTGGAGCCTCCAGCGATAAGATTACGTGCTGTCTGGAGAGTCCTTGAAAAGCGACGAGATAGTTAGGATTCCACACCGCTGTACGTCTTGCCTGAACGATTACAGGTGAGAAGACTTAACTGGAAAACAATACACTATTAAATAATTTAATGCGTCTTCAAATACTTTCGTTCGTGTGTTACGCTATATGTGAAAAATGTGCTTTACAGAAGTCTTTTTAAGTTTGCACAATGGTTAACACACTGGACTCACATTTTGGAGGATGACAGTTCGAACCTGTGGCTGGCCATACTAATTTAGGATTCCCGTGATTTCCCTATTGACAAACGCCGGGATGTTTCCGTTGAAAGGATATGGCTGATTTTCTTCGCCATCTTTTCCTATTCCGCACCTGTGCCCCGTCTCTAGTGACCTAGCTATCGACGGGGCGATAAACATTGATGTCCCCCTCCTGTGTGGGGGAGTACCCCCTGCCGCAGACGGCGGTCCCAGCAAAGACCCGCCGCTCACTGCCCTGGGTCAGCTGAAAGCAGTGGAAATCAAAACAGCTGCGAGAATACAGTGCACCGTGTTGCCATTGCTAACTTGTTTCTCAGCCTCTGTCAGGAACTGTTTCACGAAACTTACGTGCAATACGTACTGGATGTTCAGTAGGGATAGTAAGTGTTTTAGTAGGTGTTACTGGCGACTGTTGCGAATAAAACATTCCATATAACGCGTGTGCAAGTCTTACTGTTTCAGAGCCACAGCTATTGGAATGAAAGCCAACCCAATACTCACTTAAGGTCTTAAGCAAAGCCAACTGTTTAAGCTCGATGTTGCCATTCGCAAATTCCACCTCTGACTTCAAAGCAATTTAGAATTCTCTCGGCATAGCGTGCGCATAGCTGTTTTGAGACCCTGGTAGGGTTCTTTGCTAGCGCTTCTGATAAAGCAAACGATCAGCTCGTGTTGTGTCTTCATTCTAAATCTCTAGACTCCCCCTTTCAACACCCCCTATAGGCAATAAACATAAAGGGGTGTGCCCTCGGAACCTTGGTGACTGAGGAAAGTGACAATTTGTACCAATCCATTGTTCAGGAAATGCCAGGTTTAGCTGATGTCTCAGCAGACAGGGGTGCCGACATGCTGGCTCAACACACCCGTCCTCACAGGCGGAGCAACCTCTCAGAACGCTCCTGCAAGCCGATTTTCCTTTAAGACGGTGCGGCAACACGACAGGGCCAGTCGGCTGATTGTCTACCACAGCACACCACACTTTTGTAGAAAACCGTACTTGAAAATATTTCTCCACAAAGCCGTTATGGTTTTCGTCTGACCACGGATGTGAGACATTGATACTATATCGACTGAAGGTAGCTTCACCAGAAGACATTCTTAATGCGATTGCTCGGTGATTTGCAATTAGTCAGCGACAAAAGTTCAATCCTTCACCAAAACCTCCTTCTCGAAAGTTTCGAATCCGCTCTAAATGGTAAGGATACAGTCTTGATTTTACACAGAGTACGCGAAGGAACTTGTCCCTTCTTTCAGTAGTATACTGTAGGTCTCTAGAATAGCGTAGCGTTCCAAAAGATTCGAAGAGGGGGCAGGTCATCCCCGTTTTCAAGACGGGGCGTCGAACAGATGTGCAGAACTATAGACCTATATCTCTAACGTCGATCAGTTGTAGAATTTTGGAACACGTTGTAAGAGGTCGTGGTCTCATTGCTTACATATTCCGCCCTCACAATCATATTCCGCACATCAAGACGATTCATTCGGACCCAAAGTGGATAAGATAAAGTCAATGTTGTATGAATTCATGTAAACGATACGCAATTAACAAGTAAGCGCACCGTGGTTCAAATACTCGAGGCTGGCGTTCCCACATACACTCCAGACACAACGGTCACAAAAACTTTTAGTTCGGGAGAGAAACCCTTCAGAGAAGGACACGGCCTATGTCGGCCGGTGACCGCCCGTGTAGCGCCCGAGTGAAAGGGGGGAACCACCCCGTGTTCGGCTTAAAAGCAAATTCCGCTACATTGTGTGGGAGCGGCCAGCCTACGCATTCTTTACACATAGCATGTAACGCTGGAAATGCATATCCTCCTATTTCCATCTATTGTACTATAATTTTTTTCCTTGTTTTGTTACCTCAAGATATGACATTTCTGTGTCTTCGTATATTGTAATTGTTTTACTATTTGTATATATATATATATATATTTATGCATTTATGTCGATGTATAATTGGTTTGTTTCGTAAATATTATTTGTATTTTTACGCTGGGTCTTGCCTAGAGAAAACTGCTATCGAACGATTACATCGATAGGTCGTGTGAAGAATCAAAGTGTGTAGGATCTTTGGTAGTGTTAACTCGGCCGCGTGAAGCGCGGGCAGAGAGAGGGTCTGGCTGGAGAAGCGAGTGGAGCAGGTGTGTTATGTAAAGCTCCCGGCAGTTGCCGCGCTTTCGGGGTTTGGCAGCATGTAATTGCGCTCGACTCGCGATGATAGTTTCCGACATGGTGTCGCAGACGGGAAGCATTAGCTGGCGCACATCAAGAGCCCGTTTCGCCTGGTGACCGTGTCGAGAAAAAGGCGCGCCAACATCCAGCTTCTCCAACAGCGACGGCCGACAATGAGTGACTGTCGCCACCTCCTCGATCGACGGCTTCAAGCCTTCAATCAACCAACAAGGAAGACAGGAAGCACGTAAAGTTTTAGAACTGTGTGGCAGACCTCAGCTTTTCAAACTGTACCATTTTCGTAGCTATAATTACAGCAACTTAGTATGAACCTTTGTTGCTCATTGTCCCAATTGCATTGCCAAGCAGGGTCCCTTCCTTTTCCGAAATGAACCCGAGTGTCATTGAAATTCGAACGCCAGCATTAAAGTAATAATATAGCTTTCACTGCTTTAATTTCAAAGTTCAGTTAAGGTATTCATAGCTGGCTACAATATTTAGATTACACAAGCACAGATTAAGAGTGCGAGTTTTGTTACCGTATTTTAGCTTACCTGTGACTACAGCTCAGCTTGGTACGTACTAATTTTACTATTGTTAGTTGTTCAGAATCATTTAATTCAAGTTCAAAGTTAAATCTCTTCTTTCTAAATTGCGTAGATTCAAGTAGCTTTTGAAATGATTGTTGAGGTAGTCCAAGACTAACCGTATTTTACTGAATTTCGATGTGCTTCAGAAAGAAAGCTCACTATTAACTTCAGTCACTAAATTAACTTTCGATTTTCCGGTTTTATTAATTCTTTTGTTAAATTAAGTCAGGGTGTAGCGAAATTTATTACCTCTGACAAACTTTCAGTTTTCAAACTACACGTGTCAACCTTCAGTTGCCACGCTTCTAGTGCTAATTATATGTGTAATAACCTTTCTATTTCATTTACTATAGTAAATGTCCTTAGGACTGGCGACCGTAATTTCCCCCAAATCTCAAATATCTAATTACCGCTAGTTAATTGTTAACGTAACGGCTTCACATTTACTTTCTTTATTAACTTTACCCCTTTTCAAAATTAATTTCCACCTGTTTCATTAGCATTTTTCCTTTCAGTTAGATGTAACCCTTTCCTCCCTCTTTACCGACAGATTAACTTCGGTGACGATTGCTTTTCCCAAATTTCCATTAGGTACACGGGATTTAATTTTTCACTGTCATTAAGGTCGATAAGAGAGGGGGAGGTTACACGGGGCGACCTGGTGACAGGACAATCTTCGGATTTGAGGTTGTACTGGACACGAATTTTACATTGTGCAAATCTTGTAACAAAGTACTGGTTACGAAATGGTCGATACGTCAGCAAGAATATTAGTGTGAGGAATCCTAATTATATTTGAGATTTGGTATTTATATTGAAAATTATTAAAATGAGTGAAGGCAACAATTACCAAAATTTGGCAGGCTTGGATAAGGAACAATCGGTCGAACAGTGGGAAACGAGCACCGCGGTACCCATTGTTCAGGGACAGGCGGCTAGCATGAAAGACGCGACCGGCGATACGCAACAAAGAGCAGAAATGGAATTCCACACTTTAGAAAATGTTTCGGAATCGGAAGTGAAAATCAAATGTGAATCCCTTGATGACGAATACGGGGGGACAATTAAAGAGGAAGCCGCTACGGAAGTAAAACCGGTAGTTTCTGGGAATTTAACTGATTTATTGAATGTTTTGATTAACGAAATCAAGAGTCAATCGGCCAAGTAAGAAGGTCAGTCTGACAAAATTGAACGAAAGCTAGATAGTCACAACAAAGCTATTAATGTTGTGAACAACAATGTTGGAGTTGTTAACACAAAAGTTGATAAAATCAAAGAAGATATTGTTGTGATTAATACCGAAACCGGTAATCTTAAACAGGAAATGATAGGCGTTCAGGCGGAAATTGCGAGTATAAATACTCGTTTTTATTCCGAAATTAGCAGAATCGAGAAAAGTGTAGGATAATCAGTTGCTCCGATCATCGAGAATAAGGTGACGGAACAAATTCAATTAGTGAAAAAAGAGGATCAAAAGAAGGTGGAAACTTTAAAGGCTTTAGTATCCGAAGTAGATACCAAAGTGACGAAGCAGGTTAATACCTGCGAAGAGAAAAAAAGGGAAGCAGAAACGCTTGCGACAACCACTTGCCAAGTAATTACGAGAGTGTCGGAATTAGAAAAGAAACTTGACGAAAAACAGGGATATGTGCCAATCTATGCACATAGTTCGGAATTGTTGACGAAAGAGGAGCGGTTCGACTCCTTGAAAAAAGGCGGTATACACGCGACGGATTTCATTAAGAATTGTGAAAGAGTTTTACCCAGATCATGGACTAATGAGAGAAAAATTAATGCGATTATTGATGTGTTGGCTGGTGATGCCAAGCGTTGGGGCTTAAACCTCAACATTACGAACCTGACTTTTGACGAATTTAAAAATCTGTTTCTTTCTGAATACTGGTCAGAGCAAAAACAGCAAAGTGTCTGGCGCGAATTTGTCGTATCGAGGCCTTTCGATGCGAATTCGCGCGGTTCGATGAAGGAGTTTTGTGAGGGCTGGATCTGCAAGTTGGAATATTTGCGTGATCGCCGCACGGAATCCGAAATAGTCTGGGAACTCTACAAAAAGCTTCCAGATGATACAAAACGCTACCTAGGAAGCAATTACAGGACAATAAATGAGTTCCAGGAACGAGTGGAGGACGAAGACAATTGGCGCAATAATCGCGACAGTGGTAGAGGCCGTGGTAACAACAACGGGTACCACAGCAACCACAACAACGATAACCATGGGAATAATGCATACCGAAACCATGGCAGCAATAACAATAATGGTTCGGACCGTAATAACAATCGGTACAATGCAAATAATAACAGGAATGACGGAAACCAGTATCATACTAACGTGATACGGGCTTCACAGGATAGTAATAACGCCAGAGGGTGCTATAAGCCGCCTCAGCAGCATTCGGGGAGCAGATCTGCTGGGACGAGACAGGGAAACCATTAGCCGCGCCGGTGAGGGGCCGACCGGGCGTGGAGAAATTTTGGCGGCCCAATAACAGGAGAAAACCCAGGTGTCGCCGTTATGAAAATTCCGTGTGGAATAATCAACGGCGGGAGAGTGTGCCAGTGTTAGGAGAAAGGAGTGCGCCCACAACTAGTAGATCAGCTGTATACACGGCAGTAGGAAGTACATTCACTGTCAGTGAGAACAATTTAAGTAGTGTTCCGGAAATTGATTATAAAGTGGCAGCTGTAATACCCACAGCGGAACTGGAGATTGAGTTTAAGAATGATTCGCAAGTGTTGAGAGAAGATCAGATGTCCGATAAAACATCCGTCATCGAGCGAGGGGATGCAGAGAGGGATGAGGTCTGGTTAAGGCAGTTCGGTCGCTTATACGACGAACTAGGAGATTATAGGGGTCTTTATGGGAGAAGTGTTTATGGGGAGCGCGTGCAGGATTTGCCGCGTCTCGTCCCGCAGGAAGATAGTGTTTGTGAAGTAATAGAAAGTTCTGGCCCTAACCGGCAGACTTTACCAGAAATAGTTCATGTTAATGGGGAGCACGAGCAAGATTCGTAGTGTTTCGTCCCGCAAGAGTTGGATGTTGAAGTAGTAACGGAAAGTTCTGGCCCTAACCGGCAGACTTTACCGAAAGTTATAGTGGTAGAAGTAGCCGACCCATCCGACGCAAACCTCCAGTTTAAACATTGCGAAAGTATTAAGGAGAAAGATTACGAAAATTTCAGTGATAGCCGGACACGATTGGTAGAAAAGCACGTAGATTACAGCGTGTATGAGGTTAGAGCTGACATTATAGGGTCAGACGATAGCAGTGTGGGTTGCGCAGATCTAGCGGAAGTAATTGCAGAAACTGCTGGGCACATTCCTCCAGGTAGATTGGTAGATGAGATCAATCTGACTAAAGAGGAATCAACGAAGGTGACAATTAGTGAATTGATAGCAAAGCAACACTCACTAGTTGACGAGTTAGAAGAAAAGGTTTCGGTATTGGGGGCGAAGTTACAGACTAAGCCTCAGGACAAATGTGTTGAAATTAAAGCTGTATGTGAACAGAGGCTGAAAAAGCCGCCAGATAAGCAGGATTTAGGATCAAAGCCGGATGGTTTTTTCTGGAATGACCTGGATATAGACGAGGATTTACTGTGGGAAAATAAAGAAACAGTCGAGGACGAGTGTAGACAGATAGTAGTGTCTGTTAATATGCACGATCTACAACTAAACGTGTTGATTGACACCGGTGCAGAATTGAGTGCTGTATCTGCGAAAATATTTGAGTTACTGAAAGACAGACCCGGCATCGTAGTTATGCCAGTAACAGGAGTGAAAATTATCGGTGCTACTGGGAAGGCCAGTAAACCGGTCACAAAATAGATTTTTGTCCACTTCGAGATATGTGGGGCACGATTTGAACAAGAGTTTGTCGTCGTGCCAGACTTAACTACGGAAGTAATTATCGGGTTGGATTGGCTATTAAAGTACCGTGCAGTGATTAATTGCGAAAGCAAAACTTTGACATGTACGTCACAAGATAAAACGATAGTAATTAGTTTTGACGAGGCAGGAGACGGTGTGCATAGGCAATACCAGCCTATACACATTGTTAACTGGCCAGATGCTATTGACGTAGGTATGAATTTGAACTACTGTAATGTGAGGAATCTCGGCACTGACAATATTGTAGAAAGTGATTTAGAAAGTGTTGTAGACGGTGTGTCAAACGTAACACACGAACAAAGACGAGACCTGTATGAAGTAATAATGAGGAATAAGAGTGTGTTTCCAGACAAACCGAGTATTGGTGTGAAAAAAGATCGTTTGCCAGAAATAATGAAGCTAAGAACCGATAGTCGCATACGTCGTCATGATGCTAAAGCGCGTTTTGCTAAGTTTTCAATCGGAGACTTAGTACTTGTAAAAGCTCACGAGAAATCGAGCGAGATAGACCATGAAATCTCTAAATTTAAGTTTGTTTATAATGGACCACATAAAGTCATTGGTATACCTCACACAAATGCTTATTGCTTAGAGTATCCAAGCTCTGGAAAGCTATTAGGTATACGGAACATTGTAGACCTGAAATTGTACCTACCAAGGATTGATTAATACCACAGAAAGGGTAATTTGTACAGTATGTAAATATAGAGTGTAAGATTTAAGGATATGCCATGTTGCGATGCTTTTGCCTGACCTAGAGGTCATTAAAGAAGTTGTAATTAATAAGTAATTAATTTTGATTAATCAATTTAATTTTAATCAATTTAATCATGATCTAATCAACTGAAAAATCCAAGCTGCTAGTTTAAGTTTTCAGCTGAGTGACAGTAGATTGAGGAATGTAAATATGATTTTGTAAATAGCTGTAAGATTCCATAAATATGTGATTCACTAGTCATTGCCGATGTACTTAGACGCTGTTTTAAGTTTCACGCCAGTACATGCGTGTGATGATGGACAGTGTTGAGTTATCCACTGTGATAGTGTTTATGGACTCCTTGAGATTACTCGGGAGTGAGTTTTACCGAAAGAATTCAGTGAAACGGACGTTCTGGAAATGCCGTTACAAGGGCGAGAGAGATCAAGCGTGCCGCACAGGCGTGCGCAACAATACTTGCGAGGCGAAGCCGCTGTCGGCTCTTGTGCCGCTGTCGGCTCTTGTGCCGCTGTCGGCATTCTATGTACTTGCGAGTACGGAAGGCGGAGTTGTTTTTCTTCCCGGACAGCTGATGTGAAAGAATTCTGTTGTCAATATTTATGTTTTTGTCGATCTGCTGTATATTATTTTCTTGTTTAGCGTTAATTGAACATGACGAGAATATTATTATGAAAAGGTTACATAAAAATGTGTATTCTATGTAATTAATTATTAATTTGCGTATTTTGATATACCTGCTTTTTTATGGCCATGTACTCTGATTAATTTTGTAAATTGTATTCCATTTCTTGATACTGCTGGAATTTTGATGATTTTAGAATAGCTAAACCATTTTCTAGGCTTTCTACGAATTTTAATATATTGTCAACCTGTTTTATTTTGTGCAAGATGACATAGTGGGATAAGATTAGGAGTGTCTCCACTCAATTATTATCGTCTAAAAATTGGTTTATCGTTAATTAGACGAATGCTAAATTTTATTGATGTTTTGAGCATATGCATTTCCGCGGTTTCTTTTTTGGGACATTTTCTGAGTCTGTTTACGTTACACAAACATCCTCAGACAATGTGGGGCACGTGTAACGCCGGAAATGCATATCCTCCTATTTCCATCTATTCTACTATAATTTTTTTCCTTGTTTTGTTACCTCAAGATATGACATTTCTGTGTCTTCGTATATTGTAATTGTTTTACTATTTGTATAAATATATTTATGCATTTATGTCGATGTATAATTGGTTTGTTTCGTAAATATTATTTGTATTTTTACGCTGGGTCTTGCCTAGAGAAAACTGCTATCGAACGATTACATCGATAGGTCGTGTGAAGAATCAAAGTGTGTAGGATCTTTGGTAGTGTTAACTCGGCCGCGTGGAGCGCAGGCAGAGAGAGGGTCTGGCTGGAGTAGCGAGTGGAGCAGGTGTGTTGTGTAAAGCTCCCGGCAGTTGCCGCGCTTTCAGGGTTTGGCAGCATGTAATTGAGCTCGACTCGCGATGATAGTTTCCGACATGGTGTCGCAGACGGGAAGCATTAGCTGGCGCACATCAAGAGCCCGTTTCGCCTGGTGACCGTGTCGAGAAAAAATCGCGCCAACATCCAGCTTCTGCAACAACGACGGCCGACAATGAGTGACTGTCGCCACCTCCTCGATCGACGGCTTCAAACCTTCAATCAACCAACAAGGAAGACAGGAAGCACGTAAAGTTTTAGAACTGTGTGGCAGACCTCAGCTTTTCAAACTGTACCATTTTCGTAGCTATAATTACAGCAACTTAGTATGAACCTTTGTTGCTCATTGTCCCAATTGCATTGCCAAGCAGGGTCCCTTACTTCTCCGAAATGAACCCGAGTGTCGTTGAAATTCGAACGCCAGCATTAAAGTAATAATATAGCTTTCACTGCTTTAATTTCAAAGTTCAGTTAAGGTATTCATAGCTGGCTACAATATTTAGATTACACAAGCACAAATTAAGAGTGCGAGTTTTGTTACCGTATTTTAGCTTACCTGTGACTGCAGCTCAGCTTGGTACGTACTAAATTTTACTATTGTTAGTTGTTCAGAATCATTTAATTCAAGTTCAAAGTTAAATCTCTTCTTTCTTCTAAATTGCGTAGATTCAAGTAGCTTTTGAAATGATTGTTGAGGTAGTCCAAGACTAACTGTATTTTACTGAATTTCGATGTGCTTCAGAAAGAAAGCTCACTATTAACTTCAGTCACTAAATTAACTTTCGATTTTCCGGTTTTATTAATTCTTTTGTTAAATTAAGTCAGGCTGTAGCGAAATTTATTACTTCTGGCAAACTTTCAGTTTTCAAACTACACGTGTCAACCTTCAGTTGCCACGCTTCTAGTGCTAATTATATGTGTAATAACCTTTCTATTTCATTTACTATAGTAAATGTCCTTATGACTGGCGACTGTAATTTCCCCCAAATCTCAAATATCTAATTACCGCTAGTTAATTGTTAACGTAACGGCTTCACATTTACTTTCTTTATTAACTTTACCCCTTTTCAAAATTAATTTCCACCTGTTTCATTAGCATTTTTCCTTTCAGTTAGATGTAACCATTTCCTCCCTCTTTACCGACAGATTAACTTCGGTGACGATTGCTTTTCCCAAATTTCCATTAGGTACACGGGGTTTAATTTTTCACTGTCATTAAGGTCGATAAGAGAGGGGGAGGTTACAAGCACGCAGTTTCAGAGATTTTCACAGGGAGACAGCAAACGCCAAACACCGATACTACAGATTTCCATACTGGTCGCCTTAAACGAAACGTCATTATCCCGTTTTAGAAGAGCAATGCTGATTGGCAGACGATATTTCTGATGCCTTGAGCTGAAGGAGTAATAGAAGAGACCGAAAGATATACCCCTTCATGTCTGGCGTGGAGAGTCGCCGTTCCGTTGTCACTCTTGGAGTGAGGAACAAGTCTCTCCTCAGTACTTCACTGGGAGAGCACCTCTGTCGAGAGCGAATCGAAGTGCGACTCTGTATTGAGTCCTTGTGATTAAGCGTTGTTCACTGTGTTGGGCGACACACTTATTGTGCGGTGTGAACGGACAGAGTTATAGTTAAATGCCTGTGAGCGAATTTTGAGTGGCATCGCGGTGGACTGATTATCTGACCGGTGTACCACATCAATAGTTAGACTAGAAGCGAATAGGAGTCCTTGACTTCATCAAGATGTAGGGAGAATTTGATTGGCGGAGGTCAATCCAGATAGAATGAGAGTTATCTTATTTGTCAGCAGCGAGTGGCGCAGACAGCAGTCATCGCAGCTTACGGTATTGTGCGATACAGGTATTGCGACCCCCATATTTCCTCCACAACAGTACACTTCACTGCATTTCACATGCAACAGCCTCGACCGTACCTAGCAACATTCTAAAGGATAATTATTCAAGTTGAATAGGCGTGGCTCTCAGCCATTCTGCCAAGTCAATAACAGACTTAAACTTTGTATAGAAATTTCATTAGCGAATCCTATCCTTGAGAGGTAACTTCCCATTCAGAAAAGAACCAGGATATAACTTGTTCAATCTATAACTAAAAGTGCCATTGTGATTTTCCAGAATTTTTGCAAAATAAATAATAATTTTCGTTAGTTTCATGTTTTTCTTGCACTAACTAGCACTACTTCAGTACCCAAGAATCCCACTAGTTACGTAAGAAATTTTGTGACTTTTTGTGTCATTTCCTTACAGCGGACGACTCCAGAAGATATTTATTGCTGAAAGTTTTTCAGGCATTTCTCTTTAGAACGTTAGGAGCGTCTGTCTGACTTCTGTAGTGGTGTGGGAATGGAAACTGCATCTTGCAAGAGCCACAGGGTAAAGGGTGCATCTCAGATTAATCCGTTGCGCAGAATAACAGACCAACCCCACACCTCAGAACGTATTATGTTCGAGTACAATGACTTTCTTGGAGACTAGAAATCCACTCCTTAGGAGTCAGCATGGGTTTCGAAAAAGACGGTCGTGTGAAACCCAGCTCGCGCTATTCGTCCACGGGACTCAGAGGGCCACAGACACGGGTTCCCAGGTAGATGCCGTGTTTCTTAACTTCCACAAGGCGTCTGATACAGTTCCAAACAGTTGTTTAATGAATAAAGTAAGAGCATATGGACTATCAGACCGATTGTGTGACTGGATTGAAGAGTTCCTAGATAAAAGAACGCAGCATGTCATTGTCGATGGAGAGAATTCTTCCGAAGCACGAGTGATTTTAGGTGTGCCGCAGGGGAGTGTCGTAGGACCGTTGCTATTCACAATATACAGGGTGGTCCACTGATCGTGACCGGGCCAAATATCTCACGAAATAAGCATCAAACGAAAAAACTACAAAGAGCGAAACTCGTCTAGCTTGAAAGGGGAAACCAGATGCCGCTATGGTTGGCCCTCTAGATGGCGCTGCCATAGGTCAAACGGTTATCAACTGCGTTTTTCTAAACAGGAACCCCCTTTTTTTACTTCATATTCGTGTAGTACGTAAAGAAAATTCAATGTTTTAGTTGGACCACTTTTTTCGATTTGTGATAGATGGCGCTGTAATAGTCACAAACGTGTGGCTCACAATTTTAGACGAACAGTGGTAACAGGTAGGTTTTTTAAATTAAGATACAGAACGTTGGTACGTTTGAACACTTGATTTCGGTTGTTCCCATATGATACATGTACCTTTGCAAGCTTATCATTTCTGAGAACGCATGCTGTTGCAGTGTGATTACGTGTAAATACCACATTAATGCAATAAATGCTGAAAATGATGTCCGTCAACCTCAATGCGATTGGCAATACTTGTAACGACATTCCTCTCAACAGTGAGTAGTTGACTTTCCGTAATGTTCGCACATGCATTGACAATGCGCTGACGCATACTGTCAGGCGTTGTCGGTGGATCATGATAGCAAATAACTTCAACTTTTCCCAAAGAAAGAAGTCCGGGGACGTCAGATCCGGTGAACGTGCGGGCCACGGTACGGTGCTTCGACGACCAACCCACCTGTCATGAAATATCCTATTCAATACCGCTTCAACCGCACGCGAGCTATGTGCTGGACATCCATCATGTTAGAAGTATATCGCCATTATGTCATGCAGTGAAACATCTTGTAGTAACATCGGTAGAACATTATGTAGGAAATCAGCATACATTGCATCACTTAGATTCCTATCGATAAAATGTGGGCCAATTATCCTTCCATATTGTCGCACCATACATTAACCCACCGAGGTAGCTGATGTTCCACTTGTCGCAGCCATCGTGAATTTTCCGTTGCCCAATAGTGCATATTATGGCGGTTTACGTAACCGCTGTCGGTGAATGACGCTTCGTCGCTAAATAGAACGCGTGCAAAAAATGTGTCATCGTCCCGTAATTTCTCTTGTGCCTAGTGGTAGAACTGTAGATGTAGTTCAAAAGTCGTCGCCATGCAATTCCTGGTGCATAGAAATATGGTACTGGTGCAACTGATGTTGATGTAGCATTCTCAACACCGACGTTTTTGAGATTCCCGATTCTCGGGCAGTTTGTCTGCTACTGATGTGCGGATTAGCCGCAACAGCAGCTAAAAGACCTACTTGGGCATCATCATTTGTTGCAGGTCGAGGTTGACGTTTCACTTCCTGTTTCCTTAAATAACGTAACTATCCGGCGAACGGTCCGGACACTTGGATGATGTCGTCCAGGATACCGAGCAGCATACATGGCACACGCCCGTTGGGCATTTTGATCACAATAGCCATACATCAACACGATATCGACCTTTTCCGCAATTGGTAAACGGTCCATTTACACACGGGTAATGTATCACGAAGCTAATACCGTCCGCACTGGCGGAATGTTACGTGATACCACGTACTTATACATTTGTGACTATTACAGCGCAATCTATCACAAAGCGAAAAAAGTGGTCCAACTAAAACATTCATTTTTCTTTACGTACTACACGAATATGTAATAAAAATGGGGATTCCTATTTAAAAAAACGCAATTGATATTCGTTTGTCCTATGGCAGCGCCATCTGGCGGCCCAACCATAGTGTCATCAGGTTTTCTCCTTCAAGCTAGACGAGTTTCGTTCTTTGTAGTTTTTTCGTTCGATGCTTGTTTCGTGAGATATTTGGCCCGGTCACTATCAGTGGACCACCCTGTATATAAATAACCTTGTGGATAACATCGGAAGTTCACTGACGCTTTTTGCAGATGCTGCTGTAATACGTCGAGAGGTTGTAATAATGGAAAATTGTACTGAAATGCAGGAGGGTCTGCAACGAATTGACGCATGGTGCAGGGAATGGCAATTGAATCTCAATGTAGAGAAGTGTAATGTGCTGCGAATACATAGAAAGAAAGATCCCTTATCATTTAGCTACAATGTAGCAGGTCAGCGACTGGAAGTAGTTAACTTCATAAATTATCTGGGAGTTCGCATTAGGAGTGATTTGAAATGGAATGATCATATAAAGTTGATCATCGTTAAAGCAGATGCCAGAGTGAGATTCATTGGAAGAATCCTAAGGAAATGCAGTCCGAAGAGAAAGGAAGTAGGTTACAGTACACTTGTTCACCCACTGCTCGAATACTGCTCACCGGTGTGGGATCCGTACCAGACAGGGTTGATAGAAGAGATAAAGAAGATCCAACGAAGAGCAGCGCGCTTCGTTACAGGATCATTTAGTAATCGCGAAAGCATTATGGGGATGATAGATAAACCCCAGTGGAAGACTCTGCAGGAGAGACGCTCAGTAGCTCGGTAAAGGCTTTTGTTGAAGTTTTGAGAACTAACCTTCATCTACATTTACATCTACATTTATACTCCGCAAGCCATCCAACGGTGTGTGGCGGAGGGCACTTTACGTGCCACTGTAATTACCTCCCTTTCCTGTTCCAGTCGCGTATGGTTCGCGGGAAGAACGACTGCCGGAAAGCCTCCGTGCGCGCTCGAATCTCTCTAATTTTACATTCGTGATCTCCTCGGGAGGTATAAGTAGGGGGAAGCAATATATTCGATACCTCATCCAGAAACGCACCCTCTCGAAACCTGGCGAGCAAGCTACACCGCAATGCAGAGCGCCTCTCTTGCAGAGTCTGCCACTTGAGTTTGCTAAACATCTCCGTAACGCTATCACGGTTACCAAATAACCCTGTGACGAAACGCACCGCTCTTCTTTGGATCTTCTCTATCTCCTCCGTCAACCCGATGTGTTACGGATCCCGCACTGATGAGCAATACTCAAGTATAGGTCGAACGAGTGTTTTGTAAGCCACCTCCTTTGTTGATGGACTAGATTTTCTAAGGACTCTTCTAATGAATCTCAACCTGGTACCCTCCTTACCAACAATTAATTTAAATTGTCATTCCAGTTCAAATCGTTCTGCACGCATACCCCCAGATATTTTACAGAAGTAACTGCTACCAGTGTTTGTTCCGCTATCATATAATCATACAATAAAAGATCCGTGTTTCAATGCATTTGCAATACATTACATTTGTCTATGTTACGGGTCAGTTGCCACTCCCTTCACCAAGTGCCTATCCGCTGCAGATCTTCCTGCATTTCGCTACAATTTTCTAATGCTGCAGCTTCTCTGTATACTACAGCATCATCCGCGAAGAGCCGCATGGAACTTCCGACACTGTATACTAGGTCGTTTATATGTATTGTGAAAAGCAATGGTCCCATAATACTCCCCTATGGCACGCCAGAGGTTACTTTAACGTCTGTAGACGTCTCTCCATTCAGAACAACATGCTGTGTTCTGTTTGCTAATAACTCTTCAGCCACACAGCTGGTCTGATATTCCGTAGCCTCTTACTTTGTTTATCAGGCGACAGTGCGGAACTGTATTGAACGCCTTTCGGAAGTCAAGGAAAATAGCACCTACCTGGGAGCCTGTATCTAATATATTCTGGGTCTCATGAGCAAATAAAGCGAGTTGGGTCTCACGCGATCGCTGTTTCCGGAATCCATGTTGATACCTACATAGTAGATTCTGGGTTTCCAGAAACGACACAGGAGCTTTTAGTTCGAGAGAGGCAAAACCGCACGCCAGGAGGCCAGTCCCAAGCCATCTACGTCGGCCGGTGACCGCCTGCAGAGCAGACAGCGTTTGCCCGAGTGAAAGGACGACCCCGTGTTCGGCTTAAAAGCTAATTCCGCTACTCTGTGTGGGAGCGGCCAGCCTACGCATTCTTTACACATAGCACGCAGTTTCAGAGATTTTCACAGAGAGACAGCACACGCCAAACACCGATACTTTATCTGATGTGAGGTTGTAAATAGCAACACGGAGTTCCGTACATCGTGTCTTGCTTACTGAGATCCGATGCCGCCCATATTTGCTGTGTCCAGCGTTGTCCTATCTCACTATGATGGTACTATGGAGGTGGGGGTGGAGGGTGGAGGGTGGAGAAAGGAAAGGAGAGTGGGCAGCTGTGTTTACCCCAGCGCCACGCGGTCACCATGCTCTTCTCGAGTACACAGTCTCCCTCGGCAGGTTCCCAGGGCAACCCACATCCCCATGCAGCGCCATCTGTCCTCAGAGCCCTTGCTCGCTAATTTAAGATTCCCGCTGGAGGTCGAACGTAAACGTGCATCCACACTGAAGGTCGTGCATTCACTGCCCTTCGAGGCGAATCAGTTATATGAATGCACAGTCTCTGTTGTTTCCAACATGTCCAACAGAACTCCTGTTCCATTTCACCAAAGCTTCAGTAAGAAGTGTCATAGCATATACAGGGTGTCCAAGCTATCTTGTCCACACAAAACATCTCTGAAATAATAACAGCTATTGGCTATGTTACAGAACCGCATCACCCCTAGCCTATGGGATAAATACCTGCTGGAATGTACGACGTCAATGCAGGATGGCAGCAGACCGTATTATTCGTTTCGGACCTCTTGATAAGTATGGAAGTGTGATTACGCATGTCAATCACATCGCGATTACGGGCAGCATGGGGTTCACGCCTGAGCCTCAGGACGTGCGCTAGCAGCGCATGTCGGGTGTTTCAAGCGTCAACTTCGCGTCTCAATATCTCGGGATGTAATAGGAATATTGCGGTGCAATCAACGCCATTGTGTATGTGCTTTGTCATGCTATGGATTGCTGAAGAAAAAATACAGGAGGTCCATTTAAAAAAACATAAGTTTGTGTTAAAAAAACACATATGCTTTCGTTTTAGAATGTTTCCAAATATGTACATTCATGGGCCCCAGCCCTACATTGATATCGGTGAAAGTCGTTTTCCAATAGCTGTTATCATTCCAGAGATATTTTGGGTGGAGAAGATAGCTGGGACACACTGTATATGAAAATTTAAGCATTTATGGTGATTGTTAAGTAAACGTAAGATGAAAATGTTGTCCTTCTTGTCGTCAATACGTTTTATTAGCCTAAACAGAAAATTTTGACAGGTACTTCCAAAAAGGCGATACAGTTTATATCGAATGAATATTTTTACATTGCAACACTTGAAGGTGACTTAAAAACGACAGTAAAAAATGTAGCCGTTCTGAAGAGCATACTGTACACTGCAACAAGGGGCGTCTCCTTACTGCTTTGAGGAGAATCATTTTGTTTGGCATCCTCCACAGTCAATGAAGCGGCTAAATCACTTCGACAGCAACACCACGAAAAACAAGATAGTGTCAATGCAGTGAGCGACTGATTATTTCGATTTTTTTTGTTTGTTTACTTGTTGACGCAATCACATTCTAATGACACAGTCATAACCGGTTTCGGCCATACAACGACCATCTTCAGAATCTAGAACAATACAAAAGAAAATTTATATTAAAACCTAAAAATAAGTGCAATATTTAACCAGGCTTATTAGTAATGTAACTGAATTTATGCGAAATAGATATAGTTGATACCTAAAGGCGCCATACGCTGAACACAGGTTCGTGCGTTTTCGAACTAGCTACAAAATGTAAAACACCAGTGTTACATAGGCATAAAAATTTTGTAGATTTTATTCACCCTCTTTGCGCTAGATGCGCGCGTCCTCTATAAGACGGTCTTTATTTTTCAGAAGTCTAAAATTTGACAAATTTACTATTAATATTTAGGTCAAATGTATATAAAATTCAAAAATTACAGAACAGATCGTTAAATCAGTGAAGGGACATTTCAGAACAAGGAGAAAACATTGCTGTAGACGCAAGTAGCGCTAGCCCTTGTAGGGTGTACTTGTGGCGCCCGTCTGAGCCGTTGTCCACCGGTAGGGCAGGGACGGCGCGGGCAGCTGGCTGCGACGGTCCTTCGCCTCAGAGGTTGTTCTCGTCCGCTGCAGGCCGCACTGGCCAGGGCAACACCCGACCACCGGAAGGCTCCATCCTCAGCTGAAGCACGTATGCGGTAAAAACGAGTCTCTCAGGCCAACAGATCGTCGTAAACGTTGAAGTATGCGTCTGCTGCAAGTACATTCTCTTCACTGAGGAGGAGGAGGAGGAGGAGGAGGTTAGTGTTTAACGTCCCGTCGACAACTAGGTCATTAGAGACGGAGCGCAAGCTCGTGTTAGGGAAGGATGGGGAAGGAAATCGGCCGTGCCCTTTTAAAGGAACCATCCCGGCATTTGCCTGAAACGATTTAGGGAAATCACGGGAAACCTAAATCAGAATGGCTGGAGACGGGATTGAACCGTCGTCCTCCCGAATGCGAGTCCAGTGTGCTAAGCACTGCGCCACCTCGCTCGGTTCACTGAGGAGTTTGTCAGGTTCCCTGCGTCTCGTAACATAAATCTCCAGTTGTTCTAAAATGTCTAATCGTTTACTTTTTCTACCTTCACCTAAATTTGAAGCTGTTCGTCAGTGTCACCAATATCATGACCCTCCTCTCGCATATGTAAGCCTAGCGCTGTCTTATCACTGGGATACGTGCGTTCTTTAAACTTTACATCAAAGGACCTCCCTGTCTGTCCAATATAGCTTTCTTTCGCATTCGTGACATGATACTTTGTACACCCCCGATTTACTATATTTATTACATTTCCATTGCAAGTTGCGAAGCACTAGTCTTTCAAAATTATCGCAAGTTCCTAAATGCAATTTAACCCCCTTTCTTTGGAATATATTTTCGATTTTATCTGATGTTTTGCCTATATATTTCACAGTGGTGTACTTATTCTATTCGGATCTCGGTTTTACGTGCCGTTTCTCTCTCCTTCTTATCTTCTTTTTAATTTTGCTATATATATCTCGGTCGTAATCATTTGCAAGGGCGACCTGTCTTATTATATCAAGTTTCTTTTTCACTTCAATTTCATATAATGGAAGTCTTACTATTCTGTATAATACTGAATAAAAATATGCATGTTTCTGACTTACCGGGCGTTGATAATCTCGCCCCTACATGTTGGTTTCCTAAATATTTGGAACGCGTGTCTACCATTTTTGTTATGAATCGTCAGATCTAGGAAGTTTATCTTTTTTGGCTACTTCAGTTTATGTCGTGAATTTTATCTTGGAATGCATACTGCTTATCTTTTATGCCACATCTTCTATTTGTGTTTTACTACCTCTACAAAGAATAATTGACTCATCGACATATTTTCTGTAATATAGTACATTCGCCAGAATCTCGGTATTCGTCTCGAAGAAATTCTTTTCTAGCTGGTTAATAAAAATTTCTGATGTTGTTCCCGCTAAGCAGTTTCTCATAGCGAATCCATCGCCTTGTCTGTAACATTTATAGTTAAATAGAAAGTAGTTATACAATCGAACAAACTGAAATATTTGAATCATTTCTACAACTTCAGGTTGGCCTAGACGCCCGATACGTGATGCATTAGTTTCTATTACCTCTAACGCTTCATCGATGGGATTATTTGTATGTAAGTTCTCGATATCCATTCGTGTGAATGTGGCATCCTCCGGTATCTCGATATCTTTTACTTCCTCGGCAAAGGCCGCACTGCTTTTAACACGTGTGATTCTTCCTAAACAAAATTAGTTTTCAAAATTTTGTTGAGTTCCCTATTAATCTTATATGTAGGACAATCTGTATAATTAATCACTGGCCAACGGGTTTTTCTTGTTTATGAAACTTTATTTGCGCTCTTAGGTTTGGTGTACATGCGTTCATTACCTTTAGGTATCTTTCTTTCTTTATGTTAAAACAAGAAATTCAAATTATCTATCCTTTTGTTTAATTCTTTCTGGAAACTCTTTGTCGGGTTGTTTTTAACTTCGACAGTGTTATTTTTCTTAAAGAAATCTTCTGTCTTTTTTATGTAATCAGTGTCATGAACAAAACGGCTGTGTTGTCTTTATCTGCTCTGGTGACGAGAACTTTTCGATCTTTATTATTGAGCTTTGTATTAACTTTGTCCTCGGTGATATGCTTTCGTGAAAGATTTTTCGATCTTTTTAATAGCTTTTCACTTTTGGTTGCAATAATAAACTGTTCACCTCTGGTTAGTTTTCCTATCTCACATGCCATTTTAATCTCAGCTGAGTCTTGCTTCTTTCTTATATTATATTGTAATCACCTGTTTAAAAGGTGTTCTTCGTCAGTGTTTAAAATCAGAGTTGACAAATTTTCAACACGGTTAAAATTTTTTTCGACTTGTTGTACTTTACTTTTTTGCTGTCCCAAACGGCTGGAATTTAAATTAAAAATTTTCTTCTCGTGTCTCGTCTTAAAGCTCTTTATGTACGTGATCTTCAGTCATATCCCACACGTCAGAAAACTGTACTGGTAAAAGCATATTACTGAGCGATAGATGTCCTTTAATTATTTTATCATTTAAAGGCTGTTCTATCTTGTAATCCTCCTTCAGTTCGAACTGTATCCATCTTAACTCTCTTTCGCGTTTACCTTTTCTGGCAATTTGGGAGGAATTATTTATCTTAACTCTCACATGTTTAGGAACTATTCCCAATTCCAAACATCTCTTATTCAAGTGAATTTTAGCTCAGATTCTAAGTTCGAGTGTTGCCCTGGCCAGTGTGACCCGCAGCGGACGAGAACAACCTCTGGGGCGGAGGAGCGTCGCAGCCACCTGCCCGCGCCGTCCCAGCCGTACTGGTGGACAGCGGCTCAGACGGGTTGTGGTCGGAAATTCAGCGCCGTCGGGCGTCACAAGTACACCCTACAAGGGCTAGCGCTATTTGCGTCTACAGCAATGTTTTCTCCTCGTACTGATCGATTTTATATCTTGTTTACTCTGTTTAATCGTCACAGGTACTCCAGAAATGTGACACGTATTTCATCACACAGTGCAATGCGAAGCGTTGACCTGGACCCAAGGTGCGGCTGCTTGCAGAGCGATGTTGTGGGGGGATACTTCTGGCGGCAAGAAGGTACTGAGTAGGAAACATGAGCGAACCTGAGAGCGAGTAGAACGGTAGAGACAGTCCACGGTCGAGTAATAAACTAGTGGGTGCTGTAAGCTGCAAATGTCGTGTCGCTAATCACTTTCACCATCAGTAGACATGAATATGACAAGTGCCTCTCCCACACTGCACATGCGCCGCAGTGAATTCCTCTGGAACGTTACAGGAGGATATTAAAAAATAAAAAATAAAATATTTCTTAAACGCCAGTCACTAGGCGACCTACACGTTAAAATTTCCCATAACTTGCCACCCAGTAGAGTCCTGGAGGTCACCTGTAACGAAGCTTGGGAATATATGGGGAAATCCAGTTTGTAAGGAGATTAAAGGGGAGTTGTCCTGCAGGAAATAAATGTTCCATTCATGTTCTGGGAACATCAGCTAACCCTACACACTACTGCATTCCTTCAAGATACTGCAGCGATTACTTTGGGTCATAGTACACCAGAAGATAAGTGCAGCATTGGTATACTGTATTTTGGTGAGCTGAGGTAAGTAACACCTTGAACACTAACACTATACAATGGTGTAAGTGAATGAGAGGTGTTGTCGTGTTGAAAGTTTCACTGGTAATGTGTATGCTAAATAACTGGGAGTTCATTAAAGTACAATGAAATTTATTTTTGGTAAACATTCCTTGATACATATCGCTTGTTATGGACCACAATGTCGATGGTGGAGACACTTAAGGTCCTTTTGAGGTTCTAAGGTGAATAGTTGGTAATAGCTCGTGGTCCTGTTGGATGTTAGTGTTCCATTCGTGTTGTGGGAGCAGCACTGCAACAATCTATGTCAATGGTACACATTGGTGTCTTCTCTGAAGTATTTCAGCAAAATTTTAGGTGGCGGCACATTGGCTGTGCTCCTGGCAGCAGCAGGGGGCTGACGTGGGGGGGGGGGGGCGCAGTCTGAGGGGGTCAGCTCTACGAAGGACCCAGTAATGCAGAAAGCAAACAGTCACTCAAGTTTGGAGCCTCGACATAGGCGATAACCTGATAGTCGAATTGGCTCCATTGGAATGCCACACCCGTTAAATCAGCCCAGAAATTTTTCATTCTGCATGCTTTGTGAGGCACTAAGGATTACTCTGAGTGTGGGTCACTTTTGGAGGAGGCACAAAATATGCCATTACAACACATTTAGGAAGTCTGTAGAACGAACCTCAGACCATGAATCTAGGGATACGTTACAACCCAGTACGTATTGCTCTCAAAGAGATGACGCAGACAAGTTTAGACTGACTACTGTATACATACAGGCACTTATCCAACCATTCTTCACGCACTCCCACATGTGAATGGAATTGGAGAAAGTCCTAGCAACTGGTACTGTGTATATACCCACTCCTTGCCCTTCACAGTCGTTTGCAGAGTATAGATGTAAGTTTATATGAGTCAGAGTCAGTTTGGGAAGAGTAAGAATTGCACTGACAATAGTGGGGGTCTTTTTGAGAGGGTCACTGAGGCAGGAGTGGTGTCAGCTATAGAAGTTGTGAGGGTCACTTTTATACGGTTGAGGGTCACTTTTGGAGGAGTTAGGGTCACTTTGGGAGGACTAAGGGTCACTTTGCAGGAGTGGCAGTCACTGTGAGATGGGTGAGGGTAACTTGGGAAGACTGAGGGTTCCACTTGAGACTGTTGAGATACATAAAGGGCTGAGGTGAATAACAGTACAACTAAGAAATGGGGCATTGTCCAGATGGGAGGTCATGTGTAACTATTGACGTAGAAGTGGAAGTAGAATGTTCTTGGTTAATACTGCTCACTCTAATGCTTCCTCTACAAACACCAAGGAATTGCTCTCTCAACACTGTATTCAGATGTCATTTTGTGTGTTACCGTTACGAAGCTGAGGAACATGAAGTACTGAATTGAATTTTAGCATAAATAAGGAATGGGACACTGCTATCTGGAAGTTCACATCTAGCTAATGATGTAAAAACAGCTCACTTCGATGTTTCCTGAACAAACACTCTATCTATTTTCTGCCATTTTTCCCTTTAAGACGATACCCAAATTAGGTATGGTATGTCTCAGATAGCAAACTGAGGAACATAAGAAGCTACTCATCTTAATTACAACGTAGGTAAGGAATATGGCATTTTCCAACTGGATGATCATGTAACTCGTTGATGTGGCAGCAGAATTGGCTTGGTTCATCATGTTGACTCATTGTTCTCTGAACACAGAGAATGTTTTATGTCACTGTTTTCCACAACACTATAGCAAATATGGTATTGCATATCACTATAAGGAAGCAGAACTTGTGAGGTAAGATTAGGCTCAATGGCAGCGTAATTAATAATTGGGATAATGTCCAGCTAGACGACCATATATAACAGACAATGTAGAATCGGAAGCAGAATTGGATTACCATATTCTTCTGATTTCAACCTTGCTGCAACAAACACAGAGATTCTGGGGACCATAAGGGAGCTGGCCAAGCGGTTCTAGGCGCTGCAGTCTGGAACCGCGCGGCCGGTACGGTCGCAGGTTCGAATCCTGCTTCGGTCATGGATACTTGTGATGTAATTAGGTTAGTTAGGTTTAAGTAGTTCTAAGTTCTAGGGGACTGATGATCTCAGCTGCTAAGTCCCATAGTGCTCAGAGCCATTTGAACCATTTCGAAGGACTGAGCTAAATTAGAGTGAAAGTGAGGGTTGTGGGATTTTTCCTCTATAAGGTCATGGCCAACAAATGTTCTGTCAACCCAAACCGAAAAGGCTTGATTTATTTCCTTCACTTCAACGTTTCCTCAACAAACACTTTGAGCATTCTATGCCACTTCTCACCGCAACATGGTACACAAATGCGTTATTGATTGATACTGTAATGGAACTGAGGATAATGAAGAAAGTGCTAACCTGATTCTTGGCGTAAGTAAGGACTGGGACACTCTAAGCTCCAAGATTATATCGCAAATTGTAAAAACGGCATCACAATTAATTAGTTTTATACGCCTACATCTTCAACAGACGTAAACGTATTTTTATGGCACTGTCACCCACAACATTAAACAAAAGTGGGGCACTGAATCTCACCATAAGGAAGCTGAGGGACACAGAGAAATATGGAGCTCAGTTAACAGAGGATGTAAAGGAAGTGGCATTTTCGAGCTACAAGATCATGTCTCACGTCACAGAATCAGAAATCGGGATGCACTTTGTTTCTGCTACTCGCTACAATATTTTTTCAACTACCATGTAGTTATTTCGTTCGAATGTTACCAGCAACAGGATATCCTAATGTGATACAACGTGTTACATTAAGGAAGCAGAGGACGAGTCGAATTACATCATAAGTACGATTTGAAGCATTATCCAACTGGCCGATCGTGTCCGGCTACTATTCTGGAAACTGTGGTGTCTCGATTTCGAAAATTATTTTCGTTTTTTTGTAATTAAATGCTGGTATTTTTTAATAAATCCAGGTATTGTTTGGAAATCAGTTCGGAAAATATTGCATGGGTTCTGAGCCTATCAGTTTCGATTGCGGCGTAAACGACAGACAGTTCTGAGGCACATTTACTTTAATAATACTGAACTAGGTCTTGCACGAAATTGTTGTGAGTGTGTGGCGTCAATACTGTTATAAGCGATGACCAAGGAAAAAAAAAATCTCTTGACGATAAAGCGTATGTAACTACATCCATTTTCGCATCACACAATCAACTATGCCACTGCAAATGACTTTCACTGTAAAAGCTTCTCAGTGTAATGGTTTACCGGCAACGGCCTTGCCGCAGTGGATACACAGGTTCCGGTCAGGTCACCGAAGTTAAGCGCTGTCGGGCTTGGCAGGCACTTGGATGGCTGACCATCCGGCCGCCATGCGCCGGTGCCATTTCCCGGAATGCACTCAGCCTCGTGATGCCAATTGAGGAGCTACTCGACCGAACAGTAGCGCCTCCGGTCAAAGGAAACCATCATAAAAGTGGGGAGAGCGGTGTGCTGACCACACGCCCCTCCTGTCCTCAGCTGAGGATGACACGGCGGCCGGATGGTACCGATGGGCCCCTTGCGGCCAGTAGACGGCGTGAGTTTTAGGTGTAATGGCTTACCAGTGCACACTCCCACACCTTTCCTTTATAACATGACTTCAAATTATGTATTTGTTGGTTCGTACCCAGGCCAGCTGAAAAAACAATCTTTTTATTGTGTACATCGATGTAAATAAAATCCCTTCCAGGTACACAGGTTCCTGTGAAATAGAAATGTCACCCTAATTGTGCGAGCAGTTGTGCAGCTGTAAATAAAAGCATTACAGTTCTAATTTGTTGCGTAATGGCGGCTGTCTGGCAGCTCCTGCGATGCTACGTGCTGGCAGTGCTGCAAACGCTTCGTTATTTGACACAGGGCGATTACGAACACGAAATACAGTAAAAGCGTTACATGACGGGTTAACTCGAAAACGTATTTCACAGTTAATAACGAACTGTACAGTCGTACAAACCTGGAAGACGCGGAGCCATCTTATAACGACGACAGAGGCAGAGAAAGAGTGCCAGAGAGAGAACTTCGTGGAGAGAGACGCTGCCGCAGTGTCTCTTTTATGTATACACCAAACTGTAAGGCTTACAGATACAAATACACTGAGTCGTAGCACGTTATATCAAGTCTACATTGTCACTGGTTTTCTCCAGAGTAACAGTTCGTAGGATTAACAGTCTTATATTCCATACCACTGATTTTCTGTTTCACTAGCTATCACATTAGACAGAGTCACACTGTTCCTCAATTCGCAACAAATATTAAAATGTTCCTGACAAATACATATGCTGACGCTATAAACAGGAAGCAGATTGTGTTTGGGTCACAATATTCACTTTAATGTTCTCGCAACAACCATATTTAAGTTACTATTCCAGTCAATATGACATCGAAAGCAGATCGTGTGTTTCACTGTAATGATACTGTGGAATGTAAGGACGGACCGCTGTGAATAACTGCAGTAGCAAGCAATGGGGCATTATCCAGTTTGAATGGTCTCTCTCAGTTATTTCCAAAACCTTGAAACACTGTGGTCTTCCTCACGCTGCTCACGTCATCATTCTCTCAACGAACTCCACAGACTGTTCTAGGCCACTGTTCCTTACAACACGGTACTGTAGTCTGGACCTGTGTGTCACTATAATGAAACTGGGTAATGAGGCATACGACTGAGCTGAATATTACCGTAAGTAATCAACAGTGCATTGTTCAGTTGGAAAAACTTGTTAACAACGGTGTAGTAACTAAAATTAGAAGAGTGTAGTAGTGAGTAAGTAACGGAGCAATGTTAAGCTTAAACGTTATGCTTCGCCATTATTGAATATTCTCCTAGAAAACGAGAGTTCTTCTTTGTTATTTTTAACTACAGCTTGGTACCTCATGCTGATTCATTACAAAACAGCACAGGCGCTGAAGAGCTTTGGCGGGATTTTGAAGAGTAACTTTATAAATGGTGGATTGTACAGCTAGAGTCAAGTTCACTGAAGTTTCACGTACAATAGCACAATATGCTTCAGACTCGCTTTGCCCTTCAAGTATCCCTTAGCCATCTACACCAAGTTACAGTAGGTCACTGATCCCTTTATAATGGTACCCAAGAAGGTTCAGCACCTATCAGAAATGGTTGTGGAAAACGGGTTGAACAGTGAGGAGAATATTCATTGTTTGATTAGCAACCAGTTGAATTTATTTTAAGTTTACCCCTCCATACCTCTTGCTTCTCTCAAGGTGGTACTATTTTAATAGTCAGGTAGCTGAGGAGCATACTTGTGGATTGAGAAGTGAAACACTGTAATCAATTAATGGTGCATTGTTCACCTGGAAAGGCACGTGTCACTGAGAATGTAGTAACTGAAGCAAAACGTGGTTTGTTCGCACAACACAACTCAAAGTTTGTTCCACAAACACAGCAGACTGTTTTAGGCTACTGTTCCTCGCAGCATGGTAGTTGATGGTTCTACTGTAAATCGAAGTAAGCGAGCTGAATAATCATAATGATGATGAACAGGACTAACATTTTCATTAATAATGGGGCATGCTGTATCTTGAAAATTATTTATCGCAGTTGTGTTAAGAAAATGAGAATGGGCTTTATTTTTATTGCTCACTTCAATGATCACAGAACAAACTGAAGGGGTTAATGTGAAAAAGTGTTCCTTACAACACTGGGCAGAAATTATTCATGAGTTCTGCAGTAAAACATCCGAGGATGGCGAGGCTTGATACGTGTAATATTGTAAGTAAAGAATGGGACTTTGCAGACGTGAAAGGTTATCGTACCTACAGTGTGGTAACCAAATGCGTTGTTTTATATCACATGGAAGGTGCTGAGGAACACATGTGAGGGTTCAGAAGAGTACCTCCGTAAATAGTGCATGGTTCATTGTTTAGCTGGAAAATCGTGAGTCTTTTACATTGCGAGAACTGAAACAGAATGCTTTACGGTTGAACGTTCGCCCTGCAGCCATGTATTTGCTTACTTGTATTTATATAATTATTTATCCTGTGGCAGCATATGTGCCACTGATACTTGGTCACGAAACTAGGCAGTGCATAGCTTACAGAAAACTGGAAGCGGGTTTAAGGATTCCATAAAACACTAAAAACAAGAGATATACAAGAATAATTGTCAGCCACAGTTAGGAAATCCCGTATGGAATAGCCACAATGTCCCACGAGGGAACCATTTCTCTTCTATTTGAATAGTTGGGTTTATCACTTAACATTTGCTGTTCTGGCGGTAGCCTATTGTAAATGAAACCTGCTGAATACTGTACGCCTTTGTGCACAAAGCTGGAGGTAGTGTTATTCAAGTCTATGTCGCATTCTGTATAGTGTTCAATGATTGGTTGTTGCAGTTTCTTCTGAACGAGTCAGCATCTTCTAGAAGTATTCCCATGATGGAACATGAATATGGAGGCGGCGGAACTTTAATTCTGACACACCTAAAAAGGGCCTACACGAAGTCTGCAAACAGACAGCGCAGTTCACGCGAGGTTTGAAGTGTCGTCAGTTGGAAATGTCCTGGTAGTTTAAAACTGCGTGCCGGACACAGACTCGAACGTGGGAGGTGCGGTACTGGGGGGAAGTAGAGGTGAGGCGAGGGGTCGTGAGTCGCACTTGCGTGGCTAAGTCGGTAGGGCGCTGGCAACGAAGAGTCCCAGATTCGGGCCCCAGTCTAGCACACCGATTTAGACAGCCAGGACGCTTCACGTCGGCGCACATTTCATTCCAGTGCAAGACTTCATTCTGGGTATCTGTGGTTGATGAGACTAGCATTGTAAGTGAGGGGCGACGCAGTTTTCGGTCGAACATGGCGCGTCGATGGTCTTGTGCCGACGAACAAAGAGTATGCTTTATTTACATTTCAGTAATATATGCTGCTGTTCGCTGCAAAATTACACACAAAGTTGTTCGTAAACTCCACAGCGACAGAGCTAGGAAATATATATCGTGTGCCAGGACAAATCGTCTGTTGTCAGGGATATGATAGGAACACGGTCATCCAGAGAAAAGGTCTAGTAAACAACGTCTCTAAAATGCATACCTAAGAGGTACGACCACTTGTACATGCAGTGCGAAACAAATCTCTTCTACTGTGACCTCTTTGCTTTTCTTATTTTGTGAGGAGGTATTATTGAGCAGATAAACAAAAGTCCAGTAAACGTGTGCTCAAAATGTATGGTTCAAATTATGGGCACTTCTTGATTAGAAGTGGTGCGTTTTACAGTAGCTGAGATGAACGAGTGGTGATATCTTAGTATGCACTTTAGATCCAATGATTACTGGAGATTTTTTCTTAATGTGGTCGATACTACAACCGATCAAAACAGTGAAAGGTAAGAGATGGCACTATAAGGGATTTGAACCATAGTATCTAGGATGAAGAATTGCTAGTATCTCTTTAGAGCCCACGTTGACTAGATTTGTTTGCTTCAAGTGATCGTTCCTGTCACGCTCTCGAATACTGACCACCGCTCCTGCGACACCTTCTATGTGATGTCTGAGGAGAGGCACGATGTAAGTAGATAATAATGGGTTGCACTGCTGGAAGATCACGTATTGCAACATGTCATCCATTAACAGACACAGAAGGGGTCTCAGGTTCCGGTTATTTACTCAGTGGCGACAGTTTTAGGTTTTGTGTGTCAGACCGAGGCAACTGGGACACGTACGTGGAAGCTGGACGGAGCACCACTGGAGGTGGAGAACAGCGCAGCGTGCAGCGTGTCAGCTGTTCTCCAGGAGGAGCGCCCAGCGACACGCCCCTCCCCTGCAGGGCCTCACTGAAGGGCCTCTGAGAGTGAGCCCTTCTGGGCTGAGCCCGGAGCCCTGCAGGGCGGAGCGCGGCCTCGCCCCCTGCCCGCCTCTTACCTGACCCAACCGAATCTATGAAAATCGCGCCCAGTGAGATTCGCGCCCGACCAGAAATGTGTGAGATTCGCTCCCTTTGTGTCAGGCTTACCTTCGCCTGGGCCGCCCTAATCACCCTGAACTACCTGCTCCTCGGACACAGGGCCAGCCGAAGTGGCCGAGCGGTTCTAGGCGCTACAGTCTGGAATCGTGCGACCGCTACGGTCGCAGGTTCGAATCCTGCCTCGGGCATGGATGTGTGTCATGTTCTTAGGTTAGTTAGGTTTAAGTAGTTCTAAGTTCTAGGGGACTGATGACCTCAGAAGTTAGTCCCATAGTTCTCAGAGCCATTTTTTGAACCTCGGACACAGGGACCTGCCCCCCTCCCCCGGTACCAGGCACAGCCGCCGATTGTCTGATACACAAACACAGCCTTAGTGCCATGCTGGCTGTAGAAGAGTTCACATCGCGCGATTCGTGCATTTTCGACACAGTAGTTCAGATATGGAATTTTCAACCTCTAATCACGGTAAGCCATTTTCCACTACGAGGGTTGTTCTTACATAGTGAAGAGAACTAAAGAAGATGGAACAGTAACGTGCCGCTGTTCAAGACAGAGAGAAAACCGCTGCTGCGGAGTGCTGAAAACAAAGGATTCGACAGTGCTTTTTTCATTCGAGCATCAATGTGGACCTCCAGGTATCGCTCAGTTGCAAGTAAGGAAGACTTTGAACCACGAGGGCAAGAGACGAAGAGATGTCTATTTAAAAAAATGTATTCAGAGGAGCTGGGTTGGCTGCATAATCGAGGCTATGATTTTGTCACTGATATGCCAGAGCAGCAAACAACGAAGAGAGCTTTGTACTACCAGCGGGCAAAATCACAGGGAAATGAGAGAGATCCACCGACAAGAGAAGAAATTGACTAAAGGCAGATTTAGTAGCTATGAACTTGTGGCAGCAGTTTTCTTTTAAGCGACTACAAACTAGGAGAGAGGATAGTAGTTTTTAGCGGAAGGGCAGGAAGAGAGGCTCTGAGGAGTAAACAAGACTTTTTTTATGGATGGTACGTTCAAGTGCTGCGGCAAACAGTTTTCGCAAATATACACCATTCACGCCCACTTTGGGAGTACAAATAATGAGACAAACGTCTATCCAGTTTCCTTTGCAGTACTGCCAAACAAAAGAAAAGAGACGCAAGTCCGTCTTTTCCGAAATTTGATGGAAAGAATTCCAGAATGGAACCTTCAAACGAGACCGTAGACTTCGAATCAGCTGCGATTTCAGCAATTAAAGTTGTATTTCCGACAGCCGAAGTGCGTGGATGTTATTTCCACATGTAAAAGTGTCTCTGGAGAAAAGTTCAAGAGCTACGACTTATTCGTGAATACAAAGAAAACGAAGAAGTGAGACAACACGTTCGCATGTGTGCTGCACTGGCGTTTCTACGGCCTGAAGATGTATGTGATGGTTGGCTGGAGATACATTCACATGCGCCGGAAATCCCCAAACTTTATGAATTTTTTGACTACTTCGTAGATAGATGGTTGGAAAGTGAAGAAACCACTATCAACCTTTGGAGTTGCTACAAACGGCGCCACCGAACAACCAGCGCTGTAGAAGGTTGGCACCACAAAATCAATAACATGTTTGCTGAACCAAATCGGAAAAGTAACGACGATTTAGGTGTTTGAAAAGAGAATCAGAAAATTCAGCGAGCGCCTTAACGAGGGCAGAACTGAGTATGGAAGGTAAACGGAAAAAAACAGTCTACATGAAACGTGATGAAAGGTTGGGAAAAATAGTAAAAAAATACGAAGAGGATGGTGAGATCAAGGATTGCTTGGAAGTCATATCCTACCTACAGAAACTTGACTGAATTTATCAGAAGATGTATATAGATACAATAGTGTTCAAATGTAAATAGCAACTTATATAAAATAATAAAAATTAAGAAAAATATATATTGACGATGCTTATAAGCTGATTTTAAACACCCCTAAATGACTTTCGCTCTTTTAGCCAGTCCAAAGCCTGGATAAAGTGCGATGGAAGTCAGATAATTTTTAAAATATAGTATATGTGTTTTACAAAACACCGAAACAAAGGCGAACCCTTTTTAGAGTCAACCCTTTTACAACTGTACTTCTCATTCAAGAGTCACCACCCCAATTCGTCGCTACTTTTTATAAATTAAGAGATAAAATTAAGTGACATTAGTAATCGCTAAGTATAGAGTCACTTGATATTTCTGAGTATTCAAGAAGTGTAGTTGTTATAATGAAAATTATATTGATAATGACTGCTGAATGGTACTGCAAATGAAGCAAAAGAATGTAATCTCTTGTATTTACTGCAGTTTGAAGTGGTGTGTGGTAGAAACTTAATTCTCTCTCTCAGTCTCTCTTTCCCTGTCTGACGGCTGCAAACTCCAGCTGGGAAACCTCCAGGCAGCGTCCCTCAGCTCTTTTGTCTGCGGGGCAAGGGGATTGGCGGACCCGTCCTGGACGCTTTCTGGGCGGAATCTCACTGGGCGCGTTCTTCGCTGGGCGCGTTTTCCAGTACACCGACCCAGCCAGCCAGCTGCAGCGGGCGTCCACAGCCCAGCACGAGCTGCCAGCAACGACCTAGAATACTGTTCCCGCCAAGAGAGTCACAGAGCAGAGAGTCCTGTACTCGGGAGCACTGGCCGTGCCTCTTGGTTGAAACCACCCAAGGGAGAGAGAAGGAAGTAACATTACCTGTGTCAAGGTCCGGAACATTCGAAATCACATACACTGAAACGCTAAACAAACAGCTACAGGCATGCGTATCCAAATACAGAGATATGTAAACATGCAGAATATATAAGACGACAAGTCTCTGGCGCAGTCGTTTGATCGGTTCCTGCTGCTACAGTGGCACGTCGTCACGATTTAAGTGAGCCTGAACGTTGTGTTATAGTCGGCGCATGATCCATGACACACAGCATCTCCGAGGTAGCGATGAAGAGGGGTTTTTCCCATACCAGCGTTCCACGAGTGTACCGTGAATATCACGAATCCTGTAAAAAGTCAAATGTCTGACATTACTGCGGCCGGAAAAAGATTCTGCAAGAACGGGACCAACGATGACTGAACAGAATCGTTCAGAGCGACAGAAGTGCAACCCTTCCGCAAATTGCTGCAGATTTGAATGCTGGGCCATCAAAAAGTGTCAGCGTGTGAACCATTTAACGAAACATCATCGGTATGGGCTTTTGGAGTCTAGGGCCCACTCGTGTACTCTCGATGACTGCGTGACACAAAGCTTTACACCTTGCCTCGGGCCCGGGTTCCCGGGTTCGATTCCCGGTGGGATCAGGGATTTTCTCTGCCTCGTGATGACTGGGTGTTGTATGATGTCCTTAGGTTAGTTAGGTTTAAGTAGTTCTAAGTTCTAGGGGACTGATGACCATAGATGTTAAGTCCCATAGTGCTCAGAGCCATTTGAACCCTTTTGAACCTTGCCTCGGCCCGTCAACATTGTCATTGGACTGTTGATGACTGGGAAATGTTCCCTGGTCGGACGAAGGTCGTTTCAAATTGTATCGAGCAGATGGAAATGTACAGCTATGGAGACAACCTCATGAATAGATGGACCCTGCATGTCAGCAGGGGACTGTTCAAGCTCGTGGAGGCTCTGTAATGGTGTGGGGCGTGTGCAGCTGGAGCGATATGGGACCCCCGACACGTCTAGATACGACTCAGACACCTGACATGTACGGTAGCATGCCATCTGATCACCTACATCCATTCGTGTCCGCTGAGCATTCCGACCCATTTGGGCAAATACAGCAGGACAATGTGACACCCCACACGCCAAGGATTGCTGCAGAGTACTCCAGGGACACTCTTCTGAGTTTAAACACTTCCGCTGGCCACCAAACTCCGGAGACATGAACATTATTCAACATATCAGGGACGCCTCGCAACGTTCTGTTCAGAGGAGACCTCCACCCCCTCTTACTCTTCCGGATTTATGGACAGCCCTGCAGGACTCACGGTCTCAGTTCCCTCCAGCACTACTTCAGACGTTCGTCGAGTCCATGCCACGTCGAGTTGCCGCACTTCTGCATCCTCGTGGGGGCCCTACACGATATTAGGCAGGTGTGCCAATTTCCTTTGTTCTTCAGTGTAGAACAGAAAGGAATTACGTTGTTGCTTGTGAATCATGTTCCTTATCAATCGTCAGGTGACTTGCGATTAGCAAACAAACAAGCCAATAGTCAAGAGACGTCCATAACCTTTATCACACCACGCTGCAGATATCTGAAGTACGGCAAGGCGCAATCTTTCTAGAATGTTACGCATGTGATGGATAAACAAATTTCCTGTGGAAAAACTCAAGTGCAGCTGTTGTGCAATTACGGCCTCTTCTTATGTCAAAGAGTATTTGCTCGTAAGTTTTTGTATATAGCAACTGTGGCTGCGAAAGGCACACGAACCGCAATATTAAAGCAAATAAAAATTAAATGTAATAGAAGAGTCTTTAATCTCAGGAAACAAGAAACTTAATACTGTGTTTGAAGAGCAAGCGTCAGATATTTGATTGTAATATATACACGGAGTTTGTTTTAACCTGATCCAACTACACATCTGAAAAACTACGTTTTGTAGAGGAAAATGTTCTAGGTATAATTATCTGCTACGTTGTAAAAATAAATTAATTAATTAGGCAACTTGATCTTTGACTTTGACACAGATAAGAAAGGTACTGCCATTAAGCTCTTTCTGATCTTTTTTTTGCCTAGATGCATTCATTCTAAAACTTTTTATCTGTCTAAGATTAAAATCTGTGAAAAAAATTGATTTTAGATGATTATGTTTTCTTCATGGCTGCTATAATGAGAAAACGGGTTAGGTACAGGACGAGTTGGCGGTCGGAGGTTTCCGTTTCTCCGGTTCTCAGAGAACGCCGGGCAAAGTTGGCGAAAACTGCTACAACTCGCGATGAAGACTCCGTCTCCCTTGGCAGCTAAAGTACTCACAGCCGCCATGAGATTTTCTGGAAACACCTTCAGAATTAGAAGGTTGAACAACAGTGGCAGTGTGGTACCTTCTGAGTAACAAACTGGCCCCTTAGGGAACGCCTTGAACACGCAAGCTGACGGCGAAATACTGCGCGTCGTTCGGACCGTGATAGTAGCAGATTCGCCCAGTATTGTTAAGGGGAATTGGTCGAAAAGTGACATTTTCGGATTATTATCTCTTATTAATATTTGATATCTCCTGAATAATTTGATGCATTACTTGTCGAAAAATTCCAATTGGAAGTGTAGTTTTTATCATTTCAAAATTAATAGTGCGTGTGTAAAATTATCCGGTCGTTCTGCACTGACTTGCCGAAGTGTCGCTATCTCTTGAACTATTCAATCTAGAAGGCTGTGGTTTTCAGCTATTTATTCCTTGAAATTACGTTAATGTTCGTGTTAAGAGGTTGGGTGTACTGTGTAAACAGAAATGGTGGTATAGGACATGCATTTTGTTTGTGGTTGTTGTGTTTCATAAGTTTTGAACTGAAAACATAGTGGTTTGGTGTGTTATTATACCTCTTTTCAACATGACGAAACGAAAGGGTTGTTTTAAGAAGCGACGTTTTCATGGAAATCAGCATATCACAAAATCTGAATCCAGTGTTGATCCTGAAATAGATTTTTCACAGACCCGTGATAAGGACACTCTTACTAGTGCTTCGAAGAGGAAACTTGGAGACCATGAGGATTTATTTATTGGCAAAGATCAAAATAGTTTAGGTTATGTTCTATTAGATTTGAATGTGTTAGGACAAGTTTTGCAAGATGCTGTGTCATGTAAGGTTTGTGGTGGGCAAATTAGCATCTCTGAGGACTCGCCTGCGAGAACTGGACTGGCTAACAAACTTGATATTCAGTGCAAAGTTTGCAGGCTCTCGACATCATTTTGGACTTCTGAAAAGTGCTAGAATGACTTGTTTGAGGGCAATGTTAGATTCCTGTATGGAATGAGATGCATTGGGAAAGGATTGACTGCAGCTGAAGTATTATGTGCTACGCTGAACTTGCCAAACCCACCAACCAGATCAAGTAAGTACGCAGAAGTAATTGGCGAGTGTGTCAAATCTGTTGCTGTTGCTTCTATGAAAGCTGCTGCTAAAGAAGCAGTAGAATTAAATAACACAACAGACTTATCTGTGGCAGTTGATGGCACATGGCAGAAGAGAGGTCAGACATCAAAAAATGCAGTTGCAACTGTCACTAGTGTTGACACAGGTAAAGTTTTGGACATTGAAGTGCTAACTAAATACTGTCGTCAGTGTAGATCAGTTGATGAAACAAGTGAAGACATAAAACAAATTGTGCTAAGAATTATGAGGGAACTAGTGGGGGTATGGAGGCTGCTGCAGTTGTTTCTGTGTTCAGACGTTCACAACAGGAGAGAGGTGTGTGCTACACTGAGTACTTGGGGGATGGTGATTCAAAAGCTTACAAATCAGTAGTGGAAAGCCAACCTTACGGTAATAAGCAGATTGTTAAGATTGAATGTGTGGGCCACGTTCAAAAACGGGTGGGAACACGTCTCCGAAAACTGAAGCTGACAAAAGGAAAAGAGAAGTTATCAGATGGAAAGACTCTAAATGGTAAAGGAAGACTTACAGACAAAAACACTGATGAACTCCAGCATTGTTATGGAATGGCAATAAGAAACAATACACATGACCTACAAGGGATGCAACGAGCAGTGTGGGCTACATTCTGCCACAAATCTTCTACAGATGATACACCTGTACATGGTCTTTGTCCACCTGGTGCTGATTCATGGTGCAAGTACCGCAAAGCTCTGGCAGCGGGTAGCGAGGAACAATTTAGGCACAAAAATAACATACCATCTGCAGTGATGGAAGCTATTAAACCAATATATAGAGAATTAGCTCATCCTGACCTTCTTTCCAAATGTCTCCATGGTCGAACATAAAACCCTAATGAGTCTTCCAATAATGCAATTTGGACCCGCATACCAAAAAAATGTAGGAAGGAAAACTCTATGCTTGGGTGTTTGTGATGCTGTGATAACGTTTAATGATGGTATAAAGCGGAGAATTGGGGTACTAGAGGAACTTGGTATCACTGCAGGTGCCAACACACTGCAAGCCTTTCAGCGAATGGATCGACTTAGGATCATGAAACCCCAGCGTGCTGCAGAAGAAATGACTAAAGAAGCAAGAGGCAGGAAAAGAAGGAAGCTTCCAGGTTTGCAGGATAGTCAAGAACAGGATCCAAATAATGCTGATTGAGGGCCTGGCTGTTTCTAGAAGCTGGCATGCCTCCATGTATAAGTTAATATCAAATAAAATGTTTGAACTTGATTTGCCAGAAACGATATTTTTAACCCATTATATCAGGAACTATTACAGATACATATCTCTAATTTTGCGCTATGTTACCACTTAGTACACTGCACCTACTGAACCTCCCGAAACATCTCTACCTCTAACGGTTTTTTACTTACGGAAGAAAAAGTGGACTTTTAAAAGAAAATATGGAAGAACATTTTTTAAAAATCATAACTATCTAATTATTTCTCTGTACATTTTGATTTTGGTTTAGTAATCAGAAAAGGAGTGATACTATATATCCCAAAAATTTCAGATCTCTATCTCTTACAGGTACTGAGATAATGGGTCATCAATACTGCAAATTTAACACTGTGCGTATAGGACGTACGTACTCCCCATAATCCGCGAAGAAATCACTATGCACCGTATTGTTAAACACACTAATAGTTTTTATGAAGGTCCGGCGATCCAACACCGAATAGAAGTTCGTGTACGATATTTACCTTATTTTTCATAATACAAATTTTTTATTCTTGATAATTGCAATTACAAGTTGACCTCTGCGCTCCAAAATACGAATATATGCAAATTTATCTGACATAAAACAACGCAATGTGCAATCGCCATTCCTTATCTCCAACAATTGCAAAAAAAAAAACTACGTACTTTTTTCACAGCAAAGAACGTTGTTGCAACAGCAAAGTGCGTTATCGTCTCAGTTACGGTGGCTCATCATCGTAATATTACATTCCGTGGAGACGTTACATAGGTACACTCTTACTGTCAGTGAGCAGGCCACCTGCCTGTGCTGCAACTAGCCACCTCAAAAACACCCAATCCTGCAGGGGCAGTGTTAACTTTGCATTCCCTAATGTGACCACTTCCCCTAACCCTTCCACCAAATTTCCCCCCCTGTCTAACCCCCCCCAACAATTTTTATTGTATATACGGATTCTGCGTCAGAAATACGTAAAGTTTACGTCGTAGATGGCACTCTAATTAACAGATATCTACTGAGTCTGTTTTCGCAAATAACGACAGACGCATTTGCTTCTACAGGGTTTTCATAATTTTTTAACGATTGAAAATACACTACGGCCGCTCCAGGATACATTGCTAACTATGTCCCGTCACGTGGTGTGCGGAAGAAAGTAGAACCCTAGATATCGCGACCTCTTGTGGAGACCTTCTGCATGCTCCTTCCACATTTCGGCTTTCCCTTCTTTTCTTAGGCCAGGTTTTCCATCGGAGCTCTTGGTATTCATACAGCTGTTTCTGTTTTCTCTCCACAGGCCTCTTTAATTTTACTGTAGGCGGTATCTGTCTTTCTCTAGCGATGTATGCTCCTAAACCCTTGCAAGTAGTTTAATTGTCAGAAATATCAATGGATACCCATATTATTTACATTGTATAATCCTATTTGCATCATTAAAGCAAATTTCGAAGATAGATGGCAAACGTCAGAACACAAAGGTTTTTATTTACCACGTAAATACACTGAAATGAAAAAGAAACTGGCATAGGGATGCGTATTCAGATACAGTGACATGTAAACGGGCAGAAAGCGGCGATACGGTCGGCAACGCCTGTATAAGACAACAAGTGTCTGGCACAGTTGTTACATCGGTTACTGCAGTCACAATGGCAGGTTATCAAGATTTTAAGTCAGTTTGAACGTGGTGTTATAGACGGCGGACAAGCGATGGGATACAGCATCTCCGAGGTAGCGATGAAGAGGGGATTTTCCCGTAGGACCATTTCACAAGTGTACCGTGAGTATCAGGAGTCCGGTAAATCATCAAATCTCCAACATGGCTGCGGCCGGAAAAAAATCATGCATGAACGAGACCAACGACACTGAAGAGAATTGTTCAGCGTCACAAAAGAGCAACTCTTCCACAAATTGTTGCAGATTTCAATGCTGGGCCATCAACAAGTGCCAGCATGTGAACCATTCAACAAAACATCATCGATATGGGCTTTCGGAGCCGAAGGCCCACTCCTGTACCATTCACGACACCACGACACAAAGCCTTATGCCTCGCCTGCGACCGTCAACACCGACAATGCATTGTTGTGACTGGAAACATGTGGCCTGGTTGCACGAGTCTGGTTTCAAATTGTATCGAGCGGATGGACGCGTATGGGTATGGACACAACCTCATGAATTCGTGGACCCTGCATGTCAGCCGGGGACTGTTCAAGCTGGTGGACGCTGAGTAATGGTGTGGGGCGACGGCAGTTGTATCGTTCAAATGGCTCTGAGCACTATGGAACTTAACATCTGAGGTCATCAGTCCCCTAGAACTTAGAACTACTTAAACCTAACTAACCTAAGGACATCACACACATCCGTGCCCGAGGCAGGATTCGAACCTGCGACCGTAGCGGTCGCGCGGTTCTGGACTGTAGCTCCTAGAACCGCTAGGCCACTCCAGTCGGCTTAGTTGTATGGTTCCCTTAAACGTCTAGATACGACTCTGACTAGTGACACGTACGTAAGCATCCTCTATGAGCACCTACATCCATTCGTGTCCGCTGTTCATTCCGACGGACTTGGGCAATTCCAGCGGGACAATGTGACACCCCACACGTCCAGAATTGCTGCAGAGTGATTCCAGGAACACTCTGTTCAATTTAAATACTTCCGCTGGCCACCATACTCGCGAGGTATGAACATTGTTCAGGATATTTGGGATTCCTTGCAACGTGTCGTTCAGAAAAGATTTCCAGCCACTCGAACTATTACAGATTTATGGACAGCTCTGCAGGTTTCACAGTGTGAATTCTCTCCAGCACTACTTCAGATGATATTCGAATCCATAACACATCGCGCTGCAGCACTTCTGGGTGCTTGCGGGGGCCCTACACGATATTAGGCAGGTGTACCAGTTCCTTTGGCTCTTCAGTGTAGAACAGAAAGGAATTACGTAGTTGCCTGCGAATCATGTTCCTTACCAGTCGCCAGGTAACTTGCGTGATTAGCAGAACAACAAGCCAACATTCAAGAGATGTCCATAACCTTTATCACACCACGTTGTAGATATCTGAAGTAAGGGCAAGGTGCAATCGTAGTAGAATGTTGCGCATGCGTGTAACAAAAAGATTTCCTGTGGAAAAACAAAAGTGCACCTTTCGTGCAATTACAGCCCCTTTTTTCCTCAAAGATTATTTGTTCGTAAGTTTTTATCTATAGTAAATGTGGTTGAAAGAGGTAGACTGTCCGTAATATTAAAGTAAATAATGATTAAATGTAACCGAACAATGGTTACTCTCAGGAAATAAAAAAAACTTTATTGTGTGTTTGAAGAGCAAGTGTCAATCATTTGATTTTATTACATACATGGAACTTGTTTCAACTTGAGACAACTATGTATCTCAGAAATGACATGTTGTACGAGAAAATGTTCCAGGTGAAAAGCTGGTATTAGTAAAGGGGCTATCTGTCGGTGGCACAAACTAGCCACCTCCTAACCACCCCTCCTGCATGGGGAATGTCAACTTTGCATTTCCAAATGTGACACGTCGCCGTACCACTTCCTCCAATTTTTATTTTATATGCGGATTCTACGTTAAAATATAGGTAAAGTTTACTCAAACGATTGCTTTCCGCCTAACATAGACGGCGCTCTAATCGACAAATACCAACTGAGCCTGTTTTCTCAAATAACGTCCAACGCATTTGCTTCTACAGAGTGTTTCACAATGTTCTGAAAATTTAAAATAAACCACGGCCACTCCAGGATACATTGTTAACTATGTTCCGTCACATGACGTGCCAAAGATAGTAGAACCGTGAATACCGCGAGCTCTTGTAGAGACCTCCTGCATACTCCTCCCACATTTCACCTTCACCTTCTTGTCTTAGGACAGGTTTTCCATCAGAGCTCTTGATATGCATACAACTGCTTCTTTATTCTCCAAAGGCCTCTTTAGTTTTCCTGTAGGCGGTATCTGTCTTTCCCTAGTGATGTATGCTTCTAAATCCTTATAAGTAGCTTATTTGCTAGAAATATAAATGGTTAACCATATTATTTATACTGTACAATCATACTGGCAACATTAAAACAAATTTCGAATATAGGTATCAACAGTCAGAACACGAAGGTTTCTATTTACCACGTAAATAAATCGTAGAATGAAATGCGTCGGTTCTTAATTGCAGGAACAGACACACTTGATATTTTTCGACTACAGCGCCATCGACGACGAATGAGAATCAATGATTTGAGTAAACAGTACGTATATTCTGAAGTAGAATCCGAATACGCAGTTGAGAAGCGGGGTTCCCGTAGTGGGCGCCGATTAGAGTTGGCTTAGACCGGGGAGCGGCAAAGCTAACCCCCACTCTGTCCGCGGCCCGCTTTACACGTCTGTTCTGCGGGTAGCCCAAGATGCAGGCGCTCGCCTTCGACACATCAAGTAATGAGGTCGTAGTGGTCGAAGGAAGTGCGATCACCACACGGTGTTCAGACGTGTTGCAGACGCTCCTGATCCACACGTTTCGCAGTCGTAGACTTTGATTCCAACAAGACATCGCGACATGCCACACATCTGACGAAATCTTGCGAGTTCCCCGTGAAGCGTTTGGTAACCACATTACTCCCAAACACTCTTGCCTCTAACAGCCGCCTCTTTCGCCTGATTTGACTGAGCCAGACTGTTACCTTCTTTGAAGGCGAGAGCGTACTCCGACGGGCCAAGAAACTCGCAACAGTTAATTGTTCGAATTCACGATGAGAATTCCGGAATTCCTTCAGCAATCTCGTATGAAATATGGGTTAAAAAGCTGAGTGAAATGGGTCGAGTATTGTATAGCTGCGAATGTAGCATTTCATAAGGAAAGTTGCATCATGTGTAGAATGTTAATCTGTTTCGCGTTGCTGAAATTTGAAATTGTCAAAACATTGTGATTTACCCTGTACATTTCATTTACGGTGTAAGTGTAAACCCTTGCCCTCCAACGGCTGATATTTAGGTTAGACATTTTCGTTAGTGTTGCAGATCTGTTTGTACAGTACAATATACTTGTTGTTGTTGTGGTCTTCAGTCCTGGGACTGGTTTGATGCAGCTCTCCATGCTAATCTATCCTGTGCAAGCTCCTTCATCTCCCAGTACCTACTGCAACCTACATCCTTCTGAATCTATTTAGTGTATTCATCTCTTGGTCTCCCTCTATGATTTTTACAATCCACGCTGCTCTCCAATGCTAAAATTGTGATCCCTTGATGCCTCAGGATATGTCCTACCAACCGATCCCTTCTTCTAGTTAAGTTGTGCCACAAACTTCTCTTCTCCCTAATCCTATTCAATACCTCCTCATTTGTTACGTGATCTACCCACCTAATCTTCAACATTCTTCTGTAGCACCACATTTCGAAAGCTTCTATTCTCTTCTCGTCCAAACTATTTATTGTCCATGTTTCACTTCCATACATGGCTACACACCATAAAAATACTTTCAGAAACGACTTCCTGACATTTAAGTCTATACTCGATGTTAACAAATTTCTCTTCTTCAGAAACGCTTTTCTTGCCATTGCCAGTCTACATTATATATACTTTCTACTTCGACCATCATCAGTTATTTTGTTCCCCAAATAGCAAAACTCCTTTACTACTTTAAGTGTCTCAGTTCCTAATCTAATTCCCTCAGCATCACCCGACTTAATTCGACTACATTCCATTATCCTCGTTTTGCTTCTGTTGATGTTCATCTTATATCCTCCTTTCAAGACACTGTCCATTCCGTTCAACAGCTCTTCCAAGTCCTTTGCTGTCTCTGACAGAATTACAATGTCATCGGCGAACCTCAAAGTTTTTATTTCTTCTCCATGGATTTTAATACCTACTCCAAATTTTTCTTTTGTTTCCTTTACTGCTTGCTCAATATACAGATTGAATAACATCGGGGACAGGCTACAACCCTATCTCACTCCCTTCCCAACCACTGCTTCCCTTTCATGCCCCTCGACTCTTATAACTGCCATCTGGTTTCTGTACAAATTGTAAATAGCCTTTTGCTCCCTGTATTTTACCCCTGCCACCTTTAGAATTTGAAAGAGAGTATTCCAGTCAACATTGTCAAAAGCTTTCTCTAAGTCTACAAATGCTAGAAACGTAGGTTTGCCTTTCGTTAATCTTTCTTCTAAGATAAGTCGTAAGATCAGTATTGCCTCACGTATTCCAATATTTCTACGGAATCCAAACTGATCTTCCCCGAGGTCTGCTTCTACTAGTTTTTCCATTCGTCTGTAAAGAATTCGCGTTAGTATTTTGCAGCTGTGACTTATTAAACTGATAGTTCGGTAATTTTCACATCTGTCAACACCTGCTTTCTTTGGGATTGGAATTATTATATTCTTCTTGAAGTCTGAGGGTATTTCGCCTGACTCGTACATCTTGCTCACCAGATGGTAGAGTTTTGTCAAGACTGGCTCTCCCAAGGCCGTCAGTAGTTCTAATGGAACGTTGTCTTCTCCCGGGGCCTTGTTTCGACTCATGTCTTTCAGTGCTCTGTCAAACTGTTCACGCAGTATCGTATCTCCCATTTCATCTTCATCTACATCCTCTTCCATTTCCATAATATTGTCCTCAAGAACATGGCCCTTGTATAGACCCTCTATATACTCCTTCCACCTTTATGTTTTCGCCTCTTTGCTTAGAACTGGGTTTCCATCTGTGCTCTTGATATTAATACAAGTGGCTCTCTTTTCTCCAAAGGTCTCTCTAATTTTCCTGTAGGCTGTATCTATCTTATCCCTAGTGAGATAAGCCTCTACATCCTTACATTTGTCCTCTAGCCATGCCTCCTTAGGCATTTTGCACTTCCTGTCGGTCTCATTTTTGAGACGTTTGTACTCCTTTTTGCCTGCTTCATTTACTGCATTTTTATATTTTCTCCTTTCATCAATTAAATTCAATATTTCTTCTGTTACCCAAGGATTTCTACTAGCCCTCGACTTTTTATCTACTTGATCCTCTGCTGCCTTCACTACTTCATCCATCAGAGCTACCCATTAGTCTTCTACTGTATTTCTTTCCCCCATTCCTGTCAATTGTTCCCTTATGCTGTTCCTGAAACTCTGTACAACCTTTGGTTTAGTCAGTTTATCCAGGTCCCATCTCCTTAAATTCCCACCTTTTTTCAGTTTCTTCAGTTTTAATCTACAGTTCATAACCAATAGATTGTGGTCAGATTCCACATCTGCCCCTGGAAATGTCCTACAATTTAAAACCTGGTTCCTAAATCTCTGTGTTACCATTATATAATCTATTTGGAAACTGTCAGTATCTCCAGGCTTCTTCCATGTATACAACCGTCTTTTATGATTCTTGAACCAAGTGGTAGCTGTGATTAATTTGTGCTCTGTGCAAAATTCTACCTGGCGGCTTCCTCTTGCATTTCTTAGCCCCAATCCATATCCACCTACTATGTTTCCTTCTCTCCCTTTTCCTACTGTCGAATTCCTGTCACCCATGACTGTTAAATTTTCGCCTCCCTTCACTACCTGAATAATTTCTTTTATCTCATCATACATTTCTTCAACATCTGCTTGCACTACTTGTACTACTGTAGTAGGCATGGGCTTCGTGTCTATCTTGGCCACTATAATACGTTCACTATGCTGTTTGTAGTAGCTTACCCGCACTCCTATTTTTTTATTCATTATGAAACCTATTCCTGGATTACCTCTATTTGATTTTGTATTTATAACCCTGTATTCACCTGACCAGAAGTCTTGTTCCTCCTGCCACCGAACTTCACTAATTCCCACTATATCTAACTTTAACCTATCCATTTCCCTTTTTAAATTTTCTAACCTACCTGCCCAATTAAGGGATCTGACATTCCACGCTCCGATCCGTAGAAAGCCAGTTTTCTTTTTCCTGATAACGACGTCCTCTTGAGTAGTCCCCGCCCGGAGATCCGTATGGGGGACTATTTTACCTCCGGAATATTTTACCCAAGAGGACGCCATCATCATTTAGCCATACAGTAAAGCTGCATGCCCTCGGGAAAAATTAGTCGTTTCAATGTTTGTTTAGAAACACGTTTAGCGTGATCCAGAAAAACGACGTGGATGTGGTAGTTTTCTGTTCCCATGTGGATGCTTAATTTCGGTGAGTCGCCTTGCCTGTCCCCAATGCGGCGCCTGACTTCTGTGAGCATCCGTGCCAGATGCGCCAGCCGCCGTCGCTTCACCCACGTTTCGCCACAACACAGCGGCTGCGGTTTGTATTCCACCGGTAGCCGCGTGGCGGTCAGCGTGCGGGTGACGCACCGGAGTCAGCGACTGTGATGCGGTGTTCGAGGGTGGCCACCGAAGTCGAGCATTCTGGTGGTCTCAGTACAGTCAGCCCCGTAGCAACAGAAAGCTGCGTCACCACACAAGTAGCTTGTTGCTGTTGTGGTCTTCGGTGTGAAGACTGGTTTGATACAGCTCCACATGCTACTCTATACGGGGCAAGACTCTGAATAATTACTGCAGCTTACATCCAACTGCCTCTGCTTACTGTATTCACCTCTTGTTTTCCCTCTGCGATGTTTAACCCCAACCTCAAAGCATTTAATTCTTCTCTCTCGACTTTAATTCCCACCCTAAATTTATGTTTCGTATCAATTACTCCTTTCTCAGCGTAGAAATTGAATAACATCGGGGATACGCTACAACCCTGTCTCAAGCCATTCACAACTACAGCTTCCCTTTTCATGCACCTCGGTTTGTAAACTACCCTCTGATTTCTGTACAAGTTGTAAACAGCCTTTCGATCGCTATATTTTACCACTGATGGCTTCATAATTCCAAAGAAAATATCCCAGTCGACACTGCAAGAAACTTTCTCTAAGTCTACAAATACCATAAAGGTAAGCGTGCCCTTTCTTCTAACATAAGTTGTAGGGTCCGTATTGCCTCCAGTGTTCCCATACTCCTCCGGAATCCAGACTGATCTTCCCCGAGATCTGCTTCAGCCAGTTTTTCCATTCTACTCTAAAGAATAAGGTGTTAGTATTTTGCAGGTATGACTTTTTGTTATATTGCCTTCAATACACCTCATTTGTAGAGGCCCTCTATATACTCCTTCAGCTTTACGTTCTTTCCTTAGGACTGGTTTCCATCTGAGCTCTTGATATTCATACAGCTGCTTCTTTTCGCTTCAAAGCCGTCGTTAATTTTCCTGTGGGTGGTATCGATCTTTCCGTTGGTGATGTATGCTTTTAAATCCTTACAAGTAGATTATTTGCGAGAAATATAAATGGCTAGACATATTATTTACACTGTATAATCATATTTGAATCATTAAAGCAAATTTCGAACATAAATGTCAACCTTCACAACAGAAAGCTTTTTATTTACTACATAAATAAAATGTAGGATCAAATGGGTCAGTTGTTAACTGCAAGAACATGGACACTTCATATTTGGTGACTTTATCACCATCTATGACGAATGAGGAACAGTACGTACATTCAGGTGTAGAATCCAAATACGCAGTTGAGAAGCAGAGTTCTCATTTGAAAATACATGCAGGAGGGATGGTTAGCATAGACAGATGTCGCCTTTACTAATATTAACCTTTCAACTACAACATTGGTTTAGTACGATACTCAACTCAGGAGGTAAAGGTGTAGTGCCGAAAAAGTAAATGCATAGTAATAAAGGCTTACATGTCCTCATAGGCAGTACCGTGAATCGTGGTACAGTCACGGTCATATTTGAACTGCTTCTGTCGTACAGTAAAGTACTTTTTGAATTTGCCACCTGGGAGGGAGGTATGGTACTTTTTGAATTTGCCACCGCCGCTATCTTGGAATTGGGGTGGGAACCCTATCAGTGTGTCTGTGATGTCACAGGCCTAACAGTGCTTGCGTCATCAGCTGACATCATTTCCTACATCTTGGATTACGTCACGGGATGGACGACAGACCCTCTCGTGGTGGTACTGTGTACTAAGTCAGTTGGGCTCTGGACCTCATGGCAAACACCCACACTGGATGGCGTTAGTGGCTCAAATTGTTTAAATAAAGACTGGTGCACGATTTCAACAGCTGACGATTAACATGCATTTTTGCAGAGTCTTTTAGTGGTTTGCATGTCTGTAAGCTGTGTGGCGCGACCCCAAACATGTCAGATCGTGTGTTCTGTATCACTGTGTTAAATATACTCCATACCTAAATAAATTGTTCCAAAATAAATAAAGTACACTCCTTCCTTATTCTCTCCAACAGACCAGTGCAGGCTGAGTCCTTTTCTCACCAATCGCTAGGAAGAGGTGTCGGTTGGGTGACTTAGGTCAGTGGAGGTAGCCCAAATTACCTTTCTTTCCTGGCATTTTCTTAGGTGTTATGCATTGGCCTGTTGGAATTTGAACTTCCCGCCATTTTTCTTGGGGAGAGGAGGGGGTTAGCTTAGAGGAGGTAGCCCAATTGACCTTCTTCCAGGCAAAATTCAAACTCCCCACCCACCAAAATCCGCCATCTTGGATTATGTCACAGCCGCCATCTTGGATGACGTCATGCGCTGTTGAGAATTCTACATGACGCTATCTTGGATGACGTTATCACCGCCATCTTGGGTATGTCTGGGAACAATGTGAAGTCGGACTGTACTGGTTTTGCCCCAATACTCACGTCACCCACCTGTATTAACGTTAGTTCTTTGCACCAGTCCGCCACATTACGTAATTACTGCAAACAATTTGCTAGCAGCCTCTATGGTGCTGTGTTCAACCAGTGCAAACCGCACCATACTCAAATTAGTGCCACATGAGCTGTTTGTTCAGAATGTATCTTCGCTTGTGACCTCACACTCAATTCACTTCTGTGCCTGCACTGCACAAGTACTTTTCGTGCTTAATTGCAACGTCACATTGGTAGCAGTGCATACACCACATCATGCTCACACCATCTGCAGCCGTCTTGCCAGGTCACCTTCAAAGAAAGAGAATTAGAGAACCACCTAAAATCATTCCTTCCCCACACACCTGCATGCTCCTCTTACAAAACAAACTACCATCTCTCGGAGAGTTATACTCAATCGCATGAGACATGGAGCTAACAGTGGATATATACAGCAATTTTCCAAAGTGCACTTTTGCGTCTCTGTAGGCGTTTTGGAAGCAGACCACATGTAACACTCATTTCCCTGTCTGCTGTGATAGAATTAGACTTGGCGTCCCCGTGCGTGCATGTGTGACTAAAGTGGCAGACTGCATTCTGAACAAGAGCTTCTGTGGCCCTCATGTGGCGGCGTTACAGACGGAAGGGATGGGGCCCCTCCACGCCCGCACCAACGTGGTGACCAAACCAAAAGTTCTACTGTCACCTCCGTAAACATGTTAGTTATCTAGTAGGTGGATCACAGGATGCTGCGCTGTGATGTTGTCCGTGCGTCTGGGTAAGGCTACGCTTTAACACGGTCCATCAGGTGATAGAAAGTGGACGAAACGCGAGTGAGGGTAGCGATTTGAAGAGCAGAGGGAAAAAAGTGCCATAGCTCGTGCCGTGGGAAAAAACCTCTGCGACTGTGGGATAGGTAGTAAGAGCAGTAGTGGCTTACTAGCTGCGATAGCTCATGCAAGACTGGGTTAGTTAGTATAGGTATCATGCATCATTACCGTGACAAGCGATGGCGATGTGTCCTAGTTGCTGCAGCTGCCACATTCCTGGAACAATCAAGATCGTTATACAGTAGTGGGAGATCGACCATAGATCATCTCACTGTGTGGGGGATGTGTGGAGCTTGTTTGCATGCAGTGTACGGTACGGCTTCCCTGTGTGGTGCCAGTTATTCGTCAGTGTATTTCAGCTGGATATCTAGTAATGGCGTCTGATTAACAGTGGCCCGCCTGTGCCGTTATGTTTCCGTATGCTTGGCCATAGATGTTAGGTCCTTACAAGTATGTCTTTTGGTCTTTTATGTTTCCATCTAAGGTTGTGGTCGTAGTTCCCCAGATTCAGAATAAACGGGTTCTGCTAATGTCTGGAGTTTCTGTGTAGTCTTGTGGTGAGTTTGTGGATTACCTCCGTGAGAGTCTCAAGTCGGTATTCCCGGTGAAGGTCCGCGATGCGTGTGTATCGTGGAGCATTGCTTATGATTTTGAGTACTTTGTTTTGTATGAGCTGCAGACGGCGCAGGCGTGTAGGCGCAGCGTATCCCCAGACAGGAGCTGCGTACGTCATCAGGGGTCGGACAAGTGTCATGTACATGGACCTCGACACCCTTCTGTTCAGTGTGCTACGCCTGTTGAGCATAGGATAGAGCTGTTTGAGCCTCGTGCTAGCTCGGTTGGTCATGTGTTGTGTGTGGTCCCCCCAGAGTAATTTCCGGTCCAGCCAGACACCGAGGTATTTGACTTTCTCGCGGAAACCTATTGGACGTGCATGTAGAGTTATTGGTCTGCAGTAGCGGTGTTTGCGCAGTTGCTTCGGTCTTCTAGTGAACAGAATGGCTTCGCACTTGTCGACGTTTACTCTAACACGCCATTTCTCCAACCGAGGCTCGACCACTCTGAGTGCAGTCTGTAGGCGTGATGTAGTGTTTGATGGTTTCCAATCTTGCGCAAGGATGGCTGTGTCATCCGCGTAGATTGCCATCATTGTGTTGTGTGTGGTTGGGAGATCGTTTATGTAGAGGTTAAACAGTAGGGGCCCTAGGATGCTTCCCTGGGGTACTCCCGAGTGTATACCGTGTCGTGTTGATTGTTTTCCCTGCACGTCAGTGTTGAAACTCCTGTCTGTGAGGTATGAGTGTATTAGATGCAGCAGCCCGTCAGGGAATCCCGCGTCGCTGAGTTTGCGGATGAGGCCGTTGTGCCATAGGCGGTCGAAAGCCTTTTCGATGTCCAGGAACACTGCCCCTGTAGCTTTGTTTATGTTGAAGCCATGTGTTATATGTTTAACGACCAGTAGGAGTTGTTGTGTTGTGGAGTGGTGATTCCTGAAGCCGAATTGCTCCGGTCTCAGGATGTCATTTGTTATGCAGTGCCTAGTGATGCGTTTGAGAATCACCTTCTCAACAACCTTACTGAGCGAGCTCAGAAGGCTGATGGGTCGGTAATTTGTTGGGAGGCTGTGGTCTTTCCCCGGCTTCCTGAACATCCGGACCCTGGCCGTCTTCCAAAAGGCGGGGAAGTGTTGGTGTTTCAGTATGGCATTCGCTACGTGTGTTAGGTACTCAGTTGCTTTATCCGTGAACTCCTGGAGGACACGGTTTTGAATGCCATCATGACCAGGGGCTTTCCTAGCAGCGGAATGCATTATAGCCCAGGAGACTTCGGCTGTGCTAGCATGTCGAATGTCATCGCGCGATGGTTGGAATAGAATGCGTGTAACCTCTTGGTCAGTAGCAAGTGTGAACGCTGGATCTGATGGTACCAGGTTCGGTGTGAATGACGCTGCGAGTGTTGGGGCCATTCTGCTTTCTCTTCCGCAGAGTATGCAGGTCCGTCAGGCCCTTGAAGCGTTGGGGTGTATATTTTCTCCCTGGTGAAGTGTCGGGCTAGTTGCCACACGCCAGGTCGTGTGGTGTCCAGCCCTTCGAGTATTTGGTTCCACTGTTGTGTTTGTATTTTATCGTGTATGATGCCCTGTAGTCTGTTAATGTGCCGTTTGAAGTACGGGCGCCTGGTGTGCTGTCATTGTCTCCTGAGGCGATTCCTCATTGAGATTAGGCCCAGGATTTCCTGGGGCAGGGCCGCACTGCGTTGTTGTGAGGTGCGATCAGGTATGGTGCCTGCCATTGCGTCCCGGACGGCGTTGGTGAGGGTTTCTACTGCCTCGTCAATTTGTGCTGTTTCGTTAATTTCGTGTATAGGTGGGATGTGGCTATCAAGCGTTTGCTTGAACAATGTCCAATTCGCACGCCCGTAGTCCAACATCTTGCGTTGTTCCGTGTGCTGCAGTGTTTCCTCAATGTATAGTATTACAGGTTGGTGGTTTGAGGGCAGATCGTTTTCAACAGCGGCGTTGAGTGTCGCTGTAATGCCCTTGATAAGGGCCATGTCTATCAAGTCTGGCCTGTGTCCCCTCTGATAGGGAATGTGCGTCGGTTCTGTCGGCGCTAGTATAATGTAGTTTCTGCCTAGTGAATGCTCGTACAGTTTATTGCCGTTGGTATTTCGTATGCATGAATTCCATTCTGGGTGTTTTGCGTTCAGATCTCCAGCGACTATTACTCGCGATGAAATGTTGAGTAATGTGCTGATATCGCGTGTTGAGATGCCTAGAGGGCTGTTGTATACCGATATCAGTGTGGTGTAGGCTCCGTTGAACTTGACTCTGACGGCCGTAGCCTCGATTTTTTCCAGTTCAGGGAGCTCTATGTTTGTGTGTTCAATGTCTTTGTGTATGACGATTGCAGTTCCACCTGCCACGGCGTCGTCCGGTCGGTCGGTACGATAGACACAGTAGCCTGGAAAGTTTAATTGTTTGTGCGGTTTAAGTTTAGTCTCGCGCAGTAGCGCGACAAGGATTCCCTTGCGCTCCATGAACGCGGCAAATTCTGCCCTTTTGTTGTGGATCGAGTCTGCATTCCAGAACAGGATCTGTGATAGTGTGTGCAGGTCTGCGTTATGGGCCGGGTGTGGCATATTATTCATGTAAGAGTGTGAAAGAGTGTTGTGATGGCAGTGTGTATGACAGCCCAGTATTGCCCAGGTTCGGCGCTCATGAGCTGGGTGATGAGTGTAGTGACGGCCATCAGCACCTTGGTATGGATTTGAACGGTCGTGTGTCGGGGGAATAGTGTTTCCAGTATTCCCCCAGGTGGTGTGTTGGTGTTGGGTGTGGCAGCCTGAGGTGCTGTTGTGGGGTTAGCGGCCGCTTGTGCGGGTATTGGTGTGTTGTTAGGAGCGGCATTCGTGCTTTGTGACAGAGGTTGTGGCGCCTGTGTTACTTCTGTGGTGAGGGGGATGGTAGTGTGAGTTACAGTCTCGGTGTCTTGTTGACTGTTTTCCTGTGTGCTGCTGTTCTGTTGTTGCTGCGTGGCCTGTTGTGGTGATTTCGTGTTCCCCGCCCTGTGTTTGCGTGTACGTCTATTCCTCCTCTGGGCTTGGGGTTCGGGGGGTTCTTGTGTGGATGTGTTTTCCTGTAAATGGTGCGTTTCTTCGCAGCACGTGATTTCTGGGAGTGGGGTCGTGTTGTTTGGGGGCATAGGTGTTGGTACCGATGCTTGTTGGGTTTCAGGTGTTGCCTGCGCCCCGGCTGTCTGTGCGGCCCAGCTGTGGCGGAGCGGCCAGGCGTGTGGCGGCGTGCGGCGCAGTCCAGCCTCTCGGCGAGAACACCAGAGACAGGCGAGGCTGGCAGCCGGCCTCCACTGGGGTACTTGGAAGCTGCGGCTGTCGTTCTGCTCGCTTTTGTGTGGCTTGTAGCGAAACTCATGACGGAACTGCTCCTGTTTAATACATTGTCTTACTTTAACAATTAGGATCGATATGAACGTCAGGGATGGCGAATAGTTTGTTAAATTAGTGCGTCGAGTGTTTAATAATTTGTTACTCGTTATTTATCGCCTTGTTTCAGTCGTTTAACCGCTGATACCTTGAGCGAGAATACCGTGCAACGAACGGAAAATAGCGCCACATTCAGTCCGGCAGTGTTTCGATGTACCATTGTCGATTTCTGCAGATTTCTCGTACCACAGTGGTTGGAAACGAAAACCACACGTTCCTGGTTACGTCACTGCAACGAAATAACCAATGTTCGTAGAGGACGCAAGTTGTAAGTAGGCTGTTTATGTTTTCTTATTGGCAACGTCACGTAGCGCTCTATATGAAAATCACTGGCTGTGCTGTGTGCAGTGTTGTGTTGGGCAGCGGCAGCTGGATGTGAACAGCGCATAGCGTTGGGCAGTTGGAGGTGAGCCGCCAGCAGTGGTGGATGTGGGGAGAGAGATGGCGGAAGTTTTGAAATTGAACTGCTATATATATTATGATTATTAAGGTAAATACAGTGTTTGTTCTCTATTAAAATCTTTCATTTGCTAACTATCCCTATCAGTAGTTAGTGACTTCTGTAGTTTGAATCTTTTATTTATCTGGCAATAATGGCGCTCGCTGTATTGCAGTAGTTCGAGTAATGAAGATTTTTGTGAGGTAAGTTATTTGTGAAAGGTATAGTTTAATGTTACTCAGGGCCATTCTTTTGCAGGGATCTTTGATAGTCAGATTGCGTTGCGCTAAAAATATTGTGTGTCAGTTTAAGCATAGTCTTGTACAATTGTTCTAAGGGGACGTTTCATATGTCGACCCTTAGCCGAGGATACCTCACTGGAATCTTCTGATTTTTTCTTGTAGTTTGTGTAATTAGTGTAGATTTTGTTTATTGCTAGCGCGTAATTTTAGAGAGAATCTCCTTTGTAGTTGCAGCCTTTCATTTTTGTACAGTAAAACAGTTGTGGCATGCATGTAGATTTGCACCATGTATTTCGCAGCTGCAATTAACTAGATATTATTTTCAGTTCTATGTTAATGTGTTCTCTTATTTTTGCTCTTCAAATTGTGCTTTTCTGTGTTATCGTGTGAAATATTGTGACAATAATGACGTGTGAAAAACGTAACACTAGGCTTCAAAGTAAACTGAGAAATAATAGTGACGACGAGCGTAGCTTAGCAGCACCACTGGGTAGTGAATTAACAGACATTCGAAGTAGTAATTTGGTAATTGTGCATAGGGAAATGGAGCGGGCGGCAAATAATGGTGTAGACAGTGAAACAGGTAGTGAACAGGGAAGCATTATCGATCGATCGGTCGGCAACAGCTCGCCTCAGGAATCCGAAATGATAGGACACAATTTTGCAAATACTGTAGATTCAGGTTTTGCGTCCTCACAGTTTTCTCAAATGAGTCAAGACACATTTTCTGCTTGTCAATATGTGAATGTAGCCGGCGAAAATGCACTGCCAAAAAGCATAGAGAAACAGATTCCAGACACTAATACATTATTATTGCAATTAATGCAACAAATGGAACAAAATCAGAGACAAATCGGACAAAATCTTCAAAAGTTAGACACAATGGAACAGAATCTTCTAAAGTTAGACACAATGGAACAAAATCAGAGACAAACACAGCAAAAGCTTCAAAAGTTAGACACAATGGAACAAAATCTTCAAAAGTTAGACACAATGGAACAACACCAGAGACAAACACAGCAACAGTTACACACAATGGAACAAAATCAGAGACAAACACAGCAAAAGCTTCAAAAGTTAGACTCATTGGAACAAACTCTCGAACAAACACGTGAAGATTTAACTGCTGAATTACATAACATTGAATCGAAATGTCAGAAAGTGTGTAATGACGTAAAAACACAAATTTGTGAGCATTTTCAACCTACTTTTTCGCGTCATGAAAATGCATTACAGAATCATGAAGCAGCCATAAAAGAACTGCAAACTATTGTTCATGAAAATCATGAGACCTTGTGGGCTAAAATTGACTCAGTTGCATCTACCGATTCGGTTACGCAACTTGCAAAAACTCAGGAAAACTTAAAGGACACAGTAGAAAGACACATGGAGGAAATTAGTTCATTATCAGAGAAAGTAGTTGAACTTTCGGATCAGCTAAATAATTTATCTACGAAGGTAGATGATAATCTGAATGACGCAAAACCGGTAGTCTTTAATGACACAGAAGAGAGCGAACAAATTAGGAAACTGAAACAAAATCTGAATCAAATTGATACGCAACATCAAAGAGAAATCCGGGAAGTACAAGATCAGCTGACACAGGTAATACAAGAATTACGTATTTCAGAGGACACTCGCGCTCCAACACGGGAAGAGGGACATAGAAATACGGAACAGCCACAAATTAATAACACAGGGCACTTCGGAAGTTATGAAACAAATTGGCAATGTGCACCGAATTTTGAGATCGAACCGCCGACACGACGTAACAATGAGCGACATGCTACTCGCCAACACGATGATTTTGACTATAAGCTGTTCATTACTACACGTAAATTCAAAACGTTTAAGAATTCTGCCAACGACATTCATCCACAAGCGTGGCTCCATCAATTCTCTCATTGTTTTCCTCCCAACTGGTCATTGGAGCACAGGTTAGAATTTATGTGTGGCTACTTGGAGAATGAACCAGCTGTAAGAATGCGATCGGTCATTCACGATTGTCACAGTGAAGGAGAATTTTACCATGCGTTCCTCTCAGCATATTGGTCACAAGCTACACAAGACCGAGTAAAACATAGCATCATGATAATGAAACACTTTGAACAATCTGAATTTTCCAGTCTTGTCAAATATTTTGAAGACATGTTGCACAAGAGTCAGTACCTGTCAAACCCATACAGCCCCTCAGAACTCATCCGCATTTGCTTAATCAAATTACCTGAACATTTACGGCATATTACTTTGGCAGGACGTTGCAAAGACGACATTGAAGCTTTTCAGGGACTCTTACAAGAATTAGAAATTGACACAGACAGTCACAGGATGCAAAAACAGGAAAACAATCACTACAGGTCACATCTGTCACAATTCCGTGACGGCAGAAACAATAACTGGCCATGACAAGCCTATTCTTACAACGTAAATCGTGACCAAAACAGACACCACCCGTATGACAACCACTGGCAGAGTAATAATTACAGCGAAAGATCACCTCTCCGCGGTAATGACTATCACAGAGACAATCAGAGAAACAGATAATATGGCAATCAGAACAATTATTATGAAGGGAGACAGAGTAACTTCAGACGCAACGGTCCAGCGCGCAGTTACGACTCAGGGAGAAATTCTCCACCACGTGACCGACAAGAAAGAAACTATGGAATCTACCGACATGACGACAGACGATATGATCGTAACGACAGACCTGAATTGCATCAGAACTGGCGGGGTTTAAACAGGGCTGGGCCCTCTGGGCAACGTGAATTTGTAGAAGTTAAGTCTCCAAATCCTAGTAACAGTGCGCGCCAACAAAGAAACAGACAATGACTCGCGCTGCAGGCAGCCACCTGCGCCCGCTGGCTCAGGGAAAAATAACATTGACCCTAACCTTGAACAAAATTCCAGTATTCTTTACGGATGAATACCGCATGATAATTGCATTCAAGTTGAAATTCTGCGTACTAGGAAGAGTAAAGGTTTACACCACATTTCACATGTAAAACCGTTTATTGAAAGATAATCTGCTTTTTAACTTTGTCTTTGCCATAAAACGTTTCACTTCACGTTACTAGTATGCTTTAGAAACTGTTACCATGCAACAATGTTTGAAGTTAAATATCCAGTCAAGAACCAAGAGAACTTATTCAAACAGAAATTACGAATGCATTGTTATTGCGAACAGACGACACAGTGTTATTGTGTGTGTACATTCTTGCTTGTTAGTTGCACGATTACGTAACGACTATAAGGCTCACATACTTAGAACATTTACCAGTACTGCTAATGAGATTTTAATGCAACATTTTGGTGTACTTGAAAATACATTCTGAATTAAAGTACTTTCTGGGAGATACCAGATGACACAGTGGTTAGTTAATGTAACAGCTACACGATTTTATCATGACGCTACTAATGAGTGACAATTTACAGTGTTGCTTTTGCAGTGTTTCTGTTTTATATCTGCACAGTTTTTCAGAATTCTTCTGTAAAGTGAGACATGTTTTAGTAGTAACTTTTGTGGTATAGCTACAAGGAGACAGCCTTTTCTGTAGCACAACAATACGTTACAGCACAGTACTTTCTTCATCACGGCAATAAGCATTATAAGTAAGATATCTATACGCAAAGCATTTCACCTTTGTTTATCATGAGGTAAGTACATTGACTTCTGCAGAACTTAGCTTTCGGAAGACAATAACTACGACACTTTCACCGAGATTATCTTACAGCAAGACGCACATTTAGCGCTACAGGACACGTATTTGAGTGATTAATTTTGTACGTAAAACATTTATTTTTAAAGATTTTTGAATTACAAAGAAAGTTTTCCGTGATACATTTCATTCCATTGCTGCAATCTGTAACACCTGAGGGTATAATTACAATAAACCTCAGGGGGGTACACGCCTACTTTGTGTGTCATGTGTTTGGCAAGCACAAGGAGCCCTAGCTAATATGGTATTTGCTTATACAATTTAACACATCGGTACCATATTTCTCTAACACATAAATTACACAGCTATCTGATCATTTAACTGAGAGATAAACATGTTTTTTACTACGTCAGTGACACATGTTTACTCAATTACAGAGTTGGATTACTTCACACTTACGAAATTGTATTTTGTCTGTACTTTGTGCACTGTTCAGATTTTTTTGGAACCATTGTGATTGTATGAGAGCTTTGAATGATATATTTGGTATGGGATCACGAATTTTAAAGTACGTTTGAGGCAGATGACACTTTTGACATGAGCAGAGAATTTTTTTAGGTTTTGAAGTTATTGGAGGAAGCTACGATGATTTTGGGAATTGACTGAGATGTTATGATATTTTTACGATGACGATGTGTATTATGCTGTAAGATTTTGCTTCTAGACATTTGCAACGCAAATTCTTGACCTGTGAAATATTTTTATATGAGACTGTCACTGTAGCGGAAACTTCTGTCGTAAATATTTCCGTAAGAAAGGTAAGTGACCGTGACGCAATGCGTTGTGAGCGGCCAGGTGTGCCAGCCGCCTTGAGAAAAAGCCATTAGGTGGAGAAAAAAAAGGGGAGGCCATTATCCTCGCTATTGACGTTCCTTTGTAGAAAGCATCGCAAAAACGACATGGTCGAACTTGAAAACATATGATTACACTGTGGAGCTCTTAATTTATGATATTTACAGCAATGCCTAATGAAATGACGAGAAATATTTTTATGTCTATACACCTGATTAATACTACTGTCTCTCTAGTTGAGAGATTTTTCTATTAACTTATGAAATGCCTCATGACTACTGAATGATGTTCTTATGCTTTACTTTGTACATATTTGCTCATTTTCTTTAATATCTAGTTTCTAGCTGCACTGCAGCATTGGTTAAAATAAAATTTAATATATGTACTAATATAGATATTTTATGCCTACAGATCCAGTAAATAATTTTATGATCTATCCAAAAAAAAAAATGAGGGAGCACAAATAGACATTTCCCTTCACAGGAATTGCATAAATAATTTCTTTCCGAGTTGGTAACTTATCTGCTAGTGTATGTTCTCGTGATGCATCACTCTAGTGTTAAGATGTGACATAGGTATTAAACATGGCCATTTTTACTGTAATATTTTTTCTGCTTGAGCTTTGTCATGTTTAGATATAAGTGCATTTGCTGCAGCTGTTTGCCAGGCATAATGTTACTGAATTTGTCTTTGTATTACGCTGTTAAGCCAGTTTTACTACTAATTTATGTTTCTTGTTTGCTGCTCATTGCCTTATATTAGTTGTAATATTGCAATTGCTTTGCCAATTTGAATTTTTTGTCCTTGTGGTTTGTGTTAATTTGTTATGTGCTGCTGCATTGTCTCGTCCCTCACTTTAGTATCTGAGCTCAGTAGATTTAAGTTAGCGTAAGAAGGGTAGACTATATAAGAAACTGACTATAGACAGTAGGGAAAGAATGCATTGAGAAGTTATATGAAAAAGATTTGGGCCGAAATGAGTATTGTACAATCAGAAATACTTATTTTGAAAGAGATATGAATAGAGTACAGAAAGCAGGTATAGGTAGGACTTTTGGGAATAATGATGAACCAAGGGACATCTCCATGCAAAATACTGCAGTAAAACAAACCCTGTCCTTTCCTCTTTGCTGCTTTTTCCCAATATGTAATTGTGTGTTGTCCTTTCCTTTTGTGTCATCCCTCTATATGTTTGTGTACCCTTGTGTATTTGTGTTTTTCCTGTCTTTATGTGTTTAGCTGATGAGAGCTATGTTGTAGAATTTTTCTAATACTCTGTTATTTACTTTGTAAAGATGCTTAGACATTATTTATTCTGTTTTGTTTCAATGCTCATGTGTGAAGTTGATGTTTCGCAAGTTATTCTGATCTTTTATGTATGTACTCATGTCATAATTCCTGTAACACTGATGTATATGTTATTTCTATTCTTTTGTAAAGCCTGTATTACTACAAATGTTATCTGTATTGTTATGTTTTTAATGATGTATTTTGTACCTTTGTAATTGTATTCTCATGTTATAATATTGTAATTGACACCAGTTCATCAAATTAAGTAACTTGTATGTTACATTTCACTGCACACGTTTCTGTTGGTCATAGTATATGGACAATATGTGAGAAGTAGGGACTGTTAGTGTTTGCACGTGTGTTAATAATTCAGCAAGGGACTGGATAACAGCATTGCTGGTTCTAAGGACACTTCCAAAAAAACTTTGTGAGTGCACAAGTGGTGGTTATGGACTTGCAAAATTCTCCGCAAGACTCTTCGATGGTGAATGTGCACCTGCACAATCGCAACAGATGGCTGCTGGCCATCTCTACAAGGACTACAGTGGGTCTGCACCTCTGATGACCCACCAATACCATACTCTCTACAAGGACTGCAGTGGGTCTACACCTTTGATGACTCACCAATAACATACTCTCTACCAGGACTACAGTGGGTCTGCTCTGTGATGACCTACCTACCAATCTTCTTCAAAACGTCGAATGACTCTGCTGTGGGTTTGCTCTGTTGTGGCCCATTACCTGTCAGCATGTCAAGAGTCAGCACTGTCTTTTCGTTGGAAGGACAACACTACTTCTTCAAGACTGCATGGAAATCCACTACTTCTGTGTTCAATTTTTTTTACTAATGAGACTTTGTGAAAAAAAACTGTAATTACTATTATGATGAATGATCAGGACTGTCTTTATGGACTGTGAGAAAATTTTAGCTTTTGACCAACATTGTATAAATAAGTGTGTGCATTTGATATCTTTGTTATTGTAATTATGAAAAAAATTTTCAAATCATTATTGGCCATTATTGGGGAGCATGGGGGCTATGTAAGTAGGCTGTTTATGTTTTCTTATTGGCAACGTCACGTAGCGCTCTATATGAAAATCACTGGCTGTGCTGTGTGCAGCCTGTGGCTAGTTTGCATTGTTGTCTGCCGTTGTAGTGTTGGGCAGCGGCAGCTGGATGTGAACAGCGCATAGCGTTGGGCAGTTGGAGGTGAGCCGCCAGCAGTGGTGGATGTGGGGAGAGAGATGGCGGAAGTTTTGAAATTGAACTGCTATATATATTATGATTATTAAGGCAAATACAGTGTTTGTTCTCTATTAAAATCTTTCATTTGCTAACTATCCCTATCAGTAGTTAGTGACTTCCGTAGTTTGAATCTTTTATTTATCTGGCAATAATGGCGCTCGCTGTATTGCAGTAGTTCGAGTAATGAAGATTTTTGTGAGGTAAGTTATTTGTGAAAGGTACAGTTTAATGTTACTCAGGGCCATTCTTTTGCAGGGATCTTTGATAGTCAGACTGCGTTGCGCTAAAAATATTGTGTGTCAGTTTAAGCACAGTCGTGTATAAATTGTTCTAAGGGGACGTTACATAAAGTATGCGAACACCATCAAACAGTCAGCACCTCGGACTGAGTGAGTTTCAGTGCGACACGGCGTCTGTTGCCACTGATTCCAGCAGCCGTGGTTGTCTGTAATTCTGGACCGCCAGCCGAGAGCGACTGCAGGTTGCCTATCTAGCGGCTTGCAGGGCTGACAGAAGTTTATTTCTTAATATTTCGCTTAATTTGGCCGGATGTAAACACCCAAAATGTTGTAAGCTACTCAGTCAGAGGTATAACCAGACGTTACGGCTTTCACACAGTAACAAAAGTATCACAGTTGTAAACTTAAGGCGTGTCGCGAGGTAACGTAACGCACGGCGCTGAAATACGCGAACGTTATTCACCCAGTATTTCAGCACTTCGCGACTTTGAACACACGTTGAGAATAATTTTAAAGAGTTCCAAAACTTTTTCTCGCTTACACGCTTAACGTCAAATATTACAGACGTTAACTCGTCGGCAATCTAATCAGACGTCCGAAGTTGTTTAGTGCATAGGCATTCCGAATCCTGTACTGCACTCGCGAATCAGAACTCGTGGCGTCATGCCGACATGTTTCTGACGATGAAACGCAGCACTAGTGTTTATTTCAGTATTTTTACAATTTTCTGGAATTTAGTTTGTGATGCACGAGCGATCTGTTGCTTTCCCCAAGCTACGTTAGACTGAGGCGAAGATTTGGTTGCTTGTTGCAAATTCTTGAGAATTTATCGTAATGTTTGCGTTTCATGAAATAAAACTTTCTTATTCTCTTTTATCGTTGTGTGACGTCACGTTTCGTTTGGGATTTGCTGATAAAAGAGAAGCGATCACACACCACAATTTTTTTGCTCTATACAAGTCTGCAGCGCCGGCCGGAGTGGCCGAGCGGTTCTAGGCGCTACAGTCTGGAACCGCGCGACCGCTGCGGTCGCAGGTTCGAATCCTCCCTCGGGCGTGGATGTGTATGATGTCCTTAGGTTAGTTAGGTTTAAGTAGTTCTTAGTTCTAGGGGACTGATGACCACAGAAGTAAAATCTCATAGTGCTCAGAGCCATTTGAACCCAACTCTGCAGTGCTTTGTCTGGCTGTCACGTGTTATTATTTGCCTGATAAGAGACAAAGCAACGCATGAGAGGTCTTTGAGACGCGTCGTGTTCTCTGCGGCTTGTTGTGCAGAAAAGATGTCGCAATCGTGCTTGGGCATTAGTCGTATCTTACGTGACCAAAGAATGAATGATGGTGATTGACTGTCACTTGCCAACTTCTTTATCTGACGTTCAAGTGACACAATTAAAGTGCAGCGTAAATTTTTATATGCGGCCTATAGCGACGGCAGAATCTAGAATTGATTTGTACCATTTCCAGTGCAATATTTGCGAGAATCGAGGTAGATTTGTTATTAGTTTCCGTGAGAGCTCTGAATCACGTCGGAATTACATTTGTGGCGGCATTTGCTAATTATATTTGACTGAAACCTATAGCAAATATTATTTCGTTTAGGCAGATACTGCTACAGAAGCCTTACCCTTCACTGATGGTAAGTCACTGTTTGGGAATTATCGGTAGCCACTGACGTCAGATTTACCGACATTTTAGCATGATAAAGTACTGAAAATCCTGAAGACTTCTGAAATGTCGTGTATCATTTAGACTACATATAGTCATAAAAAGCAAATTTGAGTACCAAAGCTATGAAACTGCTAACTTTAACTTCGCAAACAGGTAGATCAGCACAGCAACTGTCCAGTTTGCTCGCCGCATCCAATCGCAGCACAGGACGCGTGATGTCACATAAAAGTGACTGTGTTCACACGTGAGGGACAGGATGATTAAATAAAAGTTCCACGAATTTTATGAATAATGCGTAACCCGAAATCTGAGCTCCAAATGGCTCTCACTTTTGTGACACTGAAGTGTGTGTGTGTGTGTGTGTGGTGGTTTCCGTTTTTATACTCGGCTATCACAAAATGTGCAACGCAATTGAAGCACCGTATTGAAGACCTGTCCAAAACGTCTCGTGGGTAGCGAGATCAGTTGGCTGAATTGTCGGGAAATGTGACGTTGACGGATGAAGAGTGGCCGCAGCCAAAACCAGTTTCAGAAAAAGGCCGCCATTTAATCGATAGTGTGTGGAATTCGCTCTCTGAGGCACACATCGATTGCCCATAATAACGGATTATGATCGCTGGTGACTTACGAATGTGTACAGTGTTTCTGGGTGCTTTTAATTCATCACGTGTTCTGTCCACCAGCAGAATATTTGACAGTGTGGTGTCTCACACGATACTTGGGCTGGCAGTAACGGTACTGTTCCACTGGGTGCTCATAATCTGAAGTTGAGCCACTCACAGGGGTCCAGTGTGGACTGTAACTATTGTATGGCAGCGAAACTTGGTACACTAAAGCCCCCTTGCGGATCCGATTTACACTGGAAAGCAATTATTTTCGATTTTGGCCACCAAATGGCTCTATCAACGGAAGAAAGACGTATAGAAATGTTTCCATATGTAATGGATTGGCAACGGAACGTGGGCAGGAAGGGTCAAACAAGTGAGAAAGGCAGAATGTAGATCTTGTTATTAACCGCCAGCTGCACAATTTGTTCAGTATAGGCACCGAAGACTTCTGCGAGACGTTGCACAACGACAGATTCGCACCTGGTAACTAAAACCGGAACTGATTTCCTCCGGCGCAAACTGGTTTCGCATTAACGCCTTAGCATACCTGCCAAGTTTCGTTGCCATACGGTAATTACAGACCACAATGGACCTCGGTGAGTGGCTACATTTTACTTACGACCACCCGGTACTTCCATGCCTCTGCTGAAGGAAAAAGCGATTCGCGAAAATTTCGCTGTCGCATTTGTGGCCCATTTGGTCATAAACCCTTTAGTAGTTAGCCAGTTAAAAAAAGTTTGCACTTGTCTGACTCCCGTCTTGTTTCACCTTTTTGAAGCATCAACACTCCTTAGGTTCTGCAAATACCCGTCTTCCCAGTACAGGCGACTGTCTAAACTGGAGCAGGTCGCAGCTACCGATAGGGGGCGTCGACATTGCCCCGTGGCGTAATGATGTATTCTGTGACGTCATATATACTTACGGATACAACAGAACGCGGTGATGTTTTCATGGCTGCTATATTACGCATTTTTTCTGATATAGGTGGAAAAGTGATGTGTTGCATAGCCCGAGGTCTAGGCTGGGTTGACAGGTTACAGTACGGTCGTCAGTTAGCGGAGCCAAAGAAATGGAGTGTTACAGTAACGATAATTCTTGCTGTGTCAGATATTTTATGCACGTTACATTTCGACGAGTGTCTTATATCCGTTTTGATGTCGTCATGGATCCTAATACAGTTGGAAGGGCAGGTTCAGTATTTTTCAGTATTGGGCACAGTTCGTAGCTAGTGTAAACAAACGTACGTTTACACCTGTGTAAACTTGTGTGTGCACAAGACGGACGCAGCCTTCGCACAAAGAGGCATCGGTGCAGCCAGCCTCGTACGCCTGTTGACACGTGGGCGCGGGCAGTCAACACGTCCCAGGCGAATACAGGCCGTGCTGTCCCGTCCACGGATTTGTTTCGTTTGCTCTGTTTTGCTGCGCTGCACTATTAAGTTCTAGTCTTTCGTGCGCTTTCAAATTTTTGTTAACCCATTGGCCGAGTGGCCTAAAAAGGAACAAATGGATCTGAAGAATATTATCGTGCATACTTATGACGCGAGTTATCGGTATCATCTAGTGCGTCTTCTGAATGATATAATAGATAATCGAGTTGAACTTTTTACCGCTAATGTTATGAGGAAACGTGCTTTCCAATGCAGTGGCAACGCGTACCAATTACTAATGGCCTTTTGAATAACATTCATGTTGATTTGAGACACACTATATAGTGCCTGCTGTCTATCGCTGCATGTTCGAAAACAAACAGCATGAGAAACTAGGCTGTAGTAAAATTATAAGGATTACAACTTAATTAGAGCAGTCAACCACGAATATGATATGCAAAGATTATTTACACAAAACCATTACCGGTTTCCGAGTTTCAAAAACAAGTTGTTAGGTGGCTTTCAAAAGCATTACTTGGGATAACCGCCATTTAAAAGAATATTCGTTTCTGTGCAAAATATCAAACCTTTACGATCGGTTTTTCTCTGGAGATCTGAAATTATCGACTAAATTTTCCCATGCAAATCGCGTCATAGCTTTGCGTTCGGACACTACATTACTAGATGGAACGCAACAGCGAACGCAGCTAAAGATTCAGTATGCATTAAATGAAAAATAAACAGGAAGCAGGATCATTCGTGAGTGGTAACGAAAATGATGTACGTTATCTGTACATGTCATCGATATAGTACAGGTCCATCTGCCCTTTAAAGAAAGTTAGAACAGTTACTGTGGCACTTCGTATCTTGTAATCGGTATTTCAGGTAAGGAAAGGAGCCACTCGTTACTGATTCTATAAGTAAACTGTCAGCAAGACGTGAATTAAAAGTTAATGAATAGCAGCACTGATAGCTCACCATACATGTTAGAAAACACTATGATACATAAATTTCTCACCATTGTTTTGCAGGAAGAATAAAGCCATTGGGGTATTAATTTTTCATTCTTGAGGCTGCACAGAAAGAAGTTCTAGATTTAATTACGGAATTCAAACACTACGTCAGTCAGGTGCGAAATTGCGTTGGGTTGCATGTTCGTACTTACTGAATAGTGTACTGGAAAGGAGTTATAAAAGTCGGATGCAAGTAGCCATATATTCACCATTTACGTACGTCATCGTTGATTGCTTTCGGCAAGATGGCAGATGGTAATGTACGCAGTATAGGTAGTAGCATTCAAGTCACTACATAGTTTTGGCACTATGTGATTAGTTAGTACAGAAGTGCTAGTACATTTTGTGAATGAAATATTAGGCGCTGAAGTGATTAATTGGAGATGCACAGAAGTACTTTGATTCTTAACATTATCAGGAGAATCCTTGGAGGCAGGTTTTGTGTGCAAATATTATCTATATTATTAAAAAAATTTCTAAATAAAACATTGTCAAACTTTCCGACTAATAATTAAGAGAATTTTTGGCGTCACATGAAAACAACAACGGGATCGAAATCATGAGCTGAGTCGCTCAGTGACCATACCGTCACAGCAACGGAAGACGACACAGGTTCAAATGGTTCAAATGGCTCTGAGCACTATGGGACTTAACTTCTGAGGTCATCAGTCCCCTAGAACTTAGAACTAGTTAAACCTAACTAACCTAAGGACATCACACACATCCATGCCCGAGGCAGGATTCGAACCTGCGACCGTAGCGGTCTCGCGGTTCCAGACTGCAGCGCCAGAACCGCGCGGCCACTTCGGCCGGCAAGACGACACAGGAGGCGAAATACAGGGCTACCAATAAATCATTCACTGGTTTCCAGAATTCTACATTTTCTGAAATATTTTTCGCCTCAGCGAGTTTAGCCTGTGCCGAACACCTGATCTTACGAATGCAGCGCCTTGTGAAAATGCCGAAAAGGCGAGAGAAGAGTTTTCGTGTGTTGTGATGTGCGGGATATTTGATCAAATGTGGCAGCTTCGGCCGTGGAGGAGGGTGAGCGATATTTTTGTACTTTTTGTACAAAGAAGTCAACAGCAGCGACAAGCCACGAACTCTGAATACCGCAGCAAAGTGTGTGGAAGACCGTGCGTCGGCTGTTACACTTCGAACCGTACCGTCTGCAGCTCGTACAACAATTAAAAGCAGAAGGTTGCGGCCGGCGCATTCAGATTCGCGCCACAACGGAGGGAGCACTGGAGGATGAACCTCCATGCTGAACCTCCATCCTGATCTTCAGCGACGAAGCAACCTAGAATTTATCTGAAACCTTAATCTCCGCAATGTGAGTGTGGGCTACTGAAAATCCTCATGAAATTGCGGCGCATCAACCACATTCGCACATGGTTAATGTTTTCTGTCCAGTGTCACAGACAAAGCTCAATGGGCCGTTTTTATTCTGTGAAGGAACTAGGACGATCCTCAGTACGCCACACTCTCACATGGCGGAGATAAACACTTTCGGATAAATGCAAGGTTATTTCGATGCTGAATATGAGCGTGGAGACGAAATGTCCATCCTCAACCGGTCCGTGTATAGTGGCGCAAATCTGAAGGCGCCGGCCGCTACCTTCTGCTTTTAATAGTTGTGAGAAATGCAGACGGCGCGGTTCGATGTGTGACCGCCGACGCACGGTGTTCCACACACTTTGCTGCGGTGTTTAGGGTTCGCGGCTTGTCGCTGCTGTTGACTTCTATGGACCGCGTACAGAAATCTCGTTCACCCCCTACACGGTTGCAGCTGCCACATTCGGTCAAATATCCCGCATATTACAACACGAGAAAACTCTTATCTCGCTTTGTCGGCATTTTGGCAAGGCGCTGCATTGTTAATGTGAGGTGGTCGGCACAGTTTAAACTCGCTGAGTTGGCTGTTATATCCATACACCAATTATATTTCTACATGTAATATTTCGGAAAATTTAGAATTCTGGAAACGAGTGAATGATTCATGGCAGCTATGTATTTCGCCTTCTGTCTGTCGTCTTCCGTTTCCGTAACAGTATGGTCACTGAGCGACTCAACTCATGGTTTCGATCCGCTTGCTCGTTTTATGTCATGCCAAAAATTAGTTCAATTTTTAGTCAGATCGGTTGACAATATTTTATTTACGAATTCTTTGAATAACGTAGGATATATTTTTACAGATAATCTGCCTCCAAGAACACCCCCGACAATGTTTACAAACAAAATACTTCTGCGCCCTTACTATTAGTCACAGCAGCGCCTAATATTTCTTCCACAGAACGTGCTGGCACTTTGCCCCTTCCTGACCACACAGCGCCGACACTGAAGGTACCGCCTCTGATGCCAGTACTTACACTGTGTACGTTACTGTCCGGAATCTTTCCGCAAGCAATGAACGATTACGTACGTAAATGGTGAGAAAAGCCTACTTGTATCGGACCCATAATACTCCTTTCTGTTACACAACTTATGTACGTACAGTCATGCTCAAAAGTATCCGAACGAATCGACTAGCATTTTGCCTGAATCGCATGCAACCCGCATTACGCAGCTGTTTAGCAGGTCCTCTAATAGCCTCTCAGTACAGTCGTTTGACCGTTGAAAATGGTTCCAAGTCACCACTAGGAAACACTGCTCTGTATCGCAGTAACTCAAGATGTAAAGTAATACCACGATACTACAAATATCGGGGAACCCCTTATCACATATAAACTGTCCTTAACGCTTGTAAGCTCACATTTATTACAATAAATGACATACCTCAAATGTTACCACTCTCATTGTTACGTCGGATAGGTAATGCACGTAGTAAGTTCGTCATATTCATGATTTTTTCTTGAAAGTAACATACCGTACTTATTATTTAAAGCAAAATGGCATTAAAAATTTAAGTTATTCACGAGCAGCTAGTTGAGAATATCTATGATCTTCAAATGACACGACGAACCGTCTCGTTCTGCATATGGATTCAAACCCAGGTCATGTAGACTAAGCAAAGATTTCGTGACAGACGGAAACCTACAGTCATTCCTGACTAGGCGTACAGAGAGTGATATACCTCGATTTTAGACAGTATCAGTTAGCAAATATCAACTATAAATTACATAACGTAAACATTTTTAACGGACGCGGATTCCTACCCAGCATCTATCGTCCTTGTTAACGAACTACGGGAGATGTTAAATATTGCTTCTTCACATGTAACTTATTTGAAATGCCGTGACGTGAAGCTTTGTGTTGGACTGGGGTTCGAACCCAGAACCTATTCTCAGCAACATTTCTCCTCGTACTGTCACCCGTCTACTCCTGTTCCGCTCGCGAATGTCGCGTGGCTGGGGCCATCGTCGGCAAGGCCTCTTATATTGGCTGCAATTCCTCAATTTTTCTCGTCGTGGTCATTTCGCTGCAAGCCTGAAAGCCTCGAGGAGACGCGTTGGCACGCCACTTTTTCAATTACATGCCACACGTCCTGTGGATACATTCAGTCGAGACCGTTCATAGCGACATCACTTTTAACGAGTTATTGGCTATAAGATCGAAATCTAATGGTTCTATCTAAACCGTACATGAATGCTGTATTTAGGCTATAACACAGGAATCTGATGGTCCAATCTAAACCCCTCCATGAACGCTGTATTTATAAAATCCCTTAGGATGTCTCTTTTTGCGACTTACCCATAAAAACTACGTATTTTTATTCCATTTTCGGACAATTGTATCGGCTGTAAGATCCAATGTTAGTTTTTTCTTGTTGCTTATTTGGGGACGTAACTCTGATTTTCAAACATTCGATTTCTGCAGATTGTTCGTTTCAAATCAGGCGTCACAACGAATACATCGTCAAATGCGAAGTGAGTACGTACATCTTAGATGCTAAAAGCAAACTAATGTAACAGATTCAGTTTAGTAGGTCACTATATTGTAGTATGTGTTGCTGCACAGCGTGTAGTTCAAGATCGCTAACAAGAGATCAATTTTTTGCATTCACATGACACAATTGTATCGTCAGTTACTTTCCTAACAATTTCAGGAGTGAACATGTTTTTGATTGATTCAGATACTTCTTTCCCAGGTGTACTTCTTCTCTGAGGTTTATGGGCCAAGTTCGCAGAGCCACTTTTACGTATTCTTGGAACTGCTTCTGGATACACTCTACCAGAACTTGTAGCATATTGGGAGTGTTGTCGTGTGCATTGTTTCTTCATTGCCCCCACCCCTCCCCATATCTTCTTTATTTTTATTCTCTTCAATGTCTATATAATTCGACTCGAAATCCCGTAACTCTGATACTTGTTCGTCTATTAGATGTTAAGCGAAAATTTCCGCCTCGTTCAGGTCTCTATGACTCATTGTAGAAAATCTTCCTCAAAAGAAACACGTTTGCTCAGCTGTGACAAACTGCTAATAATAATGGTTAGTCTATAAACCAACCATGAAAATGAAACTAAGCAACTACACATTCAACAATGCGCCATCAAACTTGCATTCTGGGTTGCCAAAAGAAATTTAGACCGAATTAGAATTGCGGTCGCAGGTGGCGTCAACCCAGTGCAAAATATGCCCTTGGGCACAAAAGTTAAAGTTTTTTTTCGTTATTGTTTCCCATTTTCAAAAGGGATGATGGGCGATCTGTTATGTTAAAATGTGTGGATAAAAGTCGTATTTCAAGATCGCTAAAGCTCCTCTTCTGATTACTAGTTTCAGATCATTGGCCAGACTTCTTCAGATATAAAATACAAAAAGGTAGCATAAAAGAGGGCAACTATAGCATAACACGTTTTATGTTTAAAATTCCTGCATCATTTTCAGTTTCGTGCAGGCCTATGAAATTCTTTTAAAAAATTGAACAATTTTTTTTTACTTTAGTCAAAATGGGTTGAATGTGTGGAAGTCCATTCTGAACGATTAAATTGAGTGTGTGCGCAAAGCAGGGGATGTGTTTCCAGGCTGTGAGTCTTATAGCTGCCACAATATTAGCAGCATTGTCGCTAACAACACACACGACTTTTTCTGGAATGCCCCATTCCCTTGTGACATGTCGCAGTTCTTCGGAGAGTTTTTCTGACGTGTGCCTTTCGTCGTATTTAAAGCACTCTAGGAGGGAAGATGCCAGCTCCAGGTCTTTAACGTAGAGTGCTGTCACCAACAAATAACTATCATTTGACGAGACTTCTTCAGATATAAAATACAAAAAGGTAGCATAAAAGAGGGCGACTATAGCACAACCGCTATCGCAGAATTTATTTTGACTCTTACAATTTCTTTCATCATGGTGTACTGTTGTTGTAGTAGTGTATTGGAAATGGTCTTCCGAGCTGGCATTCTGTAAGCACCATTTAGTTTGCCTACAAAACTTTGGAAATGTTTGCTTTCCACTATGTTGAAGGGTAAATAATCCTTTACAACAATCTCCAGAAGTGTGAAATCTATCTCCTGATTTCTTTTGTTCGAAAGAGGTTTCGAAAAATACGTAGGTAATGTCCTGTGTTATTGATGCCTGCTGTCTGATAATGAGGTGATACTGTTATTTTCTGGCACCGACTGCTGTTCGCTTCTGACAATTGCTGGTGTTGGTTCTGGATTGTCCGGGTTATTTGTCCAAGAAATATCGGAAGATGCAGGAGCAGGGGGCGCTAAGCGCCTGACTGACAATGACCCTGTTGGATGCAGCACTCGAACATGACGTGCTAGATTAAATGTATTTCCTTCTTTATATGAAACACACTTAGAACAACAGCTGCACTTTGCTTTCCCATCACCTAAATCGGCGAAGAAACCCCAAATTTCACTGCTTTTACGCGATCGCGAGTTGCTAGCCATAGTATAAGAGAGTGTTGGAACGAGACGACGCCACCACTCGGCTCATAACCCGAGGAGAATTCTTCGAGTGACGCCTCGGTTTCCGGGCTCGCGCCCCTCCGCCAGGCCCACCAGACTCAACTGTCTCAGCAAGCTGGAGAGAGCCTTTAATCTCCCCTGCACAGCCGACACAGCTGTAAGACTAGGCGACAGTGGTAAATGGTAGAATGGCGATGTTGAACAGCTGAAAAAAAATTTTTTTGTCATAGTTTCTTTCATGGTTTCAGACCACTCTTTCTCACATCTCTTTCGCGTTGCATCTGTCATTTCCTCACTGACGCAAAATTTCCGCTCTAGTTTCCTGTTGCACTTTCTCGGGCTCGCTCTTTGTCCGGCTTATGTCCTAATTCATTCGCAGGACTGCAGACTTTTACTTCTGATCGTTCCAAGATGAGGTGCCACTTCCCCTTGCGCAGTTCTCATTTATGCCCTTATTTATCTAAGATTGCTGTAACTTTTCAGGGAATCCAGCGTAACTGGACTGTCTGTGCATATTTCTCGTGAGTCGTCCTGAGCTTCTGTGCCTGTATCTGGAACAAGCAGCATTTTCTAAAATATATTTTCCAGTTCCTAAAATTATTCTCTGTTCCGTGGCTCGAAATGCCTCGATAATGCCGAACCGTAGCTCATACATGCGAACAGTCACAGTTACTTTCATCATTTCCACCGGAGGATAGCGATGGATTTGCAGGTATGTCTGCAAACTGAGGAAGTAACTTAATGAACCATGATCGCTGCACCTCAGAACCCTGACGATGCTGAAATGACGGTCGAGCGGAGGATGATTAAATTTTGCTATCAGCACACAAGTGACTGGCCTTTTCCACTACTATAGACATATTCGTAAGGTACAAAGAACGAAATACAAAAGGACTGACACATGAACAAGGGTGAGAGGTAAACTATTTAGTGCTCGTTCCACAGTATCGAACGTGAAAAAGTGCTCATAGCTCATAAGGTATGCATTTTAGAACTTCGTTTACTGGACCGTTTCTCTCTGATCGCCCTTTATAAAAGTGTCCTTCTTATTCTACTGAACTGGATAATGCGCTATATTGCAGTATCAGTAGCTTCGGAGACATTTAAGCTTGCCTCTCCATTACTTAGTACTTACGTATTCCACTTTTTTCCGTATCGTTTCTTCCTGACTAATGTTTCAAACTCAGTCTACTCTTCACCACCATTAAATTGTGAGCTGAGTCTATAACTGCTCCTGGGTATGCCTTACAATCCAATACCTGATTTCGGAACTTCTGCCTGACTATAATGTAATGTAACTGGAATCCTCCTCTATCTCACGGCCAGCATGTTCTCCACACATAAGCCCTATCGAACATGGCTGGGACAGATTGAAAAGGGCTGTTAATGTGCGACGTGACACACCAACCACTCTGAGGGATCTACGCCGAATCGCTGTTGAAGAGTGGGACAATCTGAACCAACAGCGCCTTGATGAACTTGTGGATAGCATGCCACGTTGAATACAGGCATGCATCATTGAAAGAGGACGTGCTACTGCGTATTAGAGATACCGTTGTGCATAACAATCTAGACCACCACCTCTGAAGGTCTCGCTGTATGGTGGAACAATATGCAATGTGTGGTTTTCATGACCAATAAAAAGAGCGGAAATTATGTTTATCTTGATTCTGTTCCAGTTTTCTGTACAGGTTCTGGATCTCTCGGAACCGAGGTGATGTAATACATTTTGATGCGTGTATCTACAGGCAGATAGGATTTGCAAACCTTTTAGCATCAAATGCTAAGCATTGTCCTAACAGAAAGCCTGAAAGTAATACAATTGGACCTCCACTTACAAAGTCAATACCGTCTTCAGTTGCTCATATCTCTGTTTTAAGTATGTGCAAGTAACGTGAACTCTTCTTAAGCTGTTTATATGTGTGTTTAAATCGTCGAAATTTTTTGACACTGTACCATACTGGCTCTATTCACTCAATGAGTGAATATATTTACTGTATGTATGATTGAGGGTTTGCAGAATAGTATGACGTATTTATCATATCCGTAAATATCTTGCATAATATTTGTTTTGCACTGGTGCTCTTTCAATGAAGGACAAATACACATTTTAAATAACTTTGTTTATTAACGTTTTATACATGCACAAAATAAAAAAAACAATTGTTGACACATTTTTTATTATTCATTCTATCTTATATCCCTACATTATTCTTTAAATAATTGGTTTTCTTATGCTACAAATTCTGCTTCCATTGTGTTCAATCCAACAGGAGCAACGACGTATCTCCGTTCTCTGTCTGTAAACCAGGCTCTACAGTTTCAATATTTATAGGATTATAGTAGCAGCCCTTGGTGCTGCAAGCATACGTATGTTTACATATTGTTCTAAATCATCTTGTATGCAACATTCACTTACATAACATACAACATCGTTTAGTAACGCTTTCACATTACTTGCCACCGTATTTGTCTGTTGCAATCCGTAGTGCACTGCATAACCAATACAACTTCATGACACTTTTATACAGGTCGATGATGGTTGCCTTATTGCTACAGATGTTCATGTGAAGAGGAAGTTGAAAAGGATTGTAGTCTGTTGTCATCAACTTCTCAGTGTGCTTCATCGGCTAACAATGCTCGCCCTAACTCATATCTGTAAATTGTGTTTTACATTACGACGGACATCCTCAGTTTCTACTATAACTTCACACTCACGATCTCATGGTAATCCTACATATACATGTTTTGAACCATAAGCTAACATGTATGTACTGGTAAATAGTAGCATTCTGAAATGAACTGATAATATCATAGAGCTGTACAGATGACCTCGAAATCCCAAGACTTAATGCAATAACATGAAAAAATTATATAGCACGACGACAGGGCAGTTAACACACTTTCTAAGCAGTGAAGACATAGTGAAAATGACACTGTGCCACGACTCTCGTCGGTAAGTACTATTTCAGTATCCACAGTCCAGTTCACTTCAGGATACAGAGACCAAGACCATGGGAGAAGAATAACTGATAAATCATATGTAATTACTTGATGAAATTATGACATACACCTCAGGATCCAGAAGACAGCCCCTGGGTAATTACATATCCTGATGATTAAGCATGCACATAATCGAATCAGCACGTGTGAGGATAAAGAGATCACTGGAATTAGCATTAGATTTGATCATCATGTGACGTCACAGCAGCGGGCAGGACATGCAGCTGCCTCAAGCGTGCTGCAACATGTGACCCTGTTTCTGTTATCATAATACTGAGGCCGTTTAAACTGGAATATTTAGAAAGCGACATTGAATTGTCTGTAAATAGAACACTCACCTCATGCTTGAGATAAGCACATCAGCCTTCTCCACTGCTAATCCATTTCAAGATCCTCTACTGACGTCTGGGGAGATCGAATCCTGTCTGCATGAATGAGTCCCTGACTAGATGCTTGTTGACTATTGATGACGGACTCCACTGAATTTTCCGTAAATGGTTGACAATCAAAGAGGACACAACGAGGTTTTCTGCTGTGCATGATGAGGGTTTCCTTGATTTCAAGTGTTGATGTTCTGCCTGTGGAGCATCTCGATGACTGGCCAGCTGAGGATTCTTCAGAATGTTCTTCCAGACCTTTAGGAGAGCTGATTTCTTAGAGCTGGGGGTAGGATGATGCTGAGAACAGGAAGTCTTAGAGCGATTGTACTCTGAATACATTCCATAATACCTGATTCAGTTGGACAGCTATCTTCTTAGTATGAGCACTATTGATCCTGGTCGAACAGTAATCTTCAGCAACAGAGCACCTATGATAGGGTTAGAGCTATGGATCTCAAAACACGAGCATTAGCTCCCCATAAGATACCACCAAATTTTTGAAGACTGTTCTTTCTCGTTTTGACTTTAGGTGCTACTTGTAAGTCAAGAGTTCTATCTAGCGCTCTTCCTATGTATTATGGTGTAATGCAGTACAACGAGACTTGGTCTCTGAATCTGTCTTCTGGTGTGCACTCTGACTGTCTTCTGCATAGATGTAATGTAGATACAATTATTTTCTGTGGATTTAGGTGGAGCCACTATTTCTTGATGTATACATCTAAGACTTCCATATCAGTGGCTAAAGAGGTTTCAGTATCAGAAACGTTGAGGCTCTGAGCCACCAAGCAAATGCCATCAGCATAAATAAATTTTTTTGAAGACTTTTGGTAAGCTGTGCATGTACAGACCAAAGTGGTAGTGGACTCAGAACAGGCATTTGAAGTAAACTATCATTTGGTTTACGTACCCTGCATCTGTCATTGTGAGAATGGATATGAAATGCTCTATTGCTTAGCATGTTGCTAAGTAACTCCTTAAATTTACGACACAATCGTGAATTTCTAAAGAAGTGCTTCTCACCAAGCAGTGTCGAGAACAGCTGACAGGGCCAAAAAGGCAGCTACACTTACTAATTTCTGCTCATACTCATTTTCGATATAAGTAACTAGAGAGAGTGTCTCTTCCTTAAATTACTTTCGCTTCTTAAGCTGGGCTAGCGCCTTTATTCTTAACGAAAGAGTGTGTTTCGATTGTTACTATATGTTGAGAGTTGCACTCTGTAACTTCGTTGGTGTAACCAATAGTCCATGGAAAATGTGGTTCATTAGTCAGCATGGTATGTTTTCATTATTTCTATTTGCTTATTTCTTTAATATCTGAAAACAGTTTACTATTCACATTCACCTGATAGGTACTTTCCAATTACTTACACAGTTCCAAGATATGCTATTAGATGATGGCGTTCAAGCCTACAGAATTCATAGCCACATTGTATTTACCATGACTGGCATATCATCACGCAATACTACGTAACTTTGTTAAATTTGGTTAAATCTAAGGCAATTCCCTGTTTATTGTTTCTTTTACAAGCTAACAATAGTTGATTGGCCACCAAAACGTGTAATGGATGGTAAAGCAATGTGTTTTTGCGATCAAGAAAATTAAAAGGTTTCGTAATTAAGTTTTAATGTTTTAGAAATACGTAAGATCACTTATCTGCAGCGCCTAATAAGTCAGGTCTTAATAAAATGTGGTTAATTTCAAGATCATTCGTCGACTACTTCAGAGTGACTTTGTTAAAAAATGTCTGTTTCTGAGTTGCTGATCCCAATTACAGTCACTGTTGACAGGGGAGAGGTGAAAATGAAAATATTTAAGTTTAGTACAAGCAGCAATGTGCCTTACCAAACGTGTTACTCTTTGAACGGAAATGCGCTTAATGATGTAGTGACGCTGTCCATCTTAAATCTGAGGCTCTTATTTGGTTTGGACACATCGTGTAATCCTGGCGGATTGGAGGACGATGTTATTCTTACAGCTGAGTCCTGGCATTCGCCTTATGAGTGGGTTAAAACCTTCCTTTAAAAAAGCATCACCTGCGATTGTTTGTCGATCGTTATGGCACTTTGTGTCCTGTTACATTGTACTAGTAGTCTTTAAGACTAATGCTTAGGAACTAATCTGTAGTATGATACGAAGGGATTTGTAACATAACTGTGTAAGTCAGAGGTAAGTGCCATGTTATATAGGAGAAACTGGAGTCCTTCTGAATGGTGTAGTGGTCTATGTCTTTGTATAGTCAATAGCATAGCTACATCATATTTAGAATTTCTGCTGTCATGACATCAGATAGGTTTGTTGTTTGCTAATGTAGTTATGTCAGATATATATCATACTGAAGGTAATATTACAGATAGGGAAGTGGTCATGGATGTAAATGAGGTGGGAGATGTAACTGTGCGAGATCAAATTTGACAGTGTTCTGAAACATCTAAGTCGAAACGAGGCCCGGGGAGTAAACAGTCTTGTGGCAGGATTACAGGCAGCCTCGGGAGAGCCGGCCACGGCGGAGCTCTCCCACCTGTTGTGCCCGGCGTATGAGACAGGCGAAGTACCCACAGACCTTAAGAAGAATTTAATGTTATCAGCTCCAAAGAAATCTGTTACTGGTAGGTGTGAAAATTACTAAACTATCGGTTTAATAACTGATCGTTGTAAAATACTAACACAGATTCTTTACAGAAGAATGAGAAAACTGGTAGACGCCGACCTCATGGAAGATAAGTTTGGATTCCCGAGAAACGTGGGAACATGCGAGGCGCAACTTGACCAAATGGAGGGGCGGTTGGTAGGACACGTTCCGAGACGTCGACAGGTAACCAATTTAATTTTGAAGTGAAGTGTGGGTGAAAATCGTAGAGGAAGACCGGGTGGTGAATACAGTAAGGAGATTGGGATGGATGTGGGCTGCAGTATGTACTTGGAGATGAAGAGGACTGCATGTTATACAGTAGAATGGAGAGCTATTTTTAAAACCAGTCTTGACACTGAGGGGCGCAACAACATCTCTCTGTGTTATAACATCTTATTTTCCAGTTGGCGTATTTCTTCATTGTTTATAACTGACTGTCAGAGTACCTCTGAAGATAACGTGAGGAATGCATATTTATTCAAAGTAGGGGTAGTTGAAAATCACAGGTTGGCGATGAAGGATAGATTTCGTGGATCCACTGTATTTTAATCTACTCGACTTGCTTAGCGATGATTTCTGCTTGTTTGTGAAGGGGCTGACCTGCTCGTTAATTCTGCCACATGTCGGGCCCTGACAACAGTACGCAGTGTCATCTTTGTACAGGCCTCTTCTTTCGTTCCTCGATCTTTAGCGATGTCAACCGTGTTGTTGGTGTGTAGCAGTGGAGACGTGACTGTCCCACGTGACGTCACTGCGTCTGGCTTAATGCTTGTCGAATGGTGATCACCAAGCAGCGCTTGTACTCGTACTTACCTGTTTCCAGCAATGTTTTAGTAAGCTGCACACTTTGGCATGGGAAGTTCAAAAGTAACGTTTCAAAGAACAGCCCAGCATGCCACAACCAATGGAAGGCGCGTTCGCCGTCCACGAGAAAGCGTGCTGGCGTTGCCCCTGCCGTGTTGCGTTCAGCCTGCGTCGCTCTGCTGCTCAGTCCTGGGACCGGGTCACCTGTGCTGTGGTTGCCGCTGAACCCGGCTTGTTCTTGTGCGATTATATTGCTCTTCCTTGAATATTTTTAGTCTGTCTCGAAAGCTTTCCCTGTCACTGAGAGCACGGTAACCTATGATTTGGTGTTGTTTTTTGGTCTTTCGGGTTGGGAAATCATCTTGATTTTATCTTGCTTCTATTTTAGAGAGACTATTTTCAGTTTCATGGCCGCGATGAAGAAACGTCTGATGTGTTTGAGGCAGGTGTCTTGTGAATTGAGTGATTTATTTTGTTATCTTCCAGTGCCTCCAGTCTCTGAGCTGCTTTCTTTCCATTTCATATTCGTCAGTCTTATAAAGTAGTGGATGTTAAACGGTTGCATTCGGATTTTCGAGTATTATTTCTTCGTCGGTTTCATCGAATTTTGGATACCGTGGATGACCGTGAATGTTTTTCTAGCACTTTGAGGAATTTTTTTTGAGGTCGTCAGTAATGAATGACATTCTCATCTGCTATTAAGGATGGCTGTTCGTAAATGGTGTGCTATGACCCGTTGGAAATATTTTCCAAAAACTACTGCTATTGTGGGACCTAATTCTTGTGATTACCTCGCGCATCATTTGGTGGGTTTCTCTTCTTATTAGGTCATTGAAAACGTTCAAGCCAATCGTAGCATATCCATTTGGTTAGTGCCGTATGGTCTGTAGACTTTCCCTACTGTTTAATTTTGTTTCTTATGTACGTCAGGAGTCTTTCTCTTTGTTATGTTATTTTCTTCTTAGGGTAGTTTTAGGTATAGTAGGCTGCATTGCTTCCACTTGTATTTGGTGATTACAATATGTTATAAGGAGTGGTTTGAATAGTTGATTCGTTAGGTCTTCTGTTAAAACGTATCAATCTGAATTTTTCGACTATCCGATTTCGTGAGTTTATGATCGTTTTAAGTTTTTTCCTACTTTTTGTGGTTCACAGCATAATAAATGTGAGGTATTCGTTAGCTATGCAGTCGCCAAATTCAGTATAGCTTCAGAATCTGGGTAGCTATGTTGTACGTAGTATATGTTCTAAGATAGAAGTACCATAGTGATTGATAAAAGGCGGCGAGTCATTTCTGAGTCTTGCGTGAGTCAAAATGGCTACAACAAGTTTAATATATTTCTTGTTCAATTTTTCAGCAAATATCACAGATCTAGTACTGAGCCTCCTGTTCCTTTAGCTGGGCAAAATGAGAGTATATAACTAACGAGATCAGCTGGCAGTACCGCGGCAAGATACATCGTTGTGGTGTTTTATATGGAAGACTCTGAAGCATCTATCTCAGCTTCTACTACGGTCTGGTTTGCGTGACAGATACAGTTATCTAGATTGATTACCTGCTCATGGGGTACGTGCTGCGACTATAATACCAACTTCTTTTTCTCTTATTATGCCTTTAGGGACTTTGTTTTTAGAGCAGAAACCCAGCGTGTTAATGCAGATAGTGGCAATATCTTTCTTAGGCTTGAATGTGAAAGTTAATTCTTGCTTCCTGGTGTCTCAGGCTAGGTTGGGCATAGGCCTCCTTGTCTATCAATATGGCGATATAGACGTGGATCCGTGTTCGCCAAAGAACGTAGTAGGAGCTTTTTAGAAACTGCTGTTATTATTTCCCTTCTTTCAAATATCATGTTGGGAGGGGCTGTAGTGAAGACTCAGAGTATGTTTTCCGTTTGATTGTTTTCGTGTCATTCTTGGACGAAGACCGTGATAGTTTCATCAATGCGCTTAATGTTTTCAGTTCTGTTTACTGAGATAGGCTGTTTTGGTCTTTCTTTGCGACTCTCATCACTATTAACGTTATCAGTGTTGCAGCTCCTGCATTTTGGTGCTTCTTGTTTTGGGTCTATTTTGCAATTAAAAATTGGATGTGCTCGACTCCGTTCTTCACATTTCTCTTTATATCGCAGCTTTTCGTGTCTTATTGGAAAGTGTTGCAATATGGACGTTGCTGTTATTGAGGAGGTAGTGTTTAAATAGTCCAACCTTGTGAGGTACACAGTGCATTCTGAAATGGTGAACAAGTGGCTTGTTAGTTGGTTGTTTGTAACTATAGATGACTGGAAGGAATAGCGGGGAATTTTGATTTAGTTTTCCGGTACCTTTAGGTCCCCTTCAGTTTTTTCGTTTGTTGTATCACGCTCAAAATTGGTTATCACAAAGGCGAGCGTAAGTCTGTGTTGTTTCTCTTTTGCTTAGTGTTTGGCGTGCGGTGTGATTTCTGTTACTGTTGCTTCAGATCGGTAAGTAACTCAAACTGTTCTCTCGGGTTTCGATATCTGATGGGTGTGTTGTGATGTTGGCAAATTTTTTCGGATTTTTTTGTGAACGACTTGGTGGCCCAGGAAACTGTTTTAGTGCAGGTTACAACGATTTGGCGGTTTCTTTGCCACCTTCTTAGTTTATAGTTAATTGTAGGGTTTGCTAAAGTGCCATAAGTTGTGTTGGATGTGCTTTAATTCCATCTGCATCCGACCAGTTGTAAACCTTGTTGTTCGTGAGATGTATTTGGATGTGTGTAAACATTATGTAATTGGAGTATCGTGTTTGTGGCGGCTTTGCCTGTTTACTTCGGATTTATTGTCTGGGTTTTCGGCGTAGCGTTGCGTTTCTGGAGATCTGGTGGAGACAGAGTTCTCTACTTCAGTCTGGTGCGCTGAAAACTGTTGTTGCATATCGGAAACAGGACGATCCATAGTCCCCACGCCCTGCTTGAGAACGCTCGCAGTCAGCGTTGAGTTCTGTGCCTTTAGGCTCGGCAGATGCGAGTTGGTCGTCCCTGTCTCAGAGTGTGGCGGTTGTGCAGACTGCCGATCCCAAGTCTGAGTCGCTCTGACAATGCTGCATTTGGCGACAGTGGCGCGAGTTACGCATGATGCACTTTGCAGGGGACATCGTCTGAGTAACATGTGTGCTGTCGAACAACGTACATGTAACAACAGTTCAAGCAGTTTCGGCTGCGGGAATGCTTGTCTCCAGATATATCAGAGGAAAGCCCTTAATAGGTATATCGGTTGCAGAAGTTAATGCTTGATACCCCACGAGTCAAAGGGTTGTAACAGGTGATTCCCTGACCACCCATATCTGCTCGCTGGTTCGCCTTTTTGAAGACCAGAACGTGACAGCAGCGGCTGTAAGCAGCAGCAGGGAGTGACCAGTTGTGGGGCTTGCAGTCCTCTGCTGCTCCTGATTGGCTGAAAGGCCCACGTGTAGAAGGATTTCGTGGAGAGGCTCGGAGTTCGGGGAATCGAAAGCTGGCGGGTCGCGGGCTCCCTGGAGCGGAGTTCTGTGTCGCGACGCACAGTGTTCTCGAGTTTCCAAACGCTTTCTCGTTTGCGCGCATCGATTACCGGTTAAGAACTTTCCTGTCGTTATCTGCGGATGTTGAAATAGTAATTAGTGTGGGCGTTTACGGCGAATTGTAGCTCAGGGAAAACTCGGTGATGTTAGCGAAGTGGTAGTGGTCCTCCGACTCAGACTGACTTGGCTGGGGTAATTGGATAGCGATAATCTCAGTTTGTTATCCAAATTTGGGAGTAATGTTTTTTGTGACCGTCTTCCTGTTGAGTTTGAACTGTGTATTTCGTACAGCCAGTCGAAAGTAATTTCCCGGGCTCGGCTGTGAATGTTCCCAGTACTGCGGTCGGAACTCGGGATCTTGCCTGGGGGTAAGTAGGTAGCATGAGGGCCGTTAACTACTGGCTTTCGAGCGATGAGGTTCGATACTTTCCAACGGGTCGAGGCTCGGCTGGCGACCACTGTGTCGGACCGACTTTACGCGTGTCCCGGTGGTGCAGGACGCTTGTCTGGGTGGGCCGCTAAGCGCCCCCAGTTCGCCCCGTGTCGGCTCTGGCCACCACCACCTAAAGGGAAGGCCGTGGCGCGCTCTTGTGACGTCACGCAAAGCGGGCCAGGGTTGGCTTGGCGCTGCGCTGACAGAATCGAGGCGCACGGCCTGAAAATCTTCGTCAAACGGTTTTACAGAATGTGTTGAGCTGCCGGCGCCCCCCTGCGGCCAGGCGGGCCGCACCCGACACCTGCCTCCCTCGTGGCGCTGCGGCCTCTGGTTCCACTGCGTCCAACACGGAAATCTCGGTTAACACTGCGGCTGCCTGCTAAGTGCGCGATGAGCCCTGTAGTTTCACAATTCACGAAAATCACTCCACGTAGTACTATTTATCACAGGATTTTCCGTTGGGCTGGGTACTAAATTCACACAGACACTCCTTTACTTTGCTCACTCAGGTTTTATTTGAACAAATGGGAGATCTTCTATTGATTACGAATCACAACAATTTCGGCGTACTGTGTGCTTCTAGTGAAGCTACTATGGCACATGTTTCCAGGACCCACAGTACTGGCACAAGTTTATCCTTCCACAGTACTGTTTCTGTAAAAACGCCTTTAAGTAATGTTCTTCCTTGCTCAAGAGTGGCACATGGAACTCTAACTATTAACATCTGCCATAGTACCCTTACAAACCTCTAGCTTAACAAATCACCATCTTGTCTCACAAACCCAATAATGCTAATCTCATATAACTCTGCCATTCGACACTTTGCGTTCACTTCAAGCCACATTTCACACAACAAGTCATGTGTTACTTTATTACAATACTTGTTTGAGCCACTCTATGTAATCGAACCACTAATAAGCTGAACAAACCCATTTACACTTTCATGACCACACCACTTCAGTCATTGGCCCCTCTCTTTTGATTTTATAAGTATCTGAATGTCTCTTGTCATGGTACTTGAATTACAAATCATGTAAAAGTACATCTTTCACACACATATGGAAAATTTCCTTGTTTCAGACATAATGTTATATACTAATATCATACATTATACATTAATAAAACCGACAAACTGCAAAGACAGATCCTCGACGGAAAACGGAGATAAAACGTCCTACGTACATGTGTCCAGAAATGCACCATCGTCATGGTAGATGACCCTGACGAATGGGAATTTCTCCGACAACATGCTGCGTTCTCCTTGTATATAACAGGCCGTGTGATTGACGCAGCCTATTGTATACACGAAGCATTTCCCAACAATTTTAGTAAGTAGTCTCAGTGCATTAGAATAGGTAGACAGAGGCTACCACTCACAAATAAGCACACAGTTATAAATGAAGGAGACGTTAGGAAAGAGAAGTACTGGCTGTACGATATGAGATTTAATGACGTTTGATATTGTCATATCAGGTACACTCCATTTTATTGCTGAGTTTAATGCAGTGTAGTGTGGAAACAGTTATTTGCGAAAAATACTGAAGGAGGCTACAGCGAGGATTCTGAAAAGGGAGACTGTTCATTGTTTCTCCTGGCCAGATTCCTCTCGGCTGCCGAACACAGCTCTAGACCTGCAGGGATGTTGGTTGGGTTCCACCAAAGAAGTATCCTGTTCTTCAGCATGGGGAGCGTCGTTCCATTGCAAACGAAACAGACGAAGAGCACTGATCCTTGCGCCATCGTAGCTAGATGTACATAGTACACTAACTGCGCTATTCCCTGAGCCTGGTGGAACCCAATTCTAATAATAATTCCTATTCCACTTAATATAACGGCCTTAACTGACATAAAAAGACATTGCTTCTTTGAGGCAAATTTCTTGTTATCAACAATTTTGAGTTGCCGCATGGAGCACCGATTACATAGGTACATGTATCCAATCAGTCCGAGACAAACCAAGTTGAATGCCACAGACACTGAAATCCCTGCAAGGACTACTATGCGACTGTGGATGAGGTAATATTTACTCGTCTTTTCCAAAGCAACAGCTGCCACACATACTATACTCCACGGTATAAACACACACAGCAGCTCACGACGGAATAACTGGCTTACTTCAGCAGGTAGTAGCTGGTTAGGTAGCCTGAGATGGCGAACACAAGAATACATCTGGTAGCAGAATGAGTTCAGCCAGATACAGCTGAGAAGTGTGAGGGCGCTGTCTATCAGCACTGCTGTAGGTAAGTCAGGGACGCCTGCCATACGATACACGACCTCAGAACACAGGATCTGGACTATGCACGTGATCTGAAACGACAAGAGTATCTTCCCAGGCAAGTTACGTAACTGGGGAAGATACATGTATACTCCGGCAGTCGAGAAACGGAAAATGATATTTATCAGTATAAATGAGATTTCTAAAGGCTTCAAGCTGTCAATTTTGAAATCCTTGTATCTCAAGGTAGCGTTGTTTAAACTGTTTCTGTAGTTCAGGGTTTCTTCTGTTAAGTTTTGATACAGTATGCGGATAGATTTAGTAAATCCAACTGGGAAGCTTTGAAATGGGTAATAAAAGAGCGTACAATCATCAGAAGCATTAAAGGAGGAAAAATCGCGACACTTCAGCAACAGAATAGCTCTGGAAACAGAACAGATGGCGTCTGTAGCGTTCGACTGCAGACATGATTGATCCTCAGGACTATCGAAATAGCAGCGAGCATCGTGTACGGATTGTATCATACTAAACGGGACGTCCTGACAAATGCCGTACGAGTTGACCGCCATCCAGGCCAGAAGACAGAGGTTGACGTTTATCCTCTGCGTGTAGGCCAGGTAGCTGGTGACAGGTATGTGGGGCGACCTCTGCACCACGTCGTCCCACAGCTGCTCGCGGCACTGCTCGCGCTGCTTCACGGCTTCCAGTGGCAGGTCTTCCAGCGGACACGTGGGGTGGTCCAGGGCGTTCACCAACAGCTGCACGCAGTCAGTGTTCACGGAGAGCGTATCGTGGCTTCTGTCCTCCAGCTGCCACTCCTCGTCTGCAAGAAAACGACAGCAAGTAGGTGGTGCCCGTACACTGCAGGCAGCTGAATCCAAAGTCTTCTCTGGATGAGGAGCCTGGGCGTTGTTTACCCACATTACCCAGGTTCAGTTACCCAGAACTATGTAAGGCGGCATGTCAACACAAAGTAAGAGTATTAACAAAGACAGATATCATGTTACTATGCGCGTCTATTTCATCTACAGGGTGTCCAAGAAGTCCCTGCATCGCTCTTGACGTAGTAAAAATAAGGAAGTAAATAGGTTTTATTGATAGTCCTGCACTGAAGATGTTAAAAAAACAATGTTGTCAGAATTATATTTTTGTTCCAGAACTGCGGTCTTTGAGTTCCGAATCCATGGACCAACAGTTATCTTGTAAAGGAGAGATTAGTGGAGGATTCGTGGGTGCATGAACATTCGCAGATAGGAAAAACTATGTAAGGTATGATGAGACCATTTGCCTCAGTCCCCCTCGTAAAGTAGCCATGCCTGATTGAGATAAATGTCCTGTATTTTTAGGCTGTCTCAAAGACAGACCACATATTGGAAGCAATAAAAAGTGACAGGAAACGTGTGTCACCCACTCTTAATCAGATGAGCAGTCACCAATGAAAATCATTTGCAGAAGAGCAGTTGGACTTCAAGCATCTTCTTCAACAATGCACGACCACTCTGAAAAAATATGAATACGAAAGGATTTAGGCCCATGTTTGTTACTGAATTATCTGACAATGGTGTGGAGCAACGATTTGTAACCTACTGTACTTCGTTGTGGCGACTTCTGCCATGTCTCGCTCAAGAATGTTATTTACCTATAAATGTCCCATATACCACTATTTGATGAGGAAAAAATTTTTTTTTTGTCTAAGGAAAGTACCCATTATCAGCAAGAGTTGGAAAGGAACCTACCTCACATTATGTGGGCCAGAATTGGAAAGGAACCTACCTCACCTTATGTGGGCCATTGTGTGATCAGAATACCTGTTAGGACCACATTCTTTTGAAGCTTGCATGAATGGGAACTTCCAATTCTCTGTACAACAGAAGTTTCCAGTATCTCACCTCCATGACAAGGCAATCACGGATCTTGTGTGGTTGTAGAAGGAAGGAGCTTGAGTCTCATTTTGTTGTTCAGATGTGTGGGTTTCTTAATGAACAACTTATTCTCGGATTCTATTTGGTTCTGCAGCATTTAAAGCCACATTAAAATGGTTACCACGAAATCCCAACATTACCACCTCAACAACCTTTTGAAATCGTCATGACAAACTTTTGATCTTACCACGCAAATAACTGAATATGAAGAATAATAAAGCCTCATGTGGCTCAACGTTGAAAGATTAATGGAAAATTGACACAAGTGTTGAGGAAGTCTTTCTAAGCAGAATTACTAGGACGACCCGTAATAAAGCAAGGGGGACAGCGAGACACGTAGATATCTGAGGAAGTTGTGATCGCCCATACACTGATCCGTTGGATACGTATTTTTTTTATATCTAACTACGTCCATATAGAATCTACTCTTTTGACATAACTCCATAGGCGTCCTGTACAAAGAAATAGGATGCAGGCTGAATTCTCGTCTTTGTGATATTTCACTTTCCTCCGTGAACTTAGTGACCCCATCACGCAGCGTAAAAAAAAGTGATGGAGCATATTTGTCACCAGTTTGTGTCGTTAGCACGAGATTGTCGAGAAAAAGCACAACAAAATACAGTAACTGACGATTTTGGGAGTTCCTTTACCACAATGAACGATTTACTGTTAATACTCTGTTTGCATACATTCAAAAACACGCACAAAAATGTAATTACTTCGTCTGACTCGTACCTTGTGTAATGATAATAATGCAGCAATAAATGCAATTAGGACATATATGCCTCAGCTGCTGAGTGGATGAATGTGGGATTACAACTCCAGAGATTTGGGATTCAGGCATTGCTCCCGAGATTCCTTCTGTCACTTATCTCTTCTTTCACCTCTGACATTGATTTATGGAAATCGAAAATGTTGGAACTGTAGAATTGTTCAGATACCCAATAATTAACTGTGTCCCACAATTATTAACTGGGTGAGTTAGTTCAGAAGTAGGAAGACGGCGAGTGACCACAACCTGCAGTAGGACAATGGCTCGCGAAGCACTGTGGTGACCAAACCAGGCTTCAGCTTGATGACGGCTTTACCTACTGCATTCTGAGAAGTCCTGATGGTCGTTTTCCTCGAGCACTATTCCTGTTCAGAGTACAAATCAAAGGAGAATGATACTGATATGCTACACATCATCCAATGTATACAGGGTGAGTCATCTAACGTTACCGATGGATATATTTCGTAAACCACATCAAATACTGACGAACCGATTCCACAGACCGAACGTGAGGAGAGGGGCTAGTGTAACTGTTTAATACAAACCATACAAAAATGCACGGAAGTATGTTTTTTTACACAAACCTACGTTTTTTTAAATGGAGCCACGTTAGTTTTGTTAGCATATCTGAACATATAAACAAATACGTAATCAGTGCCGTTTGTTGCATAGTAAAATGTTAATTTCATCCGGAGATCATCATCAGTTATCTGCTATATTAGCAGGTCCTTTGCCTCTCCATTTTCTGCGATCCATTGCTTCCTTCTTAAGGCTGCTGTATGTTGTACCGTCCATCATGTCATCCAGTGTCAGGAATCTCTTCCTTCCTCGCTTTCTTTTCCCTTCTACGTAACCTTCTAAAACTGTTTTTATCAGTCCGTCATTCTTTCTTAATATATGCCCAATCCAATTTCTTTTTCTTCTCTTTATTACATCTAGTAGCTGTCTTTTCTCTCCCACTCTTCTCAGTACCTCTTCATTTCTTACTCTGTCCATCCAACTTATTCCTTCCATCTTCCGCCATGTCCAGATCTCAAAAGCCTCCAGCCTTTCTCTGTCTTTTTTCCTCATAGTCCATGTTTCAGCGCCATATAGAAGAACACTCCATACAAGACATTTTATGAGTCTCTTTCTGAGTTCTCTGTCCACACCGCTGCAGAAGATTCTCCTTTTCTTATAAAACGCCTCTTTTGCCATTGCTATCCTTGTTTTAATTTCTGTGGTGCACTTCCAGTCGGTGTCTATCCTGCTTCCAAGATACTTAAAATTTTGCACCTGTTCTAGTTTTTCTCCATTCAGCACAATTTTTAGTTCCTTATTTCCTCCTATTGCCAATACTTTTGTTTTATTTGTGTTAATTTTCATTCCATATTTTTTTCCGTTAGTTGCAATGGTGTCCACCAAATCCTGTAATTCTTTTTCCCCTGTGGCTAGAAGGACCATGTCATCAGCAAATCTCAAGCACCCTACTCTTCTTCCTCCAATTTCTACTCCTTTGTCATCTAATGAGCATTGGTCAATCATATTTTCCAAGTACAGGTTGAAAAGAGTAGGTGATAAACAGCATCCTTGTCTTACTCCTTTCCCTAGTCTGATCCAGTTCGTACTTTCTCCTCTCACTTTAACTGAAACTTTTTGATTAAGGTACAATGAGTTTATAAGTCTTCTGGTTTTCCAGTCCACTCTCTTTTCCCTCATAATAGTCGCCAGCTTGTCCCAAACCACATTGTCAAATGCCTTTTCTAAATCAATGAAGCACATATATAGGTCTCTTCCTTTTTCAATAATCCTTTCTCCTAAGATTCGTAGGAGCCCTATTGCATCTCTGGTGCCCATATTCCGTCTAAAGCCAAACTGCTCCTCGCCGAGATTCTCCTCTATTACTTTTTCAAGTCTTTTATTAATTATTCTTAACATCACTTTGGCTGCATGTGAAATGAGGCTGATTGTCCTGTGCTCGCTGCATTTCTTGGTTCCTTGTTTTTTCGGCAATGGAATCATTACTGTTGTCAAAAAGTCCTCAGGCCATTCACCACTGTCATATATTTTATTACATAACCTCAATATTTCTCTTATTCCATTGTGGTTCAAGCATTTTAGTATTTCTCCCGGTATTGTATCTGTACCTACTGCTTTGCCATTTTTCATTGCAGCAATAGCAGACTTTACTTCTTCCATTATGATGGTCGGTCCTTTCTCTTCATCACTTACACTGTTGTGTGATTCAAGTTCCAGAGTTTCTGGTTTGCTATTTGTGTCATATAGCTCTTTTATATATTCTTCCCATCTCTGGAGGACATCGTCACGATCTTTATACACTACCTCTTCGTCTTTACTCAAAATTTCCATAGTAGCACTTCCTGCTCTGTTTTGTTCCCATGTCATATTCTTTACTCTGTTGTACAGTAAGTCGTATCTTCCTTTCCTGTCCAGTTCTTCAATTTCATCACATTCCTCTTTTAGCCATTTTTTCCTAGCCTGCTCTGTTTCTCTTCGCAGTTCGTTATTTAACCTTCGGTATATCTTTCTTGCATCTTCAGTGTTCTTGTTTTTCAATTTTCTTCTCTCCTCCATCTAGGAAATCATTTCTTGTGTGACCCATGGTTTTTTTGACCTTTTCCCTTTTACATATCCTATATTTTGCTGTCCTGCTTTAATGATACCTTCTTTCAGCATATTCCAGTACTCGTTGGCATTATCAGGTGCTTCTTTGTCTCGTAATGTGTTTAGAAAGTCCCGAGACAGCATTTCTGTAATTTGTTCTTTGTTGGACCTTATCTTCTCTAGATCCCATTTCTTCACCATTGTCGCCTTTTTCAGTTTTTTCATTCTTATTTCTATTTCTGCCATAAGTAAGTTGTGGTCACTATTAATATCTGCACCTGGTAATGTGTGCACCTTCTTGATTCCATTCCTGTATCTTTCTTCTACCAGTATAAAATCAATTTGGTTTCTATATTTATCCCCTGGTGATTTCCAAGTGTAGAGCCTCCTCTTATGGTTCTTGAACCATGTGTTTGCCACTATCAGCTGCCTTTCCCTGCAGAAGTCAATTAACCATTCACCTCTGTCATTTCTCTTTCCAAGACCATGACTGCCTACTATGTTTCCCTCTTTCCCTTCTCCCACAATGGCGTTCCAGTCTCCCATTACTATTTTGCAGCATTTTTTATTTTCGTCCATTATTCTCTCTATTACATTGTACGTTTCCTCTACAATTTGGTCATCATGTTCTGAAGTTGGCATATACACCTGGACAATCAGTAAATCTTTTTGTGCTCCTTTCAGCCTTACACCAATAACCCGGTCATTTGCATAGTCTACATATTCCACACATTTAGCCAATTCCTTTGTCATAATCATTCCTACACCATTAATTCCTTTTACTTCACCTCCTGAGTAGTAGAATACATATTCATCTGACTGCAACTCTCCATGTCCATTCCATCTTACTTCAGCAACTCCTACGAGGTCCATATGATTCTTTTCCATCTCTCTTTTAAGGTTTTCTAGTTTTCCTGCTTGTAGCAGAGTTCTGACATTCCAGGTACCAATTCTCGTTTTGATTTTTTGCCTCCTTTCAAGTTGTCCCCCCCGGAGATCCGAATGGGGGACTATTTTACCTCCGGACACTGATTTAACATGAGAGGAAGCCATTTTTTGTGCATAAAATGGAGACTGCATTATGCAGGGAAGATAATCTGCGGTGGTATTCCGTTGCCTTCCGCAGTTCTGGAGGCCGCCCCTAACATGGGATACAGACGCCTTTTGCAGCCGCCCGCTCCGGGTCAGACGCTGCATGAGAAGTATAGGTTGGAGAATGAAAGACCCCTAGCCCTCGAAACCTAATAGCGTCAGGGTCGGAAAAGAACAAGAGCTGGCCGAGGGTGGCCAGATAGGAAAGATAAGAGTGAGGAGCCTGGCATAAGTAAGTGGAAGCAATGCCAGGACTCAGCTCGGGGCCCCGTGGTCGCCAGCCACGTATCACTAGGTGTGACTCCCTGAGGAGATATTGTAACCTAAAGTTGACGCTTGAAACCTCCAACATTCAGTTGCGTCTTGTAACAAACACGGGCCACGGTCGGCGAGCAGCATCTGCAGGGACATGTTTCGATGACGACCGTGTTTACGAGTGTGGCTGTAGTGCACTGTTGTGGTTTGGTCTAGCTGTCGCAATGTCCGCATGTAGCGCTTGCTGCTATTGTTATTCTGCATTCGTCTCCGCACGCAGACCAACTGTAGTACACCGTGTTACCAGACGTCTGTGATAGTGTGGTGTTCTAGGAACTGTGACCATGGTGTATTCGAACTCTGAAAAGGCGGAGAGTGATACTCATCTATGGCGAGTGTCGACGAAATGCAGCTGAAGCTTGCAGGGTGTATGCAGAACGGTACCAGGACAGAGAGCATCCAACGTGCCGCACATTGCAAAACATCTACCGCCAACTGTATGCAACAGGTATGGTCGTAGCACGCAAACGGGTCCGTAACAGGCCCGTCACAGGAGAAGCGGGTGCAGTTGGTGTGTTAGCTGCTGCTGCCATAAACCCACACATGAGTACACGTGACATTGCGAGAGCCGGTGGACTGAGTCAAAGTAGTGTCATGCGCATACTGCATCGTCACCGCTTTCACCCGTTTCATTTGTCGCCACATCAGTAATTACATGGTGATGACTTTAATCATCGAGTGCAAATCTGTCAATGGGCATTAACAGAGAATGCGTTGCAGTTATACCTGTTTGCCGATGAAGCGGGTTTCACAAACCACGGGGCAGTGAATCTACGGAACATGCATTACTGGTCCGTGGACAATCCTCGCTGGCTCAGACAGGTAGAGCGACAGCGACTGTGGACTGTAAATGTATGGTGTGGAATCATTGGCGACCACCTTATTGGTCCTCACTTCATTGCAGGGGCCCAAACAGCTGCGACATACATCGCGTTTCTACAGAATGATCTGCCAACGTTGCTCGAAAATGTCCCTCTGGAAACGCGTCGACGTATGTGGTATCAGCATGATGGTGCACGTGCACATACCGCAATTAACACTAGGCTGACCCTTGACAGGATGTCCGACGGGCGTTTCATAGGACGTGGAAGACGCATAAATTGGCCAGCCCGTTCTCCTGATCTTACACCTCTGGACTTCTTTCTGTGGGGTACGTTAAAGGAGAATGTGTACCGTGATGTGCTTGCAACCCCAGAGGATATGAAACAACGTATTGTGGCAGCCTGCGGCGACATTACACCAGATGTACTGCGGCGTGTACGACATTCATTACGCCAGAGATTGCAATTGTGTGCAGCAAATGATGGCCACTACATTGAACATCTATTGGCCTGACATGTCGGGACACACTCTATTCCACTCCGTAATTGAAAACGGAAACCACGTGTGTACGTGTACCTCACCCCTCATTGTAATGTACATGTGCGTCAAAGACCAATAAAAAGGTGTTAGCATGTGGACGTAATGTGCTGTTCCAGGTCCACCACCATTCCCTTTGGATCCCTACGTAATTCGGTGCTCTCCGATACACACGATCGAACAGCGTGGTACTCAAGCATCAACTTTAGGTTACAGTATCTCCGGATGTAATTAACATTTTACAATGCAACAAATTACGTATTTGTTTATATGTTCAGATGTGCTAACAAAATTAACGGGGTTCCATTTAAAAAAAAACGTAGGTTTGTGTTAATAAACATACTTCTGTGCATTTTTGTATGGTTTGTATTAACCAATTACACTAGCCCCTCTCCTCACGTTCGGTCTGTGGAATCGATTCGTCAGTATTTGATGTGGTTTACGAAATATATCCAGCGGTAATGTTAGGTGACTCACCCTGTATAGTTCATTGGCGTGTTGAGCGCAAATGTATACCCAGTAAGACGAATAAGTTCTGAAAGATTCTTATACACCGGCACGTTCTGTGAAAGGCCGAATGCACGACTTTGTCGTAAACACTCCATTTTCTTTGTTATTCATTCCACTCCCACCACATTATCGTGTGGTGCGCAAGCTTCAGACACTTTGCTGCTCTTCAGCCTATCGAAGTTAGGCCAGTATAGCTTTTATGGGAGAATGAATAAAATGATAGGTTTCAAAAAAATAAAAGCCATAGCGTCTCTACATAAACACATGTACATTGAAGCTGATGATGGTGCTATGGTGAAGATAAGTCTCGTGCTTCTGGCAAGTCACTGGCAGTCAGTTCCCAATAACTACTACGAGGGTAATACAGTATGATGCAGGTGCCGGCCAGAAAGGGTGTATGTATTCAAGGTGTTGGAGTGGGCTGGGAAGTATGATTGACAAGTTGATGTGGGTAGAGGGAGGTGTGAGGGAGGGATGGCAGTGGTCAGGAGGCTGGAAGCGGGATCATCTACATATTGAAGAGGCGTAGACGCTAGGATTATAGCTGGTTGGAGGAGTAAGTGTCTACATACTATTCCGGAACAGGAAGAACCAGCCAGCTGAAGTTCCGCTCGAATAGGATATAGAAGGGTGGCAAGTGGAGGGCGCACCAGAAGCCTAGGTATCCAGAGGATAGGCGAGAAAAATTTCTTTTGTTCGCCACGTTTATGGAACGTTTACAATTTGTGACAAAGTCTGAGGAACTTCAGAAGAGAGGGCAATCTAATCAGCTGGTAGAGGTTGCGTCTGAGACGGCAAATATGATACAGAGTGCAAGGTGTTCTAAGACTGTAAGGAATGGTAAATTTTTGAGACTGCTGAGATCGAAGCTATATTGGCGAAAGTAACACTGGGGCCACTAAGGCTTTTGGAAAGACGAAGGAAGAAACAAGATCAGGGTTTAACGTACTGTTGGTGAAACAGCTATTAGAGCATTACCCAGAATTGGGAAGAACGGGGAAGCAGGACAGCGGCGTCCATCCATAGGAACCGTCGTGTCATTCACCTTAAGCTGTGTAGGGACATCACAGAGAAACTAAATATGGTCGAAAACCAAGTTTGGAGCCAACAGCTTACCACAGCATCGCCTCGTTCAGTGGGTTTTACCCAAGTACAGAGGATGGCTGAGTGATGGAATCCCCACATTGTCGTGTTTCCTGTCTTCTTAATTTGAGTTTGTTGTAAGCTGGGGATGCGTGATTATTCCAAGATATGAGAAAGTGAGAGTCCTCTGCCCATGTCAGCACAGAGGAATGGAGCAGCAGGTCCACCGCCTTACTGCAAGCGCTTATCTTCCTCCACATAATTGGGCACTGTCCTTGCATTGTGAGAGAACTGTGACTCGGAGTTATCTGTTGAGTGTACATGACTGTAATGGATGCGTTAAGAGCTTAACATCCACATCTGACACACATGTTGTTGTGTCATGCTTTTAATAAATTTACAAGTAGATAGATGAAACAGTCAATGATCAGAACGCCTTATTGTTTGGAAAGCAATACACTTATCTTTAGCTCCTCGTGGCTGTGGCTGCGTGAGCACGTGTGGTATTAATTGGGGTCCAAATACACAGGAGCTGCTGAAAACACTTAGCGGCATTAGAGTGCAAGTCTGCAGATGATGAGCACTGAACGTTTACTACAACTGTGCCAAATATGTGTCTGTTGTTGGCCCTCGACTCTCTGTACGTGCATGCTTGGCCTAGGCTTGACTGAGTGACGTTACGCCGACACTGCACTCTGAAGGCAGAAATTCGTCGCTTCTCTGCAGTCGTCATGGAACTTTGATATCCTCGTAGACAGAACAGAACTCAGGCTGGACTCTGGCAGAACTCGTACCAGGCACTGGCAGAACTGGAATTACTTGTCGTGTGTGGCGCCTCGAAGCTACAGGAGGAGTGGCTTACTACTTCTTTCTCATAGGCGGTGGCGATGCTGCTTAGGTGTACAGCATCTCTGCGGTGGTCGACTGACGATTTGCTGCAGGCGATTATCGTCGACACCACATGTGTCACCTTCAGCAGTGTCACAGGCGTCAGTGTATCATGATACACTGAGGAGAGGTAATGTAATGTAGAACACTGACACGAGGTCTGGTGATGAGAAACTTTATGCTTCAATTTCCCCTCCCATTACTGGGGATATACCAGCAATGCAAATTTCTTCCATCACCTGGATTCGAACCAGCTTACCTTTGAACAGAGTACCACCACACAGTCATGTTTATGTGTGTCATGGTGGAAGTTAGGGAGAGAGAAATGATTGGTGGTATTTACTGTAATAATTCCTTGGGTTTTTAACAAAAGTGTTTTTGATGTAGCAGAGGCTACACCAAGAGGTGAAGTTATCGAGGCACATGGAGATATGCTGTTGAGTAAGATTTAGAGTAACAAAAGAAGCATGGTGTGCCAGACAAGGAGCTATACAGGAAACATAATTCATTGGTACACCTGGCTCTTGCCAGTTTCCTCCCAGAGATCCGAATGTGCGACTGTTGCGGAATATTTCGCCAATGAAGCAGTCATCATACCACTTTTCAATTATAGGCCACATGTCCTGTGGGCAGACACCAGTGGTTCCCATTACCTTCTGCATTCTCATGCCTTTGAGCACTGCTGACTCTTCAGGGTTTTAGGAGCAGGGGAAAAAGTGCCTTGAAGCTCTATCCGCCCATCCATCATTACTGATGATTTTTATTCTAAATTTAAGCAGCAGCGAGGTTCAAACCTGGGTTCCATGACGTTTTGATTAGTATAGGTGAGCTGTGGGATATAAACTTGCATACAGTATGATATCACACAAATTGACTATTGGTAGTGGGAAATAAGAGCATTCTTTCTTTCTTTTTTTTTTAAGAAGGTCTAAAGTAATGGAGTCATGAGCAGCCTCTCATAAGAATTTCCTGAAATTGTAAGACGTCGTGGTCTCCTTCATTGCTTACATATTCCGCCCTCACAATCATATTCTGCACATCAAGACGCTTCATTCGAGCCCAAACTCGATAAGATAAAGTCAGTATTGTATGAATTCATGTAAACGATATGCAAATAACTAATAAATCGCAAGTGCGCACCGTGGTCGAAATACTCGAGGCTGGCGTACACACATACATTCCAGACACGCCGGTCACAGGAGGTTTTAGCTCGAGAGAGGCAACTGCACCCCAGGAGGCCGGTCCCAAGCTATCTACGTCGGCCAGTGACCGCCTGTAGAGCAGACAGCGTTAGCCCGAGTGAAAGGACGATCTCGTGTTCGGCTTAAAAGCAAATTCTGTGGTGTCACCGCCAGACACCACACTTGCTAGGTGGTAGCTTAAATCGGCCGCGGTCCATTTAGTGCATGTCGGACCCGCGTGTCGCCACTGTGTAATCGCAGACCTAGCGCCACCACCAAGGCAGGTCTCGTGATACGAGAGAGCACTCGCCCCAGTTGTACGAGAACCTAGCTACCGACCAGATGTACGAAGCCTTTTCTCTCTCATTAGCCGAGAGACAGAATAGCCATCAGCTAAGTTAATGGCTACGAACTAGCAAGGCGCCATTAGCCATACAGTGATTGTAATTAAAGTCTCCTGTGTATCGTCAAGATCGATGTACCACAATGATATTAAAGATAAGTATTAATACAGCTACGTACTTTTCTCAATAACATTAATTACGTAGCCTGTTCCAGTACTTCACGCCCGTCTGCGTTAGTCTAGCGTGCATTTTCAGCCATCTCAACTTCACGGTGTCGGCCCAGCTACCGACACAACAAATTCCGCTACATTGTGTGGGAGCGGTTAGCCTACGCATTCTTTACACATAGCACGCAGTTTCACAGGGAGACAGCAAACGCCAAACACCGATACTACAGATTTCCCGATTGGTCGCCTTAAACAAAACGTCATTCTCGCGTTTTAGAAGAGCAATTCTGATTGGCAGACGATATTTCTGACGCCTTGAGTTGAAGGAGTAATGGGAGAGATCGAAAGGTATACCGCTTCTCGTCTGGCGTGCAGAGGGGCCGTTCCATTGTCGCTCTTGGAGCGAGAACATGTAACGAGAGCGTGCGCGCTCGTACATGTACTCGAGAGAGCGAGGAACAAGTCTCTCCTCAGTACTTAACTGGGAGAGCACCTCTGTCGAGAGCGAATAGAAGTGCAACTGTATATTGAGTCCTTGCGATTAAGCATTGTTCACTGTGTTGGCCGCCACACTTATTATGTGGTGTGAATGGACAGAGTAATAGTTAAACGCCTGTGAGAGAATTTTTGAGTGGCATCGCGGTGGACTGGATATCTGACCGGTGTACCACGCCAATAGACTAGGGGCAAATAGGAGTCCTTGACTTCATCAAGGCGTAGGGAGAGTTTGATTGGCGAAGGTCAAGTTATAGAACGAGAGTTATCTTATTTGTCGGCAGCGAGCAGCGCAGACAGCAGTCATCACAGCTACAGCTCTTGCGACCCCCACATTTCTTCCACAACAGTACCCTTCACTGCATATCACACGTGACAGCCTCGACTGTACCTAGCAACATTCTAACTGATAAATATTCAAGTTGGGTAGGTGCTGCTCTCAGCCATTCTGCCAAGTCAATAACAATCTTAAACTTTGTATAGAAATTTAATTACCGAATCCTATCCTTAAGAGGTAACTTCACATTCTGAAAAGAACCTGCAAATAACGTGTTCAATTCATAACTAAAAGTGCTATGGTGATTTCTCAGAATTTTTGCAAAATAAATAATAATTTTAGTTACTTTCGTGTTTTTCTTACACTAACTAGCACTACTCCAGTACCCAAGTATCCCACTAGTTACGTAAGACATTTTGTGAATTTTTGTGTCATTTCCTTACAGTGGATGACTCCAGAAGGTATTTATTGCTGAAAGTTTTTTAGGCATTTCTCTTTGGAACGTCAAGACTGTCCGTCTGACTTCTATAGTAGTGTGGGGGTGGAAATTGCATCTTGCAGGGGCCAAAGGGTAAAGGGAACATCTCAGATTAATCTGTTGCGCAGAATGACAGAATAGCACCAACCCACACGCTCACAAAATGTGTGGCTTTATAGTCTTGTGTTGTAAATGCTATATTTAATTCGTTTTGTGGCATTATAGACAGGTATTTTAAACTGGGACCAAGAGATATGGTGGTCGTAATTGTGTGACACTGTATGTACCGAATTGTCGAACAGTCATTAGATACAGTGAGTATATCTTTAAGATATGAAGCACTGAGTCTGCCTTGTTGAGGTTGTTTGGTAACATGTGGTTGTTATGGATGAGAGGAGAATGAATCCTTTTTCAATAGATTGTTCAGTTTATGGAAAATGTGGCAGTGTTTTTGTTCATGTGTATCACCAATCCCAGGGTTTCTGATCTGCAGAATGAGGTGCTGGTATCAGGATATCTCACAAGCACCCATTGGCAGTACCATCTGATTGTATGTTGTAGCAATTATCTGTGCTTTGTAGAGTGTAGAATGACTGGGACTATGTTACGTTACTCTAACAATTTTCATTAAAGTATAGTTGTAGCATTGAGATAACATGTGAGTGATGAAGATCTCGTTGGAGCTGAGGGAACAGACATATGGATGGAATGCTATGCTGCTGCTTTGTCTTGATGTTTTATGTGGCGAAACAAGGTTAGGTATAGGTTTTAAGCTGATGTTTTGGTGTGGCTGAAGTTAAAGTTGGATTGCTTTTTGGAACAGGTGACTTGGATGTTAAAATGGAAGGTGACTGTGGCTGTTATCGTCATCTGTTGGACGATATGGGGACGCTGAAAGACTGTTGTGGGAAACAGTGGTTCTAAACTGGATGTCTTTCATGTTAGGGATGCGACACAAGAAACTGTTGGGATGATGACGGTGAGCTCTACTGACGGTGTAGAAAACTGTGGATCTGAACTCAATATCTTTGATGGTGAGGATGCAATGCATGTAGCTGTTGGGATGCGGAATGTAAGTTTAGTGTCGTGAATAATGCGTTTACTTTATATTTATTAGATCATTCGAATTGAGGCTGTGTAGATGATGCAGTTGTGCAAGGATTGTACATTTGGGCACAGTTAATATGGGAGGTTTAACGAACTTCCAGTATGCTGCAGTAGTTTGTGTCAGCAACTTCTGGTAATCAGTGAACGAAAAACCGTTCCAAGTTTTTGTTCGTTCGGTGAGTTATCTCTATGCACTGTAAATGTCCATTGCACGTTTTTGACATCTTCAGAAATGCCATTTTCGACTATGTTATGGTGATTTGAAAATTGGTCTTGCTCCGAAACAAATCATCGAATGAATAAAAAATAAAAATTTGCAACTTGGACTGGTCTTGTTTGTAACTGGGATAGGCCAGGTGGTTCTGCAATACTGGGTCAGATAGTCGTCACACTGGAAGTATTTGTGAGATCTGTAGGCTTGGATTTGCGATTTAGTTGATTTTACACAATGGCAGCGACAACAGATCAGGGCTCGGTTCTTGATACGTTGGTCTGTTGTGCGCAAGCATCTAGTTCTGCTGGACAGTGATGCGTAAAGAAGCCGGCAGAGAAGCGCCACGGTTTTAATAGTGGCGAGGGCAACTCTTTCAGACAGGGCCGTTGTAGCAGCCTGCTGGATGGTGCAAACCATTTCGAACATCGCCACGTGCTCAGAAGAGATTCGCACGACTTTATTCTTTCCCTCCCCCTCCCCCCCCCCCCCCAATCTCGACCGAACTGCCACGACCTCTCTGATCTCTCTGGATTATCACGACCACTTTCCCCTGAAGATAAAATGGCTCTGAGCACGATGGGGCTTAACATCTGAGGTCATCAGTCCCCTAGAAGTTAGAACTACTTAAACCTAACTAACCTAAGGACATCACACACATCCATGCCCCAGGCAGGATTCGTACCTACGACCGTAGCGGTCACACGGTTGCAGACTGAAGCGCCTAGAACCGTACGGCCACACCGGTCGGCCCCTGAAGATATCTTCAATGTCGGGCTTAAAGTTAGCTTCCAGACAAACGGCTAGTGGTCCACAACTCTGTAAGGTCTTGTCGCTGCTCATTCTTTAATATCTTGTAGCGGCTCGTGATGAATTGAAACATCAACTACAGCTCACACGTTTGTTCTCGGTGTCCATAACAGTTTCAGTCATCATTATAGACATGCTGCAGAGTGCAGCTCAGTCTAGCAACAGATGGGGTAAGAGTCCGCTTGTTTAGTAACTTGCTAACAATGCGTATTTCCTTTTAGGTGCCAGTATTATTCTTGTGAGTGCCTGCAGTAAATTATCGGCGACAGCCGAAATTTTGTAAAGGCCTTTCTTCTCAGTATTACAGTTCCTGGTTCTACTATACGGATATTTTTGTGATAACTTACTTCCTTATCTGTTGTAACCCTTTTCGACCACCTTAGTTTCTTAATTAGTCAGCTTACTACCAATGAAAACCCTGCAACTCGTTTCATGTCTGGTGCACGATAGATAGATGATCGAGTAAGAGATAACGCCCAGCAACGAGAGTAAAATAATAAATTTAAAAAAATATAGTGATTCGAACAAATAGAGTTGTTTAGCAGACAGATGCGATAGCTGTGTTTCCTCAGTCCTACTACAGTTCATAGTATTAACATTTCTAAGGATAATATTAACAGTGTATCTGATAAAATTAACTGTTCAGTTACAAATCGAAATATTATTCGTCAAAGAAAATTAGTAAATACGAACAGTATCATGCCAGGATCATAGATGAGAAATGTAGAACACTACACAAGTTACAGTATTGACGAAACATTAGCTTGTCTGTAGCCGTTAAGTTGCAGAAACCATTCGCTATTTTTAAAACAAGCCTTAGACTGGGTCTCAAAAAAAACTACGTGTACACAATTTTAGAGCGTTTATAGAAGATAAGAAGGAACACTTTTTTATATGAGGCACGTGTCGCACACGTATGAAGGTCTTATCTGCACTGGCGTTCAGAGACGGTGTTCAAAGTGCTGTGGGATGGGCGCTGTTTAGAGGTGTTGCGTGCCTCCTACGGGAGGGAGACGAGTTGTTCAGTGTACCAGACACTGGCAGACACCCCAGGTGAGGTGGTTGCCTGTTAAGCTGAGGCTGCAAACATTATTTGTGAGACACCCACTTGTTTCGAGTGTGTTGCGCAATCGTTAGCACCCAGCTGGCACTTGAGTAACGTCTCCAAAACATGACACCTGTGACATTTGTGTCACATAAAATTTGTTCTTTTTAATCTTCTCTAAACACTCCAAAATTTTGTCTACTTAGTCTTTTTTAGTCCCTGCATAATGAAGAAGTCAATAATACATCGAAATGAAGTAGTTAGCTTGTCATAGATCCAGACGGAGGGTTGCCGAGGAATCGAAAAACTGACTTTGGAAAGAGCACCAGAGATTATCTTGCGTGGCATGCAAAATCACGCAAGAGCTAAAACTACAAATTCGGAAGGGTATTAGAATCTCATTCCTCGAACAACTGAACAGTTGTCAGCGCATAACCGTGAAGTGGCCGGGTCCCAGTATTAAACTTACCTACAATCTTGAAATCATCTTCGTAGACTGAATCGATGTACTCAGCTGTAGTGTACCAGGAGACACGATAAAGGGCGTACAGTTCGTCAGCGAGGCTGAACATTTGCGACGCCTCTGGCTGCCGCTCCTTGCACAGCGCACTGAAGTCGTCGTCAGAGGAGAGGCTCCACGGCTGATAGGGCAGCAGGCGTTGACTCAACAGCGGCCGCCTGTAGCAGACAAAGTGCCAGGTTAAAAGTTAAAAACCTAGCATGTATAGTCTAGCAAGGACGTACAAGTATCCAAAAATGTGTGTGAAATTTTATGGGACTTAACTGCTAAGGCCATCAGTACCTAAGCTCACACACTACTTAACCTACATTATCCTAAGGACACACACACGCACACACCCATGCCCGAGGGAGGGCTCGAATCTCCGCCGGGACCAGCCGCACAGCCCGACTGCAGCGCCCCTTGACCGCTCGGCTAATCCCGCGCGGCTAAAAGTATCCCGAGCGGATTTCCACTCAGCAGTGGATTAGAAACTTCCTGATAGATGAGTACTATGTACCAGACTGGGACAAAAACCTGGAACTTTTTCATTCTTTAAAGGATGCATAGTAACACAGCAAACAATCGCAAATCCATTGGTCTTTTTAGCATTTTAGCGCATCGAGATTTCATCTTTAGATTTCAGATCACTTGAGTGAGATACCGATTGTAACTATTTCTTGCAGATCATCCACTCCGTTCTGTGCTGCTATATCGTTTTAACTGGTTTCAGACACATCAAACAGCAGAGCTGCAGCGCTTGCCGCAGAATACCTCTTTTCTTTAAAGAAGAATTTCGTATGCATTGCAAGAGAGTGAACATGTGATATTTATGTTAAGGATATGAATGACTTGTTCAAATTTGTTATAGATGATTGTAGACGATGACATGTGGACACGTCTGTCATGAGCTGAAGCAAAATCGTCCTCATTACCGCTTGAAAATGGCTCAAAAGGCCGAAACTGCAATTGTAAAACAATTTCTAAAGTCAAATATGACGTCCTTAAAAAAATAGACATCGAGCTGGACAGGCAGGAACCGAGAGCCGCCGTCGCAGCCTTACTTCCGCCAGTGCCTCAGCCGCTGCCTTCCAGCCGTCACAGAAGCTCCCCTGCACGGCTGGCGGGGCCAGCGCTCCCGGAAGGATGGGCACTGCAGTGACCAGAGGCCTTGGGAGTTGCTTCCTGGACGAATCGTCACTCTGCAGTGGAGAGTGCACGTAGCGGATCCGACACACGGCTCTGACCTGCCAGGGAGTTTCCTTTATGCTGTAGGTGATGTGACATCTGCGATAATTTTCCGTAAAGACTGTATGACACGGGAAGATGAGTTCAGTGGACAAACGTGAATGTACCGTCAAGCAGGTCCACTTATTCAGTCCCTTTCAGCTGATCCAACGGCTAAGGACAGCGCGATACGATGACTTAAACTATTTCAAATCCGTCTTTGCAAATACCAAACATTTGTTTTTATTTCACAATACGTGTTTTGTTTTACTCATTATCAGTTGTGCAATTTTTATAATGTTTCAGCTTACATCCGGCAGTGTGCATCCCACCATCTCACACTGCTATGCTTGACGTGCGGAAGTACATGTTTGCTGACGTAATATTGCATAAAAATGTTTGCTTACTTGGCTCTGAAACATTCGCTCCGTCTCGCTTCGTGATTGGTTGGCGCGGGTCTCTAGTTTGGCAGTGAAAATTATCATACAGAAATTGTTGGCCGTAAAACTTTGTCCTAAGGTCAGTGTTCCGTACATCGATTCGATGCATATGTGTCAGGTACATGTTGTGATGAGAATGGAGCCCTCAGAATCGGGTATGAGACAATTTTTTTCCTGATTAATCTACAACTGCATTCCCTATAGCCCATCAACGATGGAAAGTTTCCATACTGCCAGATACAATGCAGGACAATCAGTACTCCCTGTACTCCTTGTAGTATGGTCCTTGGTTATCACTGTTACTTGACGACGACGTTGTCAATTAAAGCATGAAGCTGGATCATAATGAGTTCCGTGTGATGTCTGGGTCCCCAGTTTGACCGGAAAGCTGTCCCTCCCATAAGACAAGTGGTGCCATGGTGCTAAGGCTCGCAAATCATTTCCACGCTACGTACACCAGCACGCTGTTCTGCTTGGAGGTACAGTACCACACCGACTCCACTGACAAGCTGGGACTCAGAATCCGTGCTGTGATGAAACTCATCATTTCTACGCCACAGATGGAGGATGTACGTGCATACTGACAATGATCTGAATAAACATTATACGGAGATTTGGTTGGGGAAGAATTTCGGGAAAGGGCTGTTTTTAACGTAATGGAGCCTTCATTCCATAAGGCAGCGAAAGAACGGTTTTAAATGCAGCAAGGAAGTGAACAAACAATATCCACTGAAACAAGCTCTAAAGAAAATCTCGAAACTTCTGGACAGTTGCGAATGTACTACACTGCTATAATGATACAACACTGACTGCCATATTCAGTTTAGGAGCAAGTGCGTTGCAACACAAAGTGGCAAATCAACAGAGGACGCAATAAATACTCGCCACATGTAGCTGGAGTGTCGACAAGCGGGGCAGACCGATGCCACGGAAGGCAATCGTCGACAATTTGCGTGCAGAGAGAGGGTCAGTGTGCTATAGGCGGCTTTGGCCTGTAGTGCTGGAGCCATTACTGAAGGTACCATGCAAGTCCAGTAATGAAGTGGATTGGCGGAATTTAGAAATGACCGACTGTAAATGGCGATACGTGAACTACAGAAGAGACACGAAATGGTGCGCTGCCTGAACTAGGAGGGCGGTACCTAAGCTGCACCACTGCCGCTGGAGCTCTGTGACCCCCTCCCCTCTTGCATCACCGGTTTTCGACTTTGTACTGACATCCAACAGAAGGTAAACACGCTGGGTCGTATGAATAAACAAGACGAAGTTCTCTGGAGAAGATTCTCGGAGCAAAAGGACATCCTTTGAGAAAGCTCTTACGAGCAAAATATTCGAAGCCATAATCTCTGACGAGAGTGTTCCTTTTTCTCACTACCTCTGCTCCCTGCGGAGTTCTCGGTGTGTGTGGTCTGCCGTGTCCGGCACAGAAAGCACGCGCAGTGTCACGTGTCATTCAGCTCGCTCAAACGGGCGACATGTCTGGAACCGGCATCAGTGTGTTCAGGCAGAGTTGCACTACGTTTCATTTTGTTTATTTTATGTGTAGCAACAAATTATTGCCGGTCGCGGTGGTCTAGCGGTTCTAGGCGCTCAGTCTGGAACCGAGCGACCACTACGGTTGCAGGTTCGAATCCTGCCTCGGGCATGGATGTGTGTGATGTCCTTAGGTTAGTTAGGTTTAAGTAGTTTAAGTTCTAGGGGACTGATGATCATAGATGTTAAGTCCCATAGTGCTCAGAGCCATTAGCCAACAAATTATTGAGACAACTACGTACAGTTTACGAAAATGTACACTCCTGGAAATGGAAAAAAGAACACATTGACACCGGTGTGTCAGACCCACCATACTTGCTCCGGACACTGCGAGAGGGCTGTACAAGCAATGATCACACGCACGTCACAGCGGACACACCAGGAACCGCGGTGTTGGCCGTCGAATGGCGCTAGCTGCGCAGCATTTGTGCACCGCCGCCGTCAGTGTCAGCCAGTTTGCCGTGGCATACGGAGCTCCATCTCAGTCTTTAACACTGGTAGCATGCCGCGACAGCGTGGACGTGAACCGTATGTGCAGTTGACGGACTTTGAGCGAGGGCGTATAGTGGGCATGCGGGAGGCCGGGTGGACGTACCGCTGAATTGCTCAACACGTGGAGCGTGAGGTGTCCACAGTACATCGATATTGTCGCCAGTGGTCGGCGGAAGGTGCACGTGCCCGTCGACCTGGGACCGGACCGCAGCGACGCACGGATGCACGCCAAGACCGTAGGATCCTACGCAGTGCCGTAGGGGACCGCACCGCCACTTCCCAGCAAATATGGGACACTGTTGCTCCTGGGGTATCGGCGAGGACCATTCGCAACCGTCTCCATGAAGCTGGGCTACGGTCCCGCACACCGTTAGGCCGTCTTCCGCTCACGCCCCAACATCGTGCAGCCCGCCTCCAGTGGTGTCGCGACAGGCGTGAATGGAGGGACGAATGGAGACGTGTCGTCTTCAGCGATGAGAGTCGCTTCTGCCTTGGTGCTAATTATGGTCGTATGCGTGTTTGGCGCCGTGCAGGTGAGCGCCACAATCAGGACTGCATACGACCGAGGCACACAGGGCCAACACCGGGCATCATGGTGTGGGGAGCGATCTCCTACACTGGCCGTACACCACTGGTGATCGTCGAGGGGACACTGAATAGTGCACGGTACATCCAAACCGTCATCGAACCCATCGTTCTACCATTCCTAGACCGGCAAGGGAACTTGCTGTTCCAACAGGACAATGCACGTCCGCATGTATCCCGTGCCCCCCAACGTGCTCTAGAAGGTGTAAGTCAACTATCCTGGCCAGCAAGATCTCCGGATCTGTCCCCCATTGAGCATGTTTGGGACTGGATGAAGCGTCGTCTCACGCGGTCTGCACGTCCAGCACGAACGCTGGTCCAACTGAGGCGCCAGGTGGAAATGGCATGGCAAGCCGTTCCACAGGACTACATCCAGCATCTCTACGATCGTCTCCAAGGGAGAATAGCAGCCTGCATTGCTGCGAAAGGTGGATATACACTGTACTAGTGCCGACATTGTGCATGCTCTGTTGCCTGTGTCTATGTGCCTGTGGTTGTGTCAGTGTGATCATGTGATGTATCTGAGTCCAGGAATGTGTCAATAAAGTTTCCCCTTCCTGGGACAATGAATTCACGGTGTTCTTATTTCAATTTCCAGGAGTGTATTTACTTGCGATCTTACCGAATTTACAACATGTGGAAAACTTTTCAGTTATAGATGTTAGGTGAACACATTATGCGAACGAAATCTTAAAATTAAATGACACCAAATCGGAACTCTGTCACAGTTCTCCAACACGAGATAATTTTGGTTAAATACGGCGCACAACTGTCCGCTCGCGTGGCAAGCACGTAAGCGCCCCACCATGCGTTGCTTACGAGTAACAAGTCGCTAGGTGTGCAATAAACCAGTTATTAATTTTTCTGGTAACCCTACTTATTTCTAACATCACACTATATAAGACTTATGCTGTGAGAAGACATGAAGGTGAACGTCTCGAAACGTCAGCGACACGGTTGTTTGGTGTAGGCCTACAGCTAAATGTTCTGGTACGTCAGTCTGAAAACTTGGGTCTACTAAATAGCAATAAAAATGTTTCAATTTTCACTTCTTTTGAGAGGTAGTCCGCAGATAATGTTCTTATTGTCAAAGCGATACAAACTTCTACAGCTCCTCAATTTAGCACTTCGTTCGGCTATATATTTCTTTTTTTGCCTCCCAAGCAATATGAATTCTGCCATCATTGCCAAAAAGAAGGTAAAACTTAACTTACTCAGCCCGAAGAATGCTACAGATCTCGCATCAATATTTTCCGGTTGTGAGAAGCACCTCTAGTTTTGTTCACACGAAATCGGAGAACGTTCTTTGTTTTGAGCAACGTCCCTCACCCTTTTACTCGCGATGAGCACATTCTCGGCTGGAGTATATTCTCTGACTCGCTTTACTCATGTTAACCCCAAAATGTCCTCTCAATATTTCTAGTACGAAGTATATCCTCCGTTTTACTGACACGCCCCACTATACTTCGCCAGCACCTCAGCTCTCACCTGGACTCTCCCAGTGGTTCTTCGCCGATCATCTCCCACCCTTCGTCGTCGTCTTCATTGCTTCACCACTCACAGAGAGCCGTAGTCTGGCAGCTCCTCCGCCACTGCCTCCGTCAAATGCTCCACCACCGTCTCCGCCACCTGCGCCACCGTCGACTCCCTCTCCAGCAGCGTCGCTGCCTCTGTCGCCAACACCGTCGCCAGCCCCAAACCGCGGCCCGCCCCATCGCCCCCACCACTGCCGGAGCCAGAAGTTCCAACCACATCCACCACCACTGTAGTTTCGTCACCGCCGTCGTAAACTCCTGTCAGTGACCTCATCTACACACAAATGGGGCCACCTATTACACCACAACCCTCATGCATGCACTCATAAGACCAAACAGATGAAATAGAATAGATAAAACCTCACGATTCCAAATGAAACCAAGCCAAAAATGATTTCACTAAATTTACGGACATGAAACCAATAATTCCTCTCAACTATCGTCCTTTGTGTCTACATCTACATACACAATCCGCAAGCCACCGTGCAGTGCGTGGCGGAGGGTACCCTGTTCCACAGCTAGTCGTTTCCTTTCCTGTTCCGCTCGCTGACAGAGCGAGGGACAGACGCCTGTCTATATGCCTCCTTAGGAGCCGTAATTCCTCGTACCTTGTCTTCGTGGTCCCTACCAGAAATGTATGCTGGCGTCATTAGGATCGTTCTGCAGCCAGGTTCTCTACACTGCTAACTCGCAACTACAAGCTCTCGCGACTCGCTACGTACAACAACTTTCTCGCAACTGAACTCTCGCGCGGTCAAGCGCAGACTAGCAACGATAAATAACTGTCTGGTCAGAGATTCTGTTGCCTCACAATCGCTGCTACTGAATACATACGCGTTTCAATCTCTACAAATCTTTCTGTCCTCATTTGCGCGTTCTCTTTTGAACCGAGAATGTAACAGCATTTCGTTCCTCAGCATTTTAGGAATTATGTTATTAAAGCACGATGAGTCTTTTCCGCCATTGATCCACTTAGTAGGCGCATACGTTTCCGGATCACGATTTACAGTCTCTTTAAACTTTAGCCATAATTCCTCTATGGCCATAATTCTGGAATTAAATGATTGTATTTTATTGTCTACGTGAGACGCTGACAACTGCATATCAACTCTCCTAGCGTTCTCGACTGATTTACTGACTTTCGTAACCATAGTTGTTATGATAACATCATGATCACTAATCCCCATCACTATGCTGACGCCATCGATAAGGTCCTGCCTGTTTGTGCTGGCTGACGAACTAGCTGCTCAACACAGTTTTCGGAAAATGTGTTCGAGAGTCCTTTACAAGACTGTCTGTCTGCACGACCTGCAGTGAATCCATAGACGTCCCAGTCTATACTCGGTAGGTTAAGGTCACCGCCAGCTAGTGTCGCGTGATCTGGATATTTATGCAATGCTGACTATTTATCTTCTTTGAATGGCTCCACATCTGTCCCAGCGGAGTCGGGTGGGTGGTAAAAACAGCCAACAACTAATATGGTTTCACCTAGTCCTGTTATGTGCGACCACGTAACCTCACTATTACACTCAAATTCAACCTCAGTAAAGAGTATATTTTTGGTCAACTGCAATGAACACTTCCCCTCATACGGCGTCGAATATGTCTGTCCGATAAACATTCCAAGACTCGCTAAATATCTCAGAGTTTTTTTACTTAGGGTCTTAGCCAGCTCTCAATTCAAGAATAATTTGAGGCTGAGAACGTTCATGGAGGAGAGTAAATTTGGGAACTATGTCACAAATACTTCGACAGCTGACTGATAAAAGTTTCAGAGTCGAACTGACTTTACTCTGAAAGCTATCTGATTTCCCTAAATGTGTACCAACTGGCGAGTGTTCATGAGAGTACCTCAAACTACTGGCTAGCCTGAAACCCCCCATGTGCACTCCACAAGTACTCTGCTATCCGATCAGCTGCTTCCTTTGTGTAGTGCACCCCTGTCTTGAAATCTACCCATCTCCGATTTTCAGTTCACCTTCCCAACCACTGTTACCTTCATTCCCACTGCCTGACACAATATCGATAGTTTTATCCCGTCACACTATCTGCATGTGTCCGTACACAGTGAACCAGTAACAATCTCACAGTTCTGATGACAGATGTGGAGTAGCAAACCAAAAATCCCCACACAATAAACATTGTGGAGTAACAATACCGGTCCTCAAAAACAGCTCCAGTTGGCTACAAATCATGTTCAATCATCCTGCATAATACTTTATCCTGAGTGTGTATTTTACCACCCTGACCGTGGTCTGTGCTACTGCCTGTCTCTGTCCGAGCCATCCTATAGCACGTAATTTCGTTCCTCACACTGACCACTGCCTCTCCACAGCTGTTTACCCACATCAATTCCCATGATGAACTTACTTGTGGATGTCGGTTGATCACTTTCGTTTCAGAAGACCTAGTCCATTTCCCAGACACACTCATCCCAAAGTGACTCCTCTAGCGACCTCTTCAGATGTAACTGCAGAAGTCTTTCATCCTATTGATAGTAATCACGACTGAGTCTAATTGTCCATCCTAATCAACGTCTTCCACCTCCATATCTACCCCACAATAAGCCACATAAAAGAATCCAACAACACCGCCACAAAACCTGGGGTGTCTGCTGGGAGCTTGCCCATTCCCACACAGGAAGCCACCTGGTCACCCTCCATAGTGCCAACATATCTCCTACACTACTCCATTCCACGGCCCCATATGTCAACCACTCGAGAGACTATTCCGCTTTCCTCCCGCTCACAACCTCCAGTATTTACGCTCTATGCTACGGACTGATTTAAACACACAAACCACAGGACAAAATATAAGAACGATGGCTATCCGCTTCCTGCCCTCATCGCTGCTTAGATTTTTCCTCCATCTATTGAGATGAACATGACTTGTGGCCTCTTTTCCTCACCGACTGGATGCCAGTATCTGGACTAGAGTCGCAACTACACGGTATTACCGTAATTACTCCCGAAGTGGTTTTTTCCCCCGAATAAGACGAGGACACGCTCACTTATCGTGTCAGGTTCCACATCATTGTTTCCACAAATTATGAAAACTTCAGAAGTGTCTGTAACCATCAATACTTTCTCTAGTAAATGCAGTAACATCGTTTATTGTGTCAGTTTTCTCCGCTGGTCTGTTACGTAATACGTGGCACATTTTAAGACACAATACGAATCAAAAAATCGAAAGCTAAACGGAAACAAAAACCTTTGTAAATCACGAGTTTCTTTAACCATGTCCTTCACTACTCTCTATTAGTGCTAGTTCTTTACTCCATTTTGAATTAAATGATCCCTGTGTTTTCTATAACTTTAATGAATACTTCCATGGATAAAAGTGAGATAAACTCCAATAAACCATAGTGAGTACGACAGACATTTGAGTGTACACTGGTTTATACCTGATTATCAAGTGCCCTGGCCCGTCCTTGTCTTCTTCCACCTCGTAGTGCTCCACCTGTTTGCTGGCTAATTGCAAGTCCTGTACCCATCCGGTTAATTTCGTGCGCAGCATGTCTTTCACACGTTCCATGTCCTTAATCCAACCGTGGAGTTGCTGATCACTTGCGTGGTTACCCTGAGACACACAGAAAATAGTTCAAATAACTTTCATAACATCCACAAGCAGCAGCCTGTCTTAGTATACAGTTACATGTAGCACTATTACATGACACTGAAATTACTGCCAGCGCATGAGTGTAGTACATTCAGTTTTGTACAGGCATAAAAACATTAATTCACAGCAGATGCCTAGTGGGGTTTTATTAAATAAATACATTTCTCAAACTGTGACATCAGATAGGAGAGGTGCAGATATTTCTTGGTAGTTGACATTACAGACGTCTGAATGTATGAGTGTATACTCCCGTGCCGATGTATCCAACTGAAATGTTCTGGAGCTGCCAGCAGCGTCCAGTTCCTACGTGTAAAGCCACATGGCGTGGCTGGAACTCTGAGGAGATTCTATTCAAACTTTTGAACGGTTTTCGAAAATAGAATGGCCAGACTGTTGACAAATCTGTCAAAATCCTACGCTGTGAGAAACCTGAACACATGTTATGACCTTCTACAAACGCAATGATAGACAGCTGCCGCTCCATATCTGAAACATTATCTGAGTTAATTGTGCACACACGAAATGTCAGTTTGACTCAAAATGTTGTAGTGTTTGTCTGTTGCCTGGCTGATCGCTTTTGCCGAAAATTTGCGTTTGTAGCTCGTCATCTAACTCGATGTCTATCACGATGATACATATTTTCATACTTGAAAAATCACTCACAAAAATCTACAAGGTGCTCCCTGTTGATTTAGAATCATGACATTTAGGAAGAAGCCAGATTTCACAGTGCAAATAAAGGAAAAAAATCTTAAAATCCATAATTGGTAACTATATAACTCTAGAAAATACTTTTCGTATTATTTTTTATCAGTCTGTCTATTTGTCTGTCCATCTGTTAGGAATCTTTTTCTCTGGATACGTTCTGGGTATCATGTTCAAATTATGTCACATACAAAGGTATATCGACCCTTGGCGGCGTAAAAACTGTAAACTTATAACTCACTCCAGTCAATAGATACGGCCGTTTATGTCTCGTGTTTTGATAATCGAAAACTCACTCATCGAAACCTATAGGGTGCTCTCCATTGACTTGGAATCATGAGATTTGGCAACAACTAAGTTTTCCGGTACAAGTAAAGCAAAAAATCTGAAACTTGTTAACTTTTCATTATATCACATAAAAATGTCGTTTTCGATTTGGACATACATTGTATTCATCACCTGTTGAAGGTATAACATACGAACATTACTGCATCCAAACATAAAATTTATGTTGTATTTCTGATTTAGTACGTTATCGGAAATGTGTTATTAAATCTTCGCTCCCTACATACATAAACTAAAGTCCTCTGCTTGCTTGTTCTTGTTTGTTTGGGCTGGGCTGAGGAAATAACGTAGAATTTCTGAACCGATCTTGGTATTCCTGGGACCAGTATCTTGCCAGAACCGATCTTGGTATTCCTGGGACCAGTATCTTGCCAGTAAAGTTACAGAGTCTCGATAACAGGCAAAAATCATTGGGAATCTCGATTCCCGGGATGGGGAGTCTGCACAGAACCCTTAGTGCGTGAGTCCCTCTCGCATTTGCCCATTCTGTTTTCCTTTCTTCTATGTACCCTAGCATCACCCAGTATGTTGTTCTGGAAGGTGAGTGCTCACCACAGACATGGGTGCCGTCGGGAGAGTCTGAGAGAAGTGGGACAGAACTGCTCTTGTTCTCTGTACGTGGAGTTCCCAATCCTTTTGGGTCACACTGAAACAGGTGACAGTGGTTCCACAATAGATTATATTGAGATAGGGAACCAATACTCGAAAGTGCATATTTATTATGTTAAGGACATACAAAGCATACACCACCTAACAACAATGTAGCTCGCAGCAATTCTTCAAAGCAACGACTGTCAGTCTGAATGAACGCATGTATTGCAATGATGCCTGCAGCTCTTCACACTCTTGCAAAGATCTCGGGTGTCCGTTGTGCACTCGAACAGTAGCAGCTGATAAACAGTGTACACACCTGACCACCAAACGGACCTACTGTACGCAACTAGGCTCGTAGCACTCAAGCATCGCAGTGGCGCATTAACCTGTGCCGCAAGCACACCACTGACCCTGCTGTCAGCTGTCCATTGCATCAGATAGCTTGTGTCGTGTTCATGGTGAGGTGTGTTGCTGTGTACAGTGCACAATGAGTAATCAAAGATGAAATGTGCAAGCACTGGGACGAACGGATTTTGAGCCCTGTGTCTGCTTGTGTCAATCCAGTATCGTTCACAGCGCTGTACTGTCCAATTTCATACAGTTTGTATTGTTTGTGGATGAGGCCTCATTCATCCGTGATGTTGTTTTCAAAAGCCAAACAGGCAGATCTAGAATGAGGACAACACCCACGCCACCCATATCGGAGGCCAACAGCAAAGATTCTCAGTCAACGTATTTTAGGGCATTATCCAAGATCATCCCACTTTGATGTTAATGTTTGCAAGCACCAAGCACCTGAAGAATACTCACACTCATTGTAGGACTGGAAAGGGGGGGGTCCTCTCTGATGGCCATTGCGATCGCTGGATCTTACAACCCTAGACCTCATTCTCTGAGGTTATGCCAAGATGTAGGTGTACGAAACACCTGTACATACAGCTGAACACCTGCTGGCCAGGGTCCAAGCTGCCTGCCTCCTGGTACAACATTGTTGCTCACGGGCGAGGCCTCCACGACGAGTGCGGCCACTTCATGTTTAAAGATGATTAAAGGTGTAGCTGTTGTCACACGCATCGACTCAGTCTGTGTTTCGACACGTTTCTACACAGTTGTCACTTCTGCCCAGCTGCTCAGAACAATAAAGTGTGACATGTCTTGGAAGGCACTAGCGTGATTGACTCGATTCCACTATCGCAGTAGCCGCCACGATACAGGAATGACCTATGAGGATTTGTTGACATCACTCCGAAACTGTGATCACAGAGAGAGCGTCATGCACGTCAAAGGTCGTGAGGTGGTGGTATGAATGTGGGATATTTTCAAGAACACTGCCATCCTGAATTTGGAATCATTCAACTGTATGTCAGTCAGACACCTTAAGCAAGTGTATGGTGCTGGAGAGAAAAATGGTTTTACTTGTGTTGTAGATATGTGCAAATATTATTTTCTTAATAAAAATTTGCTGTGTACAGTGCACAATGAGCTCATTTTCTACAGTTCTTTTGTCAGCTATGTTTATTTACCAGGTGACATCTACACTCTTTTTGGAGAACTGTCGAGATGATTTCCCAAGTTTCTGCAATGTGTCACTCAAAACGTAACCGATCAGCAGCTACTTGTAGCCAACATATTCCATTTCGTGCATTTCTGTCACTGCACAATCCCACTCGTTTAATATGTGGAAGTTCTTCTTCTTACGAGAAATAAACCCGCGTGTGCTGCCTTGCGTCCACGCTTGGTAAGTAATGAGAGTAGTAGCAAGTTGTGAGGGGCATGCTCAAATGTGTACCAACACGCTGGGCAGTGTCGCAATGCGCTATGTGTAAGTAGTGTTAGTGGTGAGAGAAGAAGCGTGATGGATTGCGACTTGAATTGCTGATCAGCGCACGCTGCGTGGCTGAAGGGTTTTGTAAACAGCCCTGCGGAGGGCGACCCGAGTCTTGCTCTCTCTCCGACTGCCAGCCAGCCCTGATATCGGAGTCAAGCGCTCGTGCGGTATCCGTGACGACGATAGTGACCGCAGTCATGGCCACGCACGTTGGATAACAATGATGACGCCGCACTGTTGTCACTGTTTACCGACGACGGTGTGATGTCATTCATCATGGTCACCTTGGCTGAGGATGAAAGCAAGTATACATATTTTCTATAGTGTTGTTGTTTATACACTACTGGCCATTAAAATTGCTACACCACGAAGATGACGTGCTACAGACGCGAAATTTAATCGACAGGAAGAAGATGCTGTGATATGCAAATGATTAGCTTTTCAGAGCATTCACAGAATGTTGGCGCCGGTGGCGACACCTACAACGTGCTGACATGAGGAAAGTTTCCAACCGATTTCTCATACACAAACAGCAGTTGACCGGCGTTGCCTGGTGAAATGTTGTTATGATGCCTCGTGTAAGGAGGAGAAATGCGCACCATCACGTTTCCGACTTTGATAACGGTCCGATTGTAGCCTATCGCGATTGCGGTTTATGGTATCGCGACATTGCTGCTCGCGTTGGTCGAGATCCAAGGACTGTTAGCAGAATATGGAATCGGTGGGTTCAGGAAGGTAATACGGAACGACGTGCTGTATCCCAACGGCCTCGTATCACTAGCAGTCGAGATGACAGGCATCTTATCCGCATGGCTGTAATGGATCGTGCAGCCATGTCCAGATGGGGACGTTTGCAAGACAACAATCATCTGCACGAACAGTTCGATGACGTTTGCAGCAGCATGGACTATCAGCTCTGAGACCGTGGCTGCGGTTACCCTTGACGCTGCATCACAGACAGGAGCGCCTGATATGGTGTACTCAACGACGAACCTGGGTGCACGAATGACAAAACGTCATTTTTTCGGATGAATCCAGGCTCTGTTTACAGCATTGCGATGGTCGCATCCGTGTTTGGCGACATCACGGTGAACGCACATTGGAAGCGTGTATTCGTCATCGCCATACTGGCGTATCACCCGGCGTGATGGTATGGGGTGCCATTGGTTACACGTCTCGGTCACCTCTTTTTCGCAATGACGGCACTTTGAACAGTGGACGTTACATTGTAGATGTCTTACGACCCGTGGCTCTACCTTCATTCGATCCCTGCGAAATCCTACATTTCAGCAGGACAATTACTGACCGCATGTTGCAGGTCCTGTACGGGCCTTTCTGGATACAGAAAATGTTCGACTGCTGCCCTGGCCAGCACATTCTCCAGATCTCTCACCAATTGAAAACGTCTACTCAATGGTGGCCGAGCAACTGGCTCGTCACAATACGCCAGTCACTACTCTTGATGAACTGTGGTATCGTGTTGAGGCTGCATGGGCAGCTGTACCTGTACACGCCATCAAAGCTCTGTTTGACTCAATGCCCAGACGTATCAAGGCCGTTATTACGGCCAGAGGTGGTTGTTCTGGGTACTGATTTCTCAGGATGTACGCTCCGAAATTCCATGAAAATGTAATCACTGTCAGTTCTAGAATAATATATTTGTCCAATGAATTCCCGTTTATCATCTGCATTTCTTCTTGGTGTAGCAATTTTAATGGCTAGTAGTGTAAGTGAGTCTTATGGGTTCTACTTCTTCTTTCCTAGCTGTGAGCAGGCGTTACTCGCTGTGGGATCTGAACCCAGCAGCTGATAATGATGATGACGATGATGATGATCTCTGGGGAACGACTTCGATTGTTCAGACGCAGATATCGATTATTCTACAGTATAAAATGTTTTGTTTGTTATTTTTCAGATGCTCTAGTTTGTAGATGTTCTCAATGCGAATATCGGTGTTTTGACACGACCACCAGCTACTAGTTCTTTTGCACCTGTGTTTTCGTTTGGGTTTGTCCGTATTCTTTCAGACACATTCCACTGCCGACGTCATACACCTCCTCTAGTACCCATGCTGGATATGCCCTTAATGACAAACATGCCCACTGATGATGAGTTGCTGGAAGTGTATTCCAGTAATGATCATAACAACAGTTTTACTTGTAAGTACTCAGAATTTATTATCATTATTATACGAATACGGATTTTTATTTCTCCTTCCTTATATACTTATCAACTGCGTCTCTTTCTCCTTCTCGTGTGCAGAGTTATTAGGAGTTCGACGTGTTGTTGAGGGGAAGAGCATTGTCCAAGTTAGGGGGAGAGCTGTCGTGACATCATGGGGTGAGTCGATACCAGAGTGGTCATACTGAGTCACTTTTCTGAGATGCAGGAAAGGGAGTCCTGTAAGACACTCAGCTGTATGCTCTGCCTTGATTTATGTTCATAAGATTTTGATCAACTTATTGTGGGGTCCAGTCACATCTCTCTTCAAAAGTATATACTGCTAACAAAAAGCATGTCCTAATGCCCAGAACCATGACGAGAGGAATTTAAATTGTTTTCCATGGTTGCTTCTCACGAATGATAGAAATTAACCAAAAAATACAGGGCATACAGATACACAACAAACACCAGATGTCCACTGACTTTCTAATTTCTCGTTTATGGCCGAATGTAGGAAAGCCATAAGAAGAAGACAAACACTGATACGCTGTATGGCACATCGACAAAGAAGTCGAGCGTAAATTAGGTGGTCCCCTCTTCATGTCCATATTAGCAGAGAAACATCCAAAAAGTGTAGACCTGCTGCGAATCTCTGAAGACGGTAAGTAACACAACGTTGGGATAAAATGCATGTCCCACCTACGTTCTTCTGAAATGAAAACCAAAAAGGTGCACGATTTTTTGCTGTAGATGTATCAAGTCGTTTACCAAGAGCATGTATTTTGAAAGACACCTGATTGACTGCTTCAGCCAGGAAACAATAGGTGTGGAAATGCTTATCAAGGATAACCGGTTCTCGAAGTTTAAGAATGGTTCAAATGGCTCTGAGCACTATGGGACGCAACTGCTGTGGTTATCAGTCCCCTAGAACTTAGAACTACTTAAACCTAACTAACCTAAGGACATCACACACATCCACGCTCGAGGCAGGATTCGAACCTGCGACCGTAGCAGTCCCACGGTTCCGGACTGCGCGCCAAGAACCGCGAGACCACCGCGGCCGGCGAAGTTTAAGAATGCCTCTCACCAACACTTCTGTCCCTTTGTCGTTTACCGAGCGAGGTGGCGCAGTGGTTAGCACACTGGACTCGCATTCGGGAGGACGACGGTTCAATCCCGTCTCCAGCCATCCTGATTTAGGTTTTCCGTGATTTCCCTAAATCGTTTCAGGCTAATGCCGGGATGGCTCCTTTGAAAGGGCCCGGCCGATTTCCTTCCCAATCCTTCCCTATCCCGAGCTTGCGCTCCGTCTCTAATGACCTCGTTGTCGACGGGACGTTAAACACTAACCACCACTACCTTTGTCGTTTACGTCGATTTAGAGCGCCTCCTAGCTCCTGTGGTACAGTGTGAACGTGGTGCCTCTGCCTCCCATATCACTGCCACAAAATGATGCATATGATATGTGGCTACCCATCAAGTTCTGTGCACTAAAATTAAAATCTTATGTCAAGGGAATAGTGCGAGATGGCTGCTCACTGAGCTTGAAAGTCTTGTACGGGATGTTTATAACATTTATAGTGAAAACGTCCTCATGACCAACGTGAAGGAGAATGATGCACTGTACAAGCAGGCAGCTGATGGTTATATCTGCGGACTGTGACTGGACAGAGGTGAGGAAGCTCCCTGTAGAGACTGTTGCCATGTAACGGTAGAGTGCAGGTGACAACCCATGTATCTTTAAGTACTAACTGCCACAGTACACAGCCATCTTTTCCACAATTTCAGTGAGCATGATGCCCACTTTCTAGTTCAACACTTTGACGAGTCTGAGTTGAAGGATGATAAGATCAGTGTCATTGCTGACACCGTTGACAAATACATGCCGCTTCAAAGAGGATCACACCACTTCCTGGATTCACAACGCTTCATGCTCACGTCTCTTTAGAAATTTGCTGAACCAACGCGTCCTGAAGATATTCTTAGCAAAGGGAGCCACTTATCTCGATGATGTAGAGTTTCAAGAGTTTCAACTTGTGACGGAGAAGGGGTCTTTCCATACGAATATCTGGATTCTCTAGTAAACTAAGAGGCATTTCCATAATGAATGGAAAGAACGGGCACTTGGTGAATGAACAGCAGGACTTCGGCATCTCTGATTTATCAGAACATATAAAATGGTGAACACCAATGTACATCTGACCGCCAACATCTTCGAGAAGTTTTGTAGCCTATGGCTGAGATTTCGTGGGATGCCATGTTAAGAAAGACACAAGCCAGCAGCGAATTCTTGACCAACGTTGAGATGCATGTCTTCCTGGAACATGCGGTCCACGAGTGACTTTGCCAATGTGTGCGTAGGTATGCCAAGGCAAATAACTTGCAAATAATCGAGGGGGAGTATAGGTTGTCTGACGATTTCAGTTTCATCCTGTACCTGGATGTAAACTGTCTCTAAAGGCAAACCGTGCAACAAAGTCTCCCTTTTCAAGGGCTCTCATCGATGTCCAAAGGGGAAATCACCAGACTGAGGAAAGAGATCAAATATGTGGCTGCTGATGCTGTTGAGGGATATGTCCTAGAGGTAGAGCTGGACTATCCCACAAGTCTGCATGACAAACACGGTGAATTGCACAGCCTGAAAGACTTTCACGTTCAGGGACTTCCACAGGTGTCTCCTCTAGGGCATTGGCGCTGCACCACAAATGCTTATCAGGAGACCTTTCGATTGAGGTTATACTGAGGTATATACTGCAATTCCAGCTGGAAGCAGGGGTGTCCTATGACGATCACAAGTGGTTCATCGGGGGGCATAGGTTTGGAAATCTGCTGCACCCAGACTATTTACTGATGTGTCTGGGTGGGTTTATTTGTTGGTAAAAAGGTGTTCCACTTTACTGGGTGTGTGTGGAATAGTTTGATGAACTGTTTGTCACAGTTTTGACTGCATGTTTGAGATTATGAATGTTTCATTGCACACTGCGTGCATCCATGTGTGTGTGCGCGCGCGCGCGCGCGTGTGTGTGTGTGTGTGTGTGTGTGAATTGTTTTTGAGCTGCCATTGCTGTTGCTGTTCTATGTATGTACACACTGAAAACTTCTCTCTTTCTCTCTGAGTTACTAATAAGTGTTTAATAGACATTGGAAATTAAAAAATTACCTTATTCACAAAAGAATGTGTATATTGTAATGAATGAATTACGAAATAACAAAACTGTTACGTAAATCACAAATACGAGAAAAAATGGAAATTAAAAAGCTTTCAGTTGTTTTCACAATACAGTTGTTCTTCTTTTTCATATTTTTTGCATGAAATACCTCCTTTATCAGTTTTATATTGATGGCAGGTGCCAGAGAAAAAGAAATCCTTTTCGAAAAAATATTTTTTAAATTTACATACATACATACATGGCCGACCGGTTCTAGACGGGATCGCGATTTATCGCCTCCAATTCGTATTTGCGTAAGTAGAGCTTTGCGGATGTGCGTCATGAATACTGCACGCGTTTAAGTGTGTTTGTGTGTGGGACGTGCGTCACGTCCTCGCTGTGACAGCGTGCGGTTCGCGGTCAGCGGGCAGCTAACATCCCGTTTGCGGTCTGAGCCGCTTCCCACTTCCGACAGCCCGGCTGTGGGCGTCACAACAACACAGGGCGAGGGAGGCCAGCGGGGGACACGGGCCGAGTCCACACAGTAGGGGGCCCGGCGTACGGACCGACCCAAAATCACTGTAGTGGTGACACGTGGCTGCAGTCGACTCTTACCGATACGTCGATAAGCAGTATAGAAAACGAAAAATAAAATTCAGAATTTCCCTCGTTGTGCAGGAGCAGTGAATTGGAAGGTGGTGCACACTTTTGAATCGGCACCTTCCAATACGTTGAATCGGTCGTCCTTGCCATGGCGCCACTGCGCTTTCTGCCATCTAGACCTAATCTATGCCGGATGGTGTGGCCGAGCGGTACTAAACACTTCAGTCTGGAACCGCGCGACTGCTACGGTCGCAGGTTCGAATCCTGCCTCTGGCATCGATGTGTGTGATGTACTTAGGTTAGTTAGGTTTAAGTAGTTCTAAGTTCTAGGGGACTGATGACCTCAGAAGTTAGGTCCCATAGTGCTCAGAGACATTTGAACTATTCTGACTATGTATACATACATACATATTTGTACACAGTATTATGTGAGAGCCCAGTTACCAGGGGCACAGGGTCAAAATCGTAAGCTGCGTCGTTACCTGGGCCACAGCACGCTCTGCAGGGCTGTAGTGAAGAACCACGAGAGGAATTATCTCGAATACGAAAACCTCAAGACTGCTGCAACTGTCTGAAGACTTAAGTTTCATTCAGAAAGCAAAGTGTGTCTTTAAATCGAAACTATCTGTACCACATTGGTTTCACGGAATAACTTTTCGCAATTACAGTTTTCCTAAGCAGGTGCAGTGTATGATCAACGAAGCGTAGCTGCACCGCGAAAGTAATAAAGAAGTCGTCCTTTAAACATTCTCGGAAGCTGTGAGGTACTAACTCTACAAAATATTGGATACGTATCAGGTAAATTGCCTTTGCTGCAGTGAAATGCATGGATGATGGTCTCGAAAACAAGATGCAATGACAGGACGGCAGAAACCATTCTTAAATATGGAACCCGCAACTATCAATCTTTGAAATTACCATCCAGCAAACATCCGTAATATTTATAGGAAAAAGATTTAATGTACCCAGAGCCTTTTCAGTTCACTAAAGCAGGTATCGCCTAATTCTCTTCTCAAAGGATCCAAAATCAGGCTCACACGATTCTTTCGGGACTGGCACGTTGCTACATACGCCACAAAAGCTACACAAAGACACAGATCATAGTGCGTCCTTTTGCTTTCCATGCATACTACTGTCACAATCCAAAAAGTCATAATGCACAGTGGCCATTCTATGTGTTAAGGTTGGGTTGTTTGGGGGAAGAGACCAGACAGCGAGGTCATCGGTCTCATCGGATTAGGGAAGGAAGGGGAAGGAAGTCGGCCGTGCCCTAAATCAGAATGGCCAGACACGGGATTGAACCGTCGTCCTCCCGAATGCGAGTCCAGTGTATGTGTTAAGACCACATAGCTTTTATTCTCGGTAGTGGGAAAATCACTGGTGGTAGTGTTCATAAATCATAGACAGAGAATTCAGACTCTATAATGGTTCGAGTTAGGCCACGAGACACGTGCAGAAAGGCTAACGACTGAGATGAATGCTCTCAGAAAGCAGCATCCGGTTTCAGGTTAGTCCGACAGAGATTTTCATTGGCCTTGACATAGTCATAAAATGTTCTGGTTGTGACTGTAGTATCGCAGTGCCTTTAACAAAGCCACTCGCAGACGCAACACACGCTAACTGGTGGACCTCAACTGCAGGTTTTCGTTATTGACGCGCGTCCTCTGTGGCTGCGGCGGCTGGGGCATTGCCGTGCTGGCTGGCAGTGGTGAGCACAGGGGGCCACCAATGGCGTAGAGCCACAAGTGTCAGCTGCGCTATCGTCTTGTCATGGAGTCCTGGGAAATGGTCACGTGAATGTTAAGGTGGGAAGACGTTGAACAGTTGTGTCGAAATGTATGAATTATGTGGTATGTATACAGGTTCATTACGAGATTTGAAGTTGACGAACCTCCATGTTGAGCAGAAGTAATTTTATAGGCCTTCCATATGGAGTAGAGATTCTTAGGAAGAGAAGATGCTGATGGGGACTTGAAATGCCACACTGAGACTCTAGACCACTCTCCACTAAATATGAAGCTAACATGCTTCAACTTGTAAAGCAGGATTGGATGCAAAGTTATCTGAATCTGTTAAAGAAGTAGCTAGCAAATACGAAAAAAGAAAGATACAGACGATTTTCTTCGATCTCTAACCGTTCCGAGCTTAGCCTCCCTGTATCATAGCCCCAAAAGGCTCACAGAAGTAGAGGTTGGTTCAGAATTTTTCCAGATGGTTAGTATTAGAACTGGAGAGCCAAAGATAGCTACAGTGTGAAGAAGGTATACTGGGAAACACTCTCCAAGAACTGACCAGGTGGTGTGTGTCATTTTCTCACCCCCTGTACGTATAATACAGTTTATAAGAGGAGGAAAAAACTCCACCTACCATTCGTTCGAATGCGAGGGGAACCAACAGCTGCGAGGCGTGCGTCGCACCGAATGAGAGCAGCTGCGCCAAGTCCCGCCAGTAGCTGGAGAGGCGTTCCCGGTAAACAGCCGCCTGGGCCTGCAGTTCTGCACAAGACGGGAGACGATGGACTGGTGAACAAGCCAGTGGATCGGACTTCTGTAGGAAGCATAGCTTTCACTTTCTGCCCCCACACAGTGTATGCAGGTAGCATTTACCTTTTGAAACTAGATCAATATACAATGTCAGTAATCATATGAGTTACAGCATGGACATCTTGACCGGACGTTACAAAGCTCATATTCCAGCGACAAATTTAAAAAGCACATCTGGCAAAGAGAGAGGAGTACCATCACCTAACGTAAATCCAGTCATAAAAATTCTTGATACATTGCCTAAGGGTAGAAGTATCAAAATATCTGAAGAAGTGGAAATATACAACTATTTTAAAAATGACCTACACGACTTGCCCAGCAATAAGACAGATTTAAGAAATAAGGGATCTCGAGATAAATTCCAGTAAGTTTTATGTGCTAATAATAGAAAGTAACACAAATGAGGATGTATAGTTTGGCTATTTCACCTTGACTTACTGACAAGCATAGGACATAACGATTTGCACAGAATCGTGTCTATGCTAGTTTTATAATATGAGTAGTCTTTACAACGTTTCCCGTAAGTTGTATGATATGTTTGGAAATGAGGAAGAATTATGTCCACTCATCAACGTTTTTATATTTAGGATGTATTTATTTTAACATAAGTAATATATTTTAGTAATTCAGTAAAAAATTGAATAAGGTGTTTTGCAAATGTAGCTGAAAAAGCCATTCTCTGCCTAAACTTTCTAAGGACCATCGAAATGTATGACTAGATTTGTACTGGTACAGTACCTTACATATTAACAGTACATTTTACAATTACATGATGATACACATAATGTTCTGTAATTGGTGACAAGTATCCCATCACATGTTTCTATCTCACTTTTTGTACTCCTTTTTCTTTTTATTTGTCCATCAGATCAATTCATGTACGAAAGTTGTGAATGCGATTTATACTTTTGTGATATTAATGTGGTACAAAGAATACACATGTAAAATTATATATATATATATATATATATATATATATATATATATATATATATGATTATTACTGCCATGTTTTTATGAGCAGCCAAGCTACTGTAAGCCTCTGACGAAGGATACCATACGTACAATTATGCACTATCACAATAAAGAAATGTCTTATCTTATTTCTTTACATCAAATGCTTGTATCGTAAACAGAATGCCAAATTTTGTTAACAAATGTAAACATGATATTAAGATACTCTGGTATAAAACGTTTGCTGTGGCATGTACAATCACTGCTAAGAGCAAAGAAGAAACGACTTGTGAATATGTTCCACACCAACCACCTCAGTTGTCGTACGAGGTGCATTCAAGTTCTAAGGCCTCCGATTTTTTTTCTAATTAACTACTCACCCGAAATCGATGAAACTGGCCTTACTTCTCGACGTAATCGCCCTGCAGACGTACACATTTTTCACAACGCTGACGCCATGATTCCATGGCAGCGGCGAAGGCTTCTTTAGGAGTCTGTTTCGAGCACTGGAAAATCGCTGAGGCAATAGCAGCACAGCTGGTGAATGTGCGGCCATGGAGAGTGTCTTTCATTGTTGGAAAAAACCAAAAGTCACTAGGAGCCAGGTCAGGTGAGTAGGGAGCATGAGGAATCACTTCAAAGTTGTTATCACGAAGAAACTGTTGCGTAGCGTTAGCTCGATGTGTGGGTGCGTTGTCTCGGTGAAACAGCAAACGCGCAGCCCTTCCCGGACGTTTTTCTTGCAGTGCAGGAAGGAAATTGTTCTTCGAAACATTTTCGTAGGATGCACCTGTTACCGTAGTGCCCTTTGAAACGCAATGAGTAAGGATTACGCCCTCGCTGTCCCAGAACATGGACACCATCATTTTTTCAGCACTGGCGGTTACCCGAAATTTTTTTGGTGGCGGTGAATCTGTGTGCTTCCTTTGAGCTGACTGGCGCTTTGTTTCTGGATTGAAAAATGGCATCCACGTCTCATCCATTGTCACAACCGACGAAAAGAAAGTCCCATTCATGCTGTCATTGCGCGTCAACATCACTTGGCAACATGCCACACGGGCAGCCATGTGGTGGTCTGTCAGCATTCGTGGCACCCACCTGGATGATACATTTCGCATTTTCAGGTCGTCACGCAGGATTGTGTGCACAGAGCCCCCAGAAATGTCAACTCTGGAGGCGATCTGTTCAACAGTCATTCGGCGATCCCCCAAAACAATTCTCTCCACTTTCTCGATAATGTCGTCAGACCGGCTTGTGCGAGCCCAAGGTTGTTTTGGCTTGTTTTCACACGATGTTCTGCCTTCATTAAACTGTCGCACCTACGAACGCACTTTCGACACATCCATAACTCCATCACCACATGTCTCCTTCAACTGTCGATGAATTTCAATTGGTTTCACACCACACAACTTCAGAAAACAAATGATTGCATGCTGTTCAGTTAAGGAAAACGTCGCCATTTTAAGTATTTAAAACAGTTCTCATTCTCGCCGCTGGCGGTAAAATTCCATCTGCCGTATGGTGCTGCCATCTCTGGGACGTATTGACAATGAACGCGGCCTCATTTTAAAACAGTGCGCATGTTTCTATCTCTTTCCAGTCTGGAGAAAAAAAATCGGAGGCCTTAGAACTTGAATGCACCTCATATAAACAACATGAACAGTGATTTGAGGAAATTCATGTTAGTGAAGTTAACATCAGTAACAATAAATTTACCTGATGCCATAACTATGATCCTTACGCTCCTCTAAAGTAGATGTACACTCGGAGTTAGGAGACTCAACATGCAGAGACAACAGTGAGATATACATACGTCAGAAGATTCGTAAATTTTGACACCTCCAGTGGCCCAATGCAAGTGACGTACAGTTTTTAGCATTTGTTGTAATATAACTGCCTCATGCATGGGAGGATAGTGGCGTTCTATACATGCCATCTGCACTTCACTTTTCGGTTATTGCTGTATACCTGTGTAAAGGGCATAGGATCGAAAATGTAGTCGTGAAAACAAATAATGTTACAGTTATTGGCAGACACAACGTCTTTAAGAAAAATACTGCATTATTTTTATGCCTGTGCCAGATTTTTGGCATTTCATTCTTATGCGAGCCTATTTTCAGTACAAAAAAGACATTGCTACAGTTGGAGAATGATGTGTGTACACGATGTTCCTAATGCTATTGGAATTACTCATCGCAAATCGCAAAAGAGAAAGTCCAAAGAACGTGCATCTTAATGACTGTAAAAAAAACGAATCATCAGCATGAGGGACTTTAGAGTATCTTACCGACACATTACAGTGGCATGTGGTTGTAGGGCAACAACTGCAGAATGTATAGCCACGGCTTGGGGTGGAGACAACAGAGTTCTGAGAAGTTCACCAGCCATCACAGACAGACCGATGTAACCTGGGTTGAGATCTGTGGCTACCACTGACACCACACCACAAGCAGCATAGTGTAGGGCGTTCTTTGGAGTTCAGTGGCGGGAGTCGCTTTTGCCTGTGGCGGTAAGGTCGACGCTGCTCTGTCCTCAGGTGGCCTCGTGAGACGTCACGGGAAGCAGCGGTCGTCGAGATGCCTACCTCTCCAGCCCACAGAAACAAACAGGGGTTAGGAAGACTCGCGATCAAATCATGTGGAAGGCATATGGAACAGTTCTTCGGAATTTCGAAAATTGTTCAGAAATTTGGAAGCCAAATTGTTATTCAAACTGGTTCTACAGATAAACAATCAGTATCTCTTGAAAATATCATTCACATAGTTCTGTATGTTTAAGGACACATAAGTGCGATGACATCCACACAATTACCTAAAGAGCTCTCATACTCAAGTTGCTGACAAGAATATGCATATAAGAGAAAAAAGGAGATTGAGGAAGTACTAGATGACGATCAATTTGGTTTTAGGAAAGATAAAGCCATCAGCGAAGGACTTTTCAGTTGGCGATTGATGATTAAAGCGAGACTTAAGGAAAATCTAGGCATGTCCATAGGATTTGTAGTTAGATAAAAATCGTACGATAATTTAAAATGTTGCAGGATTTCCAAAACTCTAAGGAAAATGGGTGTAACCTCTAGGGAAAGAAGGGTTACGTGCAATTTGTACATCAAACAAGAGGATAAAGTAGGAAGACCAATAGGAAAGGTAAAAGACATACATCTAATCGCATCTACCATTCAATCTGTACATCGAAGAAGCAGTGACGGAATTAAAAATGGGGTTCAGAAATGGAATTAAAATTCATGTTGAAAGGTTATCAGTGACAGGAATAGCTGATGTCATTGCTGTTCTCAATGGAAGTCAGAGGTAACAGTAGGAGATGTTGAGTAGAATGAACAATCTAATGGGTAGACTCTATGAATTAAGACTAAACCAAAGAAAGATTAAATTAATGAGGTCTAGCAGAAATCAGATCAGTGTTCAACTTAATGTCAGAATTGTAGACGAGGATCAAGACGAACTGAAAGAATTCTGCTACCTTGAGGACAAAGTAGCCGGCTGAAGTGGCCGTGCGGTTCTAGGCGCTGCAGTCTGGAACCGCGAGACTGCTACAGTCGCAGGTTCGAATCCTGCCTCGGGCATGGATGTGTGTGATGTCCTTAGGTTAGTTAGGTTTAACTAGTTCTAAGTTCTAGGGGACTAATGACCTTAGAAGTTGAGTCCCATAGTGCTCAGAGCCATTTTAACCAAGGACAAACTAACTCATAATGGAAAAATGAAAGAGAACATAAAGAGTAGAGAAGAACATTCAAAGAGGATGTTCATGGCCAAACGAAGTCAACTAGCATCAACTGTCAGTTTTGTATCAACGAAATCAAACAATCATTGATAAAATTATTTAATAGGATAGATAAAAGAATCGACTTACGAAGCAGCGGCGGAACACACATAGAAACTGTTGTGATTGGCAAGCTTTCGGGCCAGTGGCTCCATCTGCAGGTAAAAGGGTTGAAACGGAAGGAAGAAGGGTTAAGGAAAAGGACTGGACAGGTCTAGGAAAAGGGGTAAAAGGGGTAGATTTTGGGAAAGTCACCCAGAACCGTGGGTCAGAGGAGACTTACCGTACAAGATGAGAAGGAATGTTGGGAACCGCATCCAGGGAGCTTAAAGGTGGACGATAGGGTAATATACAAGACAGAGATTATTGCTAAAACATTGATCTCGAGTTAACAAGCGTGTGTCCTCCTATAACAGCCCTGTAACTGGCAAATATAGTTCCCGTGGTCTAGGGGTAGCGTCTTTGATTCATAATCAAAACGTCTTCGGTCCCAGGTTCGATCCCCACCACTGCCTAAATTTTGATAAATAATCAGCATTGGCGGCCGAAGACTTCCGGCATAAGAAGTCAGCCTCATTCTGCCAACGGCCTTGTCAAAGAGGGCGGAGGAGCGGATAGAGGTTCAGGGCACTATCTTGTACTAGGGGTGGGAAATTGCCCCTAAAGGCGGAAGAATCAGCAGTGATCAACGACATGAGGATGCAGAAGGAATTGGAAACCACTGCATTAAAGACACGTAACGTGTATCCACAGGACATGTGGCCTGTAATTGAAGAAGTGTCATGATGATCTCTCCATTGGCAAAAGATTCCGTAATAGTCCCCCATTCGGGTCTCCGCGAGGGGACTGCCAAGGGGGAGGCTAACATGAGAAAAAGATTGAATAATCAACGAAAGGATAACGTTCTACGAGTCTGGGCGTGGAATGTCAGAAGCTTGAACGTGGTAGGGAAACTAGAAAATCTAAAAAGGGAAATGCAAAGGCTCAATCTAGATATAGTAGGGGCCAGTGAAGTGAAGTGGAAGGAAGACAAGGATTTCTGGTCAGATGAGTATCGGGTAATATCAACAGCAGCAGAAAATGGTATAACAGGTGTAGGATTCGTTATGAATAGGATGGTAGGGCAGAGGGTGTGTTACTGTGAACAGTTCAGTGACTGGGTTGTTCTAACCAGAATCGACAGCAGACCAACACCGACAACGATAGTTCAGGTATACATGCCGACGTCGCAAGTTGAAGATGAACAGATAGAGAAAGTGTATGAGGATATTGAAAGGGTAATGCAGTATGTAAAGGGGGACGAAAATCTAATAGTCATGGGCGGCTGGAATGCAGTTGTAGGGGAAGGAGTAGAAGAAAAGGTTACAGGTGAATATGGGATTGGGACAAGGAATGAAAGAGGAGCAAGACTAATTGAGTTCTGTAACAAGTTTCAGCTAGCAATAGCGAATACCCTGTACAAGAATCAGAAGAGGAGGAGGTATACTTGGAAAAGGCTGAGAGATACGGGAAGATTTCAATTAGATTACATCATGGTCAGACAGAGATTCCGAAATCAGATACTGGATTGTAAGGCGTACCCAGGAGCAGATATAGACTCAGATCGCAATATAGTAGTGATGAAGAGTAGGCTGAAGTTCAAGACATTAGTCAGGAAGAATCAATACGCAAAGAAGTGGGATACGGAAGTACTAAGGAATGACGAGATACGTTTGAAGTTCTCTAAGGCTATAAATACAGCAATAAGGAATAGCGCAATAGGCAGTACAGTTGAAGAGAAATGGACATCTCTAAAAAGGGCCATCACGGAAGTTGGGAAGGAAAACATAGGTACAAAGAAGGTAGCTGCGAAGAATCCATGGGTAACAGAAGAAATACTTCAGTTGATTGATGAAAGGAGGAATTAAAAAACATATTCCGGGAAAATCAGGAATACAGAAGTACCAGTCGCTGAGGAATGAAATAAATAAGAAGTGCAGGGAAGCTAAGAAGAAATGGCTGCAGGAAAAATGTGAAGACATCGAAAAAGATATGATTGTCGGAAGGACAGACTCAGCATACAGGAAAGTCAAAACAACCTTTGGTGACATTAAAAGCAACGGTGGTAACATTAAGAGTGCAACGGGAATTCCACTGTTAAATGCAGAGGAGAGAGCAGATAGGTGGAAAGAGTACATTGAAAGCCTCTATGAGGGTGAAGATTTGTCTGATGTGATAGAAGAAGAAACAGGAGTCGATTTAGAAGAGATAGGGGACCCAGTATTAGAATCGGAATTGAAAAGAGCTTTGGAGGACTTACGGTCAAATAAGGCAGAAGGGATAGATAACATTCCATCAGAATTTCTAAAATCATTGGGGGAAGTGGCAAGAAAACGACTATTCACGTTGGTGTCTAGAATATATGAGTCTGGCGACATGCCATCTGACTTTCGGAAAAGCATCATCCACACAATTCCGAAGACGGCAAGAACTGACAAGTGCGAGAATTATCGCACAATCAGCTTAACAGCTCATGCATCGAAGCTGCTTACAAGAATAATATACAGAAGAATGGAAAAGAAAACTGAAAATGCGCTAGGTGACGATCAGTTGGGCTTTATGAAAAGTAAAGGGACGAGAGAGGCAATTCTGACGTTACGGTTAATAATGGAAGCAAGGCTAAAGAAAAATCAAGACACTTTCATAGGATTTGTCGACCTGGAAAAAGCGTTCGGCAATATAAAATGGTGCAAGCTGTTCGAGATTCTGAAAAAAGTAGGGGTAAGCTATAGGGAGAGACGGGTCATATACAATATGTACAACAACCAAGAGGGAATAATAAGAGTGGACGATCAGGAACGAAGTGCTCGTATTAAGAAGTGTGTAAGACAAGGCTGTAGTCTTTCGCCCCTACTCTTCAATCAGTACATCGAGGAAGCAATGATGGAAATAAAAGAAAGGTTCAGGAGTGGAATTAAAGTACAAGGTGAAAGGATATCAATGATACGATTCGCTGATGACATTGCTATCCTGAGTGAAAGTGAAGAAGAATTAAATGATCTGCTGAACGGAATGAACAGTCTAATGAGTACACAGTATGGTTTGAGAGTAAATCGGAGAAAGACGAAGGTAATGAGAAGTAGTAGAAATGAGAACAGCGAGAAACTTAACATCAGGATTGAAGGTCACGAAGTCAATGAAGTTAAGGAATTCTGCTACCTAGGCAGTAAAATAACCAATGACGGACGGAGCAAGGACATCAAAAGCAGACTCGCTATGGCAAAAAAGGCATTTCTGGCCAAGAGAAGTCTACTAATATCAAATACCGGCCTTAGTTTGAGGAAGAAATTTCTGAGGATGTACGTTTGGAGTACAGCATTGTATGGTAGTGAAACATGGACTGTGGGAAAACCGGAACAGAAGTGAATCGAAGCATTTGAGATGTGGTGCTATAGACGAATGTTGAAAATTAGGTGGACTGATAAGGTAAGGAATGAGGAGGCTCTACGCAGAACCGGAGAGGAAAGGAGTATGTGGAAAACACTGATAAGGACCGAGCGAGGTGGCGCAGTGGTTAGCACACTGGACTCGCATTCGGGAGGACGACGGTTCAATCCCGTCTCCGGCCATCCTGATTTAGGTTTTCCGTGATTTCCCTAAATCGTTTCAGGCAAATGCCGGGATGGTTCCTTTGAAAGGGCACGGCCGATTTCCTTCCCAATCCTTCCCTAACCCGAGCTTGCGCTCCGTCTCTAATGACCTCGTTGTCGATGGGACGTTAAACACTAACCACCACCACTGATAAGGAGAAGGGACAGGATGATAGGACATTTGCTAAGACATGAGGAAATGACTTCCATGGTACTAGAGGGAGCTGTAGAGGGCAAAAACTGTAGAGGAAGACAGAGATTGGAATACGTCAAGCAAATAATGGAGGACGTAGGTTGCAAGTGCTACTTTGAGATGAAGAGGTTAGCACAGGAAAGGAATTCATGGCGGGCCGCATCAAACCAGTCAGTAGACTGATGACCAAAAAAAAAAAAAAAAAAAAAAAAACTGGCAAAACATATTCTATCAAAGGGAGAGCCAGCTGCGAAAAGATACAAGTCACATACCAGCTACTACGTAAATACTGTTTAGTCTTCTACATAGGCATGACTACCATCACATTATCAATTAGGATGAATGGCCATAGGCTGAGGGTATATACTGGTAACTCACAATATCCTGTTGCAGAGCATGCTCTACAACGTGACATTCGTGACACCAGCGCCTGTTTCACCATCTGGATTCCTCCCCCAGACACCAGTTTCTCAGGACTCTGTAGGTGAGAACTAACTCTACAACGTGTCCTTGGTTCTCGCCACCCAGCTTTTTATCACTGTAACTACTCTTTGCTTCACTCCATTACAGTTTCCTGCATCTTTCATTGTCATTCCCATCTATTTTTCACCGCCCCATCCCACCTCTGTTATGTACAATGCGCTTACCTTTTCACTCTTAATAACTTGTGATCAATGTTTTAGCAGTAATCTCTGTTATGCATATCACCTTGTCTTCCACCTTTAAGCTCTTAGGTTTTCAAATCTCGTCCGATGCAGTCCTCAACAATTAGTCTTCCCTTCTCATCTCGTACAGTAAGTCTCCCCTGACCTACAGTTCTGGGTGACTTTCCCAAAATCTACCCCTTTTCCTAGACCTCTCCAGTCCTTTTCCTTTACCCTTCTTCCTTCCGTTTCAACCCTTCTACCTGAAGAAGGAGCCACTGGCCCGAAAGCCTACCAATCACAGCAGTCTTTTATGTGTGTGCCTTGCTGCAGCTGGGTGAGTAGATTTTTTTTATCTATCCAATCAAATGTAGGTTTTAGTTTGAGGACGAGTAACTGAGAGTGTAAGTTTTGAGCACAGTATTCTATGAAAGTGAAACATGGACAGTGGGAAAACCGGGACGGAAGAGAATCGAAGCGTTTGAGATGTGGTGCTAGAGAAGAATGTCGAAAATTAGATGGACTGATAAAAGAAAAAATGATGAGGTTCTCAGCAGAACTGGTGAAGAATGGAACATACCAAACGCTTTGGTAGGAAGATGGGACAGTATTTTGTTCTTCGTCATGCAACCTTATTGTTTCCTCTTGGTTCTTGTACGTATCACCCGTCTTTCTTTGCAACTTACTCCCATTTTTGTCAATATTTCGAACATCTTGCAGAAGTTTACATTTCCGGATGCTTTTTCCAGGTCTATAGGGTCTATGAATGTGGCCATTTTATTTTCCAAGTTTTATTTCTCTTATCAGTCACAATATCAGACGTACCGCCCTCTCATGCTATTAGCCTTCTGACAGTCAAAATGATCGTCATCTATCATATCCTCTATTATCTTTTCCATTCCTCTGTATATATTAGTCCTGTCGACAAATTCCATACATGAGGTGTTATGCTAGTTGTGCGATAGGCCTGCAAGTTTCCGCTCTTATCTTCATGGTTGTGTCTAATGGTGTATCCACCATTCTCGTACATTCTAGACGCCAACTTCAATAATTCTTGGTTGACACTATCGCCAATGATTTGCTGATCAATTGCTGTGTTTTTTTCTGTTTCCCAAGGTTTCTTTTCCGTTAGCTCCTTATATCTATCTTTGTTTGTCCAATTTCTACGATGCCCTTTTCATAGGTGTCCATTTCTGTTTAAATGAACTGCCTGTGTGGTATTCATCAACGTAATATCTACAGCCCAAGAGAAATTCAAATGAAGTTCGTGATTGCTTTGCACTTTAGTGTCCCACTCCTTTCCGCATTTTGTTGTTCCAGACCATTCTCTTAAACTTCAATCCACTCTTCATCGCAATTCAGTTGACATCTGAGCTTATATCTGGCCCTAGGTGTGCCACACAATCTACGAGCAGGATTTACAAAACGATAGATTTTGACTTCTAGACATAGATAATCGGACAATTCTTCCCATAAATACAGATGTACGAGTATTAACAAGAGTCTCGCCAGGACGTAACCTCAGATGGAACTTTCCTGTGCCTCGATACTTTTCGAAGCATACCTCCCGTGGGGAAGCGAGAGTTTTCGATAGCTACCGACGGTTGCGAGTTAAAACAAAGAGCGACAGAGGGAGAGAGAAAAGGACTCCCCTCTCTTTCACTCCGCTCCAAGGCCAAACCTCGTGTGCAATCACGACTGTTTGTACTGAAGCAATAATGTTATGTAATTGCAGTACGTAAAGTTTTGATATTTTTATCATTATGTAGTTTGTTAAAAGAAAGGCGAACAAACATGTAAAAGTAATGCATCCACAGTTTGAAACAGTTACACTGTTTTACATCTAAGTCAACTTAAAGATGCAGAGCTACAATTTTGTAGTATGTGTCTTCTGATATAAAGCATAACATGTGGAATTTATGAAACCTCATACTTTAATTTCTGTCATCAGTGATAATACCTGCTACAGTTGCAAAATTGTACATCAGCAGTTGATTTTATCACTGGGATGTGTATCAAAAGTTGTGCATGTCCCATCAAGAGAAACGTGTGTTCTTATGTGTCTCCATTGTTGTTGTTGTTGTTGTTATTAGCAGAAGTAGTGTAGTTATCACTACCGTGTGCTGCTCGTGTACTTCGCATGTCGTAATGTTGACTCATTGAGATGTCAGGTTATATATAAGAGAGTGCACGAATGCCTTAATTTTATCAGGTGGAATAAACGCATAAAGAAGTAAATAAATGTACACAATGTGCCAAATTCCGCTACTTTTTATAACGCACTTTACACTATTTCTAAGGACACGGGCTCTGTCGTTTCTTCTGACTCTTAGTGCCTGTTCTGCTGGGGTTGGCATCGTGTAGTGGACCCCCGTACGCTCTGCAGCGTACGGCGTTAAAGGTCTAAAAATTTCGGAAAAGTTACAGTACCTTCCTGCATTGTCACTTTTATCGCAATGACAATGAACAGGAGTGTTAAAACGTCACGTGTCAGAGATCTATGCTGAAGTTCAGTGAGTGAGCAGTCTAGATCGCATCACATCGCATAGTGATATTTTTAATCCGGACCTGTGCGCTACCTTCATGCTGAGCATCCTGGGGACGCTCCCAAGACAGCAGCCGTGTTCACAGACCGCGTGGACACGCTCCTGGCTGGACGACCGAACACTCAGCCGTCCTGCCGCATCCCGACATGCCCGCTAAGCCATCCGGTCTCAGCCTCACAGCAAATGTCTGGCTCCAGCGTGTCGACAGCGGCGGTCTCAACGTCCCTGCGATCTGGCGGCTCTACGGGACCTGTTGAGTGACGTCAGCTGAACACGACACAACTGGAGAGACTCGTGGACTCTCCTTGTCGGCCAACTCAGGCCCTTGTCAAGGCTAGAGGCGGTGTGCTCTACTGCTGTGTCAGCATGATCTCTCCTTACCTGACATCGAATGAAATCTGTCCTCAACCTTCATGTTTATTACTTGTAACCCTCCACATAAACATAGCCAACTCGACCTTGATTTGTATGGAGAAAAACGTACACTTGCAAGATCTCAACCCTAGATACCAAACACCCGTCCTCTCTTAAAATAAATGACCATACTTAAGATAATACTCATTTCAGACGTCTTGAATGCAGAGTTTTTAAAGTTCTGTTGGTGCAGGTTGCCTGCCACTGGCTCCGCCCGACTGCAGCTGCCTTATTACTTGTAACCCTCCACATAAACATAACCAACTCGACCTTGATTTGTAAGGAGAAAAACGTACACTTGCAAGATATCAACCCTAGATACCAAACACCCGTCCTCTCTTAAAATAAATGACCATACTTAAGATAATACTCATTTCAGACGTCTTGAATGCAGAGTTTTTAAAGTTCTGTTGGTGCAGGTTGCCTGCCACTGGCTCCGCCCGACTGCAGCTGCCTGATGCACGAGTGCAGAGTACTGTGCAGCGGGGTGACGTCCAGAGCCCTCAGACCCGCTTCATGTCGCAAGTGTGGGAAGACGTGTGTGGAGCCCGTCACGTCTGCCCCATGTGTTTCGAAACTTTGTTCTTCAAGTAGAACACACGTTATTTAACGTGAAAAACGGGTAAGCAATATGAGCAGATAGTATTTCAATGCCATGCGCATATATGGTCAACACTGTTTAGCAATATTTTAGGACATATTCTGCAGCAGTTTTTCATAAAACACACGCACACACACACACACACACACACACACACACACACACACACACACAGATCTCTGTTACGGACAGAGGCAAGGTGAAATCTGACAATATTACCTCTTCAAAGCAAGCTTCCTAAACAGTCAGTTCGTGATTTTACGTCTCCGTCGCATTGTGCCAATGAAGTTGTTTGGCGAAAATGATCGTGGTGAAAGGGTATCGTCATCATTGTCACCACCATCGTCTCATAAAGAATAGCATAACGTCAATCAACTATTCTTCTCTCCATTTAACGGGTTTTCTGTATGACTGCCGCAACTAAATCGCAAGGTACAAATAGTAGCACAAAGAACCGCTCATAGAGCTTCTTTTGCCTCGTGTAAGAGTTAGTCGAATAGCCACATATAACGACGCTTACCGGTCACAACTGTCGCGAGCTTTGACGTTTAAACGTGGCAATTTGACCGTCACTGTATACTGCTCCTGGAGGTGCCACACTGTCGCTTGTCGGTTCACTGGCACTATAAACGCGAACCTCTTACTCACCTTACCGTACAGTAGTTCGATCTCCGAGAATGGGCGAACGCAGCGGAGCGTGCCAGAAACAAGTGGTACACGGGCGTTAAAAAGCTATGTGTTCAGAAGGTCTTAACTGCGTACAGTCATAATCGTGGTCCAAATCTCCGCGCGACATAGACAGCTGGGGCTCACACCTTGCAAGTGTGCGTTTTGTATATCAGACCAGGTTGGTGATCTTCTCTTGTTAGATGAGATCGGCTGTGATTATACAACTGTTTCTTTTCTTCAGTGTGATTATTATTTAGTGCTTATGTTTTTATTTCTATGCACTTAAATTAGGACAGAATTTTCAAATGTGGTGCAGCTCCGTCACCATGTGTTGATTTACTTCGACGAGACTTTTTATAGAAAACCTAAATGAGCACATTACGCTTTATTTAGCAATAACGAAGTTTCCAAATAATATACTCACCAGGTTTATCCCTCCACTCAAACTGAACATGACGCCACCACTCACAATTCACCCTGCTGAACGTGGCTCTTGTGATGCGCCGAACAGCATGCGCTGACTGGGACAGGATATGATGCCTCAGATCATCCTTTTGCAGCGTTGTCATGTTCCATTCCATGTTGTTCAACCTTTCAAAATAAAATGGAGTCAGCTTATGTGACAGATGATATTCTGAAACTTGACTGTAGTTTGTAGACTAGAATAGTGAAAACTAAACTGAACTTGCCCCTCTCCAGATTTTACGTTTCCCATTGATAGAGGTCGCCAGCCCATTAGAGACGAAACGAGGTGTCAGACAGGAATTGTTGTGTACATTACGGCTGGTATGCGAGTCTGCTAACATATTCTGGCGAACTGATCATTTCTGATGAAATACAAGAATTCACATACAAACATGCAGCCAGAACTCTGATTGGACAAGCACGGCAGACCGCCTTCAAAGGCATGGAGTGGGCGCTCCCCCACAACATGGCTCACCGTCTGCTCCTTGGCGCCATAGTCACGAGCAGCACTTCCACTATAACAGCACGTTTTCAAGACGTTGCCATGTCTCTCCTGTGCCGTTTGGATGAGTTTGAATCTTGGTCTTTCGTGACAAGAAAGACCATACTGCGCTACCTTACTCAGTTGGACTGAATACTTATTGCACCCTGTCTTAGGAATTAGTACCTTCGCATCCTTGATTGTGAGATTACTAGGGACAAAATCTGACAGAACATGCAACTCCTAAGTGGGAGCTGTTGTAGTAATGTCATTAATAGTCAACATGGCTCCTTAACGCTTTAGCACAATATGCGACAGCTCAATAACGAAGACAAATTGCAGCGTTGTCTTTTTGTCTGCATTTGCTCCCCAGTTTTTTGCAGGAATGTGGTGCAGTTGATTTAGAATAGAACCAAACGACTTTCACAGGTCCGTGCAGTGCTGCATAAATGACAGTGACAGGAAGAGGGAGGCACCAAGGTAATTAAGGAAGTAGCTGCAGGAAATTTTGGTCCTATCCAGGGGCACATATGACTGCATGTGTGCCTCTGTATCATGGAGGTAGAACTCTGTGGGCTCAGTTCCGCTTGTGTTTTGCTGGTGTCCCTATCTGTAAAAGTACTCCCTCAGTTTGGGATCAACTCGGAGGCTCGTCGACACAGTCAGTAAGTAGCCAGTTTCACACGATGAATTTGGTCACTAGGCGACCACTACGAACAACAATAACAAACTACGTGGGACCTTGGAGTGCGAAGAAATTGGCTAAGGGGACACGTGAAACGGAACCTGGATCAGTGGAGTGGGCTTGTGTTCACCGGTGAGTACAGGTTTCGAACGTCGACTGGGGATCGTCGTACAAGGCTGTGTAGGTGACCAGGCACCGGTGCAGGTCTCTATCCATGGGTTCTGCTGTGGGGCGGGACTGTCATATTTTGGGCTTCTATTATGGTAATATCAACAGTAGCACGAAACAGTATAATGGGAATAGGATTCTTTAGGAAGGTAGAGCAGCGAGTGTGTTACAGTGAACAGTTCAGTGATACAGTTACGCTTATCACAATCGACAGCAAACCAACACCCACAACGATAGTTCAGATACTACATGCCGACGTCGGAAGCTTAAGATGAAGAGAAAGAAAAAAGTATATGACGGTATTGAAAGGATAATACTGGACGTAAAGGGAGATGAAACTCCATTACTCATGGGACACTGGAATGCAGTTGTATGGGAAAACGTGGAAGAAATGGTTACTGGAGAATATGGGGTTGGGATAGGGAATAGAGAGAAGAAAGACTCAGTCCTGTAATAAATTTCGGCTAGTAATAGCGAATACTCTTACTCGCAAGAGGGGTATGTATAATTGGAAAAGGCTGGGTGATATGGGGAACTACAGTTAGATTACATCATGGTCCGACAGAGATTCCGAAAAGATATAGTGGATTGTAAGGCATACGCAGGAGCAGATATAGACTCATATCACAATGTAGTAATGATAAACAGTACGTTGAAGTTTAAGAGATAATTCAGAATGAATCGATACGCAAATGTGTCAGTTACAGAAGTACTAAGGAATGACGAGATACTCTTGAAGATCTGCAAGGCTATGGATACAGCAACAAGGAATATCCCAGTAGGCAATCCACTTGAAGAGGAATGGATATCTCTGAAAAGAAAAACATAGGTACAAAGAAAGTAACTGCGAAGAAACCATGGGAAATAAAAAAAATAACTGAAGTATTTCTTTTATTACCCATGATGAAAGAAGGAAGTTCAAAAATGTTCAGGGAAATTCAGGAATACAAAAATGCAAGTCCTGAGGCATGAAATAGACAGGATGTGTAGGAAAGGTTCAAATGGCTCTGAGCACTATGGGACTTAACATCTGTGGTCATCAGTCCCCTAGAACTTAGAACTACTTAAACCTAACTAACCTAAGTGAAGAAGAATTACGTGATGGGCTGAATGGAATGGACAGTCTAATGAGTACAAAATATGGGTTGAGTATAAATCGAAGAAAGATGTAAGGAAATGGAAGTAGCAGAAATGAGAACAGAGATAAACATAACATCAGGATTAATTGTCACGAAGTATATCAAATCAAGGAATTCTACTACCTAGGCAGCAAAATAACCAATGACAGATGGAGCAAGGAGGACATCAAAAGCAGCTTAGCACCGGTGAAAAAGCATTCCTGACCAAGCGAAGTCTATTAGTATCAAAGATAGGCCTTAATTTTAGGAAGAATTTTCTGAGAATGTACGTTTGGAGCAGAACCTTGAATGCTAGTGAAACATGGACTGTGGGAAAACCGGAAAAGGAGAGAATCGAAGCATTTGAGATGATGTACTACAGACGAATGCTGAAAATTAGGTCAACTTACAAAGTAAGGAATGAGGAGGTTCTGCGCAGAATGGAAGAGGAAAGGAATATGTGGAAGGGACACGATGATAAGACGTCTGCTAAGACATCAGGAAATGACTTCCATGGTACGAAATTGGAGAATACATCCAGCAAATAATTGAGGACGTAGGTCGCAAGTGCTTCTCTGAGGTGAAGAGGTTGGCATAGAAGAGGAATTTGTAGTGGACCACATCAAACCAATGAGAAGACAGATGGCTCAAAAAAAAAAAAAAAAGGAAAGGTCTCTACCGTTTCGTCTCCAAATGCTGGAGACATCTTCAGAGGCTATAAAGGCTCAGGCAGCAGTTTGAAACTTCTATAAACTCTACAAGCTGAACTGTTTGTTCGGATCCCTGCCACAGTCGAGCTGTGATGTCATCAGACGGCTGCTTAAGAGCGCAGAGTCACGAGTGCGTGTGTTGTCGAGCTTCTGCTGGGGAACACTTGGCGCTGGTTTCTGTATTCAGCGCTGAGGTCAGCAACTAGTCTAATTTCCCTCATTCTTCTTTCCGTTAAAGTTGCTTTCGTGCTTTGGAATTTGAATGCCCTCTCTGTAAATTCAAGCACAGTAATATTGGTTCTGTATTGCAGAGACGAATTTTTAGTTTCCCTGGTCCCAGTGGATGTTCTGCAACTGCCGATTTATTGCTATTTCGCAAATGACAACTGCTCTTCTGTTCCTTAAGCAAGAAATGAGTACTACACATGTGTGCTTCACTGTGTGTGCAAGACAATTTATATATTGCTCCTGTGGCAAGTGCTGGCCGTACATTCTTTACAGTGTTCGAAACATTCACGCTCCTTCATAATTGGTATAAACACTGCATCAATACTATGTATTCCTGTTATTCGGCTGCGCATCTATTGGCTGAGCTGTGGAATGTCCTCCTGGGGGACATCGTTCGAAATCATGACCAGCTGGCTGGTTAAGTCATGAAAACCCCGAGATGGTTTGAGGGCCCTGCCCACTATGCCCCAAACGTTGTCCGTTGGGAGAGGTTTGGCGCCCTTCCTAGTCAAGGTATGTTTGACAAGCAATAGAAACACTCGTTGTGTGTGTGGGCGGGCATTACCTTGCTGATTTGTAATGTCAGTATGGTTTGCCATGAAGGGCAACAAAACTAGACGTGGAATATAGATGATGTATCGCTCTGCTGTGTGGGTGACTACTAAAGTGGTCCTGCTATGAAAGTGAACGGCACCCCAGACCATCACTCTCGGTTGTTGGGCTTCATGGCGGGCGACAGTCAGGTTGGAACCCCCCCCCCCTCCCCAGTCTCCAAGGCGTTTCCAGACACATCTTTGCTGGACTTGGGGCTCAATTAGAAGCGAGGCTCATCATAGAAGACTGTTCCAGTCAATGAGATTCCTGGCCGAAGTCGCATCTGGAGATGCCCCAGATGGTCGTGGTATACCAATCTTACTGTCGTCCGCCATATTGTCTGACAACCTCGAGTGATGGTGTGGGGTGTCATTTTTTTTCACAGCAGGATTTGTTTGGTTTTAATCTGTGGTACCCTTACAGCACAGCAGTTCGTCTATGCTGTTCTACACCCCGTTTTGCTGCCTTTAAAGTAAGCCATTCTTGGCTAACTTTTTTTCCAAAATAATGCCCTCTCGCATATGGGGAGAGTTTCTACTATTTCTTTTTAGACTTGCCAAACCCTACCGTGGCCAGGAAGGTTGCCAGACTTTTTCCCAATTGAGAATAATTGGAGCAATATAGGCAGGGACGTCCTACCAGGTCGGGATTTTGACGAACTACCACAGCAGTTGGACAAAATATGGCATGATGTTCCTCAGGGAGACATCCAACAACTCTGTCAATCAATGATGAAAAATTGCTTACATAAGGACGCATTATTGACTTACTTAACTTGTTAAGCTTCCCTCTTGAAGAAGTCATCCACTTGTTTGTCTGCTCATGTACAGCACAACTACTACTTGCTGTATCTTTCGGATATTTCCTTCACGGAGTGTACCTTTTTTTGTCTAAGAGTGTAAATGCCATATGGGACATCGTTTTATTAAGAGCAACTATACTAAGCAGTAATAGATCGTCTAAATGGGCTAATATCTGATGGACATGAAGGATTCTATTTTTTGTATAATGAACTGAACCTTTTATACATCTTTTTTTGCTACAGAGGTCTGTAGAAGACTGTCCAGGTATTTGGCAGTCACGCTTGTCGAGCAGTCCATAGCGCTAACAACTGGTCTTAATGGAATGACAGGTTTGTGAATTTTTGGTATACCACACAATCTTGATGGGACCAGTTCTGATTTAGTAAGACATTTCTAGTTGGTGAGAGAAATCAAAGAGGCTTTTACTGGCTGATGCGTTACCCTAAGTACTGATCTTGGGAGATTGCTTTTAATCTCACTGTTCCTTCGTGGTTGTAATACAACGCAAGTTTTTCTGCAGGAGGTTCCATTATTTCATGAGCATTGTAGCGTTGCCCTTATCTGCTGGAAGCTCTAGAATACATCAAAATTGAAATCTCAGATAGGTCTCTTTCCACAAGTTAGTGTTGTGTCATTGTTTATTGCCTCTGGTGGTGTCTCTGGTGGTGCCTCCACATTTAGGAGACGAAGTCTTAGGCACACAAATATGCCATGGACAGTGGCCTAATACCCATTAAGCAAAATTCACCAGTAGGTTGTATTTAAATTAGTTATCAGTACGAGTACAGGTGTTAGTGTTTGCAGGAATTACAAAAGAAACGAGGAGTGTAGAAATGGGGTGGCCAAGACATTGGCTCACGGGCCATGCTCAGGCGCAAGTGCATTTGGCTCATTATATACATCTCCCCAGTTAACATTTATTAAATTTTCTCTGAAGTGTTCAATAAACACTGGGTTGAGCAACCTTACAGTTTTATTTCATGCTTTCTGAACTGTACACCTTGCTGTGTTTTCTAATTTAATCAATTGTACATCATGGGCTGATAATCCATTTATCAATGGAAAAGCATGTGTTAGTTTTACACCCTCTTGCTGTACAAATACATTATCTATTAGAGCGCTACTGCCTTGAGCTATATGTGTAGGGAAATTGATAGCTGATTCTATGTTATATGCAATTAATAATACTTACACTTTTCCCATCTGAACTGGTTAGAAAGTTTACATAGATATCATCACAGATTAACAACTTCCTGTTTTTGTCTGACAGACAGCGTAATAGGTCATCTTCATATGCTAACAGATCATCTACTTTATTTTTTATTCCCCTGATATTCTGATGAAGTAAGTTGATACTACCCTTGGCTTCATCCCTATTTACTGTACATGAAGCTTCTGTTATTCTATTTTTCTTGAGTGTTGCCTGTTTGGACTTTGACCTCAACATAAGAAACCTGTCTACCTGGTGCCATTAACCACAGGGGTCAGCCTCGTGTGACTGAGGTTCCCCCTTACAGTGTCTGCTAATAGAGAAGCTGACTTATCTTTCCCCTTCCTATTTAGATGCAGGCCATGCGTAGTGTATCCTCACCTACCAGTAGTATCTACAGGAACATCGCGTATGTGAGGTTTTGGTGGTATCTGGAACATCCCTTTCCCCCACTAGTTCAGATAGCAAGCCAGAGTGTTAACACGCCTTACAGCAGTGTTTACGCAGGACCGAACATGGCGCTGAAAGACCTCCACAGACACCACATTTGTGTGGCCAGTTCACGTTCCTATTTCATCCAAGTCTCTCGCAATAGTACACCTTGGATTCACACCACAGGCTGTTTCCTGCTGCCCCAACTGGGATTACCTGATCTCCCTAGCATTTGTTTTCACAAAACTTGTGAGCTGGTACGCTGCACCTAATTCCTCCTGAAGCTCCTGGCCTTGACTGTTAACTAGAAGCAATATTCTTCTTTTCCTATTCTGATTTGATCCCTACATGTCTTTTTTTCTTGAAGCTAATATTCTGCTTCAAAATACATTCAACTACATCTGGATGAGGCCCTTCCTCCACTACTTCAGATAGCAAGCCAAACTGATTTACTAACTGAATTTCGAAGTTTTTTCAAGTTTCTCTTTTTGCTTCTATCTGTCCCATCCCTGTTTCTTCCCTTAGCCTACATAATTCCAAGTCCTCATTTTCTAATTCAGCCTCAAGGGCACAAATTTTTGCCTCCTTTTCAGCGACTTTTCTGTCCTTTCTACATAACGTACGTTGCCATGGAGAGCGTCTTATCTTCCCAGTTTCCTTGCCGCTACATTCGCCCCAATAAACTATAACCTACACAGTCTTCACATCCCCGCCTTCAGATTTCTACAGCAAACATCACATTTGCTAGACATGTTTTGACAGAAAAATTTACACAAAGGAAGAAGGTAACTTGGCACAAGAGCACTGATGTTACGTAACCTGTATTAATACGCAATGAAGCGCTAATGCAAACAAATTTTTAAAAATCTCAAAAATTTTACAAAACTGCCCTTATAATTCTTTCTAGGCCACAACGTATTCTTCAAACTCCGTATTTCCTTTAACACCAGTGATCTTGGGGAACTTCACTGTCTTTGTCAGAATGCGTCCGTTCCAGAAAAGCGATTTTCTTTATAAATCCATCCCCATCAAATGAGGAAAAAGTTACCTTGCAGTGCATTACTGTGGGCAGTGTGCAGTCAAGTCCAGTTAAAATGTGAAATCTGCACTAGATTGCACATGTTTTAAGTTTCGTTCCTGCATTCCTTTATTAAACGCTAGCAAGTTTTAAGTCGTTCTAGGTATGTCTCACGACATGACCTACGTACTTTGCAGTACGATATGAAGTCTCCATAGGAATCGTTCAATTTCACTGAAAACCGTTGCAGCTGAAAATGGAAGATGCGTGTGACTTCAGCAATTATACTATGCTTTCTTCCAATTTCGCCATGTGCCAAAGGCCTGCAAATTCAGCACAAAGTGCTTTTTGATGTACAAAACAAGGAATCTCGTCTGTCGACATTCGTGATTTAATCCTGTTTCATTGTCAATCAAATCTTTAAACTCTTTCTGCATATTCCAGAATCCGAATCAAGAACAGTTCTCCACATGAGTAACCTAGAGGTAGATATCCTACGATTTGTGAGGCAACTTAAATCACTTAATAACAGCAAGTCTTCCGGTCCGTACTGCATACCAATTGCGTTTCCTTCAGAGTATGCTGATGCAACAGCTCCATACACAACAACCTCATACAACCGTCCGCTGGACGAAAGATCCGTATGAAAAGATTGGAAAGCTGCACAGGTTACACCAATATTCAAGAACGGTGGAACGAGTAATCCAGTAAATTACAGGTCCATATTATTAACGTCGATATCCAGTAGGATTGTGGAACATATATTGCGTGTGAGGACTATTAATTACCTCGAAGAAAACGGTCTATTGACACACAGTAAAGACGGATTCAGAAAACATCATTCTTGTGAAGCGCGATGTGTTGAGTGCTATCGACAAGGATTTCGAAAAGGCCTTCGACACTGTACCACACGAGCGGCTTGTGCTGAAATTGGGTGCTTATGGAATATCGTCTAAGTTAACTAACTGGGTTCGTGATATCCTGTCAGAGAGGTCACAGTTCCTTATAACTGACAGTCATCGAGTGAAACAGAAGTGATTTCTGGCGTTCCCCAACGTAGTGTTATAGGCCCACTGCTGTTCATTATCTATATAAATGATTTCCTAACAATCTGAGGAACAATCTGAGATCAAAAAATGCAAAACGATTTGGAAAATATATCTGTATATTTTGGAAAGTAGCAATTGATCCTAGATAATGAAGTCCTCCATATGAGTGCTAAAAGGAATCTGTTAAACTTCGGTTACACGATAAGTCACTAAATCTAAAGCCCGCAGATTCAACTAAAACCCTAGGAATTATAATTACGAGCCACTTAGATTGGGGGTTGGGGTTGGGTTGGGTTGTTTGGGGGAAAGAGACCAAACAGCGTGGTCATCGGTATCATTGGATTAGGGAAGGATGGGGCATGAAGTCGGCCGCGCCCTTTCAAAGGAACCATCCCAGCATTTGCGTGGAGCGATTTAGGGAAATCACGGAAAACCTAAATCAGAATGGGCAGACGCGAATTAAATTGGGAAGAACACATGAGGCAAACCTACGTTTCTAGCATTTGTAGACCTAGAGAAAGCTTTTGACAATGTTGACTGGAATACTCTCTTTCAAATTCTGAAGGTGGCAGGGGTCAAATACAGGGAGCGAAAGGCTATTTACAATTTGTACAGAAACCAGATGGCAGTTATAAGAGTCGAGGGACATGAAAGGGAAGCAGTGGTTGGGAAGGGAGTAAGACAGGGTTGTAGCCTCTCCCCAATGTTATTCAATCTGTATATTGAGCAAGCAGTAAAGGAAACAAAAGATAAATTTGGAGTAGGTATTAAAATCCATGGCGAAGAAATAAAAACTTTGAGGTTCGCCGATGACATTGTAATTCTGTCGGAGACAGCAAAGGACTTGGAAGAGCAGTTGAACGGAATGGATGGTGTCTTGAAGGGAGGATATAAGATGAACATCAACAAAAGCAAAACGAGGATAATGGAATGTAGTCGAATTAAGTCGGGTGATGCTGAGGGAATTAGATTAGGAAATGAGACACTTAAATTAGTAAAGGAGTTTTGGTATTTAGGGAGTAAAATAACTGATGATGGTCGAAGTAGAGAGGATATAAAATGTAGACTGGCAATGGCAAGGAAAGCGTTTCTGAAGAAGAGAAATTTGTTAACATCGAATATAGATTTAAGTGTCAGGAAGTCATTTGTGAAAGTATTTGTATGGAGTGTAGCTATGTATGGAAGTGAAACATGGACGGTAAATAGTTTGGACAAGAAGAGAATAGAAGCTCTCGAAATGTGGTGCTACAGAAGAATGCTGAAGATTAGATGGGTAGATCACATAACTAATGAGGAGGTACTGAATAGGATTGGGGAGAAGAGGAGTTTGTGGCACAACTTGACCAGAAGAAGGGATCGGTTGGTAGGACATATTCTGAGGCATCAAGGAATCACCAATTTAGTATTGGAGGGCAGCGTGGAGGGTAAAAATCGTAGGGGGAGACCAAGACATGAATACACTAAGCAGATTCAGAATGATGTAGGTTGCAGTAGGTACTGGGAGATGAAGAGGCTTGCACAGGATAGAGTAGCATGGAGAGCTGCATCAAACCAGTCTCAGGACTGAAGACCACAACAACAACAACATAATGTTGAGGGGGAGGCAACCCAAAGACTGCGATTCATTAGCAGAATATTTAGAAAATGTAAGATATACTAAAGAGATGCTTGTATGCCCTCTTTTGGAGTACCGCTGCACAGTGTGGGATCCTCACCTGATAGGGTTAACGGAGTACATTGAGAAAGTTCAAAGAAGAGCTGCACGTTCTGTATTACCCCAAAATAGGGGAAACAGTGTTACTGACATGATACAGAATTTGGGGTGGACATCAAAAAGGCGTTTTTCATTGCGGCAGAATCATCTCACGAAATTTCAGTCACCAACTTTCTCCTTCGAATGCGAAAATATTTTGCTAACGCAGACATACTTAGGGAGAAACGATCGTCGTGATAAAATAAAGGAAACGGGAGCTATCAGGGAAAGGTATAGACATTCGTTTTTTCCTCGCACTGTTCGATATTGGAATAATCGAGAATTGTTGTGAGGGTCATTCGATGAACCCTCCGCCAGACACTTAAGTGTGATCTGCAGAGCATCCATGTACATGTACATCTAATGTCGTTTCACAGTAGATATGAACTACCTGTAACGTATATGAATTGAGAAACCTCTTCGCTCTCTTCTGTCACTGCCACTCATTTTAAAGAATCGTGACGGTAGATGGCTCGACTGCCTCCTTCGTGCAAACAGCCACTGGCCCAGTGAACCTCCATCGTACCGAGATCACACAGCGAAGGGTAAACAGCGCTGACAGCGCGAGTCTGCCGAACTCGAGAGACTTGTGCCGGCCGGAAGACGCCACGCCGCGACGCCGGGTGAAGCGCCGCGCTCTTCCGGGCGCCTCCGAGAAGGACCGAGGGGAGCCGAGCGGCAAGCAGGCCGGGCCCGCGCCGCCCGTGGCCCAGACACGCTGCACGCGTGACTTGTGGCACGGCGCGGCCGGCCGTGATTATGAGCCCCTACCCAGCTGCGGCGAAGTCATTCAGTCAACTCCTGAGGCTTCACCGGTGGCCACAGGTTGGATGTAAGATGTAATACTTCACATATGTTCGTTTCATATTTTCCAGGAAAAAGATGTCCATTTTTAAAAGTGACAAACAGCAAGCGTGTGAAACACAACGCATCAGAACAACACATATTAAAAGCATAATATTACCAAGGAATACAGCAGTATCAAGAGCCATCAACTAGAGACAATAACAGAGAACACTGCAATATATTGAGAAATGTCATTAGACCAGCTGATAGTATCAGCTGTGAGAGTAGTATGTACATATCTCAGAATAACATCAAATTACACTGGTATATAACGAGGACAATGCCGGGCGAGCAGCGGAAATCTTCGGTTATCTGTTTACCGAATGTCGTAGTGTGAAGACGTTACTAACGTTAACGGGATTTGCAAAAGTTTAAACAATAAAGTCTTGTACGTCGAAGAAAGTTCAAACTCCTGCGCCTCACTCACTCAAATTGCTTGTAACACCATTTTTAATGTTGGCAACTAAAGGTAAAGCTGAAGGATGCAAACTGTAAGGAAATGGAAGCAGTAATTACACAATAAATAAGGGTGCATGTGCTTGAGTTCATATATTATTTGGGACAGTATATTTTTCTATATCATGCACTACCGCTTTTGCGTCAGTCACCTAGCTAATGAAATTTATTTTTTCCTGTGCGAAAGTAGATATTCAGTCATAAGGCTGCAAAAATAACATGTTGGTAATATCTAAATCAACTTCCACTTCCATACTCCACAAACCCCTGTGAAGTGCGTGGTAAAGGGTTTTTCCTGCAGTAGCACATACTGGACCGTCTCCCCGGCCACTTCGCTCCTGTGCGCCATGTAATTAGTGTGACCTCGTCTTTGCCGGCCCTACGAGAGCGACAGCCAGGCGCCCGTCTTGTATCCTCAGATTCTTCGCTTCATACAGCTTCTTGGAATGTTGTGAGTAGGTATTCATCTTGAGGTGATTTCTCTACATGAAATCTCAGTTTTTTTTTATCTCGTCTTTGATTTAAGAACAAAAATTTGAAAAGATTCAACCTTGAACAAACACGGTTTCTTCTCTTTTTACCGATACGTATTTCGGCCATATTTCATTATCACCAGCGGGTTTCCTTTATTCTTCTGCAGAGTAAAGAGTATAATATCGCATTGGGATACGCATATTTTTGGGAATGTGTTATTTTTGCTCAGAACGTTATAACAGACATGTATACCACAGTAGCACATGCCGTTGTTCATGTAGCTGCACGTCATCTGCAATACCGAGATACCAGCCAAACTGGAAATGGCAGACACGGACATCAGCAACAGCATGTGCCATTAACGCATACATCTTTCTGAGAACGTTTCGAATGCAAATGTACAATTCTAAAATTATACGTTTCCCCGTGTAACAATATATTCTTTCTAGAATCAAAAATTTCACTCTACAGCGGAGTGTGCGCTGATATGAAACTTCCTGGCACATTAAAACTCGAACTCGCTCCTTTGCCTTTCGCGGGCAAGTGCTCTACCAACTGAGGTACCAAAGGACGACTCGCGCCCCGTCCTCACAGCTTTAATTCCGCCAGTACCTCGTCTCCTACCTTCCGAACTTCACAGAAGCTCTCCTGCGAAGCTTGCAGAATTAGCACTCCTGGAAGAAAGAATATTGCTGAGACATGGCTTACCCACAGACTGGGGGATGTTTCTAGAATGAAATTTTCACTCTACAGCCGAGTGTGCACTGATATGAAACTTCGTGGCATAGTAAAACTGTGTGCGGGACCGAGACTCGAAATAGGAACTTTTGCCTTTCGCGGGCAAGTGCTCTATCAACTTTTTATTTCTTTTTTTTTATGGAGAGGAAAAGATAATTTTTCGCATCCGCCCACGCGCGAACCCATGACCTTCGTATCCTATTCTCGCGCGCTAACTACTTTTTTTTTTTAGGAAGGTCGCAGGGCGTGGTACACGCCGCACTAGCAGTGGGGTCTCTTCACGGCACTGCCGGTGCGTCGAGGCCCAAACCCCTCCCACCCCTTTTTTCATGTCCCCAGTTGGGACATAGCACTAAGTGTGCAGAAATCTTAACGCAAAATTCCCATTCTCCGATGTAAGAAAGACAAAGAAACCTCTTCTCTGAGTAGAAACTGATCACTGACAAAAACTTAACAATTCTTCTACAATCACACAAATACTTTGGAAGTCGAACACGAGTAATTCCGAACAAAATGTTTTGAAAAAACTCTTCCTGTAACATAGAAGTAAATAATAACAAGAACACAAGTGACTTTTAATTTTCTTCTGTTCGTTCTCGTCCAAGGTGTTGTAGTGGTGCCACATATTTAACCGACACCCATTCTTTCAAAAATGATCTTCAGCATGTTGCCGTAGTGCTTCTTGTGGTTGCGATACGTGCTGATTTTTGCGTCTTCACACTTCATGTAAACGCGGAATTCTATCTCGTTGTCTGACCCAAGTTTGTTGATGACATAAGTAACATATTTTCCCAGTAACCAGCTAATGGCGTTGGTTTTTAATTTCGGAAAGTATGTCATATCTGGTCTCAGGAGGAGCGATTGCGTTAAATATTCGGCCGAGGATCTGGCGAGATAGGCGCTTTGTTGCCTGATCCAATTCCAGTTATTCACACTTCCGCCACAGGTGAATCTGTGGATGAGTGTATCCACCAGACTGCATTTTCCACAAGGGTGTGTCTGGTTTAAACCGATCCCATACAGTGTCTCGTTGGTGCTGATGACATTGTTAACTGTTTTGTACCATGCGGAAATAGCGTCTGCAGTTAGCCCGGCATAGTTGATGTTCCGCCATACAGCTTTCCAGTAACAATTAGGGAATTTTTTTTCAATTTTGTTTCTGCCCTCATTTAACTTCCTTTCAAGTATGATGTCGCGCGCTGTGGTACATGTGTTGCTTCTGATTTCGTGACTAAGGTAACTTGCTTCGAAGAAAAAGTTCCTCACATACTGCAGACGGGCATTAATCCTTCGCACATCAATCGGTGCTTGCAGGCTGTGGGGTGTCACAGCCTCAAAGAGCTGTGGGGTTATACATTGTGGAAGTTCTCTAAGTATATGGAAAGCCCGTTTGAGGAACAGAGCAGACTCTTTATTTCGAATGCCCACCAAACCGAGGCCTCCGTTTCTGACATCCAGTATAACGGTAGTCGCACCAACCCTGAGTATGTCTCCTCGCCATAAATAATTGGTAACAGTGGACATGATCCCTTTCGCTACTAGTTTGGGAATTGGAAATACCTGTGCAGTGAAATACGTTTTAGACAAAATGCAGGAGTTCATGAATCTGACTTTTCGCACCTGGTCCACAGTTCGATGGATGTTCTCCATTACAGCACCATGAACTTTCCTCCTAGCTTCCGTCCAATTAAAAGCAGCCATCCTCATCGGACGTGCCATTAAGGTTATTCCCAAAGTTTTATGTTTGTTGTCTTGTTTTGCCCATGCCAGTCGGAGGTGATCTACGCCCCGCAGATTCAATATTTTACTTTTGTTTTCATTGCTTGTCGCTCCCGACGCTAGACAATACTTTTGGATTTCTCTTTCCAGTGTAACTGTCTCCTCCTTATTCCTTATTGCAACACCCACGTCATCAGCATAAGCTCGTATGACGGTTTTCTCACCACTCAATGTTACGCCTGTTAATCTTGCGTGGACAGTGCGGAGAAAGGGCTCTAAAGATACGGAAAATAAGAACATAGATAAGGGACTGCCCTGTGGAACCCCTCGCCTTAACTGTATGGGGTTAGATGTTTGGCCATTGATTGCTATTTTCGCATTTATACCTGTTGCAATATTTCTTAGCATGTTGACAATCTGAGGGTGGAAAGCCATTCTTGACAGCGTCGCAAAGAGCTATCTATGACTAACGCGGTCAAAAGCTTTGCTAAAATCTATAAAGATTAAAGCACATTTTATACTTGCCACTGACGTAATTGCAATGACGTCTCTGTATGCACATAGACTTTCGAATATCGTTCTGGTTGGAGAACGAGATTAATGATGACTCAATATTTTGCTGGAAAAGGCATGGAGTCTTTTGTTGATAATACTCGAAATTATTTTGTAATCAGAATTTAGTAGCGAAAGAGGCCGAAAATTGTTTAAGTTGGTTTTGCCTTTACTCTTAGGAATCAGTACTATTTTACTTTCCTTAAACTCTGCAGGGACCGCTTTTCCGGTCAGGACCACATTCGCCATGGAAGTGATCTTGTCCCCAATTATAGACCAGTAGCGGGCATAAAAATCCACAGGGAGGCCACCAAGTCCCGGAGATTTTTTGAGAGGTGAGTTACGCACTGCCTCATGCACTTCATCTTTAGTAACAGGTGACAGGATGTCAGCGTTTTCTGTTCCCGACAACTGTGGACCTAAAATAGTGAGAAAGTCCTCGAGAGCTGCATCGTCCACTGTGGTAGGGGCATATAAGTTGTCATAGTACCTGTGGACTTGGTCCAGTATTTCTTTCTGGCATGTGAGCCTTGTACCAGTATGCGTCTGGACTTCAGCAATAAAAGCTTGACGTCTGTTTTTAGCATGCCGCACCAAGTGATACAGAGAAGCAGTTACATCAGCTACTACTGATGTGGCTTTCGATTTAATTTTTAGTCCCTCCATCTGTTGCTGTTTATTGCTTAATAACTTGGCTTTTATCTTTTTATATCATTCAGACGAATTACGTCATCATGGGCCTCTTGATATAAGTCTCTTAAAACTTTATAATAAAACTCCATTGTATTCCTCAACTCCCTGCGCCTCGCTACACTATACTGCACGACAACTTTCAGCAGCCTTGGTTTAGCCCTCCTAGTCCACCAGTCAATGACTGTTGGGTGCTTGTCTGCTGTGCGGAGGCACATAGTCCACGCTACTCTTATTTTCTGTTCCAGTTCTTCGTCAGTTAAAACAGACATATTCAAATTCCATTGCCCTCTGAATCGACGGGTTGGCTGTACACTTAATTTGAAGCAAGTTAAAAGTGTACTGTGATCGCTAAAATACATGGGAATTGTTTCAACGTTTAATAAAAAATTTTCCAAATTTGGTGCCACGTAAATTGTATCTAGCCTGCTGCGGGAGTGGCTGGTTATATACGTGAAGTCGACTGATGTCGGGAGCTGAAGTTCCTATACATCTTTGAGTTGTAGATCACTTACTAACTTTTTTAACTGTGGCGAGTAGTTGAAATTGGGTTGTTGATCTTTCTCGTTTAAAACACAGTTAATATGTCCATCTAATATAAGAGAACACGGATTTTTCCTCAATAAATAAATTAGTTCGTCTTGAAAAAACATCGCACCATCCAGTTTATGGGAATTTCCTGATGGGGCGTAAAGGTTAAGCACGGTCATATCGAAAATTTTTATGCCTACGGCTCTTCCTGACTAGTCGTTCGATTTCAGTCACCGGAATGCCTCCCCTTATAAGAATGGCTGTATCGATATTAAAGCTGTGAGGACGGGGCGTGAGTCGTACTTGGGTACCTCAGTTGGTAGAGCGAATGACTGCGAAAGGCGAAGGTCCCGAGTTCGAGTCTCAGTGCCTTTCCCCATAAGCGCGCCCCTCACTTTCGATTTCCTTACTGGAAGCGTTGGTGGATTTATGGAGTCTACATTCATTATATAGGGAGTCAGATATTGCTGACAGCTCGCTTCCACTGTTTATTATCGCCGTGCAGTTGATCTCGCCTATATTTTCACCAGAGGGTATATTTCTGCCCTACATTTCGTATCCTTTTCTTCTAATAGTAGTTTACCCACATCTTCGTATTCTAGCATGTTCATTTGACTGTATCCGATATTGTTTTGGGGCTGTCTTTGTGTCCTGCCCGACCTGTGGCCTAGTCAATTATCATTGTCTACTTCGATCGCTTGTACGCGTCCCGGATTTGGTGGCCGAATTTCAACTTCATGCCTATTTTCGATGAGTCCGTTTCCTTGCCAGTTCTGATACGTATGCGTTCGATTGTGGTTTCTGTTGTTGCTCCACTGTCCGCTGTTACTCCTCCACGTGTTCGCTCTCTGATCATTATGCTGCCTGTTGTTTCGATTGTTTGTCCAATTGGGATTGTTCCCTGTCTGATGTTCACGTGGAAAGTTTCGCGGAGGCGATCTACGACCATCATTGTGCCAGCCCTGTCCACTACTGTTTTCGTTCTGGTTTTCCCAATTAGCACTTTGTGTGTCCTTTTGCACTTTCCTTTCTCTGTTTTGCTGCTCATTAAAAGCGAAATCGAGTTCCCTTAACGTGCCTTTAAATTTCTCGATGTTGTCGCCGCACCTACCAGCTAGGGTTTGTTGATACGCTATCGGTAATTTCATGTAGCATAATCTGATTATTTCTGCTTGGCTACACAGTTGGTCTAAGTACTGGTTTCGTTTGGTCATGTTCTCGAAATATTTGACGGGGCTGCGGAAACCTGAACTTTCAAAGTTTCGGCTCATCATGAGTTCTTGTTTAATTCTGTCTTGCGTTTCTTTCGACCAATACTTGTTGAGGAATGCAGTACGGAATTCTTCATAGGTATTGCAAGTTCTCGCAATGTTTCGCATCCACTCTGCGGTGGCGCCTTCCATATGTGAACAGACAAAGTCTAGCTGATATCGGAGCGGCCAATGCGGCGGTAAACTTAGGTCAAATAGTCCGATGAATGTTTTCGGGTGCAACAGAATACCGTCGTCTTTGTAGTGCTTGAACCGCTGGACCGATATAAAGTGCTTAAAATCGAAGTTGTCTTGTGACTTCGGTATCTCACGTCTTTCTTCTTTTCCTTCCTGTTCACTGTACCGGCAGTTTTCGTTCCTCATTGTAACGGCACATTCGGAATTATACAGTTGATGTGCGGTGGTTCGGATTAACGGACTGCAATTACTTGAGTCGACCGTAATGTTGCTATTCGTACGGTTGTTGATTAGTGGGGCAGGTGGATTCAAAGGATTTGTCCGTTCTATGCCACCGTTCTCCAAATTCAATTCCCTCTCCGTGTTCCCACGGTGGATTACTTTAATTTCTGATCCGCTATTCGCCGTTTGCGTGTGACTGGTTGGCAGTGAAATTGCTCCTGTTCTCGTCGTTCCCTCTGTACTCGTGGGGCTGTTACTTCGGTCTTCCATAATCTCTGCATTTTTGCTCAGTGACTTTATTTCCCCTGCTAGCCGCTCCATTTCTTTAGTCACGTGTATTTTTAGTTGTTCGAGCTCTGCATTCGGTGCTCCGTTCTGTGGTGCATCTTTGGTACGTATTTGTGTTTCTTCGACCTTCTTTATCCGGTTCTAGAGTTTGTGTATCGCTCCCCTTCCCACTTTCGCGGTTTGCAACGTTTCCTCTTTGGTTGCACGAGACATGCGCTTCGCGCCTTTTGCTATTAATTTCGCTTCGTTTGCCGTTCTTTTAATTTCCGCTACCTCACGTGCCAATGTGGCTTGTAACGCAGCTGCATCGTCTTTCATGTCTTTCGTTTCCGTTTTAATCACATTAACATCCATACTAACGCGATCTATCCGGCTGCGGATTCCCTTGATTTCGTTTTTCATACTAGTTTGAATTCCCTTAATTTCGGTTTTCATACTACTTTGGATTTCTGTATTATTTGTTGCATTTTCTTTTCCATACTAGTTTGAATTTCTATCTTGATACTTTGCATTCCGTTACTCATATTTTTAAGAAACGCGAGTATGTTTGCCATTCCTACCACGTCACCACCTTGCACGTCATTGGACACAATAGGTTCTGAACAAGCGCGGACATACCGGTACTGTGTTCTGTCAACCTCCTCTTGCCTGCTGTACCTACTATAACCTGATGCGTGGCTGCGTGCTGACGCATTTGATTGTGGTCGGTCGTAGTAATTACTGTCGCTTTTGTGTTCACGTGGGCTAACTACACCGTAGTTTCTGACGGTAACAACTTCACCTACGTGTTCTCTAAGATCTTCCTCGCTATCAAATTCTAGTCCCCTGGCTTGGCTGAGTTTATCTTCCTCCAGACACTCCCTGTGATCCACGTTCACCTCATCAGTAGCCCGCGCACCTCGCATTCTCAGTTCTGTCTCATCCTATCGATTCCCATTACTCCTATTTATTCCCACCATTTCACTATTAATTTTGTCTATTGTATCTACTTCTTTCTGTAACCGAGCTTTAGCTCTTGTTAGCTTACTCACACAAATAATAACTAAATTGACACATGCACACCTACAATAAATAACATAGTAATCACTTAAATTTCCTACACAGCGTCGTGATTGCGCAGCGCACATACAAACACACATATAAAACACTCCTTACGGCTCCAACCAGCGAGCAGACGCTCAAGCAAGTCACTATTTCAAACAACTGAAAACACTGGAACCAACGAGCAGACGCTCAAGCGCAACAGTAATTCTACAAATTATTCTACGGCATTGAAGCCAGCGAGCAGGCGCTATAGCGCGGCAACAAATGCAATTCTTATTGAACTAGCAATTATAACGCGTGGTTCTATGCATCTGTGCATAATTTATTCAATCAAGCTAAGATCACGATTAATGTGTAAGTAATTATTTACTGAGACTTCAAACTGCTATCTCTTCGAATTTTTGCTGACTGTGTTTCAGGATTCTCAGATACTTATCCTGGCAGTGTAAGCCAATTGTAAGCTACCGCTTCTGTTTTGCTCTTTTCTGCTGATGGGTAAGCCTGCGAGCCGAACGTATAAGTGAAAAATTTTGCACAACGGATTTTATAACGCTAATTTGTGGCCCTGACACCTATACGCTCTCCGGAAGGGTAAGCCTATCCTTTTCTCTATATGTGACGTTAACTAGTCGTATGCAAATCTGATTAGTTTCTAACCATATCCTCAGTACACGCTAGAATGTTCAGATGTGCTGACCTACATACTGCCTCCACCAGGTGGTTGCAGACATGAAATACACAAATAAGGAGATAATAAAATGACAAAGGAAAGTACTAGCTATTAAATGATACACTCAGTAGTGTTAAATTCTTTACTCTTCTGCAATTTACTCTACACAAGATTACACAGTACGAGCAACGTTATAGTTCTCCCTATTCACATTTGGTAATCGCTCTGTCTGGCACTGTCCTGTGATATATAATCACGGTCGTTAATTCGAGCGCGGAATACTGACATCGGCTGTGGCAATTGCAATTACACTCCTGGAAATGGAAAAAAGAACACATTGACACCGGTGTGTCAGACCCACCATACTTGCTCCGGACACTGCGAGAGGGCTGTACAAGCAATGATCACACGCACGGCACAGCGGACACACCAGGAACCGCGGTGTTGGCCGTCGAATGGCGCTAGCTGCGCAGCATTTGTGCACCGCCGCCGTCAGTGTCAGCCAGTTTGCCGTGGCATACGGAGCTCCATCGCAGTCTTTAACACTGGTAGCATGCCGCGACAGCGTGGACGTGAACCGTATGTGTAGTTGACGGACTTTGAGCGAGGGCGTATAGTGGGCATGCGGGAGGCCGGGTGGACGTACCGCCGAATTGCTCAACACGTGGGGCGTGAGGTCTCCACAGTACATCGATGTTGTCGCCAGTGGTCGGCGGAAGGTGCACGTGCCCGTCGACCTGGGACCGGACCGCAGCGACGCACGGATGCACGCCAAGACCGTAGGATCCTACGCAGTGCCGTAGGGGACCGCACCGCCACTTCCCAGCAAATTAGGGACACTGTTGCTCCTGGGGTATCGGCGAGGACCATTCGCAACCGTCTCCATGAAGCTGGGCTACGGTCCCGCACACCGTTAGGCCGTCTTCCGCTCACGCCCCAACATCGTGCAGCCCGCCTCCAGTGGTGTCGCGACAGGCGTGAATGGAGGGACGAATGGAGACGTGTCGTCTTCAGCGATGAGAGTCGCTTCTGCCTTGGTACCAATGATGGTCGTATGCGTGTTTGGCACCGTGCAGGTGAGCGCCACAATCAGGACTGCATACGACCGAGGCACATAGGGCCAACACCCGGCATCATGGTGTGGGGAGCGATCTCCTACACTGGCCGTACACCACTGGTGATCGTCGAGGGGACACTGAATAGTGCACGGTACATCCAAACCGTCATCGAACCCATCGTTCTACCATTCCTAGACGGGCAAGGGAACTTGCTGTTCCAACAGGACAATGCACGTCTGCATGTATCCCGTGCCACCCAACGTGCTCTAGAAGGTGTAAGTCAACTACCCTGGCCAGCAAGATCTCCGGATCTGTCCCCCATTGAGCATGTTTGGGACTGGATGAAGCGTTGTCTCACGCGGTCTGCACGTCCAGCACGAACGCTGGTCCAACTGAGGCGCCAGGTGGAAATGGCATGGCAAGCCGTTCCACAGGACTACATCCAGCATCTCTACGATCGTCTCCATGGGAGAATAGCAGCCTGCATTGCTGCGAAAGGTGGATATACACTGTACTAGTGCCGACATTGTGCATGCTCTGTTGCCTGTGTCTATGTGCGTGTGGTTCTGTCAGTGTGATCATGTGATGTATCTGACCCCAGGAATGTGTCAATAAAGTTTCCCCTTCCTGGGACAATGAATTCACGGTGTTCTTATTTCAATTTCCAGGAGTGTATATTTAGAACTACACTCGCGACTAGCAACGTGAAGCCTCAGCATAGAACGAAAAAGACACGTGATCAGCAACTTACTTTACTTCCCTAACCGCCGTTGCGACTGCACGACCACTACAGTAATCTGACGCTTATCGCTGCAATGGTTCTCGCCTCAGCGAGATAACATAATTTCTGCCTCACCAAAAGCTTCCGTGGGCACCTCCACGGCTGCTGTGGAACACCAGACGATCCTCAGGCTCTCGCAACAAGTACTCTGTCCCAGTAACGAGGTCGCACACCTCGCCAGGACCAACCTCTCATCTCGATGCTGCAGAAAGAAGTGTTTCACAGTCGCTACGCTTTTTCGTAGCTCCTGTTCCTTTTTCTTCTTCCCACTTTAATGTGTGGGGCCAATCATGTTGCTGGAAGGCGTTCGTTTCCGAGCGCCGACCAATCTCATTTTTGCAACCGACCGAAGCTTCTAGAAGCTTCCAGACTGTTCCAAAAGCTTCCGCTCCGGCCGTTGGGAAAACCACCTACACGCCGCCACGCGTTTTGTGGGCGAGCCCCCGTGTCTTCTCGTTGTCCTCGGCCACGTGGCTCCCGCTAAGCCGCGGTCCACCCGCCTGGGGTTTCCAGGAGCTGATGTTCGCTGCTGTCTTTAGCTCTCAGGCCTGCCTGCCACGCTTGTGTCTTTCCCGTTCTCCTGCCAGCCTCCCGTCTCTGTCCGCTTCACTATCGCCCAACGTGCAGGTATTCTGCTATAAATTAAGATCCCTAGCCGATGTCAGTATCGTTAATGGTTTCCTGTTTCGATGTTTATACTATTAAAGAGTCTTCTTTCTGGAGTGGTAGTTGTAATGTGGCTCAAAACAATGCCACCTTACAACTTTTCTAACTATGTGAACCAGATTTCACCTTTTATTAGCAGATTTCGACCGCAGTTTAGATGTTTAAAGACGGCCAAACTAAGCGAAATATTGAAAATTAAATTTCTGTCACCCCTGCAAGCCGCTAGACAGGCAAACTACAATCGCTCAAGGCTTGTGGGCTGGTGGTCCAGTATCACAGATAACCACGGCTGCAGGAATCCGTGGCGGAAGACTCCGTGCCGCACTGAAACCCACTCTGCCCCAAGTGCTGACTTTGATGGTTTTCGCGTACTTGCGTTCAACGCAATTCTGTAGGAATCGACACTGGCACATCGAAACACTGGCTGACTGAATGTGGCGGTATTTTCCATCCGTTCAACCCTATTCTTGCTCAAGTTTTCTCCGGTTAAAAGGCTGGAGCAAGGCGATAAATAACGAGCAATAAATTACTGAACACTCAAAGCAGTAATTTAACACCATGTTCGCCATCCCTTTGTTCGTAGCCATCGTGATTTATAAAAGTAAGAAAATATATTAAACAGGAGCAGTTCCTTGACGTTGCCCTTATTGAGTTACGCGACAAACCACCCAAAAGCGTGCAGAACAACGGCAGCTTCGAGAAATACCAGTAGCCAGCTGGCCGCCTTACCTTTGTCAGGTCGCACGCTCCTGTCCTCTCGGCCGCTCCCTCACAACTGGGCCACACAGACAGCCGGGGCGCGCGGCTGCCCCCGCCCAGCGGTGACGTCACGGGGCGGCGTTGCCAGCTCGGCCTGCGGCAGAGCGAGAGAGGCGTCTACGTCGAAGTTGGCACTGCCGGACAGCCTGCCTACTTCCCCGCCACAGTCCGCTATCTCGTACCGCGCTATGCAGCTGGCAACACACACCCCGATGGCATGGGGCTCCCAAAACCGGACTTCATAAACTGATCTTCCGATACCGCTTCTGGGTGGTCATGTTGTTGTTGTTGTTGTGGTCTTCAGTCCTGAGACTGGTTTGATGCAGCTCTCCATGCTACTCTATCCTGTGCAAGCTTTTTCATCTCCCAGTACCTACTGCAACCCACATCCTTCTGAATCTGCTTAGTGTATTCATCTCTTGGTCTCCCTCTACGATTTTTACCCTCCACGCTGCCCTCCAATACTAAATTGGTGATCCCTTGATGCCTCAGAACATGTCCTACCAACCGATCCCTTCTTCTGGTCAAGTTGTGCCACAAACTCCTCTTCTCCCCAATCCTATTCAATACTTCCTCATTAGTTATGTGATCTATCCATCTAATCTTCAGCATTCTTCTGTAGCACCACATTTCGAAAGCTTCTATTCTCTTCTTGTCCAAACTATTTATCGCCCATGTTTCACTTCCATACATGGCTACACTCCATACGAATACTTTCAGAAATGACTTCCTGACACTTAAATCAATACTGGATGTTAACAAATTTCTCTACTTCAGAAACGCTTTCCTTGCCATTGCCAGCCTACATTTTATATCCTCTCTACTTCGACCATCATCAGTTATTTTGCTCCCCAACTAGCAAAACTCTTTTACTACTTTAAGTGCCTCATTTCCTAATCTAAATCCCTCAGCATCACCTGACTTAATTAGACTACATTCCATTATCCTTGTTTTGCTTTTGTTGATGTTCATCTTATATCCTCCTTTCAAGACACTGTCCATTCCATTCAACTGCTCTTCCAAGTCCTTTGCTGTCTCTGACAGAATTACAAAGGTCTTAAAAATCGATTCGGGAAATCCGTTTCTAGTTGCCGATTATCCTGTTACGCAATCGCCTTCCGCTCTCATCTAAACGCAACCAGTTTTGAAAAGTGCTTGGCCGGTCATGTTTCGTCCTTTCTCTAAAAAAAATTGGGCTAATATGGACGGAGTGGCTTTTTGGTGCAGTGAAGGATAAGTAGAAATATCAGACTGTAGCTATTTACACCTCATCTAATTGAAGAGAAATAGTGATTGAGCTGACTAAATCAGTAATTGTAACAGCTGTTTTCCGGGAGCTATATTTAACTCGGCTACCAAATCCTCTTCAGACCTTAACGTGTAAACACGACAGCGCAACGGTGTCCGAAATTTGATTTTCGTCTTTCGCAAGATGTGTCACATGTAAACGTAGTGACGGCGCTTACACATCAGGGCGTAGACTAGGTTGAGCAGATGTCCCGTTTTCAGTGGGCATGTCCTTTTCATTATCTCTCACTTTTTTTTAACCTGTCAGTCCTTCTGTGTTTCTTCTTTGTAGAACCTTTTTCCGTGGGGCATTTTGGAGTATCATGTTGAAATTTATGTCTCATACTACGGTCGATGGTCTGTTGGCGGTGTAAATGTTTCGTGCTCCTAAGTGAAGGCTATGAAAAGTTACGGCCACTTGTGTGACATGTTTCGATACTCGAAAACACGCACGGTCAATAGCAGTAGCGTACTTTGAGTTGACCTAGAACTGTGAGACCTGGAAAGAAACAAGGCTTCACGGTGCAAGTTAAGGGAAGTGAGCATCGTCAGCCGATGACTTCCCGTCACTGTGCGAGGGTGTGTGTGTTCGTTGCTGCAGTAGCGGCCTCTGATTGCGTGACCCGCTTGTAGTACCGTCAGTAATCTGTTTCGGCGTGCTACTTTGTAAGGCTAGGACGGGCACACATGGTCTATGGGCAGCGTCTTTGACTAGTAATCAAAACGTCCTTGGCCTTGGAATCGATCCTCGCTACAGGGATTTCTGGTCAGACAAGTCAAGGGTAATATCAGCAGCAACAGAAAATAGTAACGGGAGTAGGGTTCATTATGAACAGGAAGGTAGCAGAGAGAGGGAGTTACTGTTAACATTTCTCTGAAATGTTTGTTCATATCAGGATCGACAGCAAACCAACAGCCGCAACAGTAGTTCAGGTGTACATGCCAATATTGCAGGCAGAGTATGAAGAGATAGAGAAAGTATATGACGATACTGAACGCGTAATTCAATACGTAAAGGCAAATGAAAATCTAGTAGTTGTAGGGGACTGGAATCCGGTTGTAGGGGAGGGAGTAGAAGAAAATGTTACAGGAGAATATGGGCATCGTAATAGGAATGAGACAGGAGAAAGACTAATTGAGATCTGCAATAAATGCCAGTTAGTTACAGCGAATACTCTGTTCAAGAATCACGAGAGGAGGAGGTAAACTTGGAAAAGGCCGAGTGATACGGGATGATTCTAATCAGATTACGTCATGGGAAGGCAGCATATAGGACTGTAAGGCTTACCAAAGGGCAGTTCTACTACCAGATCACAATTTATTAATGATGTAGAGTAGGCTGAAGTTTGAAAGACTAAGTACAAGAATCAATGTACAAAGAAGTGGGATACAGAAGTACTAAGGAATGAAGAGATGCGCATTAAGTACTCTGATGTTATAGATTCTGGCATGATGAATAGCTCAACAGGCAGTTTAGTTGAAGACGAATGGACATTTCTAAAAAGGGTAAGCACGGAAGTTAGAAAGAAAACCGAAGAAATCATGGATAACAAATCAAATACTTCAGGTGATAGGCGAAAGAAAGAAGTACAAAAATATTCAGGGCAATTCAAGAATACAAAAATCTAATCTGTTAGCAACGAAAGAAACAGTATGTGCAGGAAGGCTAAAGCGAAATGGCTACATGCAAAATATGAAGAAATCGAATAGAAGGACGGATTCAGCATACAGAAGAGTCAGAACAATCTTCGGAGAGATCAAAATCAAAGGTAATAACATTAAAAGTGCAACGGAAATTCCGTTGCTAAATGCAGAGGAGAGAACAGATAGGTGGAAACAGTTTACTGAAGTCCTCTTTGAGGGGCCAAGGCTTGTCTGATGAAGTGACAGAAGAAGAAACACGAGTCGACAGGGAGGAGATACGGCATCCAGTATTAGAATCAGAATTTAAAAAAGCTTTGGAAGACTTAAGATCAAATAAGGTAGAACGACTAGATAACATTCCAGCGGAATTTCTAAAATTATTTGGTGGTAGACGCAACAAAATGACCATTCACGTTGGTCCATAGGATGTACGAGTCTGGCGGTATACTACCATACTTCCGGTAAAACATCATACACAAAATTCCGTAGATTAGAGCAAAAAAAATGGTTCAAATGGCTCTGAGCACTATGGGACTTAACATCTATGGTCATCAGTCCCCTAGAACTTAGAACTACTTAAACCTAACTAACCTAAGGACAGCACACAACACCCAGCCATCACGAGGCAGAGAAAATCCCTTACCCCGCCGGGAATCGAACCCGGGAACCCGGGCGTGGGAAGCGAGAACGCTACCGCACGACCACGAGATGCGGGCTGATTAGAGCCGACAAGAGCGAGAATTATCGCATTAATCAGCTTAACAGCTCGTACATCCAAGTTGCTGACAAGAAAAATATACAGAAGAACGGAAAAGAAAATTGATTAGTCAGATGACTATCAGTTTAGCCTTAGGGAAGGTAAAGGCAAACTGACTGTCATCTAACATCACGGTTGATAATGGGAGAAAGAGTGAAGATAATTTAAGACACGTTCACAGGTTCTGTCGACGTGGAACAAGCGTTTGAGAAGGTCAGATGGTGCCAGATGTTCGAAATTGTGTTGAAAAAATAGGGGTAAGGTGTAGAAAAATATGTAGAAGAACCAAGGGGGAAGATTAAGACTGGAAGACCAAGAACGAAGTATTCGGATTAGAAAGGATATATGACAGGGAATAGTTTTTTACCCCTACTGTTCAGTCTCTTCAACGAAGGAGCAATAAAGCAAATAACAGAAAGGTTCGAGAGTGAGATTAAAATTCAGGGTTGAAGGATGTCAATGGTAATATTCGCTGATGACACAGCTATCCTCAGTGCAAATGAATAAGAATTACACAGTATGTTGAATGGAATGAGCACTCCCATGAGTACAGAATATGAAAGAAAGACAAAAGTAATGAGGAGGAGCAGAAGAGAGAATAGCGAGAAACTTAACGTCAGAATTGGTTATCACGACGTAAGGAATTCTGTCAGTTATGCAGCAAAATCACCCATGATGGACGGAGCAATGAGGACACAAAAAGCAGACTAGCATAGACAAAAAGGGCATTGCTGTCCAAGAGAAGACTGCTAGTATCAGACAACGGTCTTAATTTGAGGAAGAAATTTCTAAGAATGTACGTTTGGAGAACCGCACTGTATGGCAGTGCAACATGGACTGTGGCAAAACGGCGCTAGAAAGGAATCGAAGCGTTTGGGATGTCGTGCTGCAGAAGAATGTTGAAAATTAGGTGGACCGGTAAGGTAATGTATGAGGGGGTTCTGCGCAGAATCAGATTAGGTGAGTGAAGGAAAATGTGGAAAACGCTGACAAGAGGAAGGGACAGGATGACAGGAGATGTATTATGACACCAGGGAATGACTTCCACAGTACTAGAGGAAGGTGTAGAGCCTAAAACTGTAAAGGAAGACAGATATTTGGATATTTCCAGCAAATAATTGAGGACGTAGGTTGGAATTGCTACTCGGAAAGGTTCTCGGAATAGAGGATTTCGTGGCGGGCCATATCAAACCAGTCAGAAGACTGATGCATTGGAAAAGAAAAATAGGTAATTTCGACATGAAGCAACATTGCGTATACCGGTGTAATATTTTTAGCTTTGTAGCAATCATATTCGGCTAGAAGAAGCTCTTTGTGGAGTAGTTGAGAAGGCAGCCGTGGCAAGATGACGTAATGTGGTGCGAGGTACCGATGACAGATGGTTTGTTCGGTACGGGTATAATGAGGAAGAACACCTAAATTGTGGCCCGCCTCTGCGACTGGCTGCTGCGTTCGGAAGTTCCGCACCAAAATGATAATTTTCTATTACTAATGTTAGACAAACTACACAGCGTATTTACCTGCATTTCATATTTATAGCACCTCGCAATAGCGTGCTATCATTCCATTGTTTCACAATTATTAATAACTAGCAGAATAATAAACAACCGCTAAATGAAGAGGCAGACGAAGCGCTTTGGTGATCTTCGCATTGCGCCTAACTTGGATGGTGGGCGAAGTGATTCGGCTGTATAACTGTAAGATCAGAATTGGCTTGGCAGTGTCGGAGGACAGACATGTTGTCTGACGCGATCGGTGTTAGTTAAGACTTTAATAGCAGTCTATAGTTATTTGAGACATATAGTTGAGAAAAGTGTGACAGTAACTACGGAGATACGCAATTCATTAATTTGCTGAAGATTAGAGGTTATTTGTGACCCTAAAGTGGAACGTAATTGTGCAGTTTCTCGTGTTCTGCTAATAAAATGCGAGTGGCTTCCCATACAAACAAACTGATTGGAAATTTAATCATTTCATAGATAACAATTCTTTGCTGAGAGTTTCTTACTGCGTCAGGATAACAGGTTCGCCATCTGCGTGCTGTTTCCTGTGCAGGGGACAACAACTATGGATGACTGCACGCTGGTGAACATTTGTTAGAACTTACGCATTCCACTCAGCGTAGTGGAAACAAATAGGCAACTCATGTGTACTGCAACCTTAGTACAAATGAGATCAGTGACACGTCATCTGTGGTAACACAGAGGAGAGGTATCAAGAAGAAAAATGTTTTGAGGGAGGGGATTTATCATACGGAAGTATAAATTTATCCCTCTCTCCCTTTCACTCTCTCATTTTCGACTTGCCGTGCCGATCAGTAGGTGGATGATTGTTCCTTATGTTGGGAAAAGCAATCTAGACCATCTCTTCCTGGGCCGGTTTCAATTCTCGTAATGATCAGAATTTCAAATATCTTTCGGCGCTCTCTTTGTCTCTCTCTCTCTCCCTCTCCCTCCCTCCCTCAGTTCAGGAATTGGAGCATTCATCGAAAAATCCGTAATTTGTTTCCTGTTTACTTGTTCTTGTTGCCTTGACCTGCAGCGAGACGAGTTCTCGCCAGTTTCTTAGCTCAATCTGTGTGCAGTAACTCTTACTCACTTGTAACAGACTAACTCTCAATGTCTTCTTCCACGACAGTATGTGCAACGTTTTAACAGGCCTGTCTGTTTTTCCCTGTTCTGTGGTTTCCACTGTGTCTCTTTTTTGTTACCAACTGAATCCTGAAACCCCGGCTAGACGTGATGGAGGTGTCGACCGCGGTCGGAACAAAAGCAGAACAGCAGGTAAGGTTTAGCACCGCCAGTCCGTTAGTGGCACAAGAAAACTGACAGCCAATTTAGTCGTCGCTGGAAGACTTTCTGTTACTGTCTTCATCTCACGCCACCTCAGGAACCAAACAGACACAGACGTGGCGATCGTGACAGGATTCTTTAGATTTCAGTGGTTTTAGAATCTGTGAGGCTGTCTCGCTGACCAAGTTCTTTCGAGCGTTGCGCTACTGCCTCAGTGTTGCTCTTGTTGGCCACTACTGGCCAAGCGCTAGCGGTTACAGGAATGATACCTGTCTCCCATCAGGGGCAGGTAAGCACCCAGGCGAAAAGCTGTTGTTCTCTTTTGATTGACAGGTACTTAACTTACTGTTCTGCTGAAAAGCATCCTTCCTTTTTATTGACAGGTCCTTAACCTTTTGTTCCCCAGCCCCCTTCCCCTCCACCCCTCAGGAAACCTCCCCCTCGCTGCTACAGGTACAATTTCAGGTCTGAGTTATTGGAATACTCCTCTCATTCTTATCAGTTTTATATACTACTTAATTACATTCAATTAATTAACCTCTCCTGCCTGGTAAACACCCTCCCCTCCCACCCTCCCTCCAAAAAATTGACTGCTCTGTGGTGGAGACGGAGGATCTCATGACAGGAAATCCAAGGGCATATTATTTATTTAAAAAAATTAAGTTTGTTGGACTTAGATGTCTGTTGCTCATCATTCTATGCTGTTTGGAGACATTTAGGTTTTTTAAGAAGTAATTACATCGATCGCTTTTCTTTTTTTATTCCAATCACGCAATACCATACGAAACACCTATCACACATAAATCTTTCGATCGTGAAGCACACACCGCCCACCACTCCCCTGTCACTGGACCGCACTGAAAACGCCACCGCACAAGTTACCAATAGTAGGGGTGCACCGGCGGCCCCTGTGAAGTAACAACGAGGTCGTCAGCTGCCAAACTATGCACTGTTGTCAGTTTGTACTCCAAAAGCATGACGCAGAGGCTTCCCTTTCATAGCTGTCGAAATACGTGTTCACCTGGGCACTGCTGCCAGCACGATGACACATAGCTTTCGTATCACCCTTGCAGGCGCAGCTGCTCAATGTTATATTTCCATCAAATGTCTAAGTAAATAACCGCCAAGTCTACCTCTCAGAAATTCTAAGGTGCTAGAGAAATAATTAACGGTCGCTTTTGTAGGATCTTTCGTGATCTCTCAGCTTGTCTGATGGAAATTTTGGCCCTAACAGAACCTGTTCACGAAAATAGCCCAGAATAACACCGAGTTCATTCTTCCCCATGATTCTAACGGGACAGCCCGTCTTTCACTGAATTTACCCATCAAACTGCTGCTCTTGTTGGGTAGGAGCACCGTCCAACATTGTTTTCCGCAGATGAGACTTTCAGTGGTAAAACTATTTTGTACAGGTCGCCGTATGGCACTGACAGTTAAACCCACCAGAAGTCGTCAAATACACCCCACGTACTCACCGTGCCACAGTGCAGCACCCTCACAAGAAATTGCCGTCATACACGAGGCCCTGGACGACAGCCGCAGAAGTGCGTGTCAGCCAGAGAGAGGTCAGCCGGCCATGCATGAGTGCCCACCCCAGGAGCACCTAAAGGGAATTTCCCAAATCATGCAGCATGCCTTGCGTTATGCGGGCAGGAGGCGCATAACCATGTCCACTTCCAAAGTTATAAGGGTGGTCCATTGGTAGTGACCGGGCCAAATATCTCACGAAATAAGCATCAAACGAAAAAAACTACAAAGATCGGAACTCGTCTAGCTTGAAGGGGGAAACCAGATGGCGCTATGGTTGGCCCGCTAGATGGCGCTGCCTTAGGTCAAACGGATATCAGCTGCATTTTTTAAAATAGGAACCCGCATTTTTTATTACATATTCGTGTAGTACGTAAAGAAATATGAATGTTTTAGTTGGACCACTTTTTTCGCTTTGTGGTAGATGCTACGGTAATAGTCGCAAACGTATAAGTACGTGGTATCACGTAACAATCGGCCAGTGCGAGCGGTATTTGCTTCGTGATACATTACCCGTGTTAAAATGGACCGTTTACCAATTGTGGAAAAGGTCGATATCGTGTTGATGTAGAGGAGCTGTTGTGATCAAAATGCCCAACGGGCATGTGCTATGTATGCTGCTCGGTATCCTGGACGACATCATCCAAGTGTCCGGAGCGTTGGCAGGATAGTTACGTTATTCAGCCACGACCTGCAACAAATGATGATTCCCAAGTAGGTGTTTTACCTGCTGTCGCGGCTAATCCGCACATCAGTAGCAGACAAACAGCGCGAGAATCGGGAATCTCAAAAACGTCGGTGTTTAGAACGCTACATCAACATCGATTCCAGCCGTACTTTGTTTCTATGCACCAGGAATTGCATGGCTGCGATTTTGAACGTCGTGTACAGTTCTGCCACTGGGAACAAGAGAAATTACAGGACGTTGACAGATTTTCTGCACGCGTTCTATTTAGCGACGAAGCGTCATGCACCAACAGCGGTAACGTAAACCGGCATAATATGCACTATTGGGCAACGCAAAATCCACGATGGCTGCGACAAGTGGAACATCAGCGACCTTGGTGGGTTAATTTATGTTGCGGCATTATGGGAGGAAGGATAATTGGCCCCAATTTTATCGATGGCAATCTAAGTGGTGCAATGTATGCTGATTTCGTATGTAATGTTCTACCGATGTTACTACAAGATGTTTCACTGCATGACAGAATGGCGATATACTTCCGACATGATGGATGTCCAGCACATAGCTCGCATGTGGTTGAAGCGGTATTGAATAGCGTGTTTCATGACGGGTGGATTGGTCGTCGAAGCACAATACCATGGCCGGCATGTTCACCGGATCTGACGTCGCCGGGTTTATTTCTGTGGGGAAAGTTGAAGGATATTTGCCATCGTGATCCACCGACAACGCTTGAAAACATGCGTCAGCGCATAGTGCGCATCTGCGAAATAACTGCTCACTGTTGAGAGGAATGTCGTTACACGTATTACTAAATGCACTGAGATTGACGGACATCATTTTGAGTATTTATTGCATTGATGTGGTATTTACAGGTAATCACGTTGTAGCAGCATGCGTTCTCAGAAATGATAAGTTCACAAAGATACAGGTATCACGTTGGAACAACAGAAATAAAATGTTGAAACGTGCCTATGTTCTGTATTTTAATTTAAAAAACCTACCTGTTACCAAATGTTCGTCTAAAATTGCGAGCCATATGTTTGTAACTATTACAGCACCATCTATCACAAAGCGAAAAAAGTGGTCCAACTCAAACATTCATATTTCTTTACGTACGAAACGAATATGTAATAAACATGAGGGTTCCTTTTTAAAAAAAAAAAACGCAGGTGATATCCGTTTAACCTATGGCAGCGCCATCTAGCGGGCCAACCATAGCGCCATCTGGTTTCCCCCTTCCAGTTAGACGAGTTTTGTTCTTTGTAGTTTTTTCGTTTGACTCTTATTTCGTGAGATATTTGGCCTGTTCCCGATCAATGGACCACCCTGTATATAGCAGACATGTCTAAAATTATATCTTCTGTGCTTTAAGGAAACATAGCATGTGGTTAAAAATGTACACTGTGAAAGTGGGAACAGGGTTGAAAACAAGAACACAGAGGTTGTGAGGTAAAAAATCATTTATTTGTAATCCAACTTGGAAGTAATTTTGCATTTTCATAAGTAACCACAGCAACAATATTTCCACACGTCTTCTTGTTCTTCTTCTTGAGTCGATGGAGAGAAGGACACCTGTAGAATTCAAGGTCTTGAGTAGCAGCAAACTTAAAGATTCGATGCATCCATGAGCCCTTCTCCTTCCCCTTCACGTAGATGATGGTATCCGTGTGGTCGAATAATTGAAGCGACGTCACCATGTCTTTACAGGGTATGCCATGATCATCCCAGTCAATTCTATGGTAGAAATGTGTTAACCACTTTGCACTCTTCCATGTCTTAGCACACTTCACACACTTGAAAGACCTAAGTGATGCAATGTTTACTGAGAATGTCTTTATTATTCCTGCATCTTCTGTGTATGCTAAAACGCAACATATTTAAATATGAACTGTCTACGCTCACCATCATACACGCACTGAGCATTCGCAATGATGTTCACATCTTGAGACCCCATTGTAAAATGCTCTAGGCCTGTTCATTTGCGCAGCTTGTTTCACAACACTGGCGAGTGGGCAGTAGTAGATCACACGGTCATGTAGAACTAGAGCATACACGGCAGTGTGTTCTGTGGAATTTGTCGAAGATTCAAATTCATTTCGCATGTCTATCAGTCCAAACTTAATTAATTTGTTCTGTTTCGAGCAGTCTATTACGATGATCCGTGATAGCTCTTTGAACTTCCATGGGCAGAGTAGACAACCTCCTCATTCTTCTTCGGCACTTTCATAGTAAGAAGCGAGAAACCTTGCATATATGTCATATGGGTAGAAATATGAATTCAGGTAGACTTTGGCATTAGTTAACTTGCATTTGTCGGACACGGTGGAATCATTTGCTATATTCACTCTTCTATCAATCTGAAACCCAAGTATGATGTATTTAGGTGTCTCTAGCTGTGAAGAGGTTTTAATAGCCCTCGTTTTACTGCTCGCAGTCGGTAACACTGGGTATTCGAAAAACTTCCATGACCGAAATGTCAGTGACAGAAATGTACCAGAATTCAGGACTCTTAAAAGCTTCAAATGCTCCTCGTCTGATACACTGATGTGAGCCATTTTCCATATTATCTTTCTGATTGTGATCATTTTCTCCACTTGAGCTCCTTGAATGTATGATTTAGTATCTGTCGCACTCCGCACCACAATGAGTTCCTGTTTAGCGTTCATAATAATGTGCCTCATGTCCTCGAAGTACCCCATAAGCATTTTTAGAGGTATGCATGCAGTAAATCGCTTATACTCTGCAACTATTCTGTCCTATGTATCATCTATGAATCATCCCGGAATTTCTGAACTATTCAAATCTGCCCGTGATGCAGAATTGATGCTATGCTGACACCGCGTGTACAGTCGATCTCAGACCCACTGAGTTCATAGAGTATCTCCTGGAACAGGAACGTCGTTCTTATTAAATGTGGTTGAAGTGTAAGGTTTACGCGAGAAGTATTCCTGAGGTATAATTCTCTCATCATTCTCTACTGGACTGATTATATTGAGTGAGGGCGTCATTGCGGGGTTTCAAGCCAACTGACTTAAGAAACTCATAGTTCGCACACGTTATCACTTAGCAGTTTGGTAAGATAGTGACATTCTGTAGATTGCGACCACTGGTTTTATGCTGTATGCCCATCTTGCCTTGGATGTAATCGTACAATGATTTCCTCACCACGAAAGTCCACAAGGTGTTTAACCTGGTGCACAATACGCAGCGTCAAATAATCCAATACCTGAGCTGTCACTGGAAGGTATACAGCATCGGCGGTAACTGCCAGGAGAGTTACCACGACACGTCACTCACAGAAGACGCGTATCCTACAATTTCCGGCGGTATCAGGACTTTAATACACAGCACTGTGTACAACTATGTATCATGTTTCTCTTGACGTTTACAAGGAAGGAGAAGGAGACTATATAAGGAGGAGCTTTAACCATTCCTTCATCAGTTAAAGTTTAGATGCAATGTCGCAAACTTTGATGTTAAAGGAACGATCATCTGTATTGCATGCAAATTGCTTCCCGCCTATTGATTTGAGTATTGGTGAATGTAGTATTGCACTGAGTGGACTGGAGATGTACAACAGCATTCCAAATATTACCGAGACTAACAACGAACTGCACCTGGATATTAATTGTGAAAAAGATATTGTGTGAATAGAACCGAGTGCATACGATATCGACAATTTAAATAAAGTCTTAAAACAGTCTGGAAAAGGTATTTAGCTATGTGCAGACATCAATACACTTAAATCTGAAATGAGGACTGTAAATTCAACGATTGACTTTAACCAGAAAGGTTCAATAGGGTGCCTACTGGGTTTCACGAAAGGGCACGTTTGAAGAAGGAACGTAGTAAATTTTACAAGTCAGATCAGATTGTGGACATATTTCCCATCAGTACAATCCTTATCAAGTGTGACATTGCAATGAACTCGTATCTCAACAACAGTCTGATTAATAATATTTATGGATTCATCCCCTCAGTTGCAATGGGGTTTTAGATTGTTGAGGCTCCTGCCGATTCAATATGCCTTCCAGTGACAGCTCTGACATTGGATTATTTGTCACTCATTCATCAACATCTCCCACCAATTGCCCATAATCTAGCCTCACAAGTCAAAGACCACTTCCTTCGCTGAGTCTCCGCTATCCCCACCTCCTTACCTCCTGAATCCCTACTCATCACCGTTGAGGCCACCTCCCTATCAACCAACATCCCTCATGCCCATGGTCTTACCACTATTGAAAGCTATATTTCCCAAGCCACCTACCTCATTCCTCACACACCTTACTAACTATATCCTAAAACACAACTACTTCTCATTTGAAGGGGAGGTACATGAACAAATAAGCAGTACAGCTATGGGCATCTGCATGGCACGCTCCTATGCCCACCTTTTCATGGGTCATCTAGAAGAGATCTTCCTAGCCTCTCAAAACACTGAACCTCTAGTCTCATTCTGGTTCATTGATGATATCTTCATGATTTAGTGCCAAGACACCCTATCTTCGTTCCTTCACAACTTCAACACCTTCTCTCACAACCACTTCATGTGGTCTTCCTCAACCCAGCGTGCCAACTCCCAAGATTGTGACCTCCCCTTCTATGATGCTCCATCTGTACCTCTGTCCACAATAAACCCAGCAACTAACAACAGTACCTGCATTTTGAAGACTGTCATCCCTTTCACACCAAAGAACCCCTCACATATAGCCTGGCTACCTGAGAATAGCATATCTGCAGTGACAAAAACTCCCTTGCTCAGTATGTGGATACTCGTTAAGGCCTTCACAGGCGGGCACTATCTCCAGACATAGTCCACAAACAGATCTCTCATGCATGTGATTTCTCCTCATAACCCTAATCCTCCCAACACCCCCAAAAACCAGCCACAAAGGAGTGTCCCCTTTGTCATCCAGTACCATCCTGAACTGGAACCACTGAACCATATCCTTCGACAGGGCTTTGATTATCACTGTGTCCAGAAATGAGGGATATCCTACATGCAATACTTCCCACTCCTCCTAAAACGTGTTCTGTCGCCCACCCAACCTCAAAATCCCAGCCCATCCCTATGCCACTCTAAATGCCAATCCCTTGTCACAAGAGGTCACATCCCTGTGAAGTAACTAGGTGCAAAACTTGCCCAATCTCCCACCAGCACTTCCTATTCCAGACTTGTCACAGGTTTATCCTACCCCATCAGGGGCTGCGTCGCCTGTGAAAACATCCATGTCATTTACCAACTCTGCTGCAATCACTGCACAGCTTTTTATATTTGTATTACTACCAACCAGCTGTCCTTCAGGATGAATGGCCACTGTCAAACAGAGGCCAAGTAGACCATCCTGTGGCACAACATGCAGCTGAACGTAACACACTCGATTTCAGTGGCTGCTTCACAACCTGAGCCATCTGGACTTTTCCTTCCACTACCAGCTTTCCTGAGCTGCACAGATGGGAGTTATTCTTACAACACATTCTACAGTCCTGTAATCATCCTGGCCTCAACCTTTGGTAACATATTGTTTCCACATCCTCCACCAGTTTCCTCTGTCCTCTCATCTCCTCCCCATTTTTGTCTCCCACCCAGTTTATTTGCAGCCCTCTCCCAACGCATCTGCCCGTCTTTTTCTGCTCCTCTCCTTTTTTGTTCCCTTTTTTCCCACCTCCCTGGTCCACAGTCTCCTGATGCTGCACTTGTTAGAAGTCTAGTCCCTGCACACTCCACCAGACAGTTTTCATCTCTCTACCCAGATGCCATCCTCGGGTAGCCAGGCTACATGGGAGGGATTTTTTGGTCTGAAAGGGATGACAGCTGTCCAAATTCAGGTACTGATGGTGGTGGTTTGAAGCAAAGCTGACAATTTCGCTTCGTCTGGATGTTATTTCTGGAGCATATCTCCAAATGAAACTATTAAAACGTTCGTTCACATTTTGAATAAAACCGCCCAAAGAACGCTCCAGCAAATCAGGTTTACTCAAATCGATAGAAATGGGGGTGAAGGCATCGATAACGACTTGTGGAAAGCGGTTCTCTAACGCCGAGGAGTGCAGTGCACACTCGGATTCACACGCTCACAGAATCGTTACTTTTTAGAGTTCTAGCATAATATTGTGGGGAATAATTCTTCAATGTATATACATTCGAATTTCATAATGAACAAAATTTCGAGATTTTTCGACCGTCAGCCTGTCGTTCCTACGGCAGTCACGAAGATCTACATCTGCGTGATTATTCTGCTGTTCACAATAAAGTGCCTGGCAGAGGTTTCAATGAACCACTTTCAGGCTGTCTGTCTACTGTTCCACTCTTGAACGGCGCACGAGAAAAACGAGCACTTAAATTTTTCCTTGCGAGCCCCGATTTCTCTTCTTTTATTGTTATGATTATTTCTCCCTATGAGGATGTGTGCCATCGGGATGTTTTTACATATCGGAGGAGAAAAATGATAACTGAAATTTCATGAGAAGATCGCGTCGCATCGAAAAATGTCTTTGTTTTAATGATTGCCACTCCAGTTCAAATATGATGTCTGTGGCACTATCCCCCCTATTTCGCGATGATACAAAATGACCTGTCCTTTGAACTTTTTCGATGTCACTGAAGCATACTGTAGTTACCGAACAGCTTCAGTTCTGTATTCGGACATAATGGATCGATAAGCAAAATCGACTGTGGTTTTATTGGAATACTCATGCACGTAACTCAATGTGATTGCCAACCACATGTGTTTTAAGCATATATCTCGGAATACAAAATGTTTTCTCGATCCTTAGCGGATCGAGATACCTACCTGTTTCGTTTTCGTTCCGAAAGCTCAACAGACTGCGGAGTTGGTCAGGGGTAACCTATACACTAAAATCTATCTGTCTAGCTTTCGGCTTCTTTCCCATAGCCACGATCTCGCTTCTATTCAACAGCTCACCTAGGCTTTCATTGGCTTCTTCCAGTGACGAACTGGAAACATGATCTAACGCACACCCACGTGTTGCCTGAGGTGGAACATGGCTGGTCACAGCCCTGCCTGTACACGATGTTCTACTTACACACACCTTCTCAATTTACATTACAACTTGTAATACTCTGCGTTTTTACACTCGTTACTGCATGTGGATACTAAACCCTCGCAGTCCAGCTTGTATAACACCAGAAGCGTAATTGCGCAGGCTTCCAAGGCCATAGTCAGTCGACATAAGAGTTTTCTGGGTATGGTATCGCGCGTCATACTGTATAAAATTCTGCTGTTGGAGAAAATCCTACGTTTCGGCCACGGTTGCAGAGGCCTTCTTCTGGGTCTACTGGTGCGTTCTAGCTAAGAAGTGTCCCTTATATTTTGTTGTTACTTTTCACTGCGCATGCCATTACGTCATAATTTTAAAAAGATAGTCCGTTTCATTGGTCACTTAATGAAGAAGGAGAGGGAAACTTTATTTTAATAGGTCACTGCGGTGGAGGAAGAGCGTAACCTCTGTTGTCTGTTGGCTCCTGTGTTATGTGCCGTGATTGGTGGTCACCATCGACTGATAAGTTGGCTGCTGTTTACCAACTGCTGTACGTCGGCCGAGCGGCGGCAGTTACTCGGGGGCAGTGTTCGGGCCTCGTGTTGACAGCGCGGTCTGTTGGGCTCTGATTGCCGGCAGCCAAGATAGGGCAAGCCTGAGTCCATCCTTCCTGTTCTTGTCATTGGGGTGTTTAAGCATTTCGATGGCGTCTCTGATTTTGCGTTTCGTCATAACCGGCTGCTTGGCTTCTGTGTTGGCCACACGCTTGCAGCCAGGCCCTTTTGGCAACCGGTCACTGCACCAACTCCGATAACGTCGCACACTGGGGAAGCAAACTTCCAGACAAAACTGTTAAGGGGGGCGTTGGCAAAATAGTTAAAAAATTATAAAAGAATTTTTGCCACCAGATAGTTCTGTAGCATGTTAGAAATACTGCCTACAATTTTCACAGATTAATTCTAACTATAAATGATAAAAAAACTGTCAGTTTTCAATCACTGCTCAGCGCCACGCCCACTTTTCTAGACGACATTCTTCTTGTTTGCGATGTTTTATTACTTCCTGCTGTCATAAAAGCATCGGAGCAGTATAGAACGCTGTGGACCCGTTTACATCGTGTTATCATTGCTTTCCGCTAGCTGTTTTTGTCAGTTCTTATTGTCTGTGGTGCAGAAGTATAAACATTTCAGTTCTTATGTTACTGTGAGAATTACGACTGTGTTCAGGCTTTTTTTGTGTGATTTACTGTATAAAATGCCAAGATATAGTGGCAAAGTGCTTAAGAAATTGGCCAAAGCTCGCCATTTACGTGTGAATATCAGCATCTACAAGTGAGTGAACTAAGTCAGCAGAAGACAGTTGTGAAGATAAGACGACGAGCAGTTCACAGAAGAAACCTGGATCTAGTGTAGAGTTTCAGTCCACTAGAGACGAACTGAATAGTTGTTTTACGTTGAGTGATTTAGAAATTATGTGTTCTATTATTAGAAAGTCTTGTGGATGTGGTAACTATGGCAATAAATCTTTAAGATTATACGACATAATGACAGAGACGGTATTGTATGTATTATGCACTTGTTTCGAATTGAATGTCAATTTTACACCTGTCACGAAACATCTACTGCTAAGAATTGGGTGTACAGAGCCAATATAAGATTATGCTGTGGGATGAGATTTGTTGGTGTTAGAGGGGAACTTAGTAATTTGTGTTGTACAGTAATGAATATGTCATCTCTGTCTGCCTCGTACTCAGCACTAAACAATCATCTTCTGAACTGACTGTGAAGGATATAGCCAAAAGGGCAGGCCAGAAACATCAGATAAAAGGGAAACAGGTACGCGAACAGCAAGAAGACCAAATGTATGGTTATGGTCAGCATTAAGGTATTAGTTTATGGTGTAAATCTTTATAAAACTTTTATGTGTATTTCCCAGAACTTTCATTTTTCAATGTACAAGGAACATTTTCCCCTGAACCATTGGACATAGAAATGTAACATTTTCTGCAGAATTTGTCGATAGTGTAACACAACTTGGTGTGGTACAAACTTTTTTTGGTGTATTTCTGTCAAAATTATTTACTTTTCTGTGAAATTGGAATTACTTTGTTTCATATAGGTATTTTTTAAAAATAAACTGCAAGAGCTCTGAACCGGATGTTAAAGAAAACTTTTTACACGTTTGCTTATCTGATTACTAAGAGTTACTTATCAGAGTATGAAAGTTGTAAGTAAAGTAACTTTTGTGAAAATGTTCCTTCTGTGACAGCATGTCTTGCGAAAATGTCCAATAATGCCATAATCCAATTTGTTCAGAAAAAAATTTGAAAAAATTTCATAATGTAGGCCATAACATAATTACCTCACGTGCAAAGTTTGGTTCTATTATCTTTCAAACACCTAAAACCGTGTTAGATTATGTAAACCCGTCCATTTTCTCCTGTCTCCCCTTAACCAAGACGCTCCTAAAACTAATACTCTGGCCCACATCTCGCATTTTGAAACCTGATCTCTGCGAAACTGCGCCAAGAGTGGCCCATGGGTTGACATTGGTGGGAGGGCGGCCCCGGTCGCTGACGTCACATCCGCGCTGTGGCTGCAGGCGGGAAGCGGCCGGCCGACACTCTGCTGCAACTCTGAGCCGACAGCCAAGCCGGGGGCGCCAGCCGTCTCACTGTAGTGGTGCAGGTAAAAGTATTGACCACTGGCCTTAGAAGCTCTTTATCACCTTATTTGCTAGAAACCAGGGGCACTGGAAAAGGGGGGGGGGGGTTGAAATAGCGTATTGCATATTACACTAGACAAAATGACTCTAGAAATCAGCGAGTATATTCTTCAAAAGATTCAATGATTTTTTTATAATTATGTAGGAATATAGGTTGCAATGTATTTCAAACACATTTCAACAAAAGAATAAGAGCAGTAGATAGTTCAGTATCTAAACCAATGAATATAATTTAACTTCAAATGGGCTCGTTATTATTTGTTAATATACACTGGATGTATATCAATGTACTAGTACCACGTACAATAATCAAGAAAGCTCAATACGCCGTGTATGCCTACCAACACTCATATTGCTGACCCCAGAGAAAAACTTCGAAATCGCCGGACATCTGGGTCAAATCGTATTAATTTCGTGGGAACACACATTCTGTAGACGCGTTTTTACCCTGAACTCCAATACATTTACAAAAAACTAGTTTAAGCAACACCAAATTTTACCAATTTTTCGGTGGTGGACCCCAACTTTCCTTTTGTTGAGCAATAGTCCATTCCCCCAAACCCACTGCCCCCCTCTCCCCTTGACCAAATTCTAGAATCGCCCCTGCTGAAAACAACTAATTTTATTTCTATTAAGATACTCGCAGTCGTTTCTCTGATGAGTATGAACACAGTTTTTACGTTTCTAAGTCTTCAGTCTTGATACGTCAGCTAAAAAGTGAGAGAGGTGTAGAAGGGTGTGCTGGAATGTAACGCTGTCGAGTTTGAATGAAATGAACTTTATACAATTCTACATAAATATATATTTCTCAAGATGGTCACTCTGGCGACGAACATATTTCTCCCAACGAGAGACCAGTTTGGTCATACCGTCACTGTAGAGTGTCTGACTTTCTTGAGGGAGGCACAACCTCACCTCTGCTTGCGCTACGTCATCACTGCTAAAGTGAAGTCTGCGAAGGTGTTCTTCGAGTTTCGGAAGCAGTTGAAACTGGAATGGTGCCAAGTCACGCATGTGTGGAGGATGATGGATGTCAGTGGACCCAGACTGTTGCAGATGTCGCAGTTCTCGAGTGTGGTCAGGCATTGTCATGCTGAAGCAGAGCGTGCTCTGTGCGAGGACGAACAATTCGAATTTGTGCTCTGGCTCTTCTGGGAGTCTCACAGTAATCTTCTAGAGTCTGTGGTGGTATGAATTCGAAGTGCACTACACGCTGAACATCCCACAAAGCTATCAGTCTGATTTGGCCTACTGAAGAAAAGGTATTATGCTTTTTGCTGCAGTTTATCCTCTGCCACGGAATTCCATTGACTACTTAACGAAGTAATAAGCAGTCAGTTGCATAAAAGAAATTTAATTTTCTTGCTCGTTTCCATCACTTAGTGCCTTTCTTCAGCAGGTTATGCCTGTCGTATTATTTGCGAGTGTCAACAATAAAATGCACACAACAAAATGCCATTGTCATGTGGTTCATATCTCTACAAAACTACAAAGGCTATTCTGAAAGTAAGGTCCTATTGGGTGCAAAATGGAAACCATAATGGAAAGCTGATGAAGCTTTGCACAGATGTGCTGGACCACATCTCTAGTAATCTCGTCTATCCCGTCACGTCGCTCTTTTCAGCGCACAGTGGGTACGTATAGATGCCTACAACAACAGCGTCTGCCGCCATGTATGGGGGCCTAATGAGAGATTTCGCCTGATGTCACGCAGCCCGCACAACATAACTGTTGCGCGTTTCCTTCTTCATTACAATTCTCGGCCGCACTCTGCAGGGGCAATGAAGACGCTCCTGCAGCGTTTTCGATGGCAAGTGTTTGATCACCCACAATACACCCCGTAATTGGCTCCCACCAAGTTCCATCTCTGCCCACTTGAAACGCTGGCTATGAAGACAACATTTTGGCACACACAACGATCTGCAGAATAGCGTAGAGAATTTGTAGAAAGCAAAGGCGTCTTCCTCCTATGAAGAGGGTACTGGAAAATTGGTATAGTGCTACAACAAATGTCTACGTCTGAGCGGCGACTAGCTAGACAAGTATTTGGAAGGTTTAGATAACTGTTGAAAATAAAACATTTCTGATTTTCGCAGTGGTTTCCATTTCACGACCGATCGGAACTTACTTTCGAATAGGCGTCGTAGTATAAAGAAGCGAAACATGACGTGGCGACAGGGGAGCAACATGTGGGTGGTTTCGCCTCGCAGATGGCCACAGTCTGGATTTCTGATAAGTGAGATGTGGTGATGCGATTAAGGTAACTTGCTTTTGAATCCGCTTAAAAAAATCCGTATATCTCTTTTTCATATTAAAACGCTATTTAGATATTTTTAAAGAACACGTTGGTTAAAAGAACTGAATTGGACATCAGGAAGTTGTTTAAAATCAACCTGCAGATCTCTCAGTCCATGTCTACACCCACATCCCTGCCGCTTCGACACATCAATACACTCATCACACTCCTGTTGGGGAAAGATATACTACATAACTGTTGTGAAACTTATCTGTAGGAAGTAAAGCTGTGAGGACGGGGCGTGAGTCGTGCTTGGGTAGCTCAGTTGGTAGATCACTTGCCCGCGAAAGGCAAAGGTCCCGAGTTCGAGTCTCGGTCCGGCACACAGTTTTAATCTGTCAGGAAGTTTCATATCAGCGCAAACTCCGCTGCAGAGTGAAAATCTCAATCTGGATCTATATAACTGTTTCTCAAGTTGACAGACCTGCCAGACGATATGCTGTGCGATGCTGTTATGTTCCGTTGTGTATTTCTAGTTTTGCTAACGTCGATTTTTTAAAAAACTTTTCTATAGTTTGAGTTGCTGCTGTTTTGTCATTCTCGAAAGTTATTATGCCTGTAACTCGTTTTATGGTGGGACAGTTAGAAGGTGTGAGGTTGCTACAAGATAACCACTGTTGGCAATTGGTTCTCTGAGAGTTGTCAAACGTGAAAAGTCAGTCTAAGGCAACAACAACGCCAGAATAACGAGGAGAAAGAAGGAAATGAGATGAGAAGATAAGGAAAACGCAAACCAAGAAGATGATGCAACTGGAATGTATTAGGTACCACATAGGTGAGTTACGGATATGGGCCAAAGAAGTGAGGGTCGCAGATGTAATGCACTCACGCCCTCACTGTCGGCTTAATATATCTGAGACAGCAGTTTTACTTTGCTCTTTGCATATGGGAGTAGTTGTTATATGTCACGAAACTGCAGGTACACTATGTGATCAAAAGTATCCAGAGACCCCCAAAAACATACCTTTTCATATCACGTGCATTGTCCTGCCACATTCTGCCAGGTACTACATCGTATGAGAGCAGAATGGGGTGTTCCGTGGAACTCACGGACTTTGAAGGTGGTCAGGCAATTCGGTGTCACTTGTGTCATACGTCTGTATGCGGTATTGCCACAGTCCTAAGCTTCCCTAGGTCCGCCGTCTCCAAAGTGATAGTCAAGTGAGAACGTGAAGGGGCATGTACAGCACAAAAGCTTACAGGCCGACCTCGTCTGTTGACTGACAGAGACCGCGAGCAGTTGAAGAGGGTCGTAATGTGTGATAGGCAGACATCTATCCAGACCATCACACAGGAATACCAAACTGCATGGAGTTCCACTGCAAGTACAATGTCAGTCATACGGGAGGTGAGAAAACTTGGAATTTATAGTCGAGCGGCCTCTCATAAGCCACACATCACGCTTGTTAATGCCACACGACGCCTTGCTTGGCATAAGGAGCGTAAACATTGGACATTTTAACAGTGGAAAAACGTTGTGTGGACCAACGAATTACGGTACACAACATGGCGATCCGATGGCTGCGTGTGGATACGGCGAGTGCCCAGTGAACGTTATCTGCCAGAGTGTGTAGTGCCAGCAGGAAATTCGGAGGCGGTGGTGTCACGATGTGGTCGTGTTTTTTAAGGGAGGGCTTGCACACCTTGTTGTTTTGCGTGGCACTATCACAGCACAGGCCAACATTGATGTTTTAAGCCGGCCGCTGTGGCCGAGCGGTTCTAGGCGCTTCAGTCCGGAACTACACGACTGCTACAGTTGCAGGTTCGAATCCTGTCTCAGGCATGGATATGTGTAATGTCCTTAGTTCAGTTAGGTTTAAGTAGTTTTACGTTCTAGGGGACTGATGACCTAAGATGTTAAGTCGCATAGTGCTCAGAGCCATTTGAGCCATTTTTTGGTTTTAAGCACCTTCTTGCTTCCCACTTTTGAACAATTTGGGGATGGCGATTGCAACACGATCGAGCACCTGTTCACATTACACGGCCTGTGGCGGAGTGGTTACACTACAATAACATCCCTCTCCTGCATATGCCCGACTTTTCGTTATATCTACATATCAGACGGAGCAGCCACTAACATCTTCGCCGTAACGGCGATTAAATTTCGGGTTATCGTAAATAATTAATGTTGTCTTTTTGCACAGTCCTTCACCCTTCATTTGTTGCTGCATTATCGAAGACAAAATCTTTAATAGCGTCTTTGGATATTAGTTATTATCTCAACTTCCTACTTCCGACGTTACTACTTATCCGCACTGTCTCTGATTTCGTATTATTTCTGTCCAATTTGCAAATGCAATGTTAAATAACTTTTAAGTCACAATTTACGCTTCGTAATATTTCATAATCGAACCTTCCGTCATCCAGATATACAATCTCCAGCTTGCCTATGATTATCATTGACCAATACACACGCTATTGTGGAAATCACTTGCGTTTTTCATTAACAACATTTAATGATAATTAAATGATCATCAATGACTGCATTTTGTGTATAACTCAACTAACAGTCGAAGAGTAAAAGCTTATACCTAACGTCCGCTGCACTTGCATGAAGTAAACGAGGCACGCATCACTGGCTACTCCCACATTCCCACACAGTCTCCCCCTCCCCCCCCCCCCACCTTAAAGTGCGGACCAGCCGGTATAAATGGGTAATTAAACGTGACTTGTCCCCCTGCTCTCCTATGGATGACTTGCTGCTGCAAGAACGAGGTTGCCGGTGTGGGCTCTTGCGTTGTGGTTCCATATCCTCTTGCCACGCGTTATTCTGCCATATCATGTGTTGGTCCTTCTTCTGAGTGTCATCATACTGCAGTTCAGGTAAACCCCATGCTGGTTTTACGCCCTCTGTGGACGCTCTAATAGTTTTGTCGTTCTGTGAGATGTCCATAGTATGGGTGTTGCGTCGTACAATTCGGTAAGGTGCAGTATATGCAGGTTGTAGAGGAACTCCGACTGAATCTGTGCAGAGCACGACATGTGTACGGTCTGCCAACTGATTGCTCAACATGTCTAGATACTGTAGACCTTCTCATTGTTTCCACATGCACACGGATTTCACATATCAGTGATGAGAGGTTTGTTGGCATTGCTGATGCGGCAGCAGTTACGTAATCTGCTGGGATTCTCAGTGGTTCGCCATACTCCAAATCGGTCACTGATGCACTGAAGTCCGTTTTGTATGCAGTCTGTAATCCAAGGATAATCTGTCCAGCTTCTGTGGTGACTCATGAGAGCTGCCTTCAACGTCTGTGCCACCTCTGCACCATACCATGTCCCTCTGGATGGTAGCTTGTTGTCTGGTGGTGCTGGAACACACATAAATTAGCTGTCTCGTTGAACAGACTGGGTTCGAACTGGCAGCGTTGATCTGTTGTGATATAAATGGGGCACCCAAAACGAGCTAGCCTTTGAGAGACAAACGACTTTCCTACCGTTTCTGCCGCTATGTCAGTGATTGGAATGGCCTCCACCCATCTCGTGCATCTGAAAACCACTGTTGACAAATATTTATAGCCATCCAAAACTGGGAGTTGATCCACGAAGTCCAGATCGACATGGGCAAATGATACTGGTGATCCTGTGAAATTCCCAGTTTACACATGAACGCTGTGATATATCGCTCCACAACTTAAGCCTTCTTCCTGGCATGAGCGTCGACTGTAAGTGTAATCAATAACTTCTGTAGATACAGACTCGCTTCAAGTGATATTGCGAGTTCTTCATAGTTTATTGTGCTGGTCACATCGCAAACATGAGAAAAGTAACCTGCAACCAGATTCTCTGCAGCTCTGATGTCCCTTATATTCATAGTAAATTGACTGCCAAACTCTACGTGCCGGAACTGCCTTGGCAAGCACTTATCAATGATGCTGCTGCAATCTGACACTATAGATGTATGATCAGTGAAAATTGTTACTGACCTGCCTTCAATATACGGGCGGAAATGTTTGGCGCTTCATATATCGCCAACAGCTCTCTGTCATATGCACACCATTTTGTCTGTCGGAGTTGTAGCTTCTTCGAGAAGAAACTAAGAGGTTGCACCAATTGCGACCTGGCTGGCGTCTGCTACAGTACTCAACGGTGCTGCAGGTATGGGGTGTGCGAGTAACACCGCTTCCTCTAAGCTTCTTTGTAAGTTGCCAAAAGCTTTGGTCATTTCTGGTGTCCATTGCAGATTTCGATTTCCTGTGGTATTCTTGCCAGGCAGTCCATTCGTAAGCGGTACCTGTGTTTCGGTGGTAATTGGTAAATGATGCTGGTAAAAATTTACCATACCGAGATAACGCCTAAGTTGTTGGTAGTCTAGAGGTTTGGGTAGATAGCGCAACATGTCGATCTTCTCTGGTAATGGCTGTATACTGTCGGGTAAGATTATAGAGCCGAGGAAAGTTACTTGACTCTTGTCCATGACGCATTTGCGTTCAGTTAACACTACTGCAAATGTATCGAGCCTCTATCGTACCTCCTGAATATGTCTATCATGTGACTGCATATCCTCTGAGAATGCCAAAATATCATCCAGGTATGGATAACAGGAAGGTAATCCCTGGAGCACTTCATCAATGAATCTTCCCCTGGATTGGGCCTCATTTTTGTCCGAAAGGCATAAACAGAAATTTGAATAGCCCGAAGGGTGTGATCACCGCCGTCTTTGCCATGTGAGCCAGTGCCATAGGAATATGATTGTATGCCTTACGACAATTAAGTACTGAGAATACTTTCGCAATCTCTTGTGCAGGGAGGAGACCCCCAAGAGGGATCATTGCCGACAAAATTTTATTTAAATAAATTTTCAATGCATAATGTTCGGCCGTAGCCGGCTTGGGCATACAGTGGTGGAAGGTGCTGGCCGGAAGACCATGGTCGGCACATTCCTGCCACGTGCTCCTCGGTCAGACTCGAGTCCCACGGGTTGGTTGCGCTGACGGGGGTACGCTACTAGCAAGGCGCGTTGGCGGAATCAATCCTCCAATCAGAGACTAATTGTGTGATCACGTGGGGACGCGGCCGGGAGCGGCGAGGGCGGCTTGGACACAGCTCCGCGCTCTCTTAGCTTCTGACCTCGGCCCCGAGTAGTCGCTCCTCTAGCCTCTGCCTCTCTGATGAGCAGACGGCAACCCCTCTTGGGGCTGCTCAGCCCTACGTAGGCACCACTGTACCATCATTACAAGAATAAACTGGGTCCATTCCACTCAATTAATTTTCATTTTACAACGCCCTCCACTCCTGACTTCTATCCTGACGAACAAATGGTGTCAGAAGTGGGATGCGACCCACCTTACGGTTGTAAAATCAACTCATCAGTTGAGTATGAGTACTATGAAGGGGCCGAGTTTGAGCAATTAAGGGAAACTAGACCGAACGTGGCGAGGCTGCAGCGCGGCATGCGCGTGCCAGCCGGTCGCCTGCGTTGCAGAATGTGCGTGGCCGCGCACTAGCGCGCCACAAGCGTGACGCAGTTCGCCGCCGGACGCGAGCCGAGAAGGGTCCGCGATGCAGTCACGCTCGCCGCCACCGCCGCCGCCGCTCTCCGTAGCTGCCACGGGTCACCGCCTGCGCCGAGGTCCGGGGTGCGGCCCTCGCGCCGCCCCGTCGCCCCGCCGTCGCAGCTGCCCATGCTGTCGCCCGCCGCCTGCTGCGCCCACGCGTGATCAACGCGCCTGCCGCCGCTCGTCGTCACCGCCGCCGTCCGTCGTCTGCACGCCACCAAATAATGTAAGTCGCTAGCGACGCTACGGTGGTGTAGATGCCCACACTATTGTAACATGCCGATCACCAGGCAGCAATCAGAGGCAGGAGCAGCAGGAGCGGATGAGGATCCCCTCTTGGCGCTGCAGTCCCAGTTAACTCAATTAATTCTAACTAACGCGGAGCTTAAGCAACAGATAGATGATCTTAAAATGGCTTCTCCGCAATCTAATGTTGCTAAGCCAGTGCTAGTGGAAGAACAGCCGAAGCAGGTGATTCCACCACTCACTAGTGCAGAATCACCTGTGGCAGTAGCCACCTCTACTTTGGTGCAGAGCTTCCCAGCAGTAGCGTTTATTCCGGCGTTCGCTGGAAAGCCGCACGAGGATATTGAAACGCTTGTCCAGAATATCCAGGACATCGGAAAGCTTTGCGGTTGGCCAGATGAATTTCTCTTAAACGTGATGAAAATGAAACTCACCGGCGAAGCGCGGAACTACGTGCAGTCGGTCGAGAGCTTGAAAAATGCCCCTACCTTCCAGTCCCTTGCAACAGGGTTGATTGAAAGGTATACAGACAAACGTGGTACTAGTTACTATCGCGACTTGCTTTCCACCCTCAACCAAAAAGCGGGTGAAGATTTAGAAGCATTCGCGGACAGGATTCGAAGCGTCGCATGCCACACGTACGCACTAAGTGCCAGTTCTGCTCGTAACGAAGTTCTGTTGGAAGAATCAGAATGTCGTGCGATAGACGTGTTTATTCGTGGCATAAACCCTCAAATAGGGGGCGAAATCGAGGTAGTTTCCCCCCGCACCTTACACGAAGCCGTGCGATTAGCACTCTTGAGAGAGAAGGCGAGCCGATTTGTGGCCGTCTCCGCGCGGCAAAGTGAGCCCTGACGTGTCTTTTCGAACGATACTAAGTGTGGGCGCTGTAATAGACAAGGACATGTGGCAGAGCAATGTCGCGTGCCATATTGTCATCAGTGCAGGAACATGGGCCACCAAAGCGTGCATTGTCCAAATAGTAGGCCACAACCGCCTGCAAATTCCAGGCGAAATGCAAACCAATCACAGAATTCGGGAAACGGCCGCGGGGCAGGAAGTGCCACCCCTCCCGGCCCCCGTTAAAAATAGTGACCCCCCTAGTTGATAAGGGAATCACGCAGGTGGCAAGCGTGGTTGTCGATGGTGTTAGAGGCCGCAAACCAATACGCGTTCTAATTGACACAGGCGCACAGATCAGCTTGGCATTTTTATCGAAGAGAGATAAAAGAACATTGCAACCGCCGCGGTACCATATCAGTGGTATTGGTCCCGGCATAGTGAAACCTGATGGCAGCTGTTGCGTTGAGTTCACGTTGGACTCCACAGAATATGCTTTTACGATGGAGGTTGTACGAAACAGGCGCACGGATTACGACATCATCCTAGGAAGTGACTTTCTGCGTCATTTCCAGGGGGTTATTGACTATAGGTTAAATACCGTCCAATTCGGCGACAACGTGCACCGTTTTGGACGTGACTGCACGTTGCGGGCGAGCGGAACTGGGAAAAAAGGATCCGTTTCCGAAGTTTCAGAGTCTCCCGTAACGATGCTAAAAGCCGATAATCCCGTGGAGATACCAGAAGGCACAGGAAAGATCCTTTGGGTGCCTGTCGGGGTACGTAAATCCGAAGAGGTTCATTTCTTGGTAGATCCACTCTGCCAGAATGAAACTCTTGACCAGATGCAGGTCCACGTAAAACGTAGCCTGTGCAAAGCGCAGCAAGTGCAGAAAGAAAATTGCGTACCCGTGTGTTTAGACAATTTTAGTCACAAGCAAGCTTTCATACCGCGTGGTACAGTATTAGCCAGCTTACAGGTTATCCCAGAAGATGAGTTGTCAAAGAGAACCCCTTCTCTGAAAAAGAAAAAGACTGCTGCCGCCTCTCAACACCTTTTGACAATCACGTCACATCTGACAGATAAGTTTAAAGCTAAGCTTAGTCACCTCCCATTGCATGAACAAAAGCTAATAAATGAAGTATTGAACGAGTATTCATGGTTGTTTGAAGACAGGAAATATTTACCAGCAACAGATCTAATCCAACATGAGATTCCAACGGGAAATGCTAGGCCAATAGCTCAAAAAGGGTACCGAATTCCCTACCATCTTCAGTCAGTGGTAGAGGAAACTATACAACAGCAACTAGAAGCAGGAATAATACAACCCTCTTCTAGTGCGTGGTCTAGCCCAACTGTAGTCGTTCCAAAGAAATCTATAGACGGAGAAAAATCCTATCGCCTCTGTGTAGACATGCGAGCAGTAAACAAAGTTACTACTCCAGATCATTATCCATTACCCCGGATCGATGAAACACTCGATCGTCTGGGCAATTGCCGGTACTTCACAACATTAGACATGCGCAGTGGGTATCATCAAATTCCAATTGCTCCTGAAGATCGAGCTAAGACAGCTTTTGTAGTTCCTGGCGGCTTATATGAATTCTTAAGGATGCCTTTCGGGCTTCGCAACGCACCAGCAACCTTTCAGCGATTTGCAGATCTGCTATTACGTGGGTTGAAACCTACTATGTGCCTTGTGTATCTTGATGATATAATTATATTTTCAAAATCCATTGCTGAACATGCTGAACATCTACGCAGTGTACTGTTGCGATTGCAAAATGCTAATTTAAGCTTAAAATTATAAAAATGTTATTTTGCTCAATCACAAGTGCAGTATTTAGGTCATGTCATCAGTTCCAGCGGAGTCAAACCAGATCCACGATTAACTGAAGCAGTAGACACTTTTTCTATTCCAACAAATTTAAAGGAATTACAATCTTTCCTTGGCCTTGCAAATTATTACCGCCGTTTTGTTAAAGATTATGCTACTATTACCAAACCACTTACTAAATTGTTGAAAAAGGATACTCCTTTTGTTTGGACGGATGAATGTTCGACCGCCTTTCAAACAGTGAAAACTATTTTAACTAGTTCACCTCTACTTGTTTACCCAGACTTCGCTGAACCTTTTATTTTATCTTGTGACGCATCTGATTTTGCTGTAGGATGTGTCCTAAGCCAAGTGCAAGATGGTGAGGAAAAACCCGTTGGGTATGCCTCTCGTCAACTGAATAAAGCAGAAACTAATTACAGTACTACAGAAAAGGAATTGCTTGCCCTTCTTTTTGGAATTAATTATTTTAGATGTTACCTCTATGGTCGCAAGTTTACAGTTCTTACCGATCACTCTGCTCTGCAGTGGTTATTGAATCTTAAAGACCCTAGCAGCAAACTTATGCGCTGGGCCATGAAACTGTCAGAATATGATTTTGAAGTTCGGCACAAGCCTGGTCGGTTGCATCAAAATGCTGATGCGTTAAGTAGGAAAGTGCGTGTCATTGAATCAGATGAGGTATCAATTGAAGAGTTAAAAGAAGCACAGCAGGTGGACGTTCAATGTCAAAGATACGCCACCTTCCCAGAATTTGAAGTAATAGACGACCTTTTGTATCGAAGAACTCCACATGGGAATCGTTTGGTAATACCGGAATGCTTGCAGCAACGTATAATACGGCAATGCCATGATACCATCCAAGCATGTCACAGCGGAAAACGCGCTACGAACGCTCGAATTGCGACACGTTATTGGTGGCAATACCGACAACGTGATGTGGACAGGTATGTAAGATCTTGCCAGCCGTGTGCACAACGAGCACAAAATAGGCATCCGCGAGTGCCGCTGCAAACACTTCCTCAGGCATCTTCACCCTTCGAAATTCTTGCTTTAGATTTCCAAGGTCCTTTTCCACAGTCGCAACAAGGTAACAAATACATTTTGTCTATTATTGATCACTTTTCACGTTATCTAATTTTGGTTCCCCTCCCCGACATGACAGCTGAAACTGTGGCGAGAGAGTTTGTAAATCGTGTGATACTACCTTTTGGAAGTCCTGATGCCATTTTAACGGATCAAGGAACCAATTTCATGTCTGCTTTATTTGTACAAGTTTGTAAATTATTAAGAATCAAAAAATGGCGTACAACTCCCTTCCATCCTAAAGCCAACGGTCGCGTTGAACGCGTACACCGTACAATTTGTAAAATGTTATCCTATTGTGTTGCAAAAACGCACGCTGATTGGGACAGATATGTACCGTATATTTCTTCGGCATACAACACCCGAATACATGAATCCACAGGGTATACCCCTTACGAAGCTGTGTTTGGACGGCCGATGAATTCGCCGTTCGAAATAGACAAACTACCTCAAGGTGTAGAAATAAAGGAAGTAAAAGGTTTAGCCCGCCGGCTAAAAGCGATCTGGTATAAGGTAAAGAGGAATAATATCAAAGCTACTAATAAACTGTTGCACAGGCAGAACAAAAATGCTGTTTTACCGACTTATCAGACAGGTGATTTAGTGTTACTACGAAACCCGGCAATCAAAAAGGGACGAACTAAAAAGTTCTCTCCCCGCTTTGAAGGCCCGTATCGGATTGTACGGTTGACCTCACCAGTCAATGCAGAACTGCAATTAACCGATCGTACGGTGATAGTGCACTTTGACCGCCTGCAACCTTACCACGGTAGGGCTGTGTCACCACAACAGGTCGCAGCCCCCGATCCGCCTGTGTCACCTCCACCGCAAGTAGAACAAAAACGAAATAAAAAACGGAGGAGATTACCTCCACAGGGTTGCAGATACCCTCTGCGGAATCGACACCCTTATGGGTTGAGGTCGCGTGATTAATCACGCCTAGTTAGAGTTTTATGATATGTTCTATTGCAGCTTAGTTTAAGTCATTTTCTCCAGGGACTTGGAAGCAAGATGTGCCTGGCCACCACGGAGTTCCCAGCCATTCTCAATTGTCAGTTTCCAGTCCGGTCATGTATTTTTGCTCATTTTTATATGTATGATTATGTTTTATGTTTTGCAAGCAATGCCACGCATTAGACGTCACGCAACTGACTTGCTTCAAATGCAACCATTACACTTGGTGTTGGCAGAACCGCGGCTGCTAACTCCGAATAATATTCTTCAATGTCCTCTATTGCCATCTATTTGGCAAACCAGTACATGTGGAGTATTTTTACTCCGAGCTTTTCTTAATACTTGTTACGTTGACGTCTAGTGTATTGTACTATATGTCCTAGTTCTGTATTTGCTGCAGCTAATCGTAAGTAATCGGAACAGATAAAGCCAGGACTTGAAATGCATACGCCTCGTACGCTTTGTTTACGGGACCAGCTGTTGGCGGGGCAAAACATCAGCTGTCGCCTCCCCTCCTCTTCAGCGCTGTCCCTTCTCCTCGCCAAGAACTGGCCAGCGGCCATCATTCCTTCTCAGCCAGTAACAGCGCTCCGCGCGATGACGTATCTTATCACCACGTGCGCTGCCGCCTCCAGCGTCTCAACACGCAGCGCGTCCGAGTAGTTACAGAAACAAACCGCAAATTACTGCCCTATCCTCCGTGTATGACAGACTACAATGCACTTACCATCAGTTTATATAACTAACAGCCTTTTTTTTTAAAAAAAAAAACTCTTATGCTAGATAATTAGCAATTTCTAATTCATCGTTATTTCTGGTACACGCTAAGCGCGTGATATTTGTCGCTGCAGTAGCGGCCGGTCTCTCGCGGCTACACGCCGCCTCACATAACCGCTGACGTGCCGTTGCCTACTCCGCACCTACGCCTGCGCTGCGCGCTCGCTAACAGCTCCAGGCTGGTTTCTTTCATGCAGCCGGAAGCCACGGCGAACAAAATTCATTCAAACATCCCAATAAATCTTAACATAAATATTAAATAGATGTGATTCATTGTTTAAATTCTTTTCCTCGTTTTGTTTCACATTAGCTGGATAAATCACACGAAGTTCTTAACGATTTACATTATTCTGCATACCTTAGTCTGCCAATCCTATAAGTGAAATTTCACTACTGCTTTGATTCATTGTGTAAGCTACAAACTACAGCCCTAACCCTCTTACACATCGAACTGCCTTGGACAAGGCCAGATATGGGCAAACCAATACAATGCCACGGGTTTTTCACGCTACTGACGAGGCACAAACGACCAATCGTCCGGGCTGCCGTATATGGGTGGACGATTGTTCCTTGGTTGCTACGCAGTTATTTTTGCCCTCCCCATTTATTTTACTCTACCGCCGTGGTCATTGTTCTATCCTGTTTTCCTTCTTCTGACGATGAGGAGGCCCCTACAACATGTTAGGTACCCTCTTCCGACAGTACCGGTCTTTTAGTCTTACCACCACTTACACCGAGATATTGCTCTCCCTTGTTGCAGTCTTGCCCCAAAATATCGGCCAATGATCCATTGTGAGATACGTACTTTGCCTCTAATTAGCCGGTGATGTAAGCGCTACGGGAACTGTGCCTAGTTGTCCTTTCAGTTCAATTTGTTATCGTCAGTTTTAAAGCAAACGCACACGCAGCCTAGCAGCCAGCCCCAGGTGGCCAGTGTTACATGTTAACGTTGAGCGTTCCGACTACTTACAGCGTTATTATTATACATCATTGTGTTTTTATTTTCCTGTCAATATATGTCATTATGTTTAATTATGTCATTATGCTAGCACTAGTGATTTATAGTTCATGATTTTCATTTTATGTAGTGTTATGTACTGCGCGCACAAAAAGTGACGCTATTTATGCATGTATGCTATTCTAGCTTCAGAGCTATTTTTATTGCTTGAACAGTCGACATTTCCCTAGTACAGCAGGTCGCTAATAACGCCGCTGATACTTTTATTACGGACGCCCTTAGGCCCGCTGAACCACGGTATCGCAGATAGCTCCAATGCACTGCCTACCCCTCAATTATCAGACAGGTTGCCTTAGCACTGTCCGCAGGTTGCCCCGTTGCCCTGCAAATTATATAATCATCAGTCCAAGTCTGCAGATTGCAGTAATACACTGCTGAACTTAATAGTCGAGTCACTTGCAGGTAGCTCATTCGCACCGCGAACTTGTACTTACACGTCACCGAATCCTAGGCTCCTCGGTTGACCACAAAACAATTCATACATCAATTACCGTGAGACAATTTGCACTCACACTACGCCTTTGGCACTCAACCACAAATGAACTGAGCCCCAGACGCTCTTTTATTACATTTTATACAACGCCACCTTCTTCTAGATGGCAATTCCATTGCAAAATCATCGGATTCTGCCAAAGATTCAGATACCGTTCCCCAGATGGCAGCCTTTTCCGTTGCTGAACGGATTAGTTGCTTTTCACCATCTGACAGTGCAAACTGCACTTTTAAGAACGATGTTGTTATATACACACACTGTCGGATTTTACTGACGTAGTCCCTTATGCACTTCGTCAACCGATTAAAAAAAAAAAAAAAAAAAAAAAAAAAAAAAAAAAAAACAAAAAAAAAACTTCCGCTGACGGATTTCGTATCCGATTCGGAAGTTTATGTTCGGGAAATATTTCCTTTATCTTATTTCTTGTCAATTATTATTACTTCAATGTCATGTTTTATTGTTATCAATTTACAGTTATGATTAATGTTAGTACACTTTATGGTTATACGCTATTTTTGTGTCATATTCGGAATTCCCGTTTAAGTTTCATTGTTTCTCGACTGGAAGTATCTCTGATAGCACCTATTGGCCTTCAATTCGTATCCACCATCAGCTACCATTAGTCACACATTTACACAACACTTCATACGCCCAATAACAACTTACAACACACTCACACTGTTCATATCCACACTACCTTGGTGTAACTCGTTGATGTTACCAGACCTCTATTGTCATATACTAAGTACATGAACAAGGCTTTTATGGTTCATGCCCCCCGCTCTTCGGAAGGGGAAAGGGAAGTACGTACGTATGTACGTTATGTTCAGTAGCAGTTTCTTTTAATCAACGACGTAGTCAATTTACCTGTTGAACACTTAAGTTGTTCTGTTAAAATGGAATCAAACGTCTTTGTGACATCAGCTATTTGTGTATTATTGCTTTGCAATAAACTGTTACTTTTAAGTTGCACTTACAATGTCTTAGTCTCGGACGCAGAGCCACTAGCGCCCTTGACGCTGTTATCTGAGCTCAGCACTCTGCCGGCTCAGCGCTGATAAAGCTGCGCTGCGCCGCCTCCACTGCTTCACACCCAGCCTCTGTATTCACGAGCAACAGACTCGCTCTCGCTAACATTCATTTCCGACTTCTATTGACCACTTCTGTAAGTAAAGATCCTTTGATTATTGAGTTAACTTGAGTTGTCCTACCCTCATTCGGGTTTTCTACAGCTGAAAAACCACTCAATATTATTTCTGAAATTTATGAAGTACTTCACCTGTCTCGCCGTGTCGAACCTTAGCGGGGTGGGTGCCCCTGCGTAGTGGCCAATGCGTGGGAGGTGCCTAGGCTGTGCAGGTTTACACCGCGATCACAGGATTCCTTCTCATTTTATTCATTCAAAAAAAAAAAGAAAAAAAAACTTTCTTCGTACCATAGCAGGTAGAAAAATTTTTCCAGCGAGTTACGCTTAGTCTGCGCTGCGTAGTACTGCCTCCGCGTTCAGAGTCTTTTTTGCTGACGCGTGATTGATCAGCGGATACTCGGTGTCGAATTACACCATTGTCTTTCCGCCTTGCTACCCCCACGGCTGCCAAACTGTTGGTTGCCTGCCGTGATTCTACTTCGTGGCCTTCTTCATCAGTAAGCGTGACTGAACGGGTCCATCGTCGCTACTTGCCAGGTAATTATTGCTACAACGTTGTACCCCCTCCGTCATCTCTGAATTACTCATCAAGTAAGCCAGGAAATTTTTACTTCTAGGGGCATTGGAAGCTGAAAGCAACCTCCCCTTTTACTATGCTGCGTTGGAGGTCCGACTTACCCGTAATTCTGACGGTATTCGGATGCGAATGAGGTTGCCAATCACGTGCGCAAATTGCGAATACGAGTGCTATCAAATATACACTTTTCCAGTTTCTTGGGCTACCCTTCATCACCATGTTGTTTGGCAGACTCAAGAATTTTTAATAGTTAGTCGGGATCGACAAACTCACGCCACTCTCACTCGCGCTGAACTATCCAGTTGCTTCCATACAACACATTACTTATGCTCCACGCTAATTTTAGACACTAACACTTCTGAGTGCGAGATGTCACTGTTTTTAGCTGAAACTACCACCCCTCCATGTCCTCGTGTTCTAGTCTCACTTCGTCAACCAATAATTCAGCCTGTTGGCAACAGTTTTCTGTTCGCTGTTCCACAGACTGTCACCGCCACCGTTCAATGTCAGAGACTGAATCGTACCGGGTAACACTGAATAATAGTGGCCTAGTGTATAATAGTTCAAGATGTGACGTATACGCTGCTTGTATGACGATTTCAGCTCAATTGCACTCCACCTTTCATGTCACCATTCCCACATCTACCTTATACCTTCCTGAACTCTCTTTTAAACTCCATCACCATGAGAAGCTGAAGAATTTACCGAATACCAATGATTCAGATCTACTCCAATCGATCAATCATCTCCTTACCAAGGAACACAACCAAGTTGCTCTTGACCGAGTGGCCTCACATATTGCTGATTGGCACCAAACCAAGCGATTAACCACCGTTGTATTACCCAGCGCTGGTTCGGTAATCATCACTGTAATAATTCTGATTATAGTATCCTGGATACTCTGTAAAAGAGGGTTTTGCAAATGTTTCACTTCCTTCCGAGAAGTAGTACCACCCCCACAACCTGAAGGTGAATATCACACCTGAAACTACCTGCCAACCTTGGTGCATGCGATCAGGCATGACCCCCCCCCTTAGAATTAAGTTGTAGTCTAGGTGTCAGGTCAATGAACTAATTTTGTAATGGATTTGTATTTCTATGTAAAGTCTATGGAATCACAATTTAACTGTCGAGTCTTAACCCTCATGGAAGTCATTTTGTTTTCTCTTTAACTTTTTGTCATTTTGTAATGTTCTCATTCACCCACTTGGGCAATTACCATTGTAATCCTAGATTTAAGAACTCAAGGTAATATTACGGGGAAAAACCCCCTTGTGACTATTAGGCCTGGGAGCATTCTCTCACCCCCACGAGGGTGGAGTGTTTCAGTGTGCTGTGCTCCGGTGCCCCTCATCATCGCCTGGGTACCCACCACCACTGATACCGCCGACACACACTCACAGCATGGCGCCGCCCCACTGCCGTCGCACCAACTTCACAAGTTTGTTTTTCAAGAGCCTTCCTTCAGGCCCTTCAGGCCACTTTGTAACATTTGCACATATTAATATCACTATGTTATGGGACCCTTCATAATGATCATATATTTTTTAAATGGAATAATCGATTAGAATAAGCTCATTCATTTTCATCCAGAGAGCCTTCTTCGGAAGGGGAAAGGATGTGCAGGGAGGAGACCCCCAAGAGGGATCATTGCCGACAAAATTTTATTTAAATAAATTTTCAATGCATAATGTTCGGCCGTAGCCGGCTTGGGCATACAGTGGTGGAAGGTGCTGGCCGGAAGACCATGGTCGGCACATTCCTGCCACGTGCTCCTCGGTCAGACTCAAGTCCCATGGCTTGGTTGCGCTGACGGGGGCACGCTACTAGCAAGGCGCGTTGGCGGAATCAATCCTCCAATCAGAGACTAATTGTGTGATCACGTGGGGACGCGGCCGGGAGCGGCGAGGGCGGCTTGGACACAGCTCCGCGCTCTCTTAGCTTCTGACCTCGGCCCCGAGTAGTCGCTCCTCTAGCCTCTGCCTCTCTGATGAGCAGACGGCAACCCCTCTTGGGGCTGCTCAGCCCTACGTAGGCACCACTGTACCATCATTACAAGAATAAACTGGGTCCATTCCACTCAATTAATTTTCATTTTACAACGCCCTCCACTCCTGACTTCTATCCTGACGAACACTCTATAGCGAAGGTAAACTCTTGAATGTTTGGTGTGGGGTACTTGTCCGGGACCGTCCTTGCGCTCAGTCGGCGGTAGTCGCCACAGGGACGCCATGTGCCGTCTTTCTTGCGTACTAGGTGGAGAGGGGACGCCCAAGAACTGTCAGACCTCCTAATTACTCCAGCCTGGAGCATCTCCTCAAATATCGCATTTGTCTCCGCTAATCGCTCTGTGGCTAATCTGCGGACACGTCTCGATACTGGCGGACCTATTTGATCCGGTAGTAAGAGAGTTATTTGCCAAGTCCAAGGTGAGTGCAAAATGACACAAGAAAAAAGTGCGCCTAAGATCGGCTGTCAAATATCTGCCACTACAAAATTCCACTTGTAATGTGTAGATAAACCAATATCTAACGTGAGCTCTTTATAGCTGTACGTGTTTATACTTGAGAGTATCAACCATTTGTAATCTTTGCCATGTTAGTTTACATTCCCAGGTTGACGCAGAGTGGCATAAAGGTACAGCATACTGGAAGCCTTCAAGCGCCTCACCTTGACTGTGCGTGTTGCTGCCTGGTTCGCATACGGCGCCGTTCGTGAATGCCGCAGCCCGTGGCGCCTAGAGCGGGCTGCCCTCGCCATTTGGGTGTCCGCAAGGTTTGGCACATCTCGTAACTTGTGGCCCGAATCTTCTGTGATAGCAGCTAAAACTGTCAGTGTGAGCTTCATCCTGTTTGGAGTGTGATTTCTTGTTGCTGGTCGACGTCTGCATCCCGAAGCTATGTAGCCGAGTAGCCTTATTTTCCATCGCGTCTTGCAGTATCCAGATCCCCTCAGCGATGCCTTGCTTTTGTCTGTAACCTGTGGCTGCACAGCTTAACTTCGATTCTTCTAACCATTCCGATGAGTCATCATTGGCTTCCGTTGCTGAAGTGGCAGATGACGTTGCTACGGACGCTACGAGCTTCGACTGTAGAGTAGCGGTAGCTCTGTCAGCTGTTTGCAGTTGCTTGTCGACAAACGGTCCGTCGTACGCAAATGGACGTCAGCTGAAGTTGATGAGGAAGCAGCACTCGCCAGGCGTGCAGCAACAGTTCACTGGACGTCATGTTTGCGTCGACTACAGTGCGCAAATATCTCAAATATTCAGATAGACTTCTGTCCCCTCGTTTCTCCTGATACATCACCTGGGAAGGTAGTGGTTCAGGTAATTTCTCGCAGCGAGCGATCAAAGCCGTTATAAGTGTGGTGAATAATTGTCGGAGCGGTGGATGTGTGACCATATCAGAGACTATCGCTGTTGCCCTCTGATCCAGGTTGCTAACTGCGAGAGTGAATTTTTCGCGGTCTCTGGTTATGCGTTGTTGCCCTAAGATATTCTCTGTACGTCTGGTTCCGCAGGCGTGAATGGAGGCGCTCTTAACTGCATGCGTGGTGCGGCTGATCGAACGGCGCGTTCGTGCGTGAAAGATCTTCTGCATCTGAGTGTGCTCGTGGTGTGCCTGCTGCTACCGGAGTTTGCAAATTCATGGATTCCGTTTTGCTATCATTCTTCGGCGTTTCAAGCTCCAAAAGCCCAGTCTCTTGCTTTAGCCGTCGTATCTCGTCGTTTGTTGCTCGCAGAAATAGGTTAGCTTCTTCCATCTTTGGTGAAACTGTCGCACAACATTAAGTTTCGAGAGCTTTTCTTACTTTTCCCGGGGTCATCCATTATGTAGGCAAAAAATTAAACCCACATACAGCTTTACACAAAATATTTTATTTATCCAACTCGGAAAAGAAAAACTAACTCAGCTAATAGTCAACGAGTAAAAACCTACAACTAACTTCCGCTGCACTTGCATGCAGTAAAAGAAGCACACATCACTGACTACTCCCACGTTCCCACAAGTTTATTAAATCGTTATTTCGCCACAAACAGCACGAAACACCGCTGAAAACTATTAAATTTAGTAGCTCTATAACATTGCACAAATAACTTTGACAGTACTTAGCTTTATAGCCGATACAGCTTCAACTGCACGCCGCGAAACGTAAAAACACTACTGACGTTCAAAATGGCTCTGAGCACTACGGGACTTAACATCTGAGGTCATCAGTCCCCTAGACTTACAACTACTTTAACCTAACCTAGCCTAAGGACATCAGACACATCCATGCCCGAGGCCGAATTCGAACCTGCGATCGTAGCGGTCGCGCGGTTCCAGAGTGAAGTGCCTAGAACCGCACGGCCACACCGGCCGGCCACTACTGAGGCGTGATGCTTGGATGAGCGACGTAAGCACACTCATGACTAACAGACTACTCGAGTCAATAACACAGGAAGAAAGACCGGGGTTAATGAGAATCCACTAATAAGTTATTTTTACAGCAAATATTAACACAAATAAACTTTAAAATGAGTAACTGAAGACAAAACCTTTATAAAATACTGACAATCAATTTCAACAGCAGTCCAGCACGCGTGACGTTACACCTAAAATGGTTGCATCTAGCAGGAAAGAATTGAACAGGCGCAACCTGTGCAATTCTTTTTATTAAAAAGGGAAGCCACAACGAATTTCCTTGAAAGTGTATGTTTGCGAATACGTATCATTATACTGAATAAAATTAAAAATATAAAAGAGATCTGATTGTGCTCGTTGGCTATGTTCATGGTATCTGTAATTTCGTAGATGACGTATTACTTTTATTCTACAGATTTTTGCTGAGAAAAATCATTTACCCGGGATCACGCTGTCTGCCTCTAACTGACCATACAGCAGATTTTATCAAGTAGGCAGCGTCTCAGGTCGTACACACATTTCACCTTTCATTAAACTCACATCAGTCACATTTTATTTTCCTACTCAATTTCGTCAAAAAGAATTCGTCTGCGACGCAAAATAAAACTCTCTGAATATCTGAGCTCTGCACCGTGTCCAACTCTGTGGTGTTCTGTCGCATGTGTTGATCATCACCACCAAAAAATAACGACGCAGCGTTCACAGGCTGTGGACTGGTCGTTGTTTCGAGTCCTCTTCAGTTCTCGCTTGTTCGCGGGAATCGTGTGGTAGTGCCACTGGCGAACTGCCTACATTTCGCGTTCGCCTCCATTCGCCGTGGTGGACAGCTGGTTTGATATCGAAGCGACAGAGACGTGTTCTACTGCCAGATACAGACATGCGTGACGTCATGGGTCCTTCGCGGTGATTGGTGGAAGGAGGAAATGAGCAGACGCCGTAATGCACTACGTCTTTCTGAAGGTAAATTTCCATATTCATTAATTTCTGTGATGAAATTCGCGTGCTACGAGAACACGCTGGATCGACATAATACTGCGTTATTAATGAATCTAAATCGTGTCGTTGTTGATAGGATCAGTTGTACGAAGAAAGCCGGGCGACGGTCCGCTGCCTACAATAAAGAGCTGAAATTTTCGATATTGCTGTTTCCATTCGATACTCCTTAAAAGTGTGATCACGTTTACATACGTGTTGAATGGAATTCACATCAAAGTCATTGTGACAAACACAAAAAACACACTGAACGCTTAAGGTACACCTTAACTGATTTATAAGTTCAGTTTCCACGCTCTTTAGCCACAATTGACTGCTCTGTCATTTGTGAGAGTCTTAGCAGCAGCCGTCTTGGCTGTTGGAAAACAGATACAGGCCAACTTCCCCGCCAAGTTCCGCACAGCTTCATGGACGACAACTTGACATTACAAATGCGTTAAACAAACTGACATCTGTATCTAAATCACTACCGGACAACATTCTTAATTGTGAAACAATGCTTTTCAAATTCGCTATTTAGATATATCTGTTTATGTGCACCAGCTCAACTCATTTCCACAATGAAATCTATTCGATATATCACGTATTTACCTGGATCCAGTAATTACTGTTAGTTGTGTGTAGTTCACAGGCTAAGTACTAATGAAATGCCGTGTTGGCATCGACTTTCTCTGCATAATTATGCTGTACAAATACAGGTGATATTTTAATTTTAACTTCTGACGACGCGATTGGCACGATTGTTTTATGTATCTCCACTGCAGGATGTGATTTTAGTGTATTTTTGTTTCTGGTGAAGGTATATTTAGATATACTGAAACCATGGTCTAGGATTTCCATAAATCTTTATCCTATAACTGTTTGGCTGTTATCGTTTACTGTGAAGTGAATTGTCTAGAAGTAACGAGAAAAAGGATCTGATACTACGAGGTGCATTCAAGTTGTAAGGCCTCCGATTTTTTTTCTCCGGACTGGAAAGAGATAGAAACATGCACATTATTTTAAAATGAGGCCGCATTCATTGTCAATACATCCCAGAGATGGCAGCACCATACGGCAGATGGAATTTTACTGTCAGCGGCGAGAATGAGAACTGTTTTAAATACTTAAAATGGCGACGTTTTCCTTACTTGAACAGCGTGCAATCATTCGTTTTCTGAATTTGCGTGGTGTGAAACCAATTGAAATTCATTGACAGTTGAAGGAGACATGTGGTGATGGAGTTATGGATGTGTCGAAAGTGCGTTTGTGGGTGCGACAGTTTAATAAAGGCAGAACATCGTGTGACAACAAACCGAAACAGCCTCAGGCTTGCACAAGCCGGTCTGACGACATGATCGAGAAAGTGGAGAGAATTGTTTTGGGGGATCGCCGAATGACTGTTGAACAGATCGCCTCCAGAGTTGGCATTTCTGTGGGTTCTGTGCACACAATCCTCCATGACGACCTGAAAATGCGAAAAGTGTCATCCAGGTGGGTGCCACGAATGCTGACAGACGACCACACGTCAGCCCGTGTGGCATGTGCCAAGCAATGTTGACGCCCAACGACAGCATAATGGGACTTTCTTTTCGTCGGTTGTGACAATGGATGAGACGTGGATGCCATTTTTCAATCCAGAAACAAAGCGCCAGTCAGCTCAATGGAAGCACACAGATTCACCGCCACCAAAAATATTTCGGCTAACTGCCAGTGCTGAAAAAATTATGGTGTCCATGTTCTGGGACAGCGAGGGCGTAATCCTTACCCATTGCGTTCCAAAGGGCACTACGGTAACAGGTGCATCCTACGAAAATGTTTTGAAGAACAAATTCCTTCCTGCACTGCAACAAAAACCTCCGGGAAGGGCTGCACGTGTGCTGTTTCACCAAGACAACGCACCCGCACATCGAGCTAACGTTACGCAACAGCTTCTTCGTGATAACAACTTTGAAGTGATTCCTCGTGCTCCCTACTCACCTGACCTGGCTCCTAGTGACTTTTGGCGTTTTCCAACAATGAAAGACACTCTCCGTGGCCGCACATTCACCAGCCGTGCTGCTATTGCCTCAGCGATCTTCCAATGGTCAAAACAGACTCCTAAAGAAGCCTTCGCCGCTGCCATGGAATCATGGCGTCAGCGTTGTGGAAAATGTGTACGTCTGCAGGGCGATTACGTCGAGAAGTAATGCCAGTTTCATCGATTTCGGGTGAGTAGTTAATTAGAAAAAACATCGGAGGCCTTGAATGCACCTCGTAAATGAGCACTAACACTGGGTTGTAATGTCTCAATTTAAGCGTCCTGTTAAGCTTCGCTACAGCAATAAAGTGCAGACACTAAGCAGTTTCTAAACAGAATTACTGTGGTAACTGTTGAAATTAAAATTCTTCGTTTACATCACGTGCTAATTGCATTGATTACAAGAATAGTTGGAAGAGTACAGACTTTGATAAACAAAATTCGTACAGTTTGGTTGTGAGTTGCTGAAGCCAAAGATTGTAAATGCGAATCTATCATTGTGGTAACATCTTGATCTGCTGCATAGTCTCATATCTACGTTCGCACTTTGTTTAACATACTCTTCGTTATAAAAATAAAAAGTCCAGATTGAATTCAGAAAATCTATATAATACAATGAACAAGCCTCCAACGAGTATTTTGATACATATTACGTATGACTCTTGGACATTAACTACTAAAAATGCAAGTGGAAAGGAGGCGAGGGTACACTTTTACAAAACGTAGTTAACCTGCTTGTCACAAGGGTTTGCAGTCGCAACCTCTTCTCATTCTTTGTTTTTGTTATTTACATTTAACAGATGACCATCTATCGTTTTTTCCATCACATTAGGGACATCGACATATCGACAATGACTTCGAAAATAAGTTCGCGGCGGTATGAATCACTCTGGAACCCACACATACACAACGCTTCTTAGTCGTCATTACTGTAGCAAGGCATCTGTGACCAAACAGTAGTTATGGCGCTACTAGAATACGTAATGGGCCCCATAAGAAATTAAAATGACTTTTCACATTGTAACGAAATGTTTGGTACGCTGTTAACATATCGCAGAACTTTGACGGATGTGTTATCTGTCGCTCTAGAGCTGTTTGAGTATGAGCGAGAGCACTGCAACTGCTGTTTGCATACCAGCTGTAACGGTGTCGTTCTGAACTTGATTCTGAGTGCTTCCTGTGGTAATCCGGTCTTCAAATCATTTTCCTCATTTTGTCGGAAGTCTATTTATAGCAATAATATATTAGAAGCACAAAATATTGAAAATTTTTAGAAACTTTTCGTAACAAAAAATCTGCACGTGTAAGTGTTCATGTTTTTACACGACAATAGCAAGTGAACTGAAAGATGAGGCGATATTGCAGTTGCTCTAGGAACACTTTCCATCTGGTACTGACACTCCTATTCCATGAACGAATTTCTGTTTAAAAACTGCTAGCATGAGTGTGGTTGAACGAGCAGGACTACAAAATAATGCGTCCATAATTCGTTCCACATCATGGCGATACGAGAATCGTTCAAATGAGCTAACTCTACATCCACACTCCGCAAATCATTGTGAGGTGCGTGGTAGAGTGTACTTCCATTGTACCAGTTACTTGAGCTTCTACATACTTCTGTATGGGACACGGGAGGAATGGTTATTCAAATACCTCCATCTGTAACGTAATTAATCTACTCTAGTCCTAACGATCTCTACGGGAGCAATATGTGGGCGACTGAAAGATGTTCCTGGAGTCATAACTATAACTTCATTAGTAGGCTTTCTCGAGCGAGTTCGTCTCTGCCAGTTCAGTTTCTGAAGAAATTCTGTGATGCTCTGCAATGGGCCAAACAAATCTGTGACCATTCACGCGGCCCTTCTCTGCATGCACTCTATATCCACTGTTAGTGCTATTTGGAACGAGTCCCACACGCGTTCACATTATTCCAGAATGGGTCACCCAAGGGATCTGTAAGCATATCCTTTGTAGACCGATTGCATTTTCACAGTTTTTTACCAGTGATACGATGTCTGCCACCTGCTTCACAATTGAGACTATGTGATCATTGCGTTTCATATTCCTATAAATTGTTGCATCCACGTATTTCTACTAGTTGACCTATTCTAACTATCAGAGGATTATATGTTTGTACATTTGAAGCAAGTTTCCAATCATGGTACCACTTCAAAATTTTATCAGCACCTGACTGAATATTTGTGCATATTTCTTCAGACAGTACCTGATTATGTACAGCTGCATTATCTACGACAAGTCTGAGGTTACTACTGATATTGTATGTAATGTCGTTAACATACATCATGAACAGCAACGGCTCCAACGAACTTTCCTGGAGCATACCCGAAGTTACTTGTACATGTGTCGGAGACTCTCCATCCAAGACAACTTGCTGCATCCTACCTACCAAAAAACCTCTCAATCCAGTCATAGATTTCGTTTGATAACCAGTATGCTTCAACTTTTGTTAACAAAAAAACAGAACTGCTGTGACTATCTGACTCCCTTGACCCATGAGTTTCAGGACGTCACGTGAGAGAAGTGTGGGTTGGCTTTCACATGCTCGATGTTTGCGGAATCCGTGCTCGCTGACAAGGTAAAAGAATTTTGTTCAAGATAACTCACTAAGTTTGAGGTCAGATTCTGTAGCAAATGGGTATCAAGGACATTTGACAGTAGTTTTGTGAATCACCTCCACTGGGTGTAGTCTGTGTTTTCTGTCAACTATTGGACGCAGTTTCTTGTTCATGGGACCTACGACAGATTATAGTTAAAACACAGGCTAACTCTCCGAAATTTGGTATAGAATTGAGTAGGGATTCCAATGGGCTTTGGAGCCTTCCTCAACTTAGAACAACTCGAACACTAATATCTGTATCATTCATCTTAGCAATATGTAACGCGACATCCTTCTCTAGCTTTACTTTTCCTCCATAGCAGTTGTCGATACTAGTACTATTTTTCGAATTTTGGACTTGTCAGGATTATCTGAGTTGCTTTTCTGAAAACTTTCACATAATTTTATACATAGTAATTTATATTTCAAGCTAAAATGTATGAAAATGAATTTCTTTATAGAATGTTTTACTCTATGTTATAACCCATAAGTATTAGTTCTCAACGTACAGTTAATTTTTTTTTTTTAAGAAGCATTTGAAATCACGAAGTATTGGCATTCTTAAAATTTATGTTATTAACTATGCAATACTGTACTGGCCATTATGTTTATTTCTGCATTCATTTATGAAATAACGGAAAGTAATAATGTAACAGAAATTAGTAGAAATGCATTTATCAAGAAAACTTGTAATCCTTTGTACTATAGTTATTTTCCACAGAGTGACAGCCGTAAGTATGCCTCTGATACGATCGGATGTATTTTTGGATTTTGTGGAACAATGTAATTTCGGCCTTGTCAATATGACGAAAAGACTATATGATAAACCAAAATGCGAGGAAATAGATTTACGTAAAAATAAAAATTCTCCAAGAAAAATCTTCAAATTTATTTACATCAATCGAACCGTGAGGACCTAAAATGTGATATTTTCAGCTTCAAATATCAGACACCTAGACAAGAAGAACAGGAGCCAACTCTGTATGACAAGCTAAGTAAACAGAAAGTTTATAGTAATCTTCGACCCTTTCAAATTTTTCATAAAAGACTTTGCTTATTGTGGGCAATTGCTGCAAGTAAGATAGAGGGACGTAGATTACAAGTGGGGTGAGAATTAAACTGGATTTTCATTTACAAATGAACATCTGAAAGTGAAAGATTTATGCTTTTATTTCGCTACTCTCAATTTCAGCCTCTTTATCGTGTATGAGTGGTACCATTAAGAGTCTTTACATGTATGACCAAAATTTTTTTGGGTTTTGTGAGAGATCTCTTTCAACGTTCCGCTTCAGTAGGCGTTGAAAGCTTCATCATTGCCCTCTCGGCAGAAATGTGTTTAATTTAGCAACTCTATCTCTAGTCCGAATCTTTGTTTAACGTTTATTATGCAGTAGTCTGTCTCTTTAGAAGTTTTTGCTGGGGTTGTATGCTATGCAGTGCGTTTCCCACGATGAAACGTTTTACTAGGTATATATCTATCGAACACATGGTCAAGTAATCTTATAAACGTGAGCCAGAGTGCTTCAACAGGCTTAGAGTTCCTAATTGAGATACAACGTTGCTATCCCACCAACTGCCAGAGATCGAAAAAAGGACCTGAGTACTCAGATATTAAATTCCAAAGTAGTCTGCCCTGAATGTGGTGTAACAGTGTTCATGACGAACTCTCCAGAGGACCTCAAACACTAACTGGTCGTAAAGAAAAGTCAGTGTTGAAGGGTACTTACCACATTAAATTTGTGTATATTGTTATTAGTAATGATTGATGTTAGAACATAGGGAAAAAGGTAAGGAAGTACATGATAATGAATGTTTTCTTTTTTTTATATAGGCTTTATTACGCATACACCTAGTAATCCTACAGGATAAAATAAAATTCGATACAATTCAGTCTAATTTACTGAATATATAAATACTTCCTTTCGTTCTAGTCGCCCTTTGTACTTTGGTAATAAATCTTGCTGTAACAGCCTCATCAGGACTGATACCAGTATCTATGTGGACATCCTCAAAGAGATCAGGTCTATTTATTGTCATTAGATCTAACGTCTATTGTGAATGGGATTCTGAACCATCACTTCACAGTTGTTTTCAGAAAAGACATCTAGCAGTGCTTCACAGGATGTCTCGTCATTCTCGCCATTAACAAAACTGTAATTATCTCAGCTGATTGCTGGATGACTTATGTCTCCTTGGATGACTACAGAGTGATTGTGAAAGTCATTTAGTAGCAAACTGAGGTTTTTCCTTAACGTTTTGTTACACCATGAAGTGACTACCTGTGTTATACCGACACTTGGTATTAAGTCTTGGCTAAAGAGTCTCCCATGCATCTTTATTTTCTGTATTGATGGTTTTATGCTTCTTGTCTACATCAGCATTTACACCACATCCATCTCATTAGCCTACCCTTTCGATACACGGTTGAATTTTTTCCACAAATCTCACTGCTCTGCAGTTCGGGAGTAACCAGTTATCTGGACCTAATATTACACGTGTTTTGCCACTTTTTAAAGGCGCATCGAACTCGGCCACTTTGTTAAGAATTCCTCGCCAATTAACCTACGTGTGTTTGAAAAGAGGGACAACACTGCTAGACAACCGAAACACAAGGAAAGGTAGCTGTACCATAGGGGAAACCACACAGTGGTCGGCTGGCCGGAGTGGCCGAGCGGTTAAAGGCGCTACAGTCTGCAACCGCACGACCGCTACGGTCGCAGGTTCGAATCCTGCCTTGGGCATGGATGTGTGTGGTGTCCTTAGGTTAGTTAGGTTTAAGTAGTTCTAAGTTCTAGGGGACTTATGACCACAGCAGTTGAGTCCCATAGTGCTCAGAGCCATTTGAACCATCTGAACCACACAGTAGTCAAGATACCTTAATATTAATGTCCAACAGCCTCCACACCCTAAGGCATCACAGCGGACTTATCCTCAATAGTCGTAAGTATAGAATGGCCTGAAATTCAAACAGTAGGCATAGTCAGCTAGTCAGGCACCATATGTAGTGTTGCCAGAATTACATCCTTTTCTCTCATACCATGCATTATTGCCAGACTTCCTCCTTCCCTGTCCCCCCTCCTCTTCCTCCCCATCCTACAACATAGGCAAATTGCTCCATGTATTAAATGGCGAGAAATTCAAAAAAGGAAGCTAAGCTAAAAGATGACGAGAAATTCGAAAGTAGTGCCATTCTGCTAGTGGGTTTGCCCATCCGTCCTCCTACAATGTCACTGTGGAACCAGAACTCTTGTCCTAAGTATAAATGGGCAGGAAATCGTAGATGAGGCATTGTCTACTGCCATTCAATATGGTTCATCTCTGATACTGGCACCACCCATATCGTTGCAACATTTTCAAAGTTCTCCCCAACACTCATGCCAGTCTTAGCCTGGGTGGGTTGCTATACACAGCAAGGACAAAAGGTGTTGGTTCCCCCTGCAGCTCGAGCCCTGCCTGTTAGGCAAGATATATTTTGCCCCTGCTAGTCTCAGCCTGTTGGGTACTTCCAGGAGATGTAAATAAGTTTTTCATTCTATAGGTTGTAACCAAGGTGAACTTGTCTGCACTCCAAATTTCAGTTCAGATCCAACTCAGTTCAGTTTCAACTCAACTCAACTCAGTTCAGTTTCAACTCAACTCAACTCAACTCAGTTCAGTTTCAACTCAACTCAACTCAGTTCAGTTTCAACTCAACTCAACTCAACTCAGTTCAGTTTCAACGCAACTCAACTCAACTCAATTAAACTCAACTCAGTTCAGATTCATCTCAGTTCAGTTCAGATTCATCTCAGTTCAGTTCAGATTCATCTCAGTTCAGTTCAGATTCATCTCAGTTCAGTTCAGATTCATCTCAGTTCAGTTCAGATTCATCTCAGTTCAGTTCAGATCCATCTCAGTTCAGTTCAGATCCGTCTCAGATCAGTTCGGATCCGTCTCAGATCAGTTCGGATCCGTCTCAGATCAGTTCGGATCCGTCTCAGATCAGTTCGGATCCGTCTCAGTTCAGTTCGGATCCGTCTCAGTTCAGTTCGGATCCGTCTCAGTTCAGTTCGGATCCGTCTCAGTTCAGTTTGGATCCGTCTCAGTTAAGTTCAGATCCGTCTCAGTTCAGTTCGGATCCGTCTCAGTTCAGTTCGGATCCGTCTCAGTTCAGTTCGGATCCGTCTCAGTACAGTTCGGATCCGTCTCAGTTCAGTTCAGATCCGTCTCAGTTCAGTTCAGATCCGTCTCAGTTCAGTTCAGATCCGTCTCAGTTCAGTTCAGATCCGTCTCAGTTCAGTTCAGATCCGTCTCAGTTCAGTTCAGATCCGTCTCAGTTCAGTTCAGATCCGTCTCAGTTCAGTTCAGATCCGTCTCAGTTCAGTTCAGATCCATCTCAGTTCAGTTCAGATCCGTCTCAGTTCAGTTCAGATCCGTCTCAGTTCAGTTCAGATCCGTCTCAGTTCAGTTCAGATCCGTCTCAGTTCAGTTCAGATCCGTCTCAGTTCAGTTCAGATCCGTCTCAGTTCAGTTCAGATCCGTCTCAGTTCAGTTCAGATCCGTCTCAGTTCAGTTCAGATCCGTCTCAGTTCAGTTCAGATCCGTCTCAGTTCAGTTCAGATCTGTCTCAGTTCAGTTCAGATCTGTCTCAGTTCAGTTCAGTTCCATCTCAGTTCAGTTCAGATCCGTCTCAGTTCAGTTCAGATCTGTCTCAGTTCAGTTCAGATCCATCTCAGTTCAGTTCAGTTCCATCTCAGTTCAGTTCAGATCTGTCTCAGTTCAGTTCAGATCCGTCTCAGTTCAGTTCAGATCCGTCTCAGTTCAGTTCAGATCCGTCTCACTTCAGTTCAGATCTGTCTCAGTTCCGACCCATCTCAGTTCAGTTCAGATCCGTCTCAGATCAGTTCAGATCCGTCTCAGTTCAGATCTGACTCAGTTCAGTTCAGATCCATCTCAGTTCAGTTCAGATGCATCTCAGTTCAGTTAAGATCCGTCTCAGTTCAGTTCAGATCCATCTCAGTTCAGTTCAGATCCGCCTCAGTTCAGTTCAGATCCGCCTCAGTTCAGTTCAGATCCGCCTCAGTTCAGTTCAGATCCGCCTCAGTTCAGTTCAGATCCGCCTCAGTTCAGTTCAGATCCGCCTCAGTTCAGTTCAGATCCGCCTCAGTTCAGTTCAGATCCATCTCAGTTCAGTTCAGATCCGTCTCAGTTCAGATCTGACTCAGTTCAGTTCAGATCCATCTCAGTTCAGTTAAGATCCGTCTCAGATCAGTTCAGATCCGTCTCAGTTCAGTTCAGATCCGTCTCAGTTCAGATCTGACTCAGTTCAGTTCAGATCCATCTCAGTTCAGTTCAGATGCATCTCAGTTCAGTTAAGATCCGTCTCAGTTCAGTTCAGATCCATCTCATTTCAGTTCAGATCCGCCTCAGTTCAGTTCAGATCCGCCTCAGTTCAGTTCAGATCCGCCTCAGTTCAGTTCAGATCTGCCTTAGTTCAGTTCATATCCGCCTCAGTTCAGTTCAGATCCATCTCAGTTCAGTTCAGATCTGTCTCAGTTCAGTTCAGATCTGTCTCAGTTCAGTTCAGATTTGTCTCAGTTCAGTTCAGATCCATCTCAGTTCAGTTCAGATTTGTCTCAGTTCAGTTCAGATCCATCTCAGTTCAGTTCAGATCCGTCTCAGTTCAGTTCAGATGTGTCTCAGTTCAGTTCAGATCTGTCTCAGTTCAGTTCGATCCATCTCAGTTTAGTTCAGATCCGTCTCAGTTCAGTGCAGATCCGTCTCAGTTCAGTTCAGATCTGTCTCAGTTCAGACCATTCTCAGTTCAGTTCAGATCCGTCTCAGATCAGTTCAGATCCGTCTCAGTTCAGTTCAGATCCATCTCAGTTCAGTTCAGATCCATCTCAGTTCAGTTCATATCCATCTCAGTTCAGTTCATATCCATCTCAGTTCAGTTCATATCCATCTCAGTTCAGTTCATATCCATCTCAGTTCAGTTCATATCCATCTCAGTTCAGTTCATATCCATCTCAGTTCAGTTCATATCCATCTCAGTTCAGTTCAGATTCATTTCAGTTCAGTTCAGATTCATTTCAGTTCAGTTCAGATTCATCTCAGTTCAGTTCAGATTCATCTCAGTTCAGTTCAGATTCATCTCAGTTCAGTTCAGATTCATCTCAGTTCAGTTCAGATTCATCTCAGTTCTGTTCAGATTCATCTCAGTTCATTTCAGATTCATCTCAGTTCAGTTCAAATCAATACAATTTCAGGTGATATATACAGCTTCTCTTTCCCTAAATTTAAAAGATTCCTAGCCCAGCTGATTGTAGTTGAGCCTTTGATATTACAATTGAAACAATTTAACCCACTGCAATTACCTTAAGTTCAGAACCCTAGGGCCCATTTTACCAAAGTTTTAAATGGTGAGATGATTCAAATTTCACTTGTTCTAAAGTTATAATGGTGAGAAATTCACTTATCCTAAGTTTAATATGACAGGGAGCCATCTGGTTCTCAGAACTAGATCGCTTATACCACACTGTATAGCTCGCTGCTGCAGCTAGTACAGTTGGCACATGAGCCAGTGTGTGTGTGGGATGGGGAAAGGAGAGGTAGGCACTCACACCTTTATTTAGACAGCAGGAAGGGCCTCCAGGTCGCAGTCTTAGGATGCATCAGAAGCCACGCTGTGCCTGTGTGCCCACCGAGTCGTGCTGCTCCACTGTTGGATCCTCCCTGACTGTCAAAGGCAGCACATGCTGCACCCCCACCAGTGAGAGGCACCACTCAGGCCAGCTGCCTCTGTGCAACTCAGAGCTGCTGCTGCCACACAGATCCTCCAGCATGCTCTGCATGGCTTCTCATAGTCTACTGGCCAACAGGCAGGAAGGAGTCCTGTGCTAACAGGAGTATCTCTGCAGGCTACAATGTAGGTAAACACCTGTTTGGGGACAGGCTGAGTATAGTGCCACAGTAGACTACACAAAAAATGGTTCAAATGGCTCTGAGCACTATGGGACTCAACTGCTGAGGTCATTAGTCCTCTAGAACATAGAACTAGTTAAACCTAACTAACCTAAGTACATCACAAACATCCATGCCCGAGGCAGGATTCGAACCTGCGACCGTAGCGGTCTTGCGGTTCTAGACTGCAGCGCCTTTAACCGCACAGCCACTTCGGCCGGCCTAGACTAACAACTCAGAATTTCAGATCCAGACAGTTTATCGCCTCTTTTTCCTCTGGAATGCATCGCTTTCAGACATATTTCTGATGTCTCAACCGAGTCTCAGTTTTACAAGTAGTGTGCAACCAGATTTGAGGATTATGGCTGCACAATACAGAGCTGCAGCCAAAGAGACAATCTTCAGCACTCAAGTGTGTCACGTGTCAAGTTGCATAACAATATCATCTAGGTGACTCACAGTGCCCACATTAGTACACCTATTGTGACGAAGTGGCACTACACACTAACTCTAGGTGCATGCCATGCTTTTAATCCAATTACTTGTCCTAACAGAAACCGTATCAACCTCAAAGGGATTGATATCAAGTTAGTTTTACATTTTATTTCATACATTAAACTGTCCACCAGCGTTCCATATGTATATTCCAGAAGAATTTGAATATGTAAATACACTTTAGCAAGGACTTTCAAGCAGCTATAAACCATGATTTTCGATTGTGATGCAAGCTCTCCTTCACTCATTCTTCCCATACACAATTCTTGAGTGGATCAAAGAGAGTATTGGGGCAGTGACAGTTTCCCAACAAGTAGCCACCCTAAGTCAGCCTAAGGTTGCCTGTGGTATACAGGTGTGGATGCAGATTCACTGGCAGTCCCTGCTTCAACCCTACCCCCCCCCCCCCACCCCCACCCCCTCGACTCAACTCTGCAACTGGCCATATGCTGACTCTCCCATCACTACCTTTCCTTCAGTACTACACAATGCCATAGTGCCACTGCACTGCACTGCACCTGCTTGTATTACAGGAGTTTCTGCCTGTCAAATTATTGTAGACACCCCTTTACAAGATAGGCCGTGTCATCAGCTCCTAAGTATTTCTCTTTCCCTGAACAGTCCCTAAACCCGATGCTAGCCTCAATGTTTGACAGTGTGAGAAAACTTCATCGTTCCGATGGGCTGACATTGAAATTCATCACACTTTGCTCTCATTTCCCAGTACGTAGATGAAAAGAACACATTGAAGGCCACTATGAGGGGTAGGAGCTGTTGGCTGTTTAGGTGATAGAAGAAGAAGCAGTAGTTAATATAGAAGAGAGGGGTGATACAATATTAGAATCAAAATTTAAAAGAGCTTTGGAAGATAATCTCTAAAATCACTTGGGGAAGTGGCAACAAATCGACTGTTCACACTGGAGTGTAGAACATATGATCCGATATACTGTCTGACATTCAGAAACCGGCACCCACACCATTTCGAATTTCGCAAGAGTCAATAACTCTGAGAATTCACCTTAACAGCTCATGTGTCGAAGTTCTCAACAGGAATAGTATACAGAAGAATGGAAAAGAAAATTCAGGATCTGTTAGATGGTTTATTTTTAGGAAGGATAAAGGCACAAGGGAGGCAGTTCTAATGCTGCAGTTGATAAGGAAAGTGATACCGAAGAAAAATCGAGACATTTTCATAAGATCTGTTGGCCTACAACAGGTATTCGACAATGTAAAATGGTGCAACAAACTCTAAATTCTGCGAAAGATATGGACAAGCTACAGAGAATAACAGGTAATATACAATACGTACAAGAACCAACATGAAGGATAAGTCTGGAAGACCTAGAATGAAGTACACAAATTAAAAAGGATGTAAGACAGGGGTCTAGTATTTCATCATTACCGTTCTATTCACAAATTGAAGAAGCAGTGATGAAATAAAAGAAACGTTAAAGAGTGGGAGTAGAATTCAAACTGTAAGGACAGTGATAAGATTTGCTAATAGCAGCGCTATCCACAGTGAAACTGATGAAGAATTATAGGATCTGCTGAATGGAATAAACTGTCTACTGGAGTACAAGATATGAATTGAGATTAAATCGAAGAAACGCGAATACAATGAGAAGTAGCACAGATGACAACAGCAAGAAGTTTTACATCAGAATTGGTTATCACAAAGTAGATAAAGTTTAGGAATCTACCGCCTAGGCAGCAAAATAACCAATGATGGACATAAAAAGCAGACCAGCACTGACAAAAAGGTCATTCCTGGACAAGAGAAGTCTGCTAGTATCGAAAATAGATTTCAGCTTGAGGAAGATTTCTGAGATCGTATGTTTGGAGCACAGCATTACATGGTAGTGAGACATGGACCGTTGAAAAACTAGAACACGACAGGATCGAAGCATTTGAGATGTGGTGCTACAGAAGAATGCTGAAAATCAGGTGGACTGATAAGATAAGGAATGAGGTGGTCATCCCCAGAAAATACAAGCAAAGTAATGTATGAAAAACACTGACAAGAAGAAGGGAAAGGATGGTAGGACATCTGTCAAGATATCTGGCAGTAATTTTCATGATACTGGAGGGAGCTGCAGAGAGTAAAAACTGTAGAGAAAGACAGACAAATCCAGCACGTAATTGGCGATGTAGGTAGCGAGTGCTACTGTGATCTGAAAAGGTTGGCACAGGATAGGAATTAGTGGTGGAATACATGAAACCAGTCAAAAAATCGATAGCTCAAAAACATTAATTATACCAATAGATTCACAATAGCCACATAATAAAGTTACAGAGGCCTAAGACTGGCCGTGAAGAAGTTTTTGTGTGTCTGCTGTATTACTGAGCAATGCAAACATAGTAGGTGGGGGTATCCAACCTGCTATATACTCTTATTGCACTGACTGAAGGGTGTATGAAGAAAATGTAACATTTTTGCGTTTTTAACATGTATGAACATGAACAAAATATTTGTTGCGGTTTCTACCTTGTAGGTTATAGGTTTGATGGGGGTACCACTCAGTAAGGGTGTGCAGTTTGAGTGAAGCAAATCAACATTTGTGACTTTTACTATGTATAGATTTTTCCGAGAGCTTACTTCAATTATCTAGTGATCGAAGTCTTCATGTGTAGGACAAGCTTCCAGCAAACAGTAATGCAATTTAGGGACACGAATATTTCATTCAGTTATTTTACACTATTTGATGGAGTGACACTGCTCGTCGCTGTAGATCAGAAAGATTTGTAGAATGTAGAGGTGAGTGTTTACAAATAGAGAAAGATTAAACCATCCCATCTAGCCAGATGTTAGCTCCGACATGCCTTACAGCCCACAGCGTTCTTGTTGCACATGAAATGCTTCCATCATGTGAATAAAACCATGGTTCATGTTGACTGCCAATAAAACTGTGCTAAGTGATGACTAAACCATCTAGTGTTTCCATCATTCATTTGACATGTTCATTTCCTACCCCATCCACTATTTTGGTTCATATTAGTACCTCAAAGTGAATTCTATTGGGCGAGTGTCACAACTGCCCACTGTAATGGACCCCATACAAGATGACCTCACACTAGCAGGGTCCAAGAAGCTGGATACAATGTTGTAGCTCCTTCGTCACTTAGCACAGTTTTATGGGCAGTCTAAGTGAACAAAGGTTTTATCCACACGACGAAGAAATTGCAGGTGCTAACTGCTCTTTAATCGAAACTGCATTTTAAGACCACATTTAATAAGGAGTCACCGTATTACACCTTGGGATGGTTTTAACAAAGCTTTGGTTTCTTAATGAGTCATGAGTTTTGACACTTTAGACGTTCACTTTACGCTGTAGAATTCAGAGTTAAGCTAATCTGATAACATTTCCATTGGTTATAGGGTTAATCAGTTTACAAATTGAATGTTGGTACATCCTACATCGTGTCTAGCCTTATGCAGTGTAATTATCACTGTACATCGCACCAATAATGGTGTGGCTGTGTTATCTAATAAAAGAGCCTCTATACACCTAATTTCACCCTGAGGCTTTTTCATCCCTTCTCAGAACAAAATTTTAATCGATTTTTAAGATTATTTTGGAGAATTTCTGGAAATTTCTTTACACTAACAGTGCACAAGTATAGCCAAAGAAAGTGGTGGCTTTAACTACAAAATATTACGACTCTTCTATATTTGCTGAGTATCCAATGACTGACTACATAAAGGACATCAGTGGCATCGTTGTATCTAGGCACTGAATTAATGAAAGGCACATTAATGCTGTTGGTACTTGAGTCGATATGGAATACCTGCTCTTTTACGTAAGTGTAGAAGTTTTATTTCATCTAAAGATTTGTTTTAGTCACTGAAACTGTGCAATTACCAGCAATAAAGGATTAAACGAATTAAATAAGGTAAGACTATTCTCTTTGTTGGAACACCCCTCCCACACACACACACACACACACACACACACACACACACACTTATTACTGTCATTCAATTGATTTGTGAGCCAAAGTTTATGTAATTTGTTAACTGTACTTTCATGAGTTGCATTACTGCCTCCCAGTATCATTCTCTCTGGTATGTGTCAAGCTCCCTGAGTGACATTGTAAAGTCTGTCTTACTATATTGTGCTCAAAGTTGACAGTCACTCTTCTGCCTCAAATACAACTAATTTGATGGTTGTAATTTTATTATAGAGAGTATGCACAATGATACTAGAAACATAGAATTTTTTTTGGTTTTCTATATCACTGGGCACTGTTTCAGTAGTTTGAACGTAATCAAAGAGGATCTTCTCTGTACTTAAGAATTAAGGGGTCTACAACGAACTCCCTGTAAATCCCACAAATTTCCTATGTTCTGGCATGTTTACAGACACTTAAAAAAAAAATTTGCGTCACCTCGGTTCTGAGAGTTCCAGAACCTGTACAGAAAATTGGAACAGAGATCAACATAAACATCATTTCTGCCCTTTTCATTCTTCATGAAAATCACACATTCCATATCGTACGACCATACAGCGAGACTTTCAGAGGTGGTGGCCCAGATTGCTCTACACACTGGTTCCTCTAATACCCAGTAGCACTTCCTCTTATATTGATGCATGCCTGTATTTATCTTGGCATACCATCCACAAGTTCATCGAGGCACTGTTGGTCCAGATTGTCTCATACATCAATGGCGATTCGGCCCAGATCCCTCAGAGTCATTGGTGGGTCACGTCGTCTATAAACAGCACTTTTAAATCTATCCCAGGCATGTTCAATAGGGTTCATGTCTGGAGAACATGCTGGCCGCTCTAGTGAAGCGATGTCGTTATCCTGAAGGAAGTCATTCACAAATGGTTGAAATGGCTCTAAGCACTATGGGACCTCAGATGTTGAGGTTATCAGTCCCCTAGACTTAGAACTACTTACACCTAACCAACCTAAGGACATCACACACATTTATGCCTGGGGCATGATTCGAACCTATGACCATAGCAGCAGCGCGCTTCCAGACTGAAGCGCCTAGAAAAGCTCGGCCACAGCGGCCGGCGAAGTCATTCACAAGATGAGCACAATGGGGGCTCGAATTTTCGTGCATGAAGACGAACGCCTCGCCAATATGCTGCTGATATGGTTGCACTATCGGTCGGAGGATGGGTCTCACGTATCTTACAGCCATTACGGCGCCTTCCATGACCACCAGTGGCGTACGCTGACCTCGCCATTGATGTCGAGAATGACGTTGCGCATCATACAGCCCACTGAACACAGTTTGAGTCATAACACGACGTCCTGTGGCTGCACAAAAAGCATTATTCAACATGGTGGCGTTGCTGTCAGGGCTCCTCCGAGCCATAATCCGTAGGTAGCGGTCATCCACTGCAGTAGCAGCCCTTTGAGAGGACTGAGCGAGGCATGTCATCGACAGTTCCTGTCTTTCTGTATCTCCTCCATGTTCGAACAACACTGCTTTGTTTCACTCGGCGATGCCCGGACACTTTCCTTGTTGAGAGCCCTTCCTGGCACAAAGTAACAATGCGGACGTGATCGAACCGCAGTACTGACCGTCTAGGCGTGGTTGAACTGCAGACAACATGAGCCATGGTTGTTTTACATCTTTGGGCGTGTTTAGTGACATCTCTGAACCCTCAAAGGGACTGTGTCTGTGATACAATATCCACAATCAATGTCTATGTTCAGGAGTTCTGGGAACTGGGGTGATGCAAAATATTATTTGATGTGTGTATTATGTTTCATGATATCACAACTTGCTGTGCCGCTCTCTGGTAGTCGTCTGTAAGTTCCCCCTTGGGAAACGAGACTGCCAACCATATTGCTTCTCATTTTCGCAAATTGCCAAGTTCTTTCTATCAGTATAGCTATTCCATAATATGTAACAAGCCCAATTTTCTTCATTTCTTTTGTATTGGGGTGGCATATTTATCTAATGTTAAGTGTTCCTTTTCGTGACCCAATAGTCTACATAAGTACATCACATTGTGGTATCGGCTGTAGAATTCCTGCAATTTGTAGTTACAAAGACTGCCTACTGGGGCAGTGAGAGTGCTGTCAGCAATGGGGCCTGTCTGTCCAGAGTTGCTACAAGCGCTCATCTGACGATAGCTGGATGGAGGAATGCACAGAAGGTTGAAAGAAGGGAAATGTTGAAAGTAGTGAGATTTGCCATGGCATCCCATACGTGGGGGTGAAGTTCAACAATATCTGTCTGATCATATCATGTTTCCTGTCAGCAGCATTACGGCCACATAAAGGTCATGAGATTTCTGATTGTGCTTTGCTTCTCTGTAGTTAAATGTGAACTGCTTTTGCAATTCCAGATGACCAGCACATAAGCTAATGTGAATAATGCTACCAGTATGACATTATAATTAAATAAACCAGCTATTCCATTATTGCAGCAGATGCAGAAGTATATACCATGTTATATCAGAGAAACATATTCATATCTTTTAATCTGGAAAGTTGACTGTGTCCTTTTCTTTTATAAGAATTTATCTTATTTTTATTCTGTTGACAATGGAACTACAGCTGCATTATCACATAGGACCATGAACAATTATCATTCTAACAGTTGTATGATTGTGTTGCATTCAATCAAAGTATAGAATTTCTTGTTTAATCATTTGTGTGTCAAGTCTGAATGTGGCAGGCACCTTGCATGAATGGCTGCTTAACCCCAATTGCCTCGCACACCACAGAATACAAAGTCTATGATAACGACACCACTGTACGTGAGTCCTAGTTAAAGGTGAGTACAAATGATGGACTGTAGAATTCCCATTCCCATTCTGTATTTAGAACAATATCACAAACAGATCTAGAGAGTCATTTCAGCATCATTGCAGAGATGCTTGTTGCACTGAATGCTTCACGATAGCATCTCCAAGAGCTGCTGCTTGCCGTTCTGCCTGGCGATGACCCATGGTTCGTGCCCGTGTGCGTCTCTGGCCTGAATGTCAGCCCCTGCATCGAGCAGCATGGCCGCCACATTTGTGTGGCCGCATCTTGCTGCACAGTGCAGCGGCGTCCACCCATACTTATCCCTGGCATCGGGGTCAGCAGAGGAGTCCAGCAATTGCCGCGTCACAGCCACGTGACCACGGTATGCAGCCCAGTGCAGTGGCGTGTTCTGCCTGCTGTCCCTCACATCCACCTCTGCTCCACCTTCCACCAGACATGTTACTGCTTCCAGGTGTCCCCTCTCAGCTGCCCAGTGCAGAGCAGTCCACCTGTCCTCATCCCTCGCCCCCACTTTCGCCCCTGTCGCAAGAAGCACCCTGAGCTCCTCCACCGCCCCCTCCTTAGCTGCCTGGATCAGTCCTCGGCTACTCTCCTTTCCAGGAAGGCTCCTGCTCAAAACATAAAAATTCTCACACTTTCCTGAAATCACACACTTAATAAAGAAAACATACAACCAAAAATGTATACATATGTCCAACAACGACCCTACTATATTCCCCTTCTATGATACGAAACTCTTATATTAAGGTATAGTGGTTCTGTCTTCAACCACCATCCATTAAAAGTTTCTTTATGCAACCTCTCAAGATTTTCATCTGTCAAATTCCGACACACTGATTCCTGCAACTCACTTTCTTTCAACTTGGTGTTCTGTTTCTTTGCAGTCATTATATCCGCTAAAATAGATGCTTCAGGCAGCTTATACTAGTTCTCTGTGAAACTATCAAAGATTACACACAAAACAATTTACATTTACATGTTAAAGACTTTCCTGACATTAAAGCAAAATCCTTCAAACCTCTTATTGGTAAATTTGGTGACCTTATCAGCAAATCTAACCAGCTTCTGTTTCACATAAAGGAAATTCATCGAAACATTTTACATGTAACAATGGCATGTAATCTACTACTTCTCCATTGTGTGTGTGTGTGTGTGTGCAACTGAAGTGTGTAACAGTGAACAGTCTTCTACATGAACATATTTGGAAAACAGGGAAACACAGACACACACAAAGTGTCACTTGTATCTGACAAGTTCACTACAGTCATCTTAGAAAAAAATACATACTGTAAAATGCGTGTGGTATGTGCTGGTAACTAAAATGTGGCAACTTCTGGACAAACAAAGCAAATAAATGATATGTACTTTTCTTATTCTGCCAAGAGATTTATTACAACTTATCAACATAATATTCATCTTCCATATGCCCAGATCCATTCTGTTAAAATATCAGATGCGCACTATAATGGTAATACGACTGTTCCAAATTAAAATAAATCCATGAAATGGAATGAAAAATTAATGAACTCTTACATACCTCATGTACTCTCTATGAATAAGCTTTTTGAAAATTTATGTAACATTCCATAACCTGTCGTATTGAATAATGAGGTAGACAATGTGAATCATTAACAAGTCTACAATATTTAACAGCCTGCAAATCGTGTTGACCCCCATTGTGCTTTACTAGGTCCACCAATGGTTGTGGTGGTGGTGGTGGTGGTGGTGGTGGTGGTGCTTGTGCTCCACTGCCTACCTCTGTTGTGTTCACTGGTTTACAGGGACCAACAGTGACATTTACTACATAGTAGCAATGCTGCTACTTCATTTTAGAACACAGAATGCACAGAGATACCAAAATCAAGTTAAAGCATCATGGGACTGTGTATGAATAGACCCTGTTGTTTGGAATCCGAGGCTATGGTAAAGAGCAACTAAGTCACTTCATCTATGACTACATGTATACCACAAAATGACTTATCATGAGTAAGGGCAAAAGACTTATTTTTGCCTGATCAACTGACGTAATAAAACCATTTAAAATATTTACAAATACATTGCAATAGCATTACTAATACCATAAAAGAGCTTGATCCCAATTCCTACCAAATTTTTGCAGTTTGTTAAAATGTTTGTCCGAAAGACTACATGCCTGTCATGGGATAAATAAGCCATGGAAAGGGCCATCAATATAGTAAACAAGAATGAAATTGGCTGATTGAAAGCAGCCAGACAATTTGGTCTATCACAGGTGACTTTCAGAAGGCATGCCACAAACGGAGGGTCAGAGGTTTCGTCTACATTTGACGAGGGGTTTATGCAGGGTATAGTGTCCCAAAGGAACTAGCTTACTAAGCCGCAGAACAAAATTGTATCTCTCACAAATTTAACAAGGAGAAGAAAATTGCTGGCAGGACTGACTGAAAGGATTTATGACACACAATCCCGATTTATTTTTAAGGGAGCTGGAAGCTGCTACTTTGGCTCATGCAGTGGTATTAAATAGAGTTTAGGTTAACAGATTTTACATGGTATATGAATGTCCTCAATAAAGAAGGATTTTCGCCAGCATGAATTTATCTGTACTTTCATGTGTGGGCATGAGTCAAAAATTTTTTGCAATGACTGGAGAAACAAGTGGGGGTACTTACAATTGTTGGAAGTGGGTTGCACATTACAACATTAGCGTGCATGAATTCTGCAGCTAACTTTATACCTCCAGCTTTACTCTACCCCAGAAGAAACCGAAAGAGCAGTTAACTGATGGAGTACCTATAACAACTCTAGAAATAGGGCCAGAAAGTGGATGAATGGCTGGAGAAATTTTTCTAGTTTCATTAAGGTAAGCAAAGAGAATAAAGTGTTTATCACTGATGATGATGGCTGGAATCTCAAACATGTTCAAGTACTGAAATGTGCCAATGAAAATGGAGCTTCTCTATTTTGCCTACTATCCCACTGTAATTGCCAACTTCAGCCAATACACGTTTGCATTTTAGGGCCCATGAAGACCTGTTATAATGAAAGCTTCAAACCACCTAGAAACACACCCAACGTCACCCAGTGCCAAATGCGTAAGCTCTTTGCCACTGCATAAAGTATAGAAGCATGTGTGGTTAATACTAAGAGTGGATTTCCTTAAGTTGCTTACTCACTCCAGGTCACACAGTTGCTGCCCTCTCGTTCACCTGTATCACTTAGCTAGCTGAAATGTCCACACGCCAAAAGGGAGGATAAGTCAAGGGAAAGTGAAAGTTCCACTCAAGCAGGGCTGGGCTTCGGTTCCTAGTCAGCAGAATCCACCCTCTTTTGCGCAAGGCTAACTATGCAGGTCCTGTGGGTGCCCAGGCACCATTCTACCTCGCCGCCATCATTGAGTACCTAGCAGCTGAGTGCTTGAACTGGATGGAATCGTAGCCTGCAACAATAAGACATACATCACCCTGCACCACTTGGACCTGCAATCTGCAACAATAAGACGCGCAACAAGCTGCCCTCTGACCTCACCACAGAAGCTTTTATCCTGCCCAACATCCAAGCCATCCTGTTGCCAAAGGAGAGTGAGAAGAAGGCATAAACGGCGGCCGCCTCTCTGGCTCATGGGACACACAGTGCTGCATGCTCCCTGTATGCAATGGGCTCGCCCAGCAGCTCAAACGAAAACAATCTTAGCGTGTACATGGTGACCAAGATTCACATCCACCTAGGCGCGACAACGAATATCCCAATTTTCCTGCATGTTCACATGTTTTACAGAATATTTCACCATCTGAAGAGGAATACTTCCACAAACAGCTTTCAGACTTGTAAAAGATGGCTCTAGATGACTCAAGGCACCATTTGATGAAGTATTTCCAGTTCGTGCTGCAGTACAATGCTCATTAAAGACACGTATAATAACTCTGGTTTCTTCTGGCTTTCTGAGCAGCTGTACCAACAACATGCTTCTAGAAAAGAAAGTGCACCAGTGAAAATTAACTGAGGATTGACAGATATTTTGACAAGCTTGCAAAAGAATATAGTTAAGCAGGGTGGAAGCCCATAACTCAGATCTCAGTGCAGATGAAGATGACTGTGTTTCCAGAATGAGATTTTCACCCTGCAGCGGAGTGTGTGCTGATATGAAACTTCTTGGCCGATTAAAACTGTGTGCCCGACCGAAACTCAAACTTGGGACCTTTGCCTTTCATGACTGTGTTTGTATGTAGTGCACTATCTTCTCCCATTCAAGACCAGGGGAATCGTGCATTAAATATACTAGATGTAAGGTATGGGCTCACAGTATGCTGATATCCCAGCTACAGTTATGAATTTTGTGAGAAATCTTTTCTGACCTTAGAAACATATGCATGGATATGTATTAAACCCTCAAGAGGTTTTGGCTTAGGGTGTTTACTTTTTCTGAAAATTGTGCACTATCATTTTGTCCCTATTGTAAGTATAAAATGACACATGGGCATAGTTTCTTGTCTTAATTTTTTCTTAATATTGTAGTTTCATGTTTAATGATTTCTAATCATTTTTGTGTATGTCCTGGATTTTGAAGTGTTTACATAATAAAAAATGATTAAATGTTTTGAATAAAAACAAAACGTTAAAATAGTATGTCATTTCTAGGACTATTCCCTACAGCATTACAGGTCACTAAGGAACCAATGAAAAAGGAAGTTCTGGAAAGACAAAGCAAAATGGTTGCTGGAAAAGTGTGAGCATTCAAGATCAAGAGTTAGAAAGGAATTCCGTTGTTAAAAGCAGAGCAGAGCAAGGATAGAAACAGTATAGTGAAGACCTCTATGAATGACCAGAACTATCAGATGACATGACACAAGAAAAAATGGTCATCAAATAACAAAACATAGGGGACTCAGTATTAGAACATAAGAAAAGCTTTGGAATACTTGCACACACACAAGACAATCTGGTTGGATAATATTACTTTGGAATTTCTATAACGTTTGGTGAAAGTGACACCCATATTACTGTTCAAGTTGGTTGCACGACCTATGACAAGGGACATACAAGCAGACCTTCAGAAAAAAATGTCATGCAGATACTATAGAAGCAGGCAAAGGCCAATAAGTGAAGACTTCCACACAATCAGCTTGACAACTCCCGCATCCAAATTTATGATGAGAACAACATACAGTACAATGGCGCGAAAAATTTAAGATCTATTATATAGTCTGATAAGTTTGGATTTAGGAAAGATAAAAGCCTCAGAGAGGCACTTTCACTTGGTAATGGAAGCAATATTTACTGAAAATAAAGGAATGTTTATTGGATTAGTCTATCTTTAGGAAGCTTTGGCAGTGTAAAATGGCGCAACTCTTAGAAAATTCTGAAAAATGGTTTAATAAATAGGGGAAATGCAGATAATATATAGTTATACACAATAATCGACAGGGCAAAATAGGAATGGAAGAAAGAGGAACTAATTCAAAATATGCTAGAAATGGTTTACCCTGATCGTTTAAAACGAAAATCGAGGTATCACTGCTGCAACTTAAGAGATTCAGGAATAGAATAAAAATTCAGAATGAAAGGATTCGCTGATGGTATTGTTATCATTAGCTAAAGTGAGAAAGAATTACCAGAGCAGTTAAATGGAATGAACCGTCTAATGAATACAACATTTGGATTTACAATCAAAAGAAATATGAATGTATTGGGTAGTAGTAGAAATGTCTTTGATAACAAAGTTATGGAAATTAAGGACCACACTAGCAACAAACATAGACATGAGGGACAAAGAAAGTTGCTCCAGCAGGGTAATACGACATTCCTCAGAAAACAAGACTACAAATACCAAACACAGACCTTAATCTGTAGAAGAAGTATCTGAGAATGCACATCTGGAGCTGAGTAGTGAATGAAAATGAGTCGTGGGCTGTGAGAAAAGCAAGAAAGGAGAATACCACATTCAGAATGGGAGTCTATAGAAAGATGTGAACTGATAAAGGAACTGTGGAAGTTCTCCACAAAACAGGTGAGGATACTCATATGTGGAAAACTGTGACAAGAAGAAGGGACAGGGTAATAGTATGTGAAGACATCAGGGAGCAGTATTTTTACTCTCATGTGAAAAAACTCAGTTCCTCCCCCCACCTCCATATCTCACATAAACGTAGGTGGTGCTATCAGCACCAAATTTCTTGGAACAGCCAGAAAAGTAATCTATAACGAGTAGAGTTTCTGCTCTGTATGTGTGTCAATGCTGGGACAGGCTGTTATGCAAAACTGCAGCGGCGCGACCAAGGAGCTCCATATCTTGAGGAGCTGAGGCAGAAGAGGCCTTTTCCACTTTCTTCTGATTCGACTCTTTAAGATCGTGTTTATTGTTACCAGTAGATATTTAATTCAGAATTCTAGGAAACTTTCTCTTCTCTCATTCTTTCTAATAATCTTATATAGTCTCTTAACTATGTCTTTTCACCTTCCCCTGTTACAGCAAACCAATGATTATTAGATGTTTCTCTCTTTTTACACACAGAGATACCTATTCACTATTGTTGTATACTCTCTTCCTGTCACTTGATTTTCTGGGAGTGACAATGGCTTCCAAAACTGAATTATTGTTGCTATTGTTTTGCTAATTATGACACAAATAAATCACTGAACTCTTCAAAATTACTCCTGGGTTGCTTTTCAATGTTGACCTTTTCCTCAACTTCCTCATCCTGTTGATATCATCACATATTTTCTTATTCATATTTCCCAGCCTTCCTACAACTCCCCCCTTTCCCCCTCACCACTCCAATCGAGGATCTTTGGGACTACCTCGAGTGTGCTGTTCATGCCATGGATTCTAAACTGAGAAGCCCAGTGCAGCTGGCCTGTCTGTACCTTCCAGAAACTCATTGACTCTCTTCCCACATACGTTGTGCTGCCAAAGAAGCTTATTCAGGCCTTTGACAGGTTGTCACATTAATACGATTAGATAGTATATTCATGGGTGATGTGTTTCGAAAACAAATTCTTTAAAGAATATGTAGAGCAGTTTTGATATATTTCGTGTTTCAAACATGAATTTTCATATCATGCTAACCAAACAACAGAGAATCAGGCTGAATAATTAACAATAGAGGCTAGAAGTTAATTATCAATGATCTAGGAAGTGCAGCCAATTTAACCAAAAGAGAAAATTTCTAGTAAGTAAACAAAAAAATGGCTCTGAGCACTATGGGACTTAACAGCTGTGGTCATCAGTCTCCTAGAACTTAGAAATACTTAAACCTAATTAACCTAAGGACATCACAAACATCCATGCCCGAGGCAGGATTCGAACCTGCGACCGTAGCAGTCGCGCGGTTCCGGACTGCGCGCTTAGAAACTGCAGTAAGTAAACAGCACAAAGTATTGCATAAATAATTAAGTCTAGCCAAAAATTTTATTAGCTATCAGAAATTCATGGGAATACATAACTAAGTGGTGTGGAACAAATGGAAGTTAAATATCAGTGACTCTTCAATGCTCTGGTTACCGGAGAAGGTACAGCAGCAGGAATGGGTAGGGTAGAGAAGGCCATCAGCAGAACCCTAACTGAAGGAAATCATGTGGTAGTTACTGGAGAGTTTTGTGAAGATACAGAAAACGTGAAAGACAGGCAGACAAATATGACGCCTTTTCATCAAGGATGCAAGCAAAGCATGTTGACCACTAAACCCCTTCTGTGGGAGTGAGTGTTGCATGTGCTCTGCATGATGGCTGAACAGAGAGAAACAATATGGGGAGACTCCACATTGCATGGGAGCACCCAGAGCTGCCGTAAGGCCTGGGTTCTTATCCTTTGAGCTGGTCGCAGGTTGCATGCATAATGATCAACCTCACATGGCTGCACAGACGCTCACTTCACCTTTTCTGCGAATCTTCTATACAAGACATTAATGAGAAACTGTTTCATCTGCTGTGCCTTAAATGTAGTTAAAAAGTTTTCTTGTACTGTCTGAAGACAATTAAGGATTGTGCTGAGAAAATTATTTTCAGATTGTAAACACTGAGTTGGGAATAGCAATTGCTCTGACTATCTACTTTACACGAACTGATTTCCTCAGGTCTATATTAGCTACATCATCAATCGAAAACTGTAAATATATTGTTGCTCAACATGATCTGTGCTGCAGTAGGCTACTTTGTACCAGGTGTTGGTTATGAGTGACACACTTAGTCCTCATCTTTTCTTGTGTTTACGCAGCGTGACACTATTGCTAGGTATTTTACTGCAAGTAGCATTTGCAGAAGACACACTAAACAGCTTTAAACTCTACTTTATGCAAACAGGATTTTAGTGACCTGCACAGTGCACAGAATGAGTCCTGAGGCACAGCTCGTCTTGGCCCCAAACTAGACACATCACTGCTTCGGCTTATGTGCTGAGCAACACATCTTTGTGCCCACAGCAAAATGACTGATGCTGTATACAAAGGGTTTGTACCTTTGTTGAGACACCTGATGCAGAAAGCTATAGGGCAACGTTTTGTACACATGCAATTTAACAGTGACAACAAATAAGAAGGGACTGTTTAAAGGTTAAAATTTTTGAAGCTATGAAAACTTGGGCTATTTCATGACATCTGCTGGTAAACACTGTTAAATTTAGAGATATGTTTGAATGTGACAAAACTGCCTATTGGCTTCTGTCTCTGGTTCTTTGGCCGATGTTCGTCTGATGATTTTACTGATGTTACGGCAGCATTGTCAAAGCTTCAACCTTCATTGCCGGTGGTGAACTGGAGCCGAGCTCACAGCCGCAGACCATATGTACCTGTTGCACCAATGTCCGAGGGCTTTTCCGCTGTCATTTCCGGTGCAGATGTACTCTTGCTACCTGCGACGGTCGTTCGCTGCATTACAGGAATCCAGGATCCGTTTACCTTAAGGCTTTCCGCTTTCTTGTTGAAGCCATTCAAGTGTTTTTCTATTTCTACAGCTTCTCTGAATAAGCGGCTGATTTCTCAAGGTGGCCCAACCTGCAATGTCTCTTATGTTCTTTCATCCTGGTAATGATTGATCGTCCAGTCATCCCGTCTGCGGCAGCGAGGTGGGCTCCAGATCACCACTGGCAGTGGAGGTTGAAGCTTTGACAATGCCAGCCACTCGTGCTGGCGAAATGTCAGTAAAATCATCAGACGAACATCGGCCAAAGAACCCGAGATAGAAGACAGTAGGCAGTTTGTCAACGAGTGGCGACGAAAGCCTTAACAATTCCCTTTGAATCTGGCAGGCAACAAAAGTATTCTGAGGTACCAGGCATTGTAGGCATCAATGAAGCTGCATTTTACAGGACAGAGACATCTATACAAACTCAGTGGCAAACATTATAGCCTTGAACAGACACACACACACACACACCACACACAAAGAAACAGAGAGAGATGGGCACAGAGTTTCACACTTAAGAATCGGAAATGCAGATCTTGTCTCGCACTTACCTGGTTTCTGTTAGTGGCCCACCGAGGAACTGACTCACTCTGACCACCTCATCAGGGTGGTTGAGGACCGCATCGGCCCAACCCGCTGTGGCAAACACCAGCGAGTTGGCTTTTATGAAGGCGACAGCGACCTCTGCGAGGCTGGGACAGGAGTGCCTCACTGCCAGCACCGCCGTGCGCGCCGCGTTCTCTGCTGACAGCTGACTGGCCAGCTGCTCCTCACACTGGACCTTCAGCCCCCACACGCCGTACCTGTCGGCAGCTGCCAGGAGTTGTGGGGCCATGCGGGGCACCTCGGGAGCATGGAGGGAGTACATGTAGGCCAGCATCTGGTGCAGCACCGGGCCCTCCACGTTAGGGACAGTGACCACACTGCTGCTGGCCTGCGGCGTGTCCTGGCAGAGCATGGCGGCGAACACGGGGCTCCTGCCTGCCAGGACGGCCCTGTGCGCCACCAGCCGCGTGTCGCCTGCCACCAGCGTCACCGTGGCCCCTTCCCCAGCACTCGTAGCAGCAGCCTCTTGCACCTCCTTGGCGGCTGCCATTGTGAATATTTCTGAAACAAGGCATCACTGAACAGCCATTTGCCCTTACACAGCACCGTAAATTCATGTATTAGGCATAGGTGATCTGTGCTCAGCAACAGCGGGTAAATTTCACCCATTACATGTCAATCACAACTGCATGACATCCTTCCCTAGCCACAGGTGATAGCAACGTGTCTTCAACAATACAATATCAAACACCTGTAATTCCCACAAGAAGTCGACAGAAAGGGGTGAAGACACTACTTCTGAAATTTATAGTCGCAGTACAGTGTTACAAAACAATGAAGGTTTTAAATATGGAGATCAGAAGCAATACAAACAAGGCCTGGAGAATCTATAGCGGTGCTTCACTGAACGACTTAGCCTCATAATCACTCCAGGTATTTAGGAAACTGCTAGTAATTACCTTTCCTGTTCCACTCCCAAGTAGAGCGACAGTGAAACAAGTACTAAAATGTAGACTTTCACGGGCGGAAATATCATGTACATTATAATTATCCGGGCTGTTATGCCGTGGTCGGTTGATGAATTCTGTGTCAATTCCCAACGTTTCGTCTCCGACTGCGGGAGATATCTTCAAGGGGGTCCGTAGCTCGATGGAAGGTCCAACACACCCAGAACAGTCAGTAGCGAGCCAGTGGGTGTGTTGGACCTTCCATCGAGCTACGGACCCCCTTGAAGATATCTCCCGCAGTCGGAGACGAAACGTTGGGAATTGACACAGAATTCATCAACCGACCACGGCATAACAGCCCAGATAATTATAATGGACAGTGAAACAAGTGTCTATATGCCTCCTTATGAGTCCTAATTCCTAGAATCATATCTTTGGGTCCTTACGCGAAATGTACGTTGGTACCAGCAGAATCGTTCTGCTGTCAGCGGCCAAAGCCAATTCTCTACATATTATCAATGGTGTTCCTTGAAAGAACATCAGCTTCCCCCCACGGATTGACATTTGAGTTTCCACAGCAGCTCTGTAACATTTTCTTTAAACCTATTGCTACCAAATGTTAGAAGCCTGCCTCAATTTCTTTGATGCTCTTCCTTCAATCCGACCCGGTGACGATCAACACTCACACAGTACCCAAGAATGAGTCGCATTACTGTTCCATAGACATCTACGTTACAGGTTATTGGCACATTCCTAAAATGTACTGAGTACTCGCCTTCCCTTCTACCCTACTTACGTGCTCGTTCTATTTCATATCGCTTTGCAGCGTTACTCCAGGATATTTAATCGACGTGACTGTCAAGCAGCACACTTCTAATGATTTAGTGGAGCACTACTGGATAGTTTTTCCTACTCATCTGCCATAGCTTACATATTTCTACGTTTAAAGGTAGCTTTCATTCATTATACAAACAAGAAATTTCGTCTAAGTCACCTTGTACATTGCTAAGTCACTCAAAAACACCACCTTTCTGTACCTCAGCATCATCAGCAAATAGCTGCAGATTGCTGCCCACCCTGTCTGCCAGCTCATTTATGTATTTGGAGGATCACAGGGGTCCTCTCACACCACCCTGCCGATACCGTTGTCATTGATGAACGCTCTTTATCAAGGACAGCATATTAGATTCTATTATTGAAGAAGTCTTTCAGTCACTCACATATCTGGGAACCTTTTCTGTTGCTACCTCCTTTAACAGGCTGCAGTGCGACAGTTGCAGATACTTTCCGGAGTATGGACTACCTTTTGCCCTTCAACCAGAGTTCGCAGTATAATCATGTCAAATGACAAGGCGAGATTCACACATGCAATTATTTCTGAATTTGTGCTGATTTGCACACAGAGGCTCTTAAATAAAGGAAATTTATTTTCTTTGAACTGATAACATGTTCAAGGATTTTACAGAAGACGAATGTTGAGAACATTGATCTGTAATTTTGTAGATTCGTTTTTTTATTCTGGCTATATGGATGCACTTTTTTCCAGTCGCTTGGAATTTTGTGCTAGACAAGAGATTCGAGACAAATGAAAGCTAAATTAGGGGCCTATGCCGTATATCGGGTGTCTCAAAACATTTTAGCCTAACGGCCACACTGGCTGTTCTGCTAAATCCCAAAGGCAAGACCTGGCTACAGCCTCTAAGTTTTCCTGGGGCCTGATACAAGTATTGCTCGGCTCACCTCGGTACAATTCAGTTTTTGTGACGCTTATCACTGTCGTCATTCTTTACGAGCTGACAGTGGCACTGCAGTTGCCATTACGCAATGAACAGCTATTATTGCTTGAAATCTGGGAGGGAAGAAAATGTGTAAGACTCTGTGAGTAATCACACTGAAGTCGGAAACGAAATATCAAGCAAAAATAGGAAATATTAACGGAAAGGAAGAAAAGCTGTTAAAAGTGTTAAAAACAATATAGCAGGTTGCCTTGGCTGGCTGATTGCAGTAATAAAAATGGATGAGCCAGCCACTGCCACACACTAAAATACCCAGCCTAAGAGCAAAAGGCAAGAGAAACACAAATGCTGAAAAGATGAATACCAAGTCGAATAGACAGCACCAGACGGGGCGGGGATGAGTTAAAATGCAGGTAGGGTGAAGGGATGGAAGACAAGGCCACATGCCAACCCTTAGACTGAATTTTAAAATCCTCCTCTCGAACAAAACTTGAAGCTAGATCGTCTGTTCAGGCACTGTCACCTAACACTGCAGGCAGTGCGCCAGGAAGGTTGAAGGTCCGTCTCAGGGCGGCAAAATCTGGACAGTCCAATAAGATGTCAGACACTCAAGTATGAACCACAGTGACACTTTGGTGGGTCCTCGCAACGTAGGTGACCGTGAGCCAGCAAAGGACGAAGTAGTCCTTGTGAAAAGCTCGCATGGAGGACTACCACACATTCGTCGTCACCTTTACCATTCGTAGCTTATTCAGCAAAGTCAGGGAGCAGCATTCTGTATACCAGAGCCCGAAAACTTCGCGGCATAATACTGAACCGAAGAACAGATTCCGGTAGGCCGATCTCCAGATTTTACAAGTAGTCTGTCTGGCTAGACTTTTAGCAAATTCATTTCCCAGGATTCCGACGTGACCTGGGGTCCATAGAAAGACTGATCACGTTGTTTGAGGATGTAAACAGACTATTGGATGACCGTTAGCAAAGGATGGCGATGATAGCACTGGTGGAGAGCTTGTGAGGTGCTCAAGGGGTCGCTACAAATGAAGAAGGAGTTCTGATGCAGGGACAGATATGCTCAAGGGCGCGAGAGAAGGCTACCAGCACTGCAGTGGAAACACTGCGGCCATCTGGCAAGGAGCGCTGTTGAGTATGTCGTCCATGAGCGTAAACGAACCCAACATGACCATCAACCTTCAAGCCATCCGTGTATATTACTACTGAAATGGGTACACGTCAAGAGAAACAGGAGACAGAGAGCCGCGGGGTGAACCGAGACTTTTGGGACCAGTGAGAGGTCTAGAGGAAGCTGCAGCCGAGGTACAGACCTTGGAGGTGTACGTGAGTGGGCCTGGAAGAGAGGTGGTAGAGGAGAAGACGAGTTCAGAGAGAAGGGGCCGGACACCCAATTTCTGTTCACCTACAGAAAGCATCCAGGTCATTTCATTGCCACGTTGATAGCCGATGCACGTGCTGCGTTTTACACATTGTTACAACTACTTCTGACAGTGTTAAATGTATGGTGGTGACGTCTTCCGAGGAGTACAAAGGTGTAGTAGTATAGCACCATGTTGTATTCAACATGTGCCACCCGAAAAGCAAAATGTAATGGACTATTGTGTTTTGTGACTGCTGTTTCTTAGTGAAGATACAGTGAGTTTAGCACTGAGTAATTTCATTTAAATTGCCTTAACGCTAAATTCAATGCAATTGCTTACTCAGAACCCAATTTTTGCATCTGATCCGCAAACGGTTGATTCGCAATGTAGCGATTTTTATGAAGATGGTTGCTGGAATTTAATTCTTCCACTAACACAGTTTGACCAAATGCAGAAGTTTGCTCATGTCCTACCCTTCCGCTTTGTTGACCTGTGAAGAAAAATGCTGCTAAGTGAAACAGACAAAAATATTTATAGATGTAAATTAAGTGATGAGCAGCATTTGAAGTCCTGCTCATGATTTCCACTGGTAAACTTGATTCACAACCATAGACAATTGTGAGTGGTGGTGGTGGTGGTGGTGGTTTGGTTTGTAGGGCGCTCAACATCCATCTTTTTCACATTCCAGTCTCCCCATTTTTCTGAATGATGATGAAATGGTGAGGAGAACACGAACACCCAGTCTCTGGGCAGAAAAAAATCCGCCGATCTAGCCGGTAATCGGACGTGACACCCCGTGATAGAGAGGTTCCAGTTCTAACCAGTAGACCACGAGCTGTGCACAATTGTAAGTGGGATGTTACAGTTACATAAATTTTATTAATCATAATTACAATGCTTAATTTCATTATGTTTATTGAAATACGTTAGTTAGGCACAGTTAAATTTCAGGAAGTGTGATAATTAATTACAATTAAAGTGTTCATTAACACTATATATGTATGTCAGTAGTTAATTTGTAGTTTAATTGGTGGTAGAATAAAAGTAACTGATTATTGCACGATTAAGTTTCATCGTAACTTCGCTTAATGAGCATGATGCATTTCTAAATCTCACTCAATTAACCCTCTTTAAGAGCAACAGTTTTACATAGGAATCCATGCAGAATAGGTCAATACGTTCCATTCCGAAAATATATGTACCCAAAAAGACATAACACAGTAATATAATTTATTTGTAGTACAGTATATCCTGTTTCAGAAGAATGATGTCTCAAGATATTTGTTAATGACTGTGGCTGAAAACTTGTCGACAAAGGGAAATAGCATGTTCATACTTCGCATAGCTGCTGTCTTGTGGTTATCTTAAATGAATTCGTGTCAGTTAACGATCAAAAATCCTTGCCCTTGCATCGTAGCAGAAGCAGTCCCAAACATTGGCGCGAGGCGAATCGCGACCGGTACTTCTGGCTGAACGAAAACAGGCGGCACCGTCGGAGCTTCCATCCACTTCACAGAGCGCGGTGGTCTGCAGGTACGGCTGCCATGCGCCCCGATACGTCAGGACCGTCACTGGTATGGACCTCCCTCTCCCTACACCCCCGACAAGAGGAAATTATGTCCCCATTTTGCAAAATACCCTTAACGAACTTGGCTGACGTACTGACGCAACACCATCTCTTAGCGCAACATGTAAATGCAGCCTCAGTTTTCTCTATGTCAACAAGTTTATGCTGATAAGATCATCTCACAGATGGCGTTGCATGTTGCGTATCCTCTGTTTCCGATGCAAGCACCTTCTGGATGCAGCACTGTCATTGGAGAAAATACCAGAAATCTCCAGCAGTACGTGGCTGGAACTATACAAGCAGCGCCACACGGAAAAATCGGCCAGTTCCCATTTGCAATCTGATAAGACGGTTCTTCCTAAACGTAATACGAACAACGTGTGCGAGTTGGTAATGTATAGTCACGTGTACGGTGACGAAAGTGTTGTCGACTTTTTACCGCCTAATTAGCTTATCACAGCTAAAAAATGTCTGGAAAAAGTGTGTCGCTTTCCGAATGATTACACAGAAAAGCGGTCTTTTCTCAAGAAAGGACGTGCAGATCAGGCAGAGCTGAGAGCTTCGTTGCTGTTTCATCTCAGAACTCACGGAGGTAAGCCAGACGTGAGGAATAACCTTTCTACGAAGAATCTTACCAATAGATTCGCGGTAGCATCAACATCAAAGCACATGGCTACATTCATGATGAATGAAGATACCCAGAAAGAATTACTCGTAGCTGCTGCAAAACTAACAGCAGCTTACGAAGTTGTCACGCATCGTCAGTCCTTGACTGTGACGTAAAAGTGAATGCCTCAATGTATCCCGACTACAAAGTCGCAGCAAAGCAGTCTACTGCCACAACCAAAGCTATAGCGATTGTTAAAAATATTATCGCACCACACTCCGTGTCTGACCGCACAAAACATTAGCAAACAGTTTCATTTTGGAACACTGGAACCGACGCATCGAACCAGAAGGCCGGAAAGGTGTTTCGTTCAGTTGACTACTACTTAGCTGAAAGTGACGGAATCCAAAAACAGCTGTTCAAGTTTGAGTCACATAATAACGAAACATCGGAGACAATTGCAAAGTTTTCTTTAGATCCTTTAAGACAACTGCAAATTCCATCAGATAAATTAATCGCTTTAGTTGAGGCAATACCAATGACTTCAGGAGACCTTCTTCGACGCGGTCAGCGGAATGTGTTTCACCAAATTAAGGAGCGCCTAGGAAACAATGTAGAGGGAACTGGATGGCCTGCCCGTATTCTCCACAGTACTAGTATCAAGCGCCACTGCAGTCTTAACTCTAGAAATTGAACAACCGTCGTGAAAATACGTAATTGTGTTTCAAAACCCTCTGGGAGGACAAGTTGAGAAAGTTCTGCTTATACGTTGATGTATATCATGAAACTCTTCTATCTCATTGAAAAGCAAGATGGCTCTTGTTAATGCCCGCAGTTGAGAGAATTCTTAACCTTTGGACAATTTTTTGACGCCAAAGAAGCCACTTAAAATAATTTGATTTTTTCAGTAATCCCATGCGCGAAATTTATTTCACGTTACTACAGTCAAACTTGGTTCTGTTTGAGAAATATATAAAAAACGAGAAGAGTAATGTCTCGATAATTGAAGTAAGAAATATATTAATTTACACTTAAAGGTATCTAAATGAAGGGAACACAGCCAATTTTACCGGCATGCAAACAAACATGTATTTGAAAAAATTAAAGAATGAGAACTCTAACCAAGAAATAATTTGATTTCATAATTAGAACTAGACTCAATGGCTTTCTGTACCATAACATTTGATTAGTGACAGAAATGGGGTAGTTATCTTCATAAAGATCAGATATTTGATTGGACGACGCCATCTGAAACCACAGGTTGCTTGACGACTGAAAACGCTGCTATGTACCTGAATAAAAATTATGCGAATATTTGAGGCGACAATTGTTTTCGGTAATAACATATGAGAGAGAGGTCTGAAGAGCTTTTCGAAACTCAGGGGAATCAAGTGTAAACACTCCGTGGAAGAAAGGTGGATTTACATTCTTAAGGAAACCCAAAATTCTGAACACAAATGCCGACTACTAGAATCTTGCGAGTATTTTTGTTCTATTCCCGCACACAATGCCACTGTGGAAAGAGCATTTTGGCTGACGTCGACCAAGTGCACTGACGAAAGAAGTCGACTGCTGACAGGGACTGTGGAATCAATCTTACAGTGACAGTTTAACTACAAGCTGACTTGCATGATGTTTAGTAAATACGTAAAGGGAAAAAATATTTGCTGAAAGAGGTGACATCTTCAGAAATATGTGGTGTACCAATTATTTCTCCGCAACAAATTACTTGTAAATGTGTTCTAAATAAAAATAATTATAATAAATGAATTTCTTGGTTCATTTCTAGTGCCCTATATGAAGAGTGTGCCGACGAGTCCCAACTAGATAGAGCAATCCTAATCACACAGGAGATCGAATTTCGTACAACATACAGATACAGTCATGAATGTAAGTATGCGTGATAAGGGATGCTACGTATATACGAAGGACGCACGGGAATAACGATAGAGGTCCATCAAAATCTTAAACTTTATTCGTGATGTCGTCTCAGAAAGGAATGGAAGTACTGCAATATGCCAAAGTTTTTCGTGAAATCGATCAAGTCAACTGAAAATCCGCGTCGAAGCTTTGCTGTACTTGAGAAGAACGATGTTGGTCCATTCGATGCCCTCTGTGGTTCGTATTGTGTGCTGCAGCTCCGTGCTACTGGCGTAACAATACTTGACCGTCACTCACACAGTGAGAACCGAGTTCGAATTGTTACGTTGTTTAGTAACAAAGCACAGACAAGTGAAGTTAAATGAAAGCCACAGAAACGCAGGAGGATGAAGAACGTTCCGGTCCTGTGCGGAATGCAGGGCAACCAAGTGCTGAGGCGTATTTCTGGTTCTTCAAAATGATCATGGACCTCGAGTCACGTTACAGCTACGACTGTAATTATTTACGACTGATATCCTTTTAGAATGAAACTTCCTGGCAGATTAAAACTGTGTGCCCGACCGAGACTCGAACTCGAGACCTTTGCCTTTCGCGGGCAAGTGCTCTACCAACTGAGCTACCCAAGCACGACTCACGCCCGGTACTCACAGCTTTAGTTCCGCCAGTACCTCGTCTCCTACCTTCCAAACTTTACAGAAGCTCTCCTGCGAACTTTGCAGAACTAGCACTCCTGAAAGAAAGGATATTGCGGAGACATGGCTTAGCCACAGCCTGGGGGATGTTTCCAGAATGAAATTTTCACTCTGCAGCGGAGTGTGCGCTGATATGAAACTTCCTGGCAAATTAAAACTGGAAACATCCCCCAGGTTGTGGCTAAGCCATGTCTCCGCAATACCCTTTCTTTCAGGAGTGCTAGTTCTGCAAGGTTCGCAGGAGGGCTTCTGTAAAGTTTGGAAGATAGGAGACGAGGTACTGGCAGAAGTAAAGCTCTGAGGACCGGGCGTGAGTCGTGTTTCGGTAGCTCAGTTGGTAGAGCACTTGCCCGCGAAAAGCAAAGGTCCCGAGTTCGAGTCGCGGTCGGGCACACAGTTTTAATCTGCCGGGAAGTTTCATATCAGCGCACACTCCGCTGCAGAGTGAAAATCTCATTCTGGATCCTTTCAGAATGTTCCGCTGATGGAAAGGTATAGATTAACGCCCGAATTCAATCAAATGGCCTCCTATGTTACGCACAACTCACCTGATATTTCCCTGAAGAACTTAATATTCAAGAGTTATGCCTATTATATTCAGAGAAAAATCCTCGAAACCCTGTGTCGTACGAAAGAAACAGACGGATTTTTGTAACAAACCACAGTGTAAGTTTTGTGTGCGCCAGAACTGTCATGTTGAGTGTGACAGATTTAGAGCGACTGTTCTAAGAGTGATTTACAGATAACGAAAAATACACAACTCAGATTCAAAGTCTGAACAAGCAGGAATAGCAACTTGAAATGAACTACGTAAGTGGAAAGCAGGGAACTTTTATGAGAGCAAAAAGTTACGGATGTTTGAAATCTAAAAAAAAAAAAAAATAGATTACTAAAGCAATGTATGCGGACTACTAGAAGACTCTTCCGTTTTGTAAAATTTGAACCAACAAAGCATATTACAGCAGACAGCTATCATTTCATTCGTTCAATATCCATTTGCTTTCTTCTAGGCAATCCGTTCTACACATTTCTTCACGTGATCAGAATGAGTAGTACATCCATAAACGACGCCATCTGGCATTTTTCATCAGACAACTTTCGCAGTTTTTTTCTAGCAATTAAGATGGCGGACGTCGGAGGAAGAGGACATGATTGTGTAACGTCACGTCGACAACGCGACCATTAGAGACGGAACAAAAGCTGAGGTGAGGAAACGATGGAGAGGGGAAAATGGTCGTGCCCTTCCGAAGAAACCGTATCGGCATTTGCCTTAAGCGATTTAGGGAAATCACGGAAAACCTGAATCGTGATGGCAGGACGTGAGTTTGAACCAGCGTCCTCCCGAAGGCGACTCCAGTGTTGTAACCACTGCGCCTACCCCACTCGATGCTGACGTCGTCTTTACGTTTTGAACGCCATGACAACTCCCTTTATTTTTACCTCTATGCATAATGACAAATTCACAATCACTGAAACTGAAACACCACCTCTGAATTTACGCTATGTAGTCTACTCTGTGAACGTTAACCATCACAACTGTCAATAAATACTATGTAAAATTATTTAAAGTGCAGTAGCCAAAGAAGATATGTGGTTCATAATAACGACATGTTACCACACAGAAAACTCGCTGTAACATACATTAGGGACATAATATTAGATAGATAATTCATAGACCCTCATATAGCACAACAATAACATCCTACATAGACGTAAGCACAATCTACTGTAATGCTAGGTGGAAAGTACGAAGACGTGCGTATAGTACAACAATTATCTGAAGAGGAACACTTGAAAATGGCAATTCTGCCGAACCGAGCCCGTTGTGAATCAATGTACCGAACAGGAGTCAAAACATCTGGCAGCTAATTAGTGCAGTTGTAGGAAAACGCCATTTTTAGCTTTTGTACACTGCAGTCCCAGTAGAGAAGGTTTTATACTTGTGTCGGAAAAAGCAGGTAACACAAATTCAATTTAGGGTCTAGTTAAACATCCAATACTAATCATGGTGAACAAGCGCCGCAGACTCACTGTGCACTACCTCGATTTCCAGCAGTTCCACGTAAACAGTGGGTGACCAAAAACCTACCATTCGCATTGCAGCTACGTGTATGCAACGGAGCGCGACTCCGATGCACGAGTGTAATAAATAAGCACCAATACGTAGGCAAGGCATCATCAGTGTGGCATTCCTGTCTCTCCGGCGTGCGTTCGGTAAATGCGAAAACGTGGACTATGTCGATGTTGCCAAACGACTCGACAGGGGACCGACGTGCTGTTATTCTGTTCTTGGCTGCCGAAGGCCAAACAACAGCACACATCCACCGGAGAATGAGGAATATGTATTGGGCGGCACGTCTGTTGAAAACGACCACTGTTAGACAAGGGGTGGGGGAGGGGGCGGAGGGGGAGGAGGGCGTTGCTGCTTCACGGAAAAGCACGTCCCCATATCACAAACGACGTAACTCTGAAGTTACACCAACAGAAGTGGGAGAGACGACGAGGTGGTCTGATGGGTAATGAACCCCTGTGTTCAAAGGAACGGATCTGGTGTGATCCCTGCCTTTTTTCTGATGATGATGGTAACGAAATGATGGGATGAAAACGTCGTTATTGTATGTTTGTCACGATGGGGAATTTGGTTCTAGGGTCGGGTGGATTTTGTCCCAGATTCCTGATGAGTAGGTGGTTGGTGTCTGAGGTTTGGTGGAAGAATTTAATGGACTTCTTTTGGATGATTTCTGGAAGTTTTTGTATACTGTGAGCTGTATATATGTCTTTGATTCATATCGGCTAGCATCAGTAGCAGTTCTGAAGTATTTGTTTTGAAGTCTCTGTACTTTTGCGATATTGGTGTCTGCAGGCATTGACCAGATTTCGGAACCGTAGGTGATGGCTGGTTCTGTGAGGGTTTTGAAAATCATTTTGGCTTTCGTGTTGGAGGAGGGAGGAGATTAGTGTTTAACGTCCCGTCGACAACGAGGTCATTAGAGACGGAGCGCAAGCTCGGGTGAGGGAAGGATGGGGAAAGAAATCAGCCGTGCCCTTTCAAGGGAACCATCCCGGCATTTGCCTCAAGCGATTTAGGGAAATCACGGAAAACCTAAATCAGGATGGCCGGAGACGGGATTGAACCGTCATCCTCCCGAATGCGAGTCCAGTGTGCTAACCACTGCGCCACCTCGCTCGGTTTTCGTGTTGGACAGCGGATGTATGTACGGGGCGCGCGCTCCCCCTACCCCCCTCAACCCTCCCCCCACACGCCCGACCGTATTGCCACCCGCACCGCCACCGCCAGTCACCCCGTACGCTATTCGTTCGTTTCTTTCGACAGTCGACTCTGAATCGAGTTATTGATTTCTTGTACTTTCCCATGTAGCACGCAAGTCCGCGTCATCGTATTTCATATGTTTCTCTCTGGCACATAGGTAGCTAACACATACCTACGAGAAAAGTCGCGGCCATTCTAGTGATCTTGATACGTTATTCTGTCTGGCATTTGTCGAGAAAAGTTGGGAATGTTCTACTGTTTTCTTGTACGGAGAACCTTCGATACGTAGCGTTATAAGTACGGACGATGTAATTAACCAATTTGCCCGGAAGAATAGGTGCATAGAATTCATTATTTCAGAAAAAGAACGACAATTTGAACTTTTTTATATCATAAGATGGCACTGTCTTGTATATGTGTATAATCATTTTAAATAAAACTTAAATTTTGGATGTGAAATTTTTACTACAGTAAAAGTAAAGGTAGCTCAAGTTATCTTTATCTCTCCTCCTTGAGGTTTTTCTGTATCCACCACTGACACCCGCCATATATACATCTACATGGATACTCTGCAAATCACATTTAAGTGCGTTGCAGAGGGTTCATCGAACAATCTTCACGATTATTATCTATTATTCCAATTTCGTACAGCGCGCAGAAAAACGAACACCTACATATTTTCGTGCGAGCTCTGAATTCCCTTATTTTATTGTGATGATCGTTTCTCTTATGTACGTCAGCGTCAATAAAATATTTCCGCATTCGGAGGAGAAAGTTGGTGTGAAATTTCGTGAGAATATTCCGCAGCACCGAAAAACTTTTTTTTAATAATGTTCACCTCAAATTCTGTATCATTTCTATGACACTCTCTCCCCTTTTTCGTGCTAATACAAAACATGCTGTCCTCCTTTTAACTTTCTCGATGTACTCCGTCATTCCTATCTAGTAAGGATCCTACACAGCGCAGCATTATTCTAAAATACCACCAAGAAACGTAGTGTGGGCAGTCTCTTTGGTAGATCTATTACATTTTCTTAGTGTCCCGCCAATAAAACGCTGTCTTTGGTTAGCCTTGCCCACTTTATTTTATGTGTGTTTCTTCCAATTTAAGTTGTTCGCAATTGTAATTCCTAGGTATTTAGTTGAATTGACAGCCTTTAGATTTGACTGACTTATTGTGTAACCGAAGTTCAACGGATTCCTTTTAGCACTTATGTGGATGACCTCAGACTTTTCGTTATTTAGGCCAAATGTCAATTTCCGCACCATACAGATATCTTTCCTAAATCGTTTTACAATTTGTTTTGATCTTCTGACAACTTTATTAGTCGATAAACGACAGCGACATCTGCAAACAACCTAAGACGGCTGCTCAGATTGTCCCCTAAATCGTTTATATACGTAAGGGCCTATGACACTCCCTGGGGAAAGCCATAAATCACTTCTGTTTCACTCTTTGACTTTCCTTCAACTACTAAGAACCGTGACTCCTCTAACAGTAAATCACGAATCCGGTCACATAAGTGAGACTATATTCTATAAGAACGCAATTGCACTACAAGCCACTTGTGTGGTACACTGACAAAAGCCTTCCGTAAATCCAGAAATACGGAATCAATTAGAAATCCTTTGTCAATAGGACTCAGCACTTCGTCTGAGTAAAGAGCTAGTTATGTTTCACAAGAACGATTGTTTTCTAAATCCGTGTTGACTGTGTGTCAATAGACCTTTGCTTTGGAAGTGATTCACAATGTTCTAACACAATATATGTTCTAAAATCCTGCTGCATATCGACGTTAATGACACTGGCCTGTAATTTAGCGAATTACTCCTACTACCTTTCTTGAATATTGATATTAGCTGTGCAGCTTTCCAGTCTTTGGGTACGGATCTTTCGTCGAGTGAACGGTTGTATATAATGAAGTATGGGGCTCTTTACACTCTGAAAGGAAAATGATTGGTGTACGGTCTGGACCAGAAGACTTGTTCTTGTTAAGTGATTTAAGTTGTTTCATTACTCCGACGATATTCACTTCAACATTGCTCATGTTGGCAGCTGTTCTTGGGTCGAATTCTGGTATATTTACTTCGTTTTCTTTGGGTAAGGAATTTCGGAAGGCTGTGTTTAATGACTGATTTGGCAGCACTGTCTTTTGTAGCATTTACATTGCTATGGGCCAGAGAAGGTACTGATTGTGTCTTGCCGCTAGCATAGTTTACATACGACAAGAATTTCTTTCTATTTTCTGCCAGGTATACTTTGTTCACCGTAAGAGTAAACCCGGTGTAAACAAACACAAGCTGGACGATCAGTCAGCAGCCGCAGCTCTCTCACACTGGCGCTGTCCCGTTCTTTGAAGTTGGTCCAACCTACGAATTATACATCTTATTACTACCTCACTGTCAATGAAACTAAGACATTCTTATGTATTAACAGCCATCAAAGTTTATCTTAATCACACTTTAACTACATAATTTTAATTCAGAGACCGTGTTCTCTCACAATTTCCACAGACGCCACTTGTTCTCTTATTGTCTCGCTCTTTATACGTATCGTGAAGATGGATGACTGTTTCCTGCTTCGTAGTGAAACACGCATGCAACACCGTCAGTGTCGAGAAACAAGTTGTTCATAATGTTTTTCACGAGCTTACACAGGAAAACCAGCTCTGACGTTTCTCGAGGAACACTATTTAATAAAAATAAGATGGTGTCTATACGCATTATGTAATCGATAGATTGATGGTTACGTGTACTTAAGGTCGGCGAATCGAAAATCGTAATTTAGGGTTTTTTTTTGTTCGGTTTGAAAACCTAAATCACTTTAATATGAAATTCATGACATGTGTGGTAATTAGTTCATACTTAATAATTTTTTCAAAAAAAGTGCATGTCTAGTTTCCAATTACATATGGCATGAAAAATTCTAGTTTTCTTTGGAAACACACATTCTTAGTTGTCGATATTTTAAATAAGATTGTTAAATATTGTTGAAGTTAAGAATACATTACACAATTAAAATTTTTCGAGGAATATGAAAAGTCAAGTACTCTGAATGTGCCCATTGTTTTGTAGGACAGATGTGATGTCTCGCGAGCCAGAGTGGTGAACCTGGTAGAAAAATGGCAAACAATAGTTTTCACGGCGTCGAGCGCACTATAACAATGCTGCAGTTTTGCAGTTGTCACCTTAACGGTGCAATCTGAACCCAACAGAACTGATCGGGAGCAGAGGTAATGGATCTGACACGACATTTAAGCTTTCAAACGTACTGGAAGCTTTGTGACACGTCAGTGCCGAACGATGAAGAAATGCCGAACGGTACCTCATAGAAGAAGGCGACATGTGGACATTTTGCTGGCTTTGGATTCTGATGGCGTCCTTGTGAACGTAGCAGTACTGAAATTTATTCCTCTGTCTCCGATAAGGAAGGAGTTAGATTACCAGGCGACTCACTGTAATACCATCAGTGGCTTCAATATTTAACTACCTAGGAAATCCTCTGAAAATGTTGAATGAAGGTTGGTTGTGTATTTAGGACAGAATGCAGGAAAACTGAAAGCTTCAGGAGTGTTATAACTATTCTGTGGACCAGTGACTCGATAACGAACATTTGACAAGGGAGATGGAGAGCTGCAGTGCTTTCAGCCAATGGGTGTTCAGAGCGCTGTTGTCAGACGGATCTGACGTCACTTTTGCGGACATTGTGACGGAAGTTTGTCTGGGAAGACTGTCTCAGATTGTAAGATCCTACTCCCGAATAGTCGGGTCTTGTCCCTACTAAGGTTGCACAACATTACCTCCTGTGATATTATCATTAATGCTCCTTGCTGACACATAGTTGCCAGAAGCCTGACTTCTACTGAGCATTGCGGATCTCATATATGTGCGTGATACCTGGCCTAAACACGTGAAGGGAATGCACATATGCATTGCAATTTGTATGGAGTGTAGCCATGTATGGGAGTGAAACATGGACGATACATAGTTTAGACGAGAAGAGAATAGAAGCTTTAGAAATATGGTGGTACAGAAGAATGCTGAATATTGGATGGGTAGGTCACGCAACTAATGAGGAAGACTGAATAGAATTGGGGAGAAGACGAGCTTGTGGCACAACTTGACTGGAAGAAGGGATCGTTTGGTAGGACATGTTCTGAGACATCGAGGGATCACCAACTTAGTATTGGAGGGCAGCATGGAGGGTAAAAATCGTAGAGGGAGACCAAGAGATGAATGCACTTAGCAGATTCAGAAGGATGTAGTTTGCAGCAGTTCCTTAAAGATGAAGAAGCTTGCACAGCGTACAGTAGCATGGAGAGCTGCAACAGACCTGTCTGTGGACTGAAGACAACACACACACACACACACACACACACACACACACACACACACACATACACACACACGTCTCTTTCTAAAGGCACTACATTTATTTCTACTATGGACGGTGACTATGATGTTGCTTTTGTTTTCCAGGCAGTTTATATGAAATTACGAGTGACTCAAATGTGTAAATGCTCTCGTTACAAAATCCGCTTGATTGCTTTCAGAACACAAGGCTCAGAAGGCTGGAACGAGATATCGCCTTGGCTCTTATTACCGTAGCTACGCCTTTCATCATAAAGAAAAAAATCGGAAGAAAGACGCGGCAAAAGAGAAGGTGCTGGGTTCGGCCGTGGCTTCGAAGAAGGGATGCAGAAAGGGACTGTTATTTCTTATTGATGAGGGTGGAGGATCCACTACAGTTTAAAATTTTGTGAGAATCAACGCAGATTGTTTGGACAAGCTGTCATCCTTCGCTAAGCCAAATATTCGCCTAAGAGAGACCGTTATGAGAGAAGCAATTCCGCCAAGAAAAAAGAAAGACTTTGATCTTGTGTACATATTTTTCCATACGACTGTTCAACTATATTAGCTGAAAATTGTCATATTTAACAGTTAAATTGCGACTTCGGGCGAATCATACAAGAGCTTGTCTTTCGCGCATCGTATTTCAGTTTCGAGTCTGCCTAAACCGATAACAGATGTATGCTGTGAAATCCGTAACTCTTTCAGGGACAAGTATTTGACGTTACTTATTTCCTGTATTACTAAATCATAAAACAAGTGAGAACTTTCACTTCACTTCTACTTTGCTACAGGCTTCAACAACTGAAGAGGAATGGCCTCGAGCCGGCCGCTGTGACCGCGCGGTTATAGGCGCGTCAGTCTGGAACCGCGCGACCGCTACGGTCGCAGGTTCGAATCCTGCCTCGGGCATGGATGTGTGTGATGTGCTTAGGTTAGTTAAGTGTAAGTAGTTCTAAGTTCTAGGGGACTGATGACCTCAGATGTTAAGAGGCATTTGAACCATTTTTTGAATGGCTTCGAATAGCAACAGCTTTTGATAAATTGTGTAGCCGTGATAAAACTTAAAATAATACTTACCGAATATTGCAGATATTTCACGCGTTAATTTTTGTGAGACGATCAACCTGCTGTACCACGTTTCACTGGGCAGGAGCGAGTTACACAGTTCACACAGAACTTGGCGCCGTGCTCCCCACCCGATCGTCTGCGCACGCGCGAAGCACCTGTGTACGAGTGAGGTTCGGATCCATCCTAATGCGCCTTCTAGCGATCGTAAGCGTGAATCTCTTGGAACTAGTCCCGTCTGCACGGTAGGCGCCCGCGGAAACAGTGCATCATGGGTAAGCTTGCAAGCTCACACGTCATGTGTAGAACGGGCTTCAGGGTGTGTGTGTATGATACGTGGAGCTGAAACAACGGATCTGTGCGTTAGCTAGGTTGAGCTGCTGTGGAAGACAAAGGAAATGGTGCGAAGAGTTGATATGTGCTGTAAAGACTGCTTAATAAAAAGAAAAACTTACTCTCTCATTAAGTTACTGTTAGCTGAAGATATATCGACGTGACTGATATAACTATTTATGGATGAATGACGGAATGTAGTCAGATTTGCCACTGTTAATACTGGGTACGGGGTCCACCTATTACGCGAACAAGTATCTTTTATATGTGTAAACCCAAGAAGTTCTCAGCACCTTTTTTCTACTGTCAATAAGTATTCTTTACTGGTACCTGCAAAATATGGGTGTCTCAACCGGCAGTTACGCTACGAACTCCAGGCCTGAAGGCCAGTTTGCGACTGCCTCAGTTTCCCCCCACTACTGGATCACGCAGGGCCCTCGGCAGTCCAGCGCACGCCGGCAGCGCGCCACCTGGACTACTGAGCGGCCCACCCAGGAAGCAGGGCCACTTGCTGGCGGCCCGTCTGACACCTCCCAGAGGCACAAATAATTTGGTCTTCAGTATTTTGCGTCATTATGGAACGAACTTAAGAACTAAAACTCCAGTCATAGCCACCCATCAAGAGGCATTTTCTTTAAAAGTTCAACACAAACACGTACTGAAGTTAAAAACTATGTTTTGTCTCGGGGCTCTGTAACTGATGACGCGCAAAGAACCCAGTTCCGTCACCAGTATTTGGCGACTTCAAACTTTGCACGTAATTCCAAAACCTTTACGAAACTTTCTCTCGCTAACCGCCACCCCTCACCTGTGGTTCCCTTCCCCCCCCCCCCCCCCCCCCCGCTCCCCCACACACACACAAAATTATGGAACCAGAAAAGTTTATGACTTACTACATTTTCGCAGTGAAACTTAAGCAGGAGACACAGTGTCTTTAATTTACTACTTGTCTGCTACCTACCCTGTTGGCAGCGCGGTTTCCTGGCAGTATCAAGACACACCAGCCAATGACTTCCAAAATACATCACTGTACCCCACATTATTAAGGACATACGACGTCATAAATACTGAGGTGTGCGAGAAACCTGCTTTTGCTAAAAATGGAGCTCAAATTCCCCTAGCTTTATCACAAGTGTTTTACAATGAGAGCACTTAAAGGCCTCCAACAAACTTTGAGCTTAATTTCAAATCGTTGCCAAACTTTTCCTCACTTCCATGATTAATGCCGAATATTTAAGATATTAAGTCATTTGCAATGTAATGAGGTGTTTGCAGCTGTTTTATAGTTGAGAGCTCGACTCTTTAAAGAACCGGAGGTTCCCTGGTTACACGTGAAGAGCTGGACAAAGTGGGATGCGTTCGCTGACATGTCTGGCTAATACCATCTCTTGGGATTCCTGCTAAGTGGTGTGCTTGCGGTTGTTCCGTCTACTTGTTTAAATTTTTTTTTAGCTCATGAAGAAGACGACTGGTTCGGTGGCCGAAATATTGTCCATCAATTGGAAACAACATCGCCGAAGATCTGGAAACACAGATTGTATCACTGATATTCACAACAAGGCCCACAGAACGGAAACTACAAACCTATTCACTAAACTATCGACACAATGCTAAACTGTATGTTGACAGGAAAAACGTGTTTAGCGTTACCGCAAAATGGATCGACTTCCAGAACCAAAGCAGGCGACATTTACAAACGGTCTGACGTCGTGGACATTGCTGTTGCAATCTACGTGGTAGGAAATTCGTCAAAAACCCCGCCTCTCAAAAGTCATGAATACATGAACAATATCATCGTGTGCCCTCCTAACGACGCGAGTTAAGACACACACACACACACACACAGGATGAGTGGTTTGCGGGCCCCCACTCGACCATGCCAGATTCTGTCCAAATTTTCTGTGCAGGTTTTCTGACCAGTGAAAGGCAGATGAATTCCAATCAGGAACAACTGCCAAGATGAGAAACATAGAAGTAAATTTCCTCGGAGTAACAAAGCAGCTTAAATCACTTAATAAAGGCAAAGCCTCCGGTCCAGATTGTATACCAGTCAGCTTCCTCTCAGAACATGATGATAAAATAGCTCCCTATTTAGCATTTATATGCAACGACTCGCTCACAGAAAGATCCTTACCTAAAGACTCGAAAATTGCTCAAGTCACACCAATACCCAAAGAAGAAAGTAGGAGTAATCCTCTAAATTACGGGCCTATATCACTAAAGTCGATTTGCAGTAGGGTTTTGGAACATATACTGTATTCGAACATTAAGAAGTACCTCGAAGAAAACGATTAATTGACACATATTGAGCACAAATTCAGAAAATATCGTTCTTGTGAAACACAACTAGCTCTTTATACTCATGAAGTAATAAGTGCTATCGACAGGGGATGTCAAATTGATTCCATATTTTTAAATCTCCAGAAGGCTTTCGACACCGTTTCTCACAAGCGTCTTCTAACCAAACTGCGTACCTACAGAGTATCGCCTCAGTTGTGCGACTGGATTCGTGATTTCGTGTTAGAAAGGTCACAGATCGTAGTAATAGACGGAAAGTCATCGAGTATAACAGAATTAATATCCGGCGTTCCCCAAGGAAGTGTTATAGTCCCTCTATTGTTCCTGGTCTATATTAACGACATAGGAGACAATCTGAGTAGCTGTCTTAGATTGTTTGCAGATGATGCTGCAATTTACCGTCTTGTAAAGTCATCATATGATCAAAACGACTTGCAAAATGATTTAGATAAGATATCTGTATGGTGCGAAAAGTGGCAATTGACCCTGAATAAAGAAAAATTTGTAGTTATTCACATGAGTACTAAAACAAATCAGCTAAATTTCGTTTACGCGATAAGTCACACAAATCTGAAGGCTGTAAATTCAACTAAATACTTAGGGATTACAATTACGAATAACCTGAATTGGAACGATCGCATAGATAATGTTGTGAGTAGAGCAAACCAAAGACTGCAATTCATTGGTAGGACTTAAAAGGTGCAACAGGTTTACCGAAGAGACTGCTTACACTACGCTTGTCAGTCCTATTCTGGAGTATTTCTGCGCGGTGTTGGTTCCGCATCAGGTGGGACTGACAGATGACATCGAAAAAGTACAGAGAAGGGCAGCTCGTTTTGTATTATCGTGATGTAAGGGATATAGTGTCACAGACATGATACGTGAATTGGAGTGGCAATCTTTAAAACAAAGGCGTTTTCCGTTGTGACCGGATCTTCCCATGAAATTTCAATCAGCAGTTTTCTCCTCCGATTGCGAAAACATTCTGTTGGCACCCACCTACATAGGGAGAAATGATCATCACGGTAAAATAAGTGCAATCAGGGCTCGCACAGAAAAATTTAAGTGTTCGTTTTTCCCGCGAGCCGTTCGAGAGTGGAACAGTAGAGACACTGCAGGAAGGTGGTTCATTGAACCCTCTGCCAAGCACTTTATTGTGAATAGCAGAGTAATCACGTAGATTTAGCTGTAGATGTACAAGTTTCTAGCCCACACATGAAGACCAGTAGGTGAACCATGATAAAAAGTAGCGGTGACACCTCAAAAGTTTTGGTTAAGTCTGGAGAGCTGTATTTCAGTGAATAATTCTGATAAAACTGTAAAACTTGCCACAATGGTTGGACTGTTTATATTGTGCACACAGCCTGTAAGTTTTGTGTAATTTGATTCAGTGCTTTTGTTCCAAGCGTACTCGTAGATAAATTGTCGCCACAAAGTTTCCCTCATGTGGAGGCGCCTCCCCGCCCCTCCAGCAGTGGGGGAGCAAAACCCGACTGACACAATTGCAGTCGCCGTGCTCTAGAGCCGCCTATTGGCAGTGGGACTGGACTGGAGCAGCTGTCCAGACACTGGAGAGACCGGCTGTCGGCCGTCCTCTGGCTGTCTGACGTCTGGAACCGCAGAAGGCGGCCCCCACACACCTCGTACTGTTTATCTGACCTTGTGTCGTGTATTTATAGAAAAAGCTTCACGATAATGTCTGCATTGGTAGAAGATTGCGGACTCTTCAGCCATTCGATTCTCCACGGAGTGGACTGCCAATGGGGAGGCGAACATGAGAAAAAGATTGGATAGCCAGTGAAAGCATAATGCTCTAGGAACAGGGGCGTTAAATGTCAGAAATCTGAGTGTAGTAGGGAAACAGAAAATGTAAAAAGGAAATGCTAAGGTTCTGTCTAGATACAATGGGGGGTCAGTGAAGTGAGATAGAAAGAGGGCAAGGATTTCCTGTCAGACGAGTATGGCTGATATCAACAGTAGTATAAAATAGTATAACAGGGGGAGGATTCATTACAAGCAGGAAGAAGGTAAGGCAGAAAAAGAATTTCTGTGAACGTTTCCATGGTAGGGTTTCTTCTCATCAATGTCGCCAGCAAACCAACACTGACAACAGTTGTCTATTTCCTGGAAGATTAAAACTGTGTGCCAGACCGAGACTCGAACATGGGAACAGTTTTGCAGAAGCGCTTCTGTGAAGTTCGGAAGCTGTGAGGACGGGTCATGACTAGTGCTTGTGTAGCTCAGTGCTAGAGCACTTGCCTGTGAGAGGCAAAGATCCCGAGTTCAAATCTCGGACCAGCACACAGTTTTAATCTTCCAGGAAGTTTCATAACAGCGCACACTCCGCTGCAGTGTGAAAATCTCATTCGGGAAGCAGTCATTCAGGTGTACATGCCGACGTCTCAAGTTGAGGATGAAGATACAGAGAAAGTGTATGAGGATAAAGAACGAGTAATAGAGTCTGTAAATGGAGATGAAAATCTAATATTCATGGGGAATTTGAATGTGGTTGTAGGGGAAGGAGTAGAAGAAAGTGTTACAGGACAATGTGGGCTTGATACTAGGAACGAGGGAGGAGAAAGAGTAAGTGGGCTGTGCAGTGAATGACTCGTGAAAAACGTCTCACAGCTTCGTGTCAGACGACGCGGCCCAAAGGTGAGGTAAGCATATGGTTGGTTTCTCGGCACAGTATTCGTTCGAAACGTGGTTACCGATGGTGAGCCGTGAACTTTGCGGTGCATCAGACGCTGTAGTGAAACACACTGAGACGTGGCAACGTTGTGGCAGTCTGGCACTGGTGCCACGCGGGCTGACGTCACAGAGACAGTTGAGATCAGGGCCAGCGGTGGCCGGGGTTTGGCGTTGTGGAGGGGGAGGGGCCAGTGGCCACCGCAGACATCTGCGTGTGATTAGGTTTTCGTCACCAGTCTGATTCGAACTTTCTTTGTCTTGCAGGGTCGACATAAAACCACTGCAACATCTGTACAGGATAGCAGGTGCGTGCGAAAGTGTAAAACATGTGGCAAATACATGTTGCGTACAGAAGGAAGTTCTTGATTCACTATTCGGGGAAAGCTTCTGACCAAACAGACGCCAATTCAGAGAGATTCACACACTGCCAGGTGGCGAGGCATGGGAGGAGAACCAAGAAACACGCCGGAGGCCACACATATTGAACAAATTAGGCAGTTAGACCAAACCATAGTTATATGTCAGTAATTCTGTATCACGCGCGACCAAACAGACTTGTGGCACAAGCCGTAATTTTATTTTATCCATTCGTTGCCTTAACGTGTAGATAACACGCAAGCTGCAGTCGGGCAACACGCTGCTTCTGCGCCGGTGTGCCGCCAGCGGTTCGGCTCGTAGCTCTGCCGACTGGCGACGCACGCTCAGGCGCCTTCGCTTTAGAGGACGTCGTAGCGTTGACTGACGCCACGGGTCTAGAAAAGGTGGGAGCGACTGAATCACGGCTTCATTCGCACAACGCCAGTTCATCAATATTCCTACAGTGCTCTGTATAAATATTTCTTTTATAATTTTGACAAAGTGCTAAGAATTAGCTAATGAATAAAGCTGAAGCATGATAATTGTATAGTACGCAGATCAAGAAGTAAGCAAGTAAATAAACCTGGCAATTACTTACAGATCTTCAAAAATAAAAATTTACTTGATTTTTCTCAAGGTGCGTATTGTTCACCAGGATAGGAATTTAACAAAAAAAGTAGCTAATACTAGAAGTTAACAAGGCGGCAACAGCCTTGCCGCAGTGGATACAGCGGTTTCCGCGAGGGCGCCGAAGTTAAGTGCTGTCGGGCGTGGCCGGTACTTGGATCGGTGACCATCCAGGCCGGCATGCGCTGTTGCCATTTTTCGGGGTGCACTCAGTCCCGTGATGCTGACTGAGGAGCTACTCGACCGAATAGTAGCGGCTTCGGTCAAAAATACCATCGTAACGACCAGGAGAGCTGTGTCCCGTCCACACGCCCCTCTTATACGCGTCTTCAAATGAGGATGACACGGCGGTCGGATGGTCCCGATGGGCCGCTTGTGGCCTGAAGACGGATTGCTTTTTTTGCACTCTCAGCTGGATACGTACAAAGATAACTAAAGTAGCACAGAGTTCTTCAGACTTTATGTAATAAGCATTCGAAATGGCTTGCTACACCATACACAAGCGAACACAGGGTAGAAGTAAAGTTTGGAATGGTTCGTTTGTATTTTGCATAGCTGGCTTAGGTTCGGTGCGCTGCGTCGTTACTTGCAGTATTTGTATCATGAACCTGACAGTTCCTTGGTGCGATAAATAAAGGCGATATCTTAGAGTAACAGCGCTGTGTTAGAAACAAACACTGCAAAGTTTCACTGACGAGTACGCCTTGCACAGTGCGTGTTATGAAATTAGGAGCAGCCAAGTGCACACTGTACACTTTGTTGTAATGGAACATCTGTTATACCACGCACAGAAGGCGGATACCACTGAACAGTTCAAACGAGGCAGATGACTGTTATAAAGGGCGTGCACGGAAGTGTTGACTCTCTACAGCTCACGTGGCACATAAAACACTCTACTGCGCAAATAACAGTGCACCATAAGAGAGGAAGCAGTGAAATGGCGACGCAACAGTCAGTACACGGTACGTGAAGGTGAGCAACATTAGACGCAGTCGCGATACATACAACTTCCGTGCGTCTGGCTTATTCACTTTATTTATTTATTTATTTATTTATTGTTCCATGGGACCACATTAAGGAGAAGTCTCCATGGTCATGGAACGAGTCAATACATGAAATTATAACGTGATTGTAGAAACAGATAAAATGAAAGTTGTAAGTTTAAATAAAGAAAATCAACAATGTAACACTGGAATTTGCTTAATTTTTTAGCTCTCCCAGGAGCTCCTCGACAGAATAGAAGGAGTGAGCCTTGAGGAATCTTTTCAGTTTAGACTTAAATGTGTTTGGGCTACTGCTAAGATTTTTGAGGTCTTGTGGTAGCTTATTGAAAATAGATGCAGCAGAATACTGCACTCCTTTCTGCACAAGAGTCAAGGAAGTGCATTCCACATGCAGATTTGATTTCTGCCTAGTATTAACTGAGTGAAAGCTGCTAACTCTTGGGAATAAGCTAATATTGCTAACAACAAACGACATTAAAGAAAATATATACTGCGAGGGCAATGTCAAAATTCCTAGACTATTGAATAGGTGTCGACAAGAGGTTTTCGAACTTACACCACACATAGCTCGAACAGCTCGTTTTTGAGCCAAAAATACCCTTTTTGAATCAGAAGAATTACCCCAAAAAATAATACCATGTGACATAAGCGTATGAAAATATGCGAAGTACACTACTTTTCGTGTTGAAATGTCACTTATTTCAGATACTATTATAATGGTAAATAAAGCAGCATTTAGTTTCTGAACAAGATCCTGAACACGGGCTTTCCACAACAGGTTACTATCTATCCGAACGCCTAGAAACTTGAACTGTTCCGTCTCGCTTATAATGTGCCCATTCTGTCTGATCAAAGTATCAGTTCTTGTTGAATTGTGAGTTAGAAACTGTAAAAACCGAGTCATACTGTGATTTAGCATCAAATTATTTTCCACAAGCCACAAACTTATTTCATGAACTACATTATTTGATAATGTTTCAATATTACACACAAGATCCTTCACTACCAAGCTGGTGTCATCAGCAAATACAAATATTTTTGAATCACCTGTAATACTAGAAGGCATATCATTTATATAAATAAGAAACAGCAGTGGCCCCAGCACCGAACCTTGGGGAATGCCCCACTTAACAGTGCCCCATTGGGACTGAACATCACTACTACTCTCAATATTGCGGAGAATTACCTTCTGCTTTCTGTTCTTAAAGTAAGAGGCGAACCAATTGTAAGCTACTCCCCTTACTCCATAATGGTCCTACTTCTGCAGTAATATTTTGTGGTCAACACAGCCAAAAGCCTTCGTTAAATCAAAGAAAACACCTAACGTTCGCAACCTTTTATTTAATCCATCCAAAACCTCACAGAGAAAAGAGAATATAGCATTTTCAGTTGTTAAGCCATTTCTAAAACCAAACTGTACATTTGACAGCAAATTATGTGAATTTAAATGTTGCAGTAACCTTGTATATACAACCCTCTCGATAACTTTAGCAAACACCGATGGCATAGAAATAGGTCTATAATTGTCAACATTATCCCTGTCTCCCTTTTTATAAAGTGGCTTCACTACCGAGTACTTTAATCGGTCAGGAAACCGACCACTCCTAAAGGAAAAGTTACAGTTATGGCTAAGTACTGGGCTAACATACATGGAACAATACTTCAGTATTCTGCTAGATACCCCGTCATATCCATGAGAGTTCTTGGTCTTTAGTGATTTAATTATTAGCTCAATCTCCCTCTTGTCAGTATCATGGAGGAGCATTTCTGGTAACAATCTTGGAACACTTTTTTCTACGAGCGCTATATGATTCCCTGTTGGGACTAGGTTTCTATTTAGTTCACCTGCTATATTCAGAAATTGATTATTAAATACTGTACATATATGCGACTTATCAGTAACATGGACATTCCCACTACGCACTGATTCTATATCCTCGACCTGTCTCTGCAGACCAGCCACTTCCTTTACGACTGACCATATGGTTTTAATTTTATCCTGAGCCTTAGCTATCCTATCTGCATACCACATACTTTTTGCCTTTCTAATAACTTTTTTAAGTACCTTAAAATACTGTTTGTAATGGGCTGCTGCATTTAGATTGTGACTGTTTCTAACGTTTTGATATAATTTCCACCTCGTTCTACAAGATATTCTTATCCCTTTAGTCAGCCACCCAGGTTGCCTGTTTGTGCTAGTACCCTGTTTTGAACGTTCTAACGGAAAGAAACTTTCAAAGAGCACGACAAAAGTCTTGAGGAAAGCATTATATTTATCGTCTACTGTATCAGCACTATAAACATCTTGCCACGCTTGTTCCTTGATAAGGCTTACAAAAGTCTCTACAGCAACTGGATCAGCTTTCATAAAAAGTTGGTAACTATATTCAACATGTGTTGCAGCACAAAAATCTTTTAGAGTTAAAATTTGTGCATCATGATCTGAAAGGCCTCACCTTTTTGCTGACAGAATGCCCTGCTAGTAGTGACGAATGAACAAAAATATTGTCTATGGTTGTTCTACTGTTCCCTTGCACTCTCGTTGGAAAGAATACGGTTTGCATAAGATTATATGAATTAAGGAGGTCTACCAGCATCCATTTCCTTGCACAATCACTTATACAATTAATGTTGAAGTCACCACATATAACTAACTTTTTGTATTTTCTATAAAGTGAACCAAGAACCTCCTCTAGGTTTAGCAAAAATGTTGTGAAATCGGATTGTGGGGATCAATAAATAACAACAGCAAGAAGTTTAGCTCCACTAAATTTAACCACACCTGCACAACATTCAAACACCTTTTTAGTGCAGTACTTTGAAACATCAATTGACTCAAATGGGATACCGTTTTTCACATACATGGCTACTCCCCCACACCGCAAAGAGCTCCTAGAAAAGCTGCCAGCCTACCTGTATCCTGGTAAAGCAAGCCTCTGAATTATCTCCTTAGTTAAGAAGTGTTCAGATATACCAATAATTTCGGAGTCAACATCTATAAGCAGTTCACTAACTTTATCTCTAATAACTTGTATATTTTTATGAAATATACTAATTCCCTCATTAATCGGATACCTAAGCTTTGTCGAAAGTGGTTTCTTTGTTACAGAGACTTCCCTTAAGCAGGAATACCTGTCAGGTGACTTCAATCTAAAAAAGGTACAGCTCTAACACCCACTACTAAAGGAATTTTCCCATGAGTGATCCCACGACCACCACCTATGCTGTCACCTATAAGCTTTGCCAACCTCCCCTTCCCATACCTGTAGAGGTGCAGGCCATGTCTAGTGAAACCCGTCCTGCTGATAGACTCCACCGACACCACTGAAATGTGACTCATGACTTCTGTCATCAGCGCACCCCCAAGTCTCATGTTATTACGCCTGACGGCTGTATTAAGATGAGGCCGATCGTGACGCTGAAACAGTCCCACGAAATGCACAATCGTGTTGCCAGTCTGAGTGGCTATCTTTTCCAGGTCACCATCTATGTCATACTCCCCATCCCTGTCAATACTATTACCAGCCCCACCCACAATCACTACCTGATCCTCTTTAGTAAAATCCCTACATAACCCCCCTATGTTAACAGTCACCTGCATTAGGTTTCACAATGCTAGTGACCTGGTACTCAGTCCCCAACACTTCCTGCAACTGCTGGCCTACACCTCTACCATGAGAACTACCTAGCAACAGAACCTTCTTCTTTATCTTAGACTTTGCAACTGTCCTAGCCACCGTAACTGCTGAGGTCTGCTGCATACTTCCTACATCTACAGCTAGTAGAGATTCCTCTCCACTAGACTCTGACAGCATGAAGGGAAACCACTCACAACGCACCACAGGGGTGTAGGTCAAGGTTACCGTCCGATGTTTGTGGTCTATCGAGCTGGAAAACAGCACGTCAAGTGGACCTAAAAAAGCGACCTAAGTTAAGGTCGTGTCACACCTGCGTGGCGTATCTCGAGCTACGCCTACACTCGCCGTACGTGGCACGTACCCTGATTCGAGATACACGTACCCCCAAAACCGAAAGCCACCTATTGTGATCTACGTTTTCTGTCTTGTCTTCGTATTCGCTCATGTGTTGACACGACGTGCTAACTAGAGTGCAGTTTAAGGATTGTTCTGGAAATGGCGTTCAGTGTGCCGTGGTGTGAGCCAGGCCTAAGCTCTGGTGTGCCACGGATGGACTGTAGTTCAGGCAGCGGTAGTGACGATGAACTGCTGTTGTTATAGTCGGTAACTGCTGTTGTTATACTCGGCAACTGCTGTTGTTCTACTCGGCATCAAATAGAATTCTGTTCATCCGGTAAATGTTAGAACAACAGTGTATGGGGAATGCCACAACCTAGTGCAAGATTTACACCTTGACGATGGGAGATTGAAAACTTATTTTAGAATTAATGGAAAACAGTTCAGTGGAGTTTTATCACTCACAGGCAGTGGTATTAAAGAGCAGGACACACATTACAGAAAATCACTACCTCCTGGAGAACGGCTAGCTATTTGTCTAAGGTAAGAACTCCTTGCCCGTAATGTCAAAATTGAAATATAGCCTTTTTGTGAATAAAGTTGTAGGTAAGAATTCCTTGTCCGTAATGTCAAAATTGAAATACAGCCTTTTTGTGAATAATGTTGTAGGTAAGAATTCCTTGTCCGTAATGTCAAAATTGAAATATAGCCTTTTTGTGAATAATGTTGTAGGAAATGGAGTAAAAGTGTATGTTAACTACAATAGAGTTACACGAGTGTATTTGTCCCCTATTGTGATAAGACAAAATATAAAAAAATTATGTAGTATGTTAACAAGCTGCAACCACAAAAATAGATATTTTCAGTTTGAGTTTAAAGTTCGAAATTTGTATTTAGAATATTTAAAGTTTTTCTGTTTTGCTCAATAGTTTTGCACTAACAAATCAACATCTGTGTCTTATCATTTTCACGGTGAAGGATCTTTGCAATAGTTATTACGTGACCCCGATGAGTTGCCAGAGGAGGTACTTGGAGACAACAAGGGAGAGCGAGTCTGACGCAGCATCAGTGTTATAAAAGTCATGAGTGAGTCAGTTTCATGTTCAGCTCGGTTTACTGCTTCTAAAACGTCTTTCTTTACTCCGTTTTGTAACCTTAGAGACAATATTTCCCACCCACATTGACGTGCTGCCAAAAAACAAATCTATTTCCTCAGGGACAGAACGAATAGCTTTATTTTCCTGCTTATTTTTCAAAAATTTCAGAACTTTGTCGACTCCTTTGGGTTTGTTCCGGACTGTGTTGACATCGTGGTCAGAGCTGACAAATTTGTCATCAGCAGCAGCGAAAGCTTCAGCATTAACAGTATCGTCATCGTTTGCTTCTCAGCAAGTTGTGAGTCAACCATGACGTCACGAATATTTTTGTCATGCTTGGAAAGAAATAATGTTAACAATCAAATAAATAATCACGTTCGCCGTGCGACATCCCTTCTGTTATTTACTTCCAAAGGTCCCACCAAGGCAGTAATTGTTCCACACTGTACTTTAATGCAAGACTTGCATACTAATATCAGTTCCATGATGTTAATACTCACGAGTTGTAACCTGGCAATGCGAACAGTAAAAACTCCATTTCTTTCTCTTGCTCCCAGGTTTTCAATTTGTTGCAGTTTGATCACTGTTTGTCTCTCTCTTTACTATGGGCATCTCACAGTTACTTCTATTCTGTTTTTATAACAGGTATCTCCTTACTGGAGTCTTGTACGCTGCCATAAGCTTCCGCTACAGGGTCGGCATTAGTACTGTACCGTCGATTGTAAACGAAGTGTGCGACATTTGTGGCGTGCAATGGAACCGTTGTACATGCTTACATCTCCCATCCGAGGCGCAGGGCGCCCAATGTGACGTCGAATGCAGTAAGAGCTGCACCGAGGCGGCCTGGCCTGCCCCGTAAGGGGCCTCCCGGCCAATGACGCCAAACGGTCATTTTATTTGATAACTCTGTATTCCAGCTTTGCGTGGTCGCAGAGCACTAGATACTTTCGCTCTTGGTCAATTAATAGAGACATACTGCACAGTGAAGCACGCAGTAGCAGAACTGATTCAAACACGGAGCACGTGGCTTGTGGGGGTGCGGTGTGGTGCGCATGCGCCAGCCCAGGCACGCACCTGCGCAGGCGTGGCTGGAGACTGGCGTGTCACGTGTCACGGTCGGACGCGGCGACAGTCTGATTACTCTGCGAGGTCTTCCGGAGACGTAGCTCCAGATACGTTGCGCCGCTGTGAAATCATCTGCACGGTGCATGCGCGATACGCGAAATTTTGGCTAAAATAGTGCACGAATATTAAAACCCCCTTGTTCTTGCACTCGCAAAATATAAAACTGACGTTGGTGAAATTTTCACCTGAAAGGATTTGTGAATTGTAATGTAAATTCAGGAATTACATAGTTTTTTTATGTCTGACCTTTTTTTACTAAGCAGCTACTGTCTTTGTAAGGGTTAACTTCGAGTTGTACATGGAATTTGTTTTTGCATAGTATATACAAAAGTATTCTTTCATTTATATTCCTCTCACGACAAAGTTTAAACTGACCATGTTAACGAATCAGCCGACTAAGCCGGTGGCGCAAGAGAGCGAGGGGGCTGTGAAACTGCAGCGCAGTGCGCATGCGCTGTAGCTCGGGCGGCTCCTCTTGTGTGCTAATCTGAGGCCGTTTGCCGGCTGCGCAGACCGCAGGTGCCCCTATCAGGCTGCCCGCCCCGAATTTCGCTGCGACACTGATGTACGTTACGAACGGCTGTGCTTTGCACCCTGTACGTGAGTCGTGTTAGGCGAGAGAGTGGCTAGTAAAAGAAAGGATGCAGCAGTCACTGAGTGTGTAAACACACGACTCCAAACCAAGTAACTATTTCCTACAATGATATTGTACGAGACAGTGACACTTGTAACTACATATATTCTGCTCTTATTGCTTGTGTAACTGAAGATAGGTAAGTGGTCCGAAACTGCTTCTGCGCATAAATCTGAAGATACGCCTGCCTCTCTACAGTCCCATCAGTGAAACATGCACCAGTGATGTGGTTTTCGTAGAGTCTGCACAGCGGGTTGGCACTTGAAAGCAGTCTTGTAACGACTTTTTGTTTCTGCGAGGGTTTTCGTCTGACGAGTCGTGTTTATTGCGAAGAGTGATTACCCTGCGGTTTGCAAACGATGTTTCACCCTCAAGCAAAATCTTGTATAAAAACTTCGCACCACTCCTGTACAGCATTAGGAGTGTAACCGATTCTGAAAGTCATTGCCACGAAGCTGTTGACGGAGCTGAATGTGCGAAGGATGAAATTCGTTGGAAGGCGGTGATTTCAAAACACTCCTTCACCTGAGGCCTCGCTTATTCAGCTTGCCTTTTCATGAGGTGAGGGTTTGTGTGCTCCCACTGCTAAGTTGTCGGCAGAGTTTCTTCTGAGCTTCTTTGTTAGTATTTTTTGTTCTTCACGCTTAAAGGTTCTAGAATTTTATAACCACCTGAATACGCAGTGTTGCCCGCGTATGTATTTGTTCCTGTCTTCTGTTAGTCGCCCGCATCTCGTGGTCGTGCGGTAGCGTTCTCGCTTCCCACGCCCGGGTTCCCGGGTTCGATTCCCGGCTGGGTCAGGGATTTTCTCTGCCTCGTGATGGCTGGGTGTTGTCTGTTGTCCTTAGGTTAGTTAGGTTTAAGTAGTTCTAAGTTCTAGGGGACTGATGACCATAGATGTTAAGTCCCATAGTGCTCAGAGCCATTTGAGCCATTTGTTAGTCCCCCCCCTGCCCTCTGACTGTGCATTTTCTCCTGTACTCTGTCTGTCCTCCTCCTCTCTCTCTTTGCCCATCTCTTGCTTCCCCCTCTCTCTCTGTACATCTCATGCTCCGCCCTTCTCCCTCCACGTCATCACGCGCACGCCAGTAGGAGGCTGGTGGTTCTGAACCCCACAGCATTTCTTTCCAGGTTGTAACTGTTTGTACCAAATTTGGTTGAAATCGGTCCAGGGGTTTGGGATGAATTTTTACCTGTGGCTTGCCCACATGTGCGCATGTCGAATATATTTCACACATATTTCGCACGTATTGGTACACGCATTTCATCTGAATCTCTAGCGAGTTTAATCCTGCATTTTGATTTACACGCAGCTCAGTGTTTATGATTAATCCAGCACCAGCGATATTTCCGAACCGGGGCAAAAACTTGATGGTGGCGCCCCCGCCCCCCCCCCCCCCTCCATCCCCGCCTTTCCAGTGTTGTTGTATCCCACATATTTTTGTAGAGTTTGATATATAAAACATAAATGTTCGAGGAAACATAAGACATGTTATTTGGTCTTCATTGTGCCAAACTGCAGTGCCACGTTTCTTCCCACAACATTTTTCTATCGCACGTCGCTGTATTTCGCTTAGTGGAATTTGCACGTGTATATTTTGTAGTGGAAGCTATCAAACCTAGACACATCAAAAAAAGTTTTTCATCACCCCAGTTCCCAGAACTCCTGGAGATAGACGTTGACTGTAGATACTGTATCACAGACACAGTCCCTTTGACGGTTCAGAGATGTCACTAAACGCACCCAAAGATGTGAAACAACCATGGCTCGTTTTGGCTACAGTTCAAGCATGCCTTAGACGGTCAATACCGCTATTCGATCGCGTCCTCATTGTTACTTTGTGCCAGGAAGGGCTCTCAACAAAGGAAGTGTCCAGGCGTCTCAGAGTGAACCAAAGCGATATTGTTCGGACATAGAGGAGATACAGAGAGACAGGAATTGTCGATGACATGTCTCCCTCAGCCCGCACAAGGATGTCCGCTACCTACGGATGATGGCTCGGAGGAACCCTGACAGCAACGCCACCGTGTTGAATGGTGTTTTTCGTGCAGCCACAGGACGTCGTGTTACGACTCAAACTGTGCGCAATGGGCTGCATGATGCGCAACTTCACTCCCGACGTCTACGGTGAGGTCCATCTTTGCAACAACGACACCATGCAGTGCGGTACAGATGCGCTCAACAACATGCCGAGTGGACAGCTCTTCACCGATGTGTCGCATATGCCTTCAACCAGACAACCGTCGGAGACGTGTTTGGAGGCAATGCGGTCAGACGGAGCGCCCTAGACGCGCTTTCCAGCGAGTGTAGCAAGGTGGAGGAAGATTCCCTAGTGTTTTGAGATGGCATTTGTCGGGTGGACGTACGACGCTGGTGGTCATGAAAGGCGCCGTAACGGCTATACGATGACGTGAATGCCATCCTCCGATCGATAGTGCAGCGATATTGGCAGCGTATTGGCGAGGCGCTCGTCTTCATGGCCGACAACTGGCGCCCCCATCGGGCACATCTTGCGAATCCTTCAGGAGAACGACATCGCTCGACTAGAGTGGCCAACACGTTCTACACACATGAACCCTGGGATACATTGAAAAGGGCTGTTTATGGACTGCGTGACCCACCAACTACTCTCACGGATCTACGCCGAATCCCGTTGAGGAGTGAGATAATCTGGACCAACAGTGCCTTCATGAACTTGTGGATGGTATACCACGACGAATACAGGCATGCATCGATGCAAGAGGACGTGCTACTGGGTATTAGAGGTACCAGTGTGTACAGCAATCAGGACCACCAGTTCTGAACATTTCGCTGTATGGTGGTACAACATGCAATGAGTGGTTTTCATGGGCAATAAAAAGGGTGGAAGCGATGTTTATGCTAATCTCTATTCCAATTTTCTGTACAGGTTCCGGAACTCTCGGAACCGAGGTGGTGCAAAACTTTTTTTGATGTGTGTACATTCAGGTCAGTGGAAATCAAGATGTCCTGTGGTGCCTTTCCTGCTCCCAGTCGGCCTCTTTGACATCCAAGCCCCCTTCAAATAAACACTAACAATTAATACTATGTGGGATTATTTGTGACGGGAAGAATAAGAACTCTTCAGAAAATTTGCAGTCTTCATTGCCTGTTAGATAATAAATTTCCCTCTTGTGTGGTATAAAACTGAACACAGGTAACACAAAACCAGTAAATACTAGAGACAAGCAATACAGTACACAGTTCTTCAATCATTGGGTTCCAACATTTTTCTTCTTCTGTGCTTTCCTTAATGCAAAAGAACCTATCACCTCATCAAACTCCGCCTCGTAGGCAATTTCGTTGTCAGTGGCTAGGACTGGGAGGCCAGATAGACGTTCCTCACTCACTGCTGAACGCAGATAGCTTTTAATTGTTTTCAGTTCGCTGAAGCTTCGTTCGCAGCTTGCTGATGTCAGAAGTGACGTGCAGTGCAGTGCATGCTTAAAGCTGCACTGATGTAAGGAAAAGACTACTTGCAGGAAAAACTTCTTGCAAATCATGCTTGCACAGATGTTGTAACAGACGAACGCAATTGATTTTTCATTAATTTTAGTCACTAACTTCTTGAATAGGGTGGGTTCCTGCCAAACATCAGCTGCAATCAAGTCTTTCAAATATTTTCCATTTGGATCGACTCAGTTTTTTGCAGACCTTCAGTCTGCCACTGTGTGGCCACTGAGGAAGGCGAAATTTTCATGTAGGCCCTTTGCGGTTACTGCCCTTGTTTCAGCTTACGTTCAAATTTTGTCAACTGTTACTTTGATGTCTCTGAAAAACAGGTTAGTTGGGTCTAGTGTTCATGTTTCGTACTCGCGGATTTCGTCGTGTTGCCTCCTCTTTCTGGAAGCTCCTTTGCTTTCTGCATCTACATATACATGGATAATCTGCACAGCACAGTTAAGTGCCTGGCAGAGGGTGCATCGAACCACCTTCACAATAATTCTCTATTATTCCAGTATCGAACAGAGCACTGAGAAAAACGGACACCTATATCTTTCTGTGCGAGCTCTGATTTCCCTTATCTCTGGAAGAATACCAGACCAAATTGTGAAGTTGAGGATGAATATAAAATCCATGTTGTAGATGACCAGCTTCATATTTTAATTCTGCGGCAAGAGAAGAGTCTTCAGTTTATTCCAGAGCTTTGACAACATATGAATTATTTATTAGAGCTGTTACAGCTAGGCGTCAGCCCATCATCTTGTCTGACTACTTCCTTTTAAGTTGGTTTTTGTACATTTTTGCATTAATTTCCACCGCATGTTGGATCCAACAAAAAAGCAATCAAGCTTCTGTACAACCCCAAATATGATGATAATGATGATGTTTGGTTTGTGGGCACTCAACTGCATGGTCGTCAGTGCCCATACAAAGTCCCAATGTTTACACAATCCAATTCAGCTAATTGCACGAATGATGATGATGATGATGATGATGATGATGATGATGATGATGAAATGATGAGGACGGCATAAACACCCAATCCCCGGGCAGAGAACATCCCCAACGCGGCCAGGAATCGAACGTGGGACCCTGTGATCCTGAGGCAGCAACGCCACAAGACCACGAGCTGCCGACACAACCCCAAGTAGGCTAACCGTTTGTGGACACGATGGTGCAGAATGCAACCCCCAAAAATTTTAAGGAGTGTGACACACGTGGTACAAACTCTGCAAGCTCGTTCATTCTTATAATTCTGGATTGGACTTCTTTACATATGCCGACCATATTAGACGCATTATCGTAAGACTGATCACGACGTTTTTGCACATCCGAACTATCGGCTTATAGTATTTCTAGTATTCACTTTTTGATGTATTATCCAGTCTCCCCGTCAACTTCCTTTATTTCACATCCAGCTTCTGTTATTTTTGTATAACGTTTCACTCTACTCATTTGTTGTGCGTGAGATACATTTGGAGTGCAGTCAAATATGGTGGTGAAATAATTGGTCTCCTTGATCTCATTGATAATGGTATTTCGAACTTTGTTTGCCATTATACGGATGATTTCATTTTGCATTGACTTCGATAAATAGGATACCTGTTGCCTTCTTACGTGATCTAACTGATACTTGATAGTAGGATTGAATTTGCCGAACCGGATTATAAAATTAAGAAAAGTTGGTTTACTAGTTTGAGGAAAATTTTCAGCGAGATGACTGCGTGTTTGTTCAAAACCTCTAAAGGCAAGACAGTTTGTGGCAAGATACATGACAGCGTTCGTTATTACGCGCAGAATATGTCTCCGTTTTCCTTTCTCAGAGTGAAATATTTTCGCGATCTCGCGGTCGATGCCCTGACACGATTTCATTTACTGCAAACGAGTCTTCCATTTTATAAAATATTCTTTATTTGTTTGTGATGCTTCGTGTTCAGACAATCTCTCTGAAGCTTTTTTCCAAATCACGAGACCCTCCGTACACAGGGCTGATGTAGAAGAGCTGCCGTACGGCTTGTGATCAGTACAGTAAGCTCTGCATTTTCTGCTTTCGAACAAACAAGTCAGGATCTTCTAATATTTTCCTGATTTGCCATTGTTCCCAGCAACATGTGATATGTCAAGTGACTACCGTTGCATACAGTGGACCTAAACATTGTTTTCTGTTTGTTTATCATTTAGTAATACAGCTGGTTTGCTGAAGAATGACCTCTGTTGATTTGCAATTTTTTCGTGGTCCGGCCATGTGCGTGGATCCATTAGATCTATAATTTTGTCTTTGCTACCCGTCTGCAATAAGTCAACAAATGCTAGCTCAGCGGCATGTTGCTCCTGAGATAGTACTGACGATGAAGTCTGTTTACCGTCATCTTAGACCTGAACCTTCGACTGTTCAGTCGAATTATCTTACTGTCCAAATTACAAGAATTGTTCGAAGTACCTGAAATCATAATATCAGAAGTATCAGAGGAACTTGATGATACGTGTGCTTTGTGAAGCCATCTTATCATCTTAGAAGCCGATTTATTTCTTTCTTCAATTTTATTCTTATTTCTTTTTCTGTTTTAAGCCCAGAAAGCTTGCTTCTTGGTGCATTCATCGTTTGCTCTTTATTACCTAAAAATATAAATTTATTTTAACACTGAGACGTCGTTCTTACATACAAAATCATGATCATGTTTGTGAGTTTTAATTAATTACAACACCAGTTTGTAAACCAGCATTTAGAAACACTCCACAGAAATGCAATACTGTGCGCCATTACGCCTATACTCCGGCCTCGCTACCGAGCAACCGTCTCTAGCCGCTCGCAGACGCGACTTCAACTCAAGGACTGACACTCCACTCCCGCTCACCCACTCCCACACTGTTAACTGCACTGCAGTCTTTTCTTCAGCTTATGATCGCTGCACAGAGCGTTTGATAGATACTGTGTAAGGTTACACCTATGTACCACTACAACACGTTCATAAGCATCTTGTCTTATCACCTGCATCCACTCATGCCCATTGTGCATTCGGACGGACTTGGGCAATTCCAGCAGGACAATGTGACACCTCACACTTCTAGAATTGCTAAATAGTGGCTTGAGGAACACTGTTCTGAGTTTACACACTTCCGCTGGCCACCATACTCTCCCGAGACGAAAAATTGTTAAGCATATCTGGGATGCTTTGCAACGCATTATTCAGAAGAGGTCTCCACCCATTTATACTCTTAGGGAGATACAGCCTTGCAGTTCCCTCCAGCACAACTTCAGACATTATTCGAGCCAACGCCACGTCGTGCTGCGACACTTCTGTGTGCTCGCCGGGGCCCTACAGGATATTCGGCAGGTTGTAAGGGAACAACTGTGTGAGGGGAAATGACAAGTTTAATGTCGCAATATTTCTCACCAAAATTACAGCTGTTCACACAGTTTTTAACTCGCCAACATAAAAACAGAGTAATGCATAACACATCTTGCAAACATCAAAAAGTGATATAAGATTATACACAACAATGTTAAATGTTAACTCTCTGAAATCACATTAATCCTAAATACAATATTATGGAAGTTTAATTCAAAGTTTCTTTACCTTAATCCGAAGCACAATAATATGAAAGTTTAATTTGACGTTTCTTTCCAAAACTGCTCCTACACGTACGTTATGATGTTGGTCAGTAGCACGAAAATCGTCCGGTTCCAGTACAAACTTCGGTACTATTTAGGATGACAATCAAGTCTACGGTGGATGGTTAGTCAAGTGACAAATTTGAGCGCAAGATTACCGAAAGCCGCTCGAGTTTACAGTGGACGCAAGCTGGTGAACCGACAAAGTTTACGCCTCTGCACACAGCATTTACCTTAAGCTGCGACGTGTTGCTGTCTGCAAGGCCGCCCTCTCACACTGAAATGCCTACAAAACTAATCTGGCCTTTGCTGAACTTTCCAGCAGAAACCTTCCCTATGTTTCTCGTTATGTGAGAAAACATGTACTCAGCCCTAGTCTTAATACGTGGCGATATACACGCGCATGGTTGGAGCAGCATGCATATTATAGTGCACTCTCAGTTCTTGCTACTTGGCTGGTTCGTTTCTCCACAGTTGGAGATAAACGTTGCTACAGCTAATTCTTTAGCTGGAGTGCAGCCACTGTTGTAAGTAGGCTGTTTAGGTTTTTTTTATTGGTAACGCCACCTCTGTATGAAAAATCACTGGCTGTGCTGTGTGCAGTCTGTGGGTAGTTTGCATTGTTGTCTGCAATTGTAGTGTTGGGCAGCGGCAGCTGGATGTGAACAGCGCGTAGCGTTGCGCAGTTGGAGGTGAGCCGCCAGCAGTGGTGGATGTGGGGAGAGAGATGGCGGAGTTTTGAAATTTGTCATGAACTGCTATATTTATATATGATGATATCAAGGTAAATACATTGTTTGTTCTCTATTAATATCTTTGATTTGCTAACTATCCCTATCAGTAGTTAGTGCCTTCCATAGTTTGAATCTTTTATTTAGCTGGCAGTAGTGGCGCTCGCTGTATTGCAGTAGCTTGACCAGCGAAGATTTTTGTGAGGTAAGTGATTTGTGAAAGGTATAGTTTAATGTTAGTCAGGGCCATTCTTTTGTAGGGAATTTTGAAAGTCAGATTGCGTTGCGCTAACAAAATATTGTGTGTCAGTTTAAGCACAGTCATGTATAATTGTTCAAAGGGGACGTTTCATACTGTGAACGAAGTGTCCACACAAATTTCTTCTCTGCATCGTACAGAGCGTCAAGTGCTCCGTTCTGCACTTGACACCAGATCAGACAACAGTCCCCCCAAAAAAATTCTCTCTTGTCCTACTCATGGCAGAGCTGCATCCCTCCGCTTGGGTTCCTTTTTCACGTCTCGGCTTTTTTCAACCAATAGGAGCTTTCCTCTTATTTTGTACAAACACCTTCTACCAAACAGAATGTCCCTTCTATCAAACTACATCGAAACACTAGTATTTTTCTCCTTCCTAGCGTGTTTCCGCCAATCGGACGTTTTGTGCCCGTTCTAGATGCCTAAAGTACATTGACATTTCCATGTCTTATACTCGCTGGACGAAAATGTGTCACTTGCTTTTGTTTGTATCCCGTTAGAATTCCACAAAGCAGTTTTCTAAGGCTTCTTCTCTGCCCTTGAGCAGATGCCTCGTGCCTCGCTACAGGCAGACCTCTGGCTTGATTCACCTGTTCCAGGGTCGCTGTCCTCGTTCCTGCCATCCCTTTAAATGGTTTCCAGCGTAACTCCATCAGTGCAGCTTCACTACCCCATTGTAGAGCTGGCTTTTCAAAACTAAAAGCGACTCGACCCATGTTCCCTGTTCTGCCTTCCACTCAAAGACACGCATTGTATAAGAATTGTGTGTTAATTACAGTCGATTGGCTGTCATCCCTTTTTGCATTACATATTGATAGGAAAATGTTCTCATAACTGCTGATTTACGTTTGGTGTCATCTTCACCTTGTATAAGAATTGTGTGTTAATTACAGTCGATTGGCTGTCATCCCTTTTTGCATTACATATTGATAGGAAAATGTTCTCATAACTGCCGATTTACGTTTGGTGTCATCTTCACCTTTTCATTGCGATTTGTAAAGGTCTTCTGTGAGGTGTGAATCTGACCATTTATTCTGCCACCTTACAAGGAGTACCAGTTTCACTAATAAGTTGATAGTCAGGGAAGAGTAACTGGTTCTCAGTACCTGAAACTGTTGAAAGGCAAGGTAACAAAGAAAGAGGAAAGTTTGTAAAAGTTTGCAAAAATAGATGTGCTAAGCAATCTTGAGTTTGTAAATAATTTTACTGATTGAGACAACAATGAATTATTGAAATGTGCTAGAAAACAGCGAATTAATTGTAAAGGTCAATTGGTAGAACTGAGTGATGAGGTTATTCATTTTAAAGCATGCGTGAAGAGCAACAAAATTAAAACCTCCTTCCCAAGTCCTCTGTGCAGAGTGTTGCGTGAACACCCAGAGCTCTCTCTCTCACTCCTCAAAAGACTCGGCAGTTACTTGCGGTCGTCCACGTCGCAGGGTTGAGTCAACAGTGTTGCCATCCTCTGAGTGAACCCTGGCGTAACACAGCAACCAGAATGTGAAGATGTGATCGACGCATTTGCTATAAACAAGGGACCAAATAAACAACTTTGCCTGACTTGAATTTGAAGAGTTCAGGACGTATGTATTTATTATAATATTATTATTATCGGCAGCAGCAGTCGTAGTGTTAAGTCACATACAGATGTACGTTACCTGGTGGTGAATTTATGTCGAAATGAAGGGTGAAAATATTTTTCTCTGCCTAGGGACAGAAACTAGCAAAATTCATGCTTGCCATAGGGTGGCCGGCAGTTGGTGTTTTCATTTTAGCGACGCACTCCAGCACAGCTATTGATTTTTTATGTTTTACTTGTACACAAGGTACAAGATCAGCGAGACTTCGATTTATCCAATAGGATTTTATGGGTCAGAATATGAAAGGGTACTCATTACAGTGAATTTCGTTTGTTTCGTATCGTTTGAGAGTAATGTTTCACAATTACAAGAAAAATATTGCGGCGTAATGACAAGGGGGTACGCTAAACAAACTAGTCACATAGAGTAATGTTTTCTTTACCTTTGAGAAATATTGCCACGCATTTTGGGATAGTTTGAGATTACGAATTGTGTGTATTGTTGTTGTTCGGATGTACCTCCACCAAGAGCAGTTCGTGGTCTGGCGAGCCCCGCCGCTCCCCCGCGGCCCCCTCGCCCTTGAAACATGGCGACACGTCCGTAAACGCCCCCCCCCCCCCTGTTGTCCGGTCGCCGTGTGCACGTGATCAGCCAGCACTGAGTGGCAGAGAGCCTCAGCAGGTGGGAGTAGGGCGGTAATTGCCTCCCCTGTCCAGTTAAGACAGGGCTAACTTATACGGTCCACACGTCACTGTGCAGACGTGACGTGGTTTCGGCGTCACAGGCAGCTATCGAAGACCGCAGGAGCTGCTATTAGACTTGTCAGCGTCTGGTGGGGGGTGCTTCTAGACACCGTAGTGGACTTCGCATCCCAAATTGCGTATTATAAAACTGTACCGTTTCAAGGTAACGGTACATTGAAGATTTGTAAAAACGCGTCACTTTCTTTCAGATTTGTTACAATTGAGCGTCATGTAAGGATGTATCGGCTGTTAAAGCCTTCATTAAAGTTTCGGTACGAAGGCTGAACTTGCAGCAGCACGTTCAGAGACCGTGAATAGTTACAATAGAAAGAAAACAGCCCTCGGTCACTATTTTTAACCTCAGTCCGTTTTGCAACCTGCACCACGCTAGTAACGAGCAACCCTTAGTGGCTCGCCATCACTGTTTTCTTTATCTTAAATTTCTTTGTGACTAATGCCCTTTTGGCATATTTATTATTTTATAAATGACATAAAAGTACTGCCAGTCTTTCACAATGATTCCGTACTTATACTCTGTACTATACGTTTTTAGTCATAATTCTGTGACCGTGTTATAGATCATTCTTTGATTACAATTCTGAGGAAGACATTCCTAGTAGTGTTGGAACCCAGTTAATTCGTTAAAAATATTGACCGAGGGCTGTTTTCTTTCTATTGTTCCAGCAGTTCATTGTCAAGCAGCGGTTATGACCGTTGAGTTACTGAACACAGGCTAATTATGGGGGTCATTCGCGTCCTGCCATATGCAGAAATTGTTCTCCTCGCCTTTACGTTTGTAAAAAGGTCCTGGGACTTCTCTATTAAACTAATAGAGGTATGTTCTGTAATATTTGATGTTGTGTACTATAGTAGCTCTCTGTCTCTCTCTCTCTCTCTCTCTGTCAGGTGTGAGTTGTCTTTGTCAGTAATTTACAAATTAAGCGTGAAACTTGCAAATGCAAATGTACATTCACACGTTGATCATCTCGCAAACCAAATCATTATTGAAAATAAAAATTATGGAACCAACTCACTTATTTGCAAAACAATTAAAAGGTAACGTAGTCTGTAATATATAAAATGTAACAATATATAAAGTGTATAAATGACAATTTACGAGCTAGTTCTTCTAGGCCACTTCTTTCCCAAGCAAATGTCTGCAATTCAGGTACATCTTTAACCACCAATATTAAGCTTATCATCATTTTATTACAACAAATTTGTACTAATAGCGACTTCTTTTCGAGAGATCTTCATCGTCTTGGTGTTTTGAAACGGCATTTGCTCGTGGGACATCAGGTGAGTGAGCTGCTGCCTTACCTCGCCTGCTGGAATGGCTGCCCACCCTTCCTAACTACAGACCAACTCCAGACACTAGTTCTTACAGTTTATATAAACAAGTTTATCTTGTTGAGACACTGTAATGAACACAGTCGAATACACATGTTATAGGATTCAGTGCTGGTTGGCTTCAGCCATTTTTTTTTTTTTTTAAATTTTAAATATGTAAGTCTTCTCACTTTCGCTGTTGATGAAGGCATTTTGCAAAAACATTTAGCACAATTTTCTCAGTAGGGTTCGTAGCTAATTCTTGCCAACATTTTAATTTCTCATTTATCGACAGCCGCGTCCACATCAATGCAGAACTTAACAGATTTATGAAGGATGTAACTGTACGTTGACGAAACCTGCAATCAAGAAAAAGCGCAACTTCCAGTTAACCTCCACTGGAGATGACTGTTGTTGTTGTTGTTGTGAACGTTACGTTCGCCTCGCGTGTTGTGACCGAATGATCGCGAAAGGCGACAGACAACTCGTTTCGTCGTCGATACTGACTGTGTCGTCAAAATGACGTCACGTTTGCGCAAAGTGAGGTGAACTGTAGGTTGCCCTTAACACAGCCGCGAGGCCGGACGGCAGCGTCAACTCTGCGAGAGATGCTGTATAACGTGGGGTTGCCACAGCCCGTTTCGTACTTCCAGGCCGTTCTCTTTCTCATTTTCTTTTTCTTTTTATCTTAGTACATCTTAATTCGCTTTTCATCAGACACGCAGGAATTCTGTTGCAACTTTCTACGGCATCATCTTCAGCTTGTGGTTCATTTGCAGGAGTTCCTACAAGTACTTCGGTGGATTCCAAGTCAGCGCTCATTTTCTCTCTCCCACTTGTCTATTTTTATTTCTGGTTAGTACTTTCAAGCACTTAGGATTCGTGGAAACTTTTAACGAGTCCTCCTTCACTGGACTGCCTGTAAGAGACGTCTTAAGATACGGTGCAGGTACCGCGTCTGGAAAACGCGGCGTTTCCTGAACAATATTTTCCAGTTCTATTCCTCCCGTCTTTCGCCCCAAGTGTATCGGTAATGTCCGCACTTAGCTTACATATGTTGTCAACGAATACTCACATTTGTATTCATAGCCTCCACCGAAAGATAATGACCTATTTGAAGCTGAACGTTGTAACCTCCCCACAAAAATATTATAATAAAATGAAAATGAACCAGATGTAACCTCCTCACGGAAATAAGAATTAAATGAATTTTAAATATTGTAACCTCTGAACAAAACTGGTTCCCATTTTAGTGTCCATGCAGAAATGCATTCACATTTAATGTAACCACAAAATTCTTTTCTCATTTAATGTTAAGTTCGAAACAGAAAAATTCCTAAACACCAAAATAATAAAAAAAATTCAGTAACCTGGTAAATTTTATGAGGACAGCAGCGCTGCGCAACGGCCCTATATTCTGAATAAAAAAAAAAGCAAAAATTCTTACCTCAATAAAAACTGCAAATATATCTGCTCTTACCTAAAATTTTTTTCGGCACAGCTCCGTGCAATGCTGGCCTATGCTTTGTGACTCGTGAAAGGAATTATCATGCATTGAAAAAAAATCTTTAAATTGAAATGAATGCTTTTTTTTTAAAAAAAAATTACTTTATATTATAAAAATTATTATTGGGCCATTTTATTGAAAGAAATTAAATGACAATACATTATTAGATATGCGCAAGGCTGCTTCTTTACCTCCTACAATAATACTCATCCTCCAGAGTCCCGACCAGAGCAGACTGCCGACACGCGCCGACTACCGCCGACTCACGCAGACTACTGTCGACTACTGCAGACTGATGCCGACTAGCGACAAGCAACAACTAACTACATACTGCTCTCTGGTCGGAGACTCTCCTAAGTCTTGCCTATTGCAGGCAGCGCATAAATCGCATACCTCTTACATAACCCTCCACTGCGGGGGGGGGGGGGGGGCGGGGGGGGGCAAAAATTTGGCAGCGATGGTGAGTCAACTGGACTTGCCATGAGCAACAAATTTTTCCTAATTAACTAAGTTTACAATCACAGAATATATACATATATATAAGTGCAGAACATGAAATAAAATATAGTGCACATGCACTGAGTACAGAACATATCAAGCAATGACAAAATGTATACACAATGAGTACAAAACATATTAACAAATGGCAAAAGTGCACATGCACTGTAGTACAAAATATATCAGCAAATCACAAAATGTATACACAATGAATACAAATCATATTAACAAATGACATAAGTGCACACACATTGTAGTTCAGAATATATCAGCAAATCACAAAATGTATACGCAATGAATACAAATCATATTAACAAATGACATAAGTGCACACGCATTGTAGTTCAGAATATATCAACAAATCACAAAATGTATAAGCAATGAATACAAATCAAAAGTCCACACGCACTGTTGTTTTATTTTTACTATTTTACAAGTACTAGGATAGGAAAGGGAAGGATTGCATCATGGTTGTAGCACATTAGGTTGCACACAGCTGCACTGAAAGTCCATATCTTTCTACAGAAGCACAACACCAAGTGAGACAATCTGAAGTTCTTTTCCCTGAAGTATTAATCAGTGTAGTCAAGACACTGAAATGTCGTAGTAATATTCCATGTTATCATTTTGGTAGTACATTAGGTACACCAAACAGTGGGACCATAATAACATCTCCATCGCTCAAGGTGGTGGACAGCATGTCGTGTCAACACCACGTTCTTGTAAGGTACACCAACGTAGAATTAGTGCAAAAACCAAATATAGTGCTCCAAGAGCATGAGGATAGACAGGAAAAACGGATATTGCAGTAATTTCTGGTAATTAGGTCAGAAGGTGAAGGACATTAAGTCTTATGCCAGTCATCATTGATAATTACACTAGTCTGTTAACTGATTTAAGTAATTCGTGGCACTCATCGCCCAGTTACTGAACATTTCTGTACCATGTATGAAGTATTAAAGAACAATGTTCATAAGTTAACTGTTTACGGAGAACATTGGCACTCATTGACCAGTTACAAACCATCAGAAGTCATCAATCAAAACAGGACTTAATTAGTGTAGCATCAAGCTAATGGTATTCATATATATAGCATGAAAGTGACATAATACAATTTTAAAATATAAGAAACAGTGGAATTCATTGGTCAGCAAGTATTGAATATTACAAAACATTTTTCATCATTCAAGCGATATATGACATAATTAAAAACAATTATTGGCACTCATTGTCCAGTTAAAAATCATCAGGAGTTAATGAGTGTAGCATCAAGCTACTGGTATTCATATATATAGCATGTAAGTGACATAATACAAATTTAAAGTATAAGAAACAGTGCCATTCATGGGTCAGCAAGTATTGAATATTACAAAACATTTTTCATCATTCAAGTGACATATGACATATTTAAAAAATAATTATTGGCACTCATTGGCCAGTTACAAATCATCAGAAGTCATCATTCAAAACAGGAGTTAAAGAGTGTAGCATCAAGCTATTGCTATTCATATATATAGCATAAAAGTGACATAATACAAATTTAAAGTATAAGAAACAGTGGCATTCGTTGGTCATCAAGTATTGAATATTACAAAACATTTTTCATCATTCAAGTGACATATGACATATTTAAAAGTAATTATTGGCACTTATTGGCCAGTTACAAATCATCAGAAGTCATCATTCAAAACAGGAGCATATGAGTGTAGCATCAAGCTACTGGTATTCATATATATATATCATGAAAGTGACATAATATAAATTTAAAGTATAAGAAACAGTGGCATTCATTGGTCACCAAGTATTGAATATTACAAAACATTTTCATCATACAAGTGACATATGACATATTTAAAAATAATTATTGGCACTCATTGATCAGTTACAAATCATCAGAGGCCATCAGTCAAAAGAGGAGTTAATGAGTGTAGAGCATGCATACATTATTGAAAAATATCATTCACTATTACTCAGAACTCATCATTTAAGTGACATAAGACATAATTAAAATGTAACATACTGTAACTATTACTCAAGTCTGTGGTTGAAAAAAAAATCATTCAGGGTTACTCATAACTCTTTTAAATTGGTATCATTATTTGGGACTGGTAATACACTTTTTTTTAGTGCTAGCAATGCATTGCGTTTGGATCGATAATTAATTGCTGGGGCATAACAATATTTGCTTTTGACTTACTGCTGCAAATGAAGATGTGTAACGTGATTCGTCATGAGTCAGCTGTAGCAAGGTTATGAAACAAATAGAGTATATGTGATCACATTCATGAATGACACAGGTTTAATCATCAACTGCTTATAGCACATTAATTTCATTAATAATTTGTCTTGCAAAAAATACAAAATTGATTATTAAGCTGAAAGAAGAAACGCATATTATGCTGAAAAGTAATGAACTTCGAATTAACAGGTAATAAAATGTGTATTAAATATATATGTTCTCATGCTGTCCTTTCCAAAACCTTCAGTCGTCCTACCACGCGACATAAGACATACTGTCAAAACGAACTGCAATAAATACCTATATAACTACATAGCATTTCTTAACTAACAGTAAATATATAAACTTCATCATTATTTTCATCTGCAAAGAAAAACTTCATTATCATTACTATCATCACCTGCAAAGAAAAACTTCATTATCCATATCAACATAATTCCATTATTATCATCACCTGTAAAGAAAAACTTCATTATCCATAGTAGCATATTCTTCATCACTATTCATCATCATTATCATCTGCAAAAACGTCACTTGATTATACAACTATTCATGGTATAAAGTTCCTTATTTCTAGCATATTTCATCACTAAAACTAAGATGTGTTGTTCTGTCTGACAGCCTGCATCAATCGCCTCGTATTCTGAAAGAAAAAATTAGTTAAGACTGCTATCATACGATGTATATAGTAAATTCTTGTTAATGCTTGTTAATTCTGATCCATTTACTCTTCGTGACAAGGTATTGTATCTTCTTTCGTTCATTGCGAAGGTGAAATTCCCATCTCTGTTTAATTTATTTCTTTTACACGTTATTTCCTTCTGAAAATGATGAACAATAATTAATGTCTTGCATTTAAATCATATGCCCATTAAATAAAAACTGCTTTATAGTGATGTAGTTGAGCATACAGCATAGCATGACTGAAAACGTAATATGTCAAAAACATAGTGTTGAGATGCAAATATGTACACAGAGTATCACAATGTAGCAGCAAAAAAAAAAAAAATAATGTAAAAATAGTCATGATGTTGAGATATCATAAGGCAAAATGTCAAAGTCAACTAGTGTTTGTTGTATCTTAAATATTTCATAGTGCATACAAACAAAACAGGAAAACAATCATACATGCATGAAAAAATGGAAAATGTGCACAGTCTGATGTGTAACGACAAGAAAAGCGACCTGCTAACCTTACCTTGCGGGGCACTTGCCAAGAAAAATATGATAATCATCTGTAAGTATTCATTTGAATATAATTATATAAATGGTCATAAAAAATCAGGAAATGGCATTACAGTGTGATAAATCATAAAGTACGTCCATTCAATAAAGGGTTTGATGTTGGAGATATGGTATTTGCCTTTGGTTTTTCTGGTTCTCAGAGTTTCGACATGTACTACATTGGGGTGAGGAATGCTGCGAATTCAACATGGACCAGCATATAGAAGCTCAAATTTACTACATCTACTTTTTCCTCTATTAGACAAATAATGTGTGCGTATTAATATCTTCTGTCCAATGTGAAAGTCACGGCGTGTACAAACCAGTTTTTGTTGTCTTCTCCGGCGCTCTGCGGCACGTTTGATGTTGTTCAGCGCAATGTCAATTATTTCATGGTGTCGTAGTCGACGAGATGTAGGAAAAGTTACTAATTTTTTAATTTTGTTAGGTGGTTCAATATTTTTCAGTATAACAGACAGAGACAGCGTAGTTGATTTATTTGGTATGGAATTAATTACATCCTGTAATGAGAGTATGTGTGTCTCCCAATTAATATGTTTTTTATGGCAGTATATTCTACACCGTTTACCAATTTCTTTCATTAATCGTTCACAAGGGTTCGAAGAAGCATGGTACCTCGATATATAGATTGGAGAAATGTTTCTAGCTCGTAACATACGTCTCCATATAGCAGATCGAAACTGTGATCCATTGTCGGAAATTACTTTCAATACATGCCCTACATGAAATAGAAAATGTTTTACAAATGCTTTCGAAACAGTTTTAGCAGTAGCTTTGCGTAACGGAGTGAAGGTAACAAATTTCGAAGTGAGTTCAACAGCGACAAAGATGTAGCAAAAACCTCTGTTAGTTCTGGGAATCGGATCAAAAATGTCTACAGCGGCCATGTGTCTCAGTTTAACAGGTACAATGGGATGTAATGGAGGAATCTGCGAAGTCGTATCTGACTTAGCTTTCTGGCAGATTTTACATGACGCTAAAACTCGTCGAATGCGTTTCTCCATGTTGGTAAAATAACAGTTCTGCCTCAGTATAAGAAAACATTTTCAGGCTCCGTAATGTGCGTAACTTAAATGAGTATACCAGATTAATTTGTTAACAAGTTCGTCAGGAATGCATAATAACCAATTGTTGCTGTCAGGGTGAGAGCGGCGAAACAGAATGTTATTGCGTACAGTGTAATGGTTTCTAATGGTAACATTATTCCTATCTTGCCAAAGGTGTTTAATTTCTTTCAATACGTTGTCTTTACTTTGCTCTTGTGCTATGTCTTGTAATGACGACGAAATGAAATTTTCAAATGCAACTTGTTGAATGTACATGACGCTGAAATTTGCTTTTCAGAAGTTGGTTGCGATGTCTTGCTGATTGTTGCTGAGAGAACGGGATAGTGCGTCTGCTACAATATTTTGTGTACCGGGAATGTGAACAATTGTAAAATTAAATTCCTGCAAATAAAGTTTCCATCTACTTAATCTGTCGTGTGTAAATTTAGCGGTAAGTAAAAACTGTATCGTTCTATGATCTGTGTAAACGGTCGTATGTCTTCCATAAAGAAAATGCCGAAATCCCGTAAACGCCCAAACAACACGTAATGTTTGAAGTTCGGTAACAGAATAATTGCGTTCAGCAGGTGACAGAATGCGACTCGCAAAGGCAATGTTTTTAATTACTGTAGTGCCATTTTCTTCAATTTCCTGAAAAATGTGTACGCCTAAAGCGGTGTTAGAACAGTCGGTGGCAATGGAAAAATTTCTAGTAAGATCTGGGTGTGATAAAATTGGTGCATTCAACAAGGCATGTTTGAAATAACATTTTCGTTAACAACATTCTGTGTATCTGAAGTATTGCTTACGTTACTGGAAGATGCAACCTGTACTGTATTCAGTAAAATTCCATCTGACGTGCTATTATTTTCGGGAGGATGCTGTGGCATTTCGACTATTTGAACTGTTCTATTATTTCTTCCTGTCGTTTTACGTTCTGGATGATATCTACTGTCTGGTTCATTCATGATAATTTGTTGTTGCGGATGATTTTGCTGTTGGTAAGACCGGCTGTTATTAAACGTACGCTGAAAATTGTGTTCATTACTTTTACGTCTGTCATGATAGTCATTTCTATACGGTGCATTGCGATAGGAATTGAAATGGTGTGTTTTCTGTACATACTGGTTTCCTTGTTGCTGTGCATTACTATTTGTTGCAGCTGACGCTATACGCGTAGGCGGCGAAACATTAAAGCTTGGTTGACCTTGTAGATTACATTATTGGTTAGGTATGCTAACTGGCTGGTTTTGTTGCTGTTGTTGGGTAAAACCTCTATTGTTACCAAAATGTGGTACCTGTTGCTGATAATTTTGACTAAACTGATAATAAAAATTTTGTTTGTTATTAAAATTATGCTGGTAGTTCTTGTCATTTCGGGAGTGTCTAATAAAAATTGTCACTTTCAGGTAAAACTCATCATATCAGGTTTTCTTTACACGTTCATAATTATAGATAGATCGATAGTTGAAGAGCTGTTTTGATAGATATAAAGGATAGTAGAAGAGAAGGCAGGAGTGCAGAAAACTAAAGATGAAACAGCACTACTATGGCACGGGGCCCTGTGCACGCTACGGCACATATTCATTAAAGCATAATGAATCCCCTGAGGTCTATTACCCACTACAAGTAAATTTTAGTTTCTGCGTTACAGGCAATGCTGGTGAAAATTCAAAAGCAAATTGCTGTATCCATGCCAATTCCAGTTTCTGCATTGCAGGCCAAGCTGGTGAAAGTACAAAAATAAATTTACGTATCCAGTTCAAAGCGTGTACCTGTGCTCTGTCATTTTTAAATACCTTAGATTTTTTTACGGATAAAAATTGCTTATAATCAACGTTATCGTCTCTGAATTTGTGAAGAGGTTCAGGTTTGTGTGAGAATCTGTTTGTCTGTGTCACTTCGTATTCTAAGTCACGTAGTCTCTGTAAATTACCTAAGTTACACTGGCTGTGTGAATGTGACAAATGTTCGGAATGTGCCGTATGCTGTGACGTGTTATTGACTGAAACATTTTTCATCTCTGTCACTTCTTGCTGTAAAGTTGACAATTTTCTACGTAATGTATTATTGGACGAATCTATCTCACTGATCGTCTGCTGTAAATTTTGGAATTCAGGTGTTTGATTAAACGAAATCGGTGAAGTATCGTCTGATTTGCTGTCATTATTACTTTCAATAACGTCAATACGACTGGCCAATTCATCATATTTTCCAGTCAGTATTTTTACCTGACCATCGTTTTTAGTGTCACAAGCATTAATTTGTTTTTGTATTTTACGTGTGGTTTCGTTCAATTTTTTAACGTCGGCTTGGATGACATCGGAATCCTGTATTAGTTCTAATTGTTCAAGTCTTTCGGTCACTGTCTGGAAGACTACTGTGTGTGTATCTATTTTTGATTTAAGATCGGAAATTTCATCACGCAATTCGGTGTTCAACTGTTTGATAGTATTAATTTCGTCTGATACCGTAGCAATATTGTTGTCTACGTATGTTTTTGTTTTCGTAAACAATTTACGTTTATCTTCCTGTCTCTGTGCAGTTGTCGTTTTACTTTATTTTGTTCCTGTGTGAATTTACAGTAACGCGTTTCACTGTTTTGTAGATGGTGATTAAAACGTTCGCCAATTTGACTGTTCTTTTGGTCGAATTTAGCGTCAACTTTTGCATCCAGTGTGCGCGAAATTTATGCTGACATTAATTTAAACTCGTCGTGTAACTGTGTTGCGTTTTGAGAGCATTGTTTACCGACTGCACTAATTTCGTCTCTATGTGATTCTGTTGTAGCTGCTTGCTTATTCCTTAATTCTCGAGCAACAGATCTAATTTCTTCACTACTTTTCCTAGCACAAGCCTTAATTTCCTCACGTAATTGTTCTTTAGTATCACGACATTGCGCGACAACGGCTGTAATCTGTTCACTAAGCTGTCTGCAATTGCTGTCTAATTTTTCATTCAACTGTTTGGAATTGTTGTCTTGTTTTTCATTAATTTCATTAATTTGTTGTTTGAGACTTTCACTAAGTTGTTTAACATTGTTGTCTTGTTCTTTCTTCGACTGTTTGGAATTGTTGTCTTGTTTTTTATTATGTTCATTAATTTGCAGCAACAATACCATAATTTGATCCAAGCCAAAATTAGCAACTCTATTCTCTGCGCTGTGTGTTGGTGTATCTGCATTTGTCACGTTTTCTGTAACCATTTGGTCATTCTGTAATTCTTGAAAAGGTTTGCCAAACGGGTGTGCGCTGTTAGTCACTACCTCAGAATCAAATAAATCTGTCGTACTTTGAGTACACTGTTCATTTTCGTTAGAAAAATTTATCTGTTCACAATGCAAATTTTGCAAACCGGGTGTGTCGAACTGGGCAGCGTTGATTGTAACAGAACATCCCGCGTCATCAATTGTTCTTAAATTAACAGAGGACACAATTGAATTTATTTGTTCATCATTAGGATCACAATCATTACTAGTGGTCGGTAGGCACGGATTGTCAGTAAATGGAGAATTATCATTAAGACACTGACTGTCGCAAGTATTATTGGTCAAACTATTCGAGTCGGCTATTTCACTCATTACACATTGCGATGTACTGTTAACAGTTTTTCGCGGCATTTTTCACAAATCAAAATTAAGCACAAATGAAACAAGGACAATGCAAAAATGCTACAAACACAATTACAACAAAGAGCAACAAATTGCCGATGATCTTTGAAAGAAAGAGTGACAAATTAGTAAATGCGTTGCGCCAGATGCGAACTACATTTAAGTAAATAAGAGCAGATATATGACTACTTATCAGAAGATTCACAAAGAAATACGATCCAGGCCAGATGTCGCCAAGTGTAACCTCCCCACAAAAATATTATAATAAAATGAAAATGAACCAGATGTAACCTCCCCTCGGAAATAAGAATTAAATGAATTTTAAATATTGTAACCTCTGAACAAAATTGGTTCCCATTTATAGTGTCCGTGCAGAAATGCATTCACATTTAATGTAACCACAAAATTCTTTTCTCATTTAATGTTAAGTTCGAAACAGAAAAATAATAAAATAAATTCAGTAACCTGGTAAATTTTATGACAGCAGCGCTACGCAACGGCCCTGTATTCTGAATAAAAAACAAAATGCAAAAATTCTTACCTCAATAAAAACTGCAAATATATCTGCTCTTACCTAAAAGTTTTTTCGGCACAGCTCCGTGCAATGCTGGCCTATGCATTGTGACTCGTGAAAGGAATTATCATGCATTTAAAAGAAATTTTTTTAATTGGAATGAATGCTTTTTTTAAAAAAAAATTACTTTATATTATAAAAATTATTATTGGGGCATTTTTTTGAAAGAAATTAAATGACAGTTAACATACATTATTAGATATGCGCAAGGCTGCTTCTTTACCTCCTACAATAATACTCATCCTCCAGAGTCCCGACCAGAGCAGACTGCAGACACGCGCAGACTACCGCCGACTCACGCAGACTACTGTCGACTACTGCAGACTGATGCCGACTAGCGACAAGCAACAACTAACTACATACTGCTCTCTGGTCAGAGACTCTCCTAAGTCTTGCCTGTTGCAGGCACCGCATACATCGCATACCTCTTACAACGTGCAGACTGATGGAGTCTGTTACGGGTGTTTGATCATTGGAACTCAGACATCTGACGACGGTCAGATGATATTGTTTCAAGCGAAGACACTAAATTCTGCCGTCAGCACACAGCTGAATCCTCTCTTTTTCACAGATATATTCAGACATTCATGAGGGCCAGACTTGGTAACATTTTTTCTGAATTGCCGTTTTTATACAAAACACCACCACGTCCCTTACGTTGTTCTCACTCCACGTCCGTCATGGCGTTGACTGACTAATCTTGAATACCACAGCTTTCATTTCCGCTCGAGAATTTTGTGCTGTTGGCTGCTGATCTAGCGACCAATCTCATCTATTGGACCGACGTCTGATCCACGAGGGTCCGGAATTAATTTCTGGTCCAGCGAATTCTTTGTAATTATCCCGTAGATAACCTAGTCGATGAGCACTGTAGTCGGTCATCTCATCATTAAAAAGTGTATCAGTTTCATAACAAAAATTGTTCCTTAAGCATTTTGTTAAATGAATGTCGTCTGAAAAGTAATTCTCCTTTGGCTTCATCAACGGTGTTCGGTCTGGAATAAGGAACTAAATTGTTTCTTCTCGAAATCCGTATATATTTTCAAGTTATTTCATCTGACTCGCTGCCATTTGAAGTGACTGCAGTGATTCTTGTTCCTGCTTCCCCTATCTGAAGAAGCCGATAGGTCAAGACCCTGTGAGATGACGTAACCACTCACGTATGTTAAATGGTGTAAGTAGGCTGTTTAGGTTTTTATATTGGTAACGCCCCATAAGTCCTACTCCTCGTCCAAGTCGTGGGAGATGGGCATCGGCACAAAGTAGGGGACTGCCTATAGGGGCGATGTACAGCGGGGACTTCGTGTGCCCCAGGACCGCTACGGTAGCTGAGAAGGCCCTATGGGAACCCTGAAACGTGACGGCTAACGGGGCTCTGGTGAAGCTGCGATAGGCCTAGCAAGCCAGTAGTGGATAAATCAACTTCTTTTAAAAAGGGAACAAGCCTCGGATCACGGAACGGATTTAAAGGAAACCGACCAAGCAATGGAAAAGGATTACGAGATGGTTTACGACTGGGCACCTTAAACGTAAGGACTCTATCTGGGAAGTTAGAAGAAATTGTAGAAATGATGGAAAGGAGGAAATTGGGCATCTTGGGACTTGCTGAGACTAGGTGGAGAGGAGTTGGTGAAAAACCACTAAGTAAAGGATGTAAACTGTACTGGGTAGGGAATGTGAGGGGAAGAAATGGAGTGGCAATAGTGGTCAGAGAGGGTCTGCAGGAGGAGGTGGAAGGTATCAATGATCGAATGATAAAAGCCAGAGTACGGGTGAAAGGAAAAAGCATTGAAATCATCCAAGCATATGCCCCACAGGTGGGGTGTACAAAAAAGGAGAAGGAGGAATTTGAAGATTACATGCAAAAGCAGCTAAATGGAGGAAATCACATTATAATAGGGGACCTCAATGCACATGTTGGCACAGACAGGAAAGGATTCGAGGAGATAATGGGACCAGAGGGCTGGGGGAACCGAAATAGAGAAGGAAAATTGTTGCTGGAATTCTGCAAGAGGAATGGGCTGGCGATCACAAATTCCTGGTACAAGAAGAGAAGTAGTCACAAAATAACTTGGTACAGTGGGGACTGGTCCCAAACTTCAGTAGTAGACTATGTATTAGTGGATAGGCAGATGATGAGCAGCCTCACAGATGTTAAGGTCATTCCATCTGAGGCCTTAGACAGTGACCATCGGCTGTTGGTAGCCACCCTGAGAGAGAAAAAAGATAGGAGAGCAACAGATATACAGGAGAAAAGGTTGAAGACATGGATGCTGAAAGAGGATGAACGGAGGACCCAGTACCAGACACTGATCAGGAAGAAGCTGCCAAAGGAAGATCAGAGAACAGTGGAAGAAGAATGGGGAGATTTTAAGAGGGCTCTAGTTGAGGCAGCTGAGACTGTGTGCGGAAGAACTAGCAAAAAGAGGAGAAGTAGGGAAACCCCATGGTGGAACAACATATGTAAAGAGGCAGTACTTCGAAAGAACAAAGCCTTCAGAGAATGGTTCCAGACCCGAACATAGGAAGCTAGGGTAAAATATAAGGAAAGCAAGAAAGCGGCACAGACCATAGTAAGGGCGGAGAAGAAGAAGTGGATGGAAAAATGGGCAAGAATGTTAGAAGAGGACAGTGAAGGGAACAAAAAAGTACTTTACACCATAGTAAGAAATAAGAGGAACCACAGAAGCGAGTGCCTGAGGATCATGGATAATAATGGAAGAGTTGTGGAGGAAATGCATGAGCTCAAAAAGATTTGGAAGGAGTATTCTGAAGATCTGTTGAATGCTGCCAAGCGGGTAACTAACAGCGATGGAGAGCCTAAGGCAGCAGACGATTATAATAGTGGGGAAATTGATGATCTAACTTGAAATGAAGTGGAAGAAGCCATAAAGAGGATGAAAGGGGCAAGGCACCAGGTTGGGACGAAGTAACAGTGGATATGATACGAGCAGCAGGAGAAGTAGGAACCCAGTGGCTATACAGAGTGCTGAGAGTGGTGTGGAAGGGGAACAGAATTCCTGAGGATTGTAAGAAAGGAATTATAGTCCTGATCTTCAAGAAAGGGGATAAAAGGAGATGTGAGAACTACAGAGGAATCACCCTGCTATGCCACTGTGGAAAAATCTATGGAAAGATCCTGGAGAAGAGAATAAGAAGCAGTATTGAAAGTAGACTGCAAGAGGAGCAGTACGGTTTCAGACCGGGAAGATCGACAATGGACCTCATATTTGCGGTAAGGCAACTGCAGGAAAGGCACTATGAGTACGGGAAGGACTTAATCATGGCCTTTTTAGATATTGAGAAGGCGTATGACAGTATCTGTAGGGACAAGCTCTGGGATGTGCTGAACGCAAAAGGGATAGATGAAGAGATAACACGAAAAGTCAGAAAAATGTATGAGGGAAGTGAGAGTTGTGTGAAAGTGGGGAGGGAACGTACTGCATGGTTCAAGCTGGAAAATGGGCTGCGACAGGGAAGTGCACTTTCGCCTTTGTTGTCTGTTATTGTTATGGATGAAATCGTACAGCAAGTATCAGATGTAATTGGAGATCATAAAATGAAAGCAGTGCTTTTTGCCGATGACCTGATGTTATGGGGAAATTGCGAGAAGGAGGTGCAAGAGCAGTTAGATGCATGGGAGGCAACGGCAGCACAATATGGAATGCATTTCTCTGCAAAGAAAAGTGAAATAATTGTCACAACAAGGAAGAAGAATAGGCCAAATGTGGATATAACTTGTGGAGGGGAAAAACTACAAGTGGTAGAGAACTTCAAGTACCTGGGAAGCGTGATTGAAAGTAAGGGGGGAAACGCAATGGAAATAAATGAAAGGTGCAGAAAAGCAGGGCAGTTCTACAAATGCATTAGGGGGCTTATTTGGAGCAAGGAGGTGCCACAGAAATCCAAGGGAATTATATACCGAACCTACTTTGTTCCCATATTGGCATACGGAAGTGAGACATGGGTAATGCACAAAAGCGACAAAAGTAGAATACAGCCTAGTGAAATGAAGTTCCAGAGGAGCAGGTTGGGTGTAACAAGACGAGACAGATTGCGAAATGTGTATGTGAGGGAAAGACTAAAGGAGGAACCACTACAGGACAGGATAGAAAAATCAAGACTGCAGTGGTACGGACACATGAAGAGAATGGATGAGGGAAGAATTCCAAAGAGGATGTTTGATCTGCAACTGGAGGGGAAGAGGCCCAGAGGAAGACCAAGAGATAGATGGGTGAAGGGAGTGAAGGAATGTGTGATGAGAAGAGGAGAGAACTGGACGAAGGTGGAAGAGGGGGAATGGTGGAAAGACAGAACACGATGGAGAGGCTTGTGTTCCCGACAGACCCAACCAGTGGCTGGAAACTGTCCAAGATGATGATGATGATGAACGCCACGTTGCGCTCTGTATGAAAATCACTGGCTGTGCTGTGTGCAGTCTGTGGCTGAGTGGCATTGTTGGAATATTCGCTTGTGTAGTGTTGGGCAGTTGGATGTGAACAGCGTAAAGCGTTGCGCAGTTGGAGGTGAGCCGCCCGCAGTGGTGGATGTGGGGAGAGAGATGGCGGAGTTTTGAGAGCGGATGATCTGGACATGTGTCCGCCAGAAAGAGTAAATTTGTAATACTGGGTGTCATGAATTGATATGCAGGGTGTTTCAAAAATGACCGGTGTATTTGAAATGGCAATAAAAACTAAACGAGCAGCGATGGAAATACACCGTTTGTTGCAATATGCTTGGGACAACAGTACATTTTCAGGCAGACAAACTTTCGAAATCACAGTAGTTACAATTTTCAACAACAGATGGCGCTGCGGTCTGGGAAACTCTATAGTACGATATTTTCCACATATCCACCATGCGTAGCAATAATATGGCGTAGTCTCTGAATGAACTTACCCGAAACCTTTGACAACGTGTCTGGCGGAATGGCTTCACATGCAGATGAGATGTACTGCTTCAGCTGTTCAATTGTTTCTGGATTCTGGCGGTACACCTGGTCTTTCAAGTGTCCCCACAGAAAGAAGTCACAGGGGTTCATGTCTGGCGAATAGGGAGGCCAATCCACGCCGCCTCCTGTATGTTTCGGATAGCCCAAAGCAATCACACGATCATCGAAATATTCATTCAGGAAATTAAAGACGTTGGCCGTGCGATGTGGCCGGGCACCATCTTGCATAAACCACGAGGTGTTCGCAGTGTCGTCTAAGGCAGTTTGTACCGCCACAAATTCACGAAGAATGTCCAGATAGCGTGATGCAGTAATCGTTTCGGATCTGAAAAATGGGCCAATGATTCCTTTGGAAGAAATGGCGGCCCAGACCAGTACCTTTTGAGTATGCAGGGACGATGTGACTGCAACATGGGGCTTTTCGGTTCCCCATATGCGCCAGTTCTGTTTATTGACGAAGCCGTCCAGGTAAAAATAAGCTTCGTCAGTAAACCAAATGCTGCCCACATGCATATCGCCGTCATCAATCCTGTACACTATATCGTTAGCGAATGTCTCTCGTGCAGCAATGGTAGCGGCGCTGAGGGGTTGCCGCGTTTGAATTTTGTATGGATAGAGGTGTAAACTCTGGCGCATGAGACAATACGTGGACGTTGGCGTCATTTGGACCGCAGCTGCAACACGGCGAACAGAAACCCGAGGCCGCTGTTGGATCACCTGCTGCACTAGCTGCGCGTTGCCCTCTGTGGTTGCCATATGCGGTCGCCCTACCCTTCCAGCACGTTCATCCGTCCCGTTCCCAGTCCGTTGAAATTTTTCAAACAGATCCTTTATTGTATCGCTTTTCGGTCCTTTGGTTACATTAAACCTCCGTTGAAAACTTCGTCTTGTTGCAACAACACTGTGTTCTAGGCGGTGGAATCCCAACACCAGAAAAATCCTCTGTTCTAAGGAATAAACCATGTTGTCTACAGCACACTTGCACGTTGTGAACAGCACAAGCTTACAGCAGAAAGACGACATACAGAATGGCGCACCCACAGACTGCGTTGTCTTCCATATCTTTCACATCACTTGCAGCGCCATCTGTTGTTGAAAATTGTAACTACTGTAATTTAGAAAGTTTGTCCGCCTGAAAATGTACTGTTGTCCCAAGCATATTGCAACAAACGGTGTATTTCTATCGCTACTCGTTTAGTTTTTATTGCCGTTTCAAATATACCGGTCATTTTTGAAACACCCTGTGTACATATATATATATATATATATATATATATATATATATATATATATATATATATGACTTTTGAACACTACTAAGGTAAATACATTGTTTGTTCTTTATCAAAATCTTTCATTTGCTAACTGTGCCTATCAGTAGTTAGTGCCTTCAGTAGTTAGAACCTTTTATTTAGTTGGCAGTATTGGCGCTCGTTGTTTTGCAGTAGTTCGAGTAACGAAGATTTTTGTGAGGTAAGTGATTCATGAAAGTTACAGGTTATTGTTAGTCATGGCCATTCTTTTGTAGGGATTGTTGAAAGTCAGACTTCGTGGCGCAAAAAATATTGTGTGTAGGTTTAACTACAGTCATTTATAATTTTTCTAAGTGGACGTTTCAATGGCTCTGAGCACTATGGGACTTAACTTCTCAGATCATCAGTCCCTTGGAACTTAGATCTACTTAAATCTAACTAACTTAAGGTCATCACACACATCTAAGCCCGAGGCAGGGTTCGAACCTGCGACCGGGTCGCGCGGTTCCAGACTGTAGCGCCTAGAATCGCTCGGCCACTATGGGCGGCCCGCGTATGTTATCAAGCGTTTTTAATGCAGCAGAGCAAAAGATGTGAATAGTAGAAAAAAATTTTAACGCAGTTGTTAGTAATCTCGAATGCATTTCCATAACTTAACACATCCATTGACTCACAGACAAGTATTACTGAACCGTAATTTTTCTTCAGTCGGTAACTTTGTCGAAATTCGGATCACCGAAATGTTTATTTTAACTTTCTACCCAAAAATCATTGCTTACTGCTTACACGCCATGAGTATTAATTTTTTAGCCTTTGCTAAATTTCGAAAAAGCGCTATCGAAGGGATGTGGCAAGAATTCGTGCTTCAAAATCCACATCATTTTGGGCGATTTCCTTTATTAAACGTACGCCGTCTACAAGAAATTAGTTATTAATGCGCGTTTCCGTATTTTACTGTTAAATTTCACGTAGTGTCTACCAATATTTTCCGTTTCTTACCGCTTCCACAATATTCACAAAGATGCGATGGGGCTCTTTTGAGGTTCGCATTTGCGATGTGTTTCTGAAGTGGGTTACTTCCGGCACTGGCTCTTCTCAGCGTTACTTCGTAGTCGCACAACTACTGGTTCCTCATACTTCAGTCTTGTTTTTGATGAACCTGTTCCTGCCTCCGGTACCAAATCGTTCCTCACCTTTTATTGGGTGGAATACACATCTGGTTCTCATGTCTTTTCTGCCGGAACTTCTACTGACGCAGCCGACTTTATGGAAAGTAAATGCGGGAGAATGTTGTAGACGTCCTTAGGGATTGAGGATAAGCGATTGAGAGTGTCGGACGTGCTGAAAGTAGGGAAGGGACGAGTGAAATTTTATTAAGTCTGGGTTTTGGTTTAGGATTTCATTGCATCTTTCACAGCTCCCCTCATGAAATTTTACAGTAAGCGTTGGACGTAGCGTTTCTGCTTCAAGCTGCTTATTTGCTGACCGACTCGAGGCTTGTCGCTGGCAGACAGAGAAGGCGCTGGGTGCTGACCAGGGCGGCTGTCTCTGGTGTCTGCCGCGCGTCAAGTCTTCTGAACTCCTCTGACCACTGTTGCTCTGTGGCGGTCTCCACCTCGGCCTCTCTCTTCAGAACACAGTGGTCCACGTGATTTGTGACGTCACTTACTTGGTCGAATAAATTGCGTTCGACTATAGTACGACCCACGGACGACGGCGGTTTGCGCAGGTCGAGAGACGGACGGCGGCTGCACTGCTGGCGGTTGCAGGCGGCGGCTGCGGTGCGGCCTCCGCGCTCCACGTGAGCGTCGAGTGTCTGGCAAGTCGTGTCTCTCACCTGCTTGTGTGGACTTTGTTGCTTAGCACCACCATCAGGCATGAGAAGTCCCAACAAATGGGATAAAAATTCAGTAAATAACTCGCTAGGATCGCATTTGATGCTCACACCACAGCAGAGCTCCCACAACACCACTGAGCGCTCATTGGCTGTCGCAGAGTGCGTGGTGCAGGCGCGCAGAACGAGCATAGGGTCGACCGCCGACTGGTATAGGCATTCGCACTGAAAGACAGAGATATGTAAACAGGTAGAATACGGTGCTGCCGTCGGTAACGCCTATATAAGAAAATAGCGTCTGATGCAGTTGTTAGACCGGTCACTGCTCCTACAACAGCAGGTTATCACGATATGAATGAGTCTGAACGCGGTGTTGCAGTCGGCGCACGAGCTATGGGACACAGCATCTCCGAAGTAACAGTAAAGTAGAGAATTTCCCATACGATCATTTCACTGTGAATATATGGAATCCTGTAAAACATCAAATCTCCGGCATCGCTGCGGCCGGAAAAGATCCTGTAAGAACGTGACCAACGACGACTGGACAGAATCGTTCAACGTCAAAGTAATGCAACCCTTCCGGAAATTGCTGCATATTTCAGTGCTGGGCCATCAGCAAGTGTCAGCGTGCGAATCATTCAACGAAACGTCATCGATTTTTCGGAGCCGAGAGCCCACTCGTGTACCCTCGATAACTGCGCGATACAAAGCTTTTCGCCTCGCCTGGGCCCGTCAACACCGACATTACACTGGAAACACGTCACCTGTCTCGTTTCAAATTGTATCGAGCGGATGGAAGTGTGTGGGTGTGGAGACAACCTCATGAATCCATGGACCCTGCATATCAGTAGGCGACTGTTCAAGCTGGTAGATGCTCTGGAATGGTATGGGTCGTGTGCAATTTGTGTAATATGGGACCCCTGATACGCGTAGACACGACTATGACAGGAGACACATACTAAGCATCCTGTCGGATCACCTGCATCCATTCACGTCCATTGTGCATTCCGATGGACTTGGGCAATTCCACCAGGGCAATGCGACACGCCACACGTTCAGAATTGCTACAGAAGTGCTGCAAGAACCCTCTTCTGAGTATACACACTTTCGCTAGCCACCAAACTCCCCAGACATCAACGTTACTGGGCGTACCTGAGATGCGACATGCTCCTTGCTGCAAGATGAGTGGTGTCACTTCATTCCAGCACTGCTTCAGACATTAGTGAAGTCCATGCCACGTCGTGCTGCGGCACTTCTGCGTGCTCGCGTGGGCTCTGCACGATATTACACAGGCGTACCAGTTAACTTGGCTCTTCAGTGTATAACACACGCAACCGTCACAGACACCTGCATCTCAGACTGTAGGTAAGTCTGTCCACTGCAGACGTTGCTTCCCCTGAAGCGAATTATATATTTGGAACTGATTGTACTAATGACTGTGCTTCTACGCGCTCTGTGTGTGTATAGAAGTACGAATAAATCTTCGTAACTATGTCACTCGCACGCAATGACTTCCAAAAGTATGGCTGATAATAGTAGATTGTGCCACCGCAGGAAGGACTGAGAAACGTGTCACAGCCTCTCTGTGAATACCACAGTCATAACGCATCAGTTGCGATACCAATAAACCTTCGTAACTGTATTCCAGACGTCCACTGGTAACAGGTCTGCTGTTTCAATAGCGCTGGTGCAACAGCTGCTGCGTAGTCCACACCGACCATTTTTCTTCCCAAGCTCCCTTGGTGCTCGAAGAAAACGTTAAATTATGCTCCACTATGAAGCGCGCCAAGTGAAGGATGATCTCTGCACCGATTCACACTCCATAATGGGACACACTTCGTGCGTAATCGTGTGGCTGACTTTCTTCAAATATTAAAAAAAAAAAATAGTAATCTATGTGCAGCGCCCAGGGATCAGCCTCCTACAGTAGTACGACACACTTCCAGTTACATCCGAGAATATCGACGTTGAAGACTTTGCACAGCTTTTAAGTACAAAACACTCAGAGCATTTAAAGTCAAACGTTTGCATGTGAGAACGTAGCATCGTAATGTTATAATTGTGTAAACTCTAATTCAGTTCCCGCTAATAACATTCTGTGTTATTTAACTTCTAATCTTATAATCAGTTTGAAGTTTTAATTAACGACTACAGAACATTTTTATTTTTGGCTTCTGTTACCTCGATGCTGAATAGCACTGTTGATATATGCTATAGTTTCTTCATTTGACAGAAAGAAATTTTGCAATTTGGTACAAAATTTTAATTAATAATTAACATCCGGATTATCTCGCTATTGGTAAATAAAAATACAGTATCGCTTAATGGCGCTCGGGAAACTTCAAAGTCATTTTTTGCAGTATTGTTGAGAACTGACTCGTATTACACGGGACGTACACAGTGTATGTACTGCCATTGAAGTCAGTACATTGAGTTTCGGCACTGTGTCGTCAGGAAGTAGAAAAATGCTAGTACATTCTGTGAATGAAATACCAGGCGCTGCAGTCATTAATTACAGAGGCGCAGAAATACTTTGAGTGTAAACATTGTCAGGGGTATCCTTGAAGGCATATCGCGTGTTATGATATAATCTACGTTATTCGAAGAATTCGTATATATGAAACTTCCTGGCAGGTTAAAACTGTGTGCCCGACCGAGACTCGAACTCGGGACCTTTGCCTTTCGCGGGCAAGTGCTCTACTATCTGAGCTACCGAAGCACGACTCACGCCCCGTACTCACAGTGTACTGAAAATCCGCATGATATTGCCTCTCATGAACGACGTCCGCCGGACAAATTAAAGCAACAGGTCTGAGAGTAAACGCCACCGCCGACGTGACACCTGGTACGACACGGCCCTTACTGCCGAGGTCCAGACGAAATTCAACGTGCACTGGTGTCAGCCCGGAATCCCTTTATGGCCTTCATTAGCGCTCCACGACGACATTCAGAAGACTACGTGACAGCCACAGCTGCAAACACGCGGGCCGCACCCGAGTCTCGTGTCTGCTGGCATACAGAGTACAGCAGGGCAGGGTTGTGTGAGAGCTTCTCTACTGACCGAGGGAAAGTGGATTGGGGAGCGGTTATCCTGTTACTGTTTCGTCGCGGAAAGTTATGATGTTGCAGTGAAAAATTAGTCTGTGTCATAATTCGGCAGCTGTAAGTATTAAATAAATTTTATTATGCAGTTAGATCATACTTCACTTCGACCACTGCACTTTAGAAAAAAAACTACTCCTCGATTATTTTTAGTCGTTGTGGACGTCTTTCTGGTGACGTTTCTCTTCCACCATGCACGAAATGTGTATGAAATTTGAAGTGTAAGCTTATCGAATAGTTCCAGAGATGATATTTATCAGACACTCCTAACATACACATAAGTTTCGCGTCTTTTGGGGAATCAGGGTGTAGTATCGAGGAAAGCGCCTCGGACCCCACAATATGCTGCGGCATAAATACGGGTATTTAGCCTCAAAAACATTCATTTCATTATGCAATGTGTAGCTAACTTTTTAGATGAAAAGTTCATAAAATCTATGCCACACCCCACACAAGAAAGGAAATAAGAGTAATGTGATGAATTACAGCTCCATGTCACTGGAGTGTAGTTGCGGTAGAATTTTGGAACATATGTAAGTAGGCTGTTTAGGTTTTTTTATTGGTAACGCCACCTCTGTATGAAAATCACTGGCTGTGCTGTGTGCAGTCTGTGGCTGCTTTGCATTGTTGTAATACTCGCCATTGTAGTGTTGGGCAGCGGCAGCTGGATGTGAACAGCGCGTAGCGTTGCGCAGTTGGAGGTGAGCCGCCAGCAGTGGTGGATGTGGGGAGAGAGATGGCGGAGGTTTGTAATTTGTCATGAACTGATATATATATTATGACTTGTGATGATATTAAGGTAAATACATTGTTTGTTCTCTATTAATATCTTTAATTTGCTAACTATACCTATCAGTAGTTAGTGCCTTCAGCAGTTTGAATCTTTTATTTAGCTGACAGTAGTGGCGCTCGCTGTATTGCAGTAGCTTGAGTAGCGAAGATTTTTGTGAGGTAAGTGATTTGTGAAAGGTATAGGTTAATGTTAGTCAGGGCCATTCTTTTGCAGGGATCTTTGATAGTCAGATTGCGTTGCGCTAAAAAATATTGTGTATCAGTTTAAGGACAGTCTTTTATATATAATTGTTCAAAGGGGAAGTTGCATATGGCGACCCTGCCAGGATACCTCACCGGAATCTTCTGATTTTTTCTTGTAGTTTGTGTAATTAGTGTAGCTATTGTTTATTGCTAGCACGTAATTGTAGAGAAAATCTCCTTTGTAGTTGCAGTCTTTCATTGTTGTACAGTAAAACAGTTGTGGCATGCATGTAGATTTGCACCAAGTATTTCGCAGCTGCAGTTAACTAGATATTATTTTCAGTGCTATGTTAATGTGTTCTCTTATTTTTGATCTTCAAATTGTGTTTTTCTGTGTTATCATGTGAAATATTGTCACAATAATGGCGTGTAACGTAACGTAACACTAGGCTCCAAAGTAAACTGAGAAATAATAGTGACGATGAGCGTAGCTTATCAGCACCACTGTGTAGTGAATTAACAGATGTTCCAAGTAGTAATTTGGTAACTGTGCATAGGGAAATGGAGCGGGCGGTAAATAATGGTGTAGACAGTGAAACAGGTAGTGAACAGGGAAGCATTATCGATCGATCGGTCGGCAACAGCTCGCCTCAGGAATCCGAAATGACAGGACACAATTTTACAAATACTGTAGATTCAGGTTTTGCGTCCTCACCGTTTTCTCAAATAAGTCAAGACACATTTTCTGCTTGTCAAAATGTGAATGTTGCCGGTGCAAATGCACTACCGAAAAGCATAGAGAAACAGATTCCAGACACTAATACATTATTATTGCAATTAATGCAACAAACTGAACAAAATCAGAGACAAATGGGACAAAATCTTAAAAAGTTAGACACAGTGGAACAAAATCTTAAAAAGTTAGACGCAATGGAACAACATCAGAGACAAACACAGCAACAGTTAAACACAATGGAACAAAATCAGAGACAAACACAGCAAAAGCTTCAAAAGTTAGACACAGTGGAACAAAATCTTAAAAAGTTAGACTCATTGGAACAAACACTTGAACAAACACGTGAAGATTTAACTACTGAGTTACATAACATTGAATCGAAATGTCAAAAAGTCTGTAATGACGTAAAAACACAAATTTGTGAGCATTTTCAACCTATTTTTTCGCGGCATGAAAATGCATTACAGAATCACGAAGCAGCTATAAAAGAACTGCAAACCATTGTTCATGAAAATCATGAGACCTTGTGGGCTAAAATTGACTCAGTTGCATCTACCGATTCGGTTACGCAACTTGCAAAAACTCAGGAAAACTTTAAGGACACAGTAGATACTCTGAAACTTGGTTCAGAAAAACACACTGAGGAAATAAGTACACTATCGGAGAAAGTAGCCGAACTTTTGGATCAGTTCACTAATTTATCTACGAAGGTAGATGATAATCTGATTGACGCAAGACCGGTAGTCTTTAATGACACGGAAGAGTACGAACAAATTAGGAAATTCAAACAAAATCAGAATCAAATTAATACACAACACCAAAGAGAAATCCGGGAAGTACAAGATCAGCTGACACAGGTAATACAAGAATTACGTATTTCAGAGGATACTCACGCCCCAATACGGGAAGAGGGACACAGAAATACGGGACAGCCACAAAATAATAACACAGGGCATTTCGGAAGTTATGAAAGAAATTGGCAATGTGCACTGAATTTTGAGATGGAACGGCCGACACAACCTAACAATGACCGATATGCGACTCGGCGACATGATGATTTTGACTATAAGCTGTTCATTACTACACGTAAATTCAAAACATTTAAGAATTCTGGCAACGACATTCATCCACAAGCATGGCTCCATCAATTCTCGCATTGTTTTCCTCCCAACTGGTCGTTAGAACACAGATTAGAATTTATGTGTGGCTACTTAGAGAATGAACCAGGTGTAAGAATGCGATCGGTCATTCACGATTGTCACAGTGAAGGAGATTTTTATCATGCCTTCCTCTCAGCATATTGGTCTCAAGCTACACAAGACCGAGTAAAACATAGCATCATAATGATGAAAAACTTCGAACAATCTGAATTTTCCAGTCTTGTGAAATATTTTGAAGACATGTTGCACAAGAATCAGTACCTGTCAAACCCATACAGCCCCTCAGAACTCATCTGCATTTGCTTAATCAAATTACCTGAATATTTACGGCGTATTATTTTAGCAGGACGTTGCAAAGACGACATTGAAGCTTTTCAGGGACTGTTACAAGAATTAGAAATTGACACAGACAGTCGCGGGATGTGAAAACAGGAAAACAATCACTACAGGTAACATCCATCACAACTCCGTGACAACAGAAATGATAACTGGATGCGACAAGGCTATTCTCACCACACAAATCGTGACCAAAATAGACACCACCCGTATGACAACCGTTGGCAGAGTAGTCATAATTACAGGGAAAGATCACCTCTCCGCAGTAATGACTATCACAGAGACAATCAGAGAAACAGGCAATATGGGAACCAAAATAATTATTATCACGGGAGACAGAATAACTTCAGACGCAACGGTCCACCGTGCAGTGATAATTCAGGGAGAAATTCTCCACCACTTAACCGACAAGAAAGAAACTACAGGAACTACCGACAAAACGACACACCTGGATTCCATCAGAACTGGCGAGCTTCAAACAGAGCAGGGCCTTCTCGTCAAGGTGAATTTGTAGAAGTTCGGTCTCCTAATCCCAACAACGGCGCGCGTCAACAAAGAAACAGACAATGACTCGCACCGCCGGCAGCCACCTGCGCCGTCTGGCTCAGGGAAAAATAGCATACACGCTAACCTTGAGAAAAATTTTAGCGTTTCTTACCGACGTATACAACATGATAATTGCATTCAAATCAAACTGTGAGTACTATGAAGAGTAAAGGTTTACACCACATTTCACATGTGAAACCATTTATTGACAGATAATCTGCTTTTTAACTTAGTCTTTGCAATTTTCACTTCACGCTACTTGTACAATTTGTCACACTGAGAATCTGTTAACATGCAACAATGTTTGAAGTTAAGTATCCAGTCTAGAACCTAGGGAACATTTTTAAACAGAAATTACGAATGCATTGTTATAGTGAACATACTACACAGTGTTGCATTTGTACATTCTTGCTTGTTAGTTGCACGACTACGTAACGACTATCAGGCTTACATACTTAGGACACATACTGGTACTGCTAATGAGATTTTAATGCAACATTTTGGTTTACTTGAAAATATATTCTGGATTTAAAGTACTTTCTGTGAGATACCAGGTGACACAGTGGTTAGTTTATTTGACAGCTACACGACTATATTACGACGTTACTAATGTGTGACACAATTTACATTGTTGCTCTTGCGGAGTATCTGTTTTATATCTGCACAGTTTTTCTGTATTATTCTGGAAAGTAAAACATGTTTTAGTAGTAACTTTTGTGGTATAGCTACAAGGAGACAGCCTTTTCTGTAGCACAACAATACGTTACAGCACAGTACTTTCTTCATCATGGCAAAAAGCGTAATAAGTATGATATCTATACGTAAAGCATTTCACTTTGTTTATCATGAGGTCAGTACATTGACTTCTGCAGAACTTAGCTTTTGGGGGACGATAACTACGACACTTCCACAGAGATTATCTTACAGCAAGACGCATATTTAGCGCTACAGGACACGTATTTGAGTGATTAATTTTGTACTTAAAACAATTATCTTTAAAGATTTTTGAATTACAAAGAAAGTTTTCCGTGATACATTTCATTCCATTGCTGTAATCTGTAACACCTGAGGGTATAATTACATTAATCCTCAAGGGGGTACACGTTCACTTTGTGTACCATGTGTTTGGCACACACAAGGAGCCCTAGCTAATATGGTATTTGCTTATACAAATTTACACATCGGTACCATATTTCTCTAACACACAAATTACACAGCTATCTGATCATTTAACTGAGAGATAAACATTTTTTTTACTACATCAGTGACAGATGTTTACGTAATTACACAGTTGGATAACTTCACACTTACGAAATTGTATTTTGTCTGTGCTTTATAAACTGTTCATATTTTTTTGGAACCATTGTGATACTATGAGAGCTTTGAATGATGTATTTGGTATGGATTCATGATTTTTAAAGTACGTTTGAGGCAGATGACACTTTTGACATGAGCAGAGAATTTTTTTAATTATTGGAGGAAGCTACGACGATTTTGAGATTTGACTGAGGTGTTATGATGTTATTTTTACGACGACGATGTGTATTATGCTGCTGAGGTATGTTTATGATTAATAGGCTGAGGCTATATGAGTTATTTGATTATGCTTCATATTTATAATGACGAAATATTGATGAGTGTCGATGGATACGTATATGTGTAATAAGGTAAGGAGTAATGAATAGTGGGTAGGGACTCTTGACTTGTGAAACAGGATGTTGGAAACCAAGAATCGTACTTTAAGAGTTATGAAATGTGTGTAAATGCGTGAATGTATCACAATGCCGGAGAAAATTTTTTGGACACTGTTATATTTGTAGGGTTTTGTTTCTACACATTTGCAACGCAAATTCTCGACCCATGAAATTTTGTATATGAGACTGTCATTGTAGCGGAAACTGCTGTCGTAAATATTTCCGTGAGAAAGTTAAGTGACCACCTGCACGTAATGCGTCGTGGGCACGCAGCTGTGTCAGACGCCGGGAGAACAAGTCATTAGTGAGTGCCTTGTCAGAAGCACAGGTAGAAAAAAAAGAAAGGGGAGGCCATTGTCCTCGCTATTGACATTTCCTTGTTGAAAGCATACTGTGGAGCTCGTAATTTATGATATTTACTGAAATGCCTAATGAAATGACGAGAAATATTTTTACATCTGCACACCTGATTACGACAAGCGTCTTTCTACGAGAGTTGAGAGCTACTGACTTACGAAATGCCACATAGCTATTGAGTGATGTTTTTATGCTTTGGTTTGCGTAATTGCTTATTTCATTTGACATCTGTTTTCCAGCTGTGTTGCAGCATTGGTTTCATAAAATAAAATTAAATGCATTTGCTAATGTGAACACTTTCTGTCAACAGATTTATTAAATAATTATTTTCTGATCCACATTCTTCGAAAAAGGAGCTCTTGGAATGGAGAGAACAATAAGAAGGGACTAATACCAGTAACTGCATCTATAATTTTCTTTTCAAGTACTTGGTAATTTCTTTTGTAGAATAATTTGTGGTGCACCACTTTAATTACATAGACATTAAGATGTGAATATACATTTCCCTTATCTGCATTGTTGTTTTTACTGTAATATTTTTTCTGCTTGAGCTATGTCATGTTTAGGTATAAGTTACTGCTGTTTGCCAGGCATAGTGTCACTGAATTTGACTTTGTGTTACTCTGCTAAGCCAGTTTTACTACTCATTTATTTTTCTTGTTGCTGTACATTGCCTCATATTAGTTGTAATGTTGAATTGCTTGGTAATTTAGATTTACTGTAGCTTGCTTTGCGATTTCCCATTTTTTTCATTGCTGTTTATATTAATTGTTTTATGTGCTGCTGCATTGCCTCGTCCCTTAGTTTAGCATCTGAGCTCAGTAGATTTAAGTTAGCTTAAGAGGGGGTAGCCTCTAAGAGAATGAGTTGCGATGAATTGGAAGAAATGCATTGAGAAGTTATACAAAAAAAAGTACAGAAAACCGGTTTAGGTAGGATTTTCTTGGAAATAAATGTTGAGGTAAGAAATGTGTGAACATATAAATACAGAAAGCATGCTTAGATAGAATTTTTTTGGTGGAAACAAAAGATGAAATAAGAGGAAAGATATATGAAGTTTTGGGTTGGACTGCAGTACCAAATATTACACTGAAAACGAACCCTGTCCTTTCCTATTGGTGTTATCCCACTATGTGTTTGTGTACCCTTGTGTATTTGTTTTCTTCCTGTCTCTGTGTAGTTTCATAGAATTTTTTCTTCTTTTAATATTAAGCTACATTCACTATGATGAGGAATACTGTTATCCTCGAATATAATTGGCATTAATAATATATTATTTACTTTGTAAAGATGTTAGACATTATTTATTCTGTTTTGTGTTAATGCTCATGTGTGAAGTTGATGTTTCGAAAGTTATTCCGATCTTTTATGTATGTACTCATGTCATAATTCCTGTAACATTGATGTATATGTTTATTTCTATTCTTTTGTAAAGCCCCTATTATCTACAAATGTTATCTGTATTATTATGTTTCAATGATGTTTTCTGTATCTTTATAATTGTATTCTCATGTTATAAAATTGTACTTGACACCAGTTCATCAAATTAAGTAACTTGTAAGTTACATTTCACTGCACACGTTTCTGTTGGTCATAGTATATGGACAATATGTGAGAAGTAGGGACTGTTAGTGTTTGCACGTGTGTTACTAATTCAGCAAGGGACTGGATAACAGCATTGCTGGTTCTAAGGACAATTCCAAAAACTTTGTGAGTGCACAGATGGTGGTTTATGGACTTGCTATATTCTCCACAAGACTCTTCGATGGTGAATGTGCACCTGCACAATCGCAACAGATGGCTGCTGGCCATCTCTACAAGGACTACAGTGGGTCTGCATCTATGATGACCCACCAACGCCATTATTTCTACAAGGACTGCAGTGGGTCTACACCTCTGGTGGCCCACCAATACCACAATCTCTACCAGGACTACAGTGGGTCTGCTCTGTGATGACCTACCTACCAATACTCTTCAAAATTTCGACTGACTCTGCTGTGGGTTTGCTCTGTTGTGGCCCATTACCTGTCTGCATGTCAAGAGTCAGCATTGTCTTTTCGTTGGAAGGACAACACTACTTCTTCAAAACTGCATGGAAATCCACTCCTTTGTGTGCATTCTCTTTTACTGTTCAGACTTTGAAAAAAAAAAGGAAAAACACTGTAATTTTACTGTGATGAATCAGGACTGTCTTTATAGACTGTGAGAAAATTTTAGCTTTTGACCAACATTGTATCAATAAGTGTGTGCATTTGATTTCTTTGTTATTGTAATTATGAAAATTTGTTTTCAAATCTGTATTGGGCACTGCCCAATCCAATTTGTAAAATTTTTTGTGGGGAGCATGGGGGCTATGTAAGTAGGCTGTTTAGGTTTTTTTATTGGTAACGCCACCTCTGTATGAAAATCACTGGCTGTGCTGTGTGCAGTCTGTGGCTGCTTTGCATTGTTGTAATACTCGCCATTGTAGTGTTGGGCAGCGGCAGCTGGATGTGAACAGCGCGTAGCGTTGCGCAGTTGGAGGTGAGCCGCCAGCAGTGGTGGATGTGGGAAGAGAGATGGCGGAGGTTTGTAATTTGTCATGAACTGATATATATATTATGACTTGTGATGATATTAAGGTAAATACATTGTTTGTTCTCTATTAATATCTTTCATTTGCTAACTATCCTTATCAGTAGTTAGTGCCTTCAGTAGTTTGAATCTTTTATTTAGCTGGCAGTAGTGGCGCTCGCTGTATTGCAGTAGCTTGAGTAGCGAAGATTTTTGTGTGGTAAGTGATTTGTGAAAGGTATAGGTTAATGTTAGTCAGAGCCATTCTCTTGCAGTGATCTTTGATAGTCAGATTGCGTTGCGCTAAAAATATTGTGTATCAGTTTAAGGACAGTCTTATATATAATTGTTCAAAAGGGAAGTTGCACATATACCCCATTCGAACATGAATTGCTGACTGAAAGGACGAACCGCGTTACTATCTCCCCCTGCGAAATAATTTAGGAAGATGGAAGAAACTGCAGGACTACTGTTAACGTCTAATGCGTTTTCGCAGGTCCACGTTTTGCGAAGTATTCCGTATAAAAACTTGATCGATGCGTGAATAGAACTGTAAACCCTCCAACATTACAGTTTGTGCTCCACAAATGTTTTATCAGTGTCTCTCTGGTGACACGAAACACATCCAAGCGGTAGTCGACATCGTTCCGTAACTTATCTGGCAACATCCTCTCAGTGGTCAGCACAGAGACATTGACCCGTTTTCTGAGCTGTGTTCCTGGCAGTGGGGACACGTAAACACGGTCCCCTGATGAACCTCCTAAGGAAAAAGTCACAAGGCGTTAGGTCAGGCGACCTGGAGGTCGAAAGCAACAGAGCCACATCATCTTCCAGCCCTACGGCCCATCCAGCGATGCGAAAATTTGTCGACAGATAGCGAGAAACATCGATGCTCCCATAAGGGAGGGTGTCTTGTTCGAAGATGAAATTCCTGCGATCCGGAATCAGTTGTGGAAAAAAACCACAACCAAAACTAGAAAATATTGAGGTAAGAGGTACCCGCCACAGTTCTCTCGCGGTATACAAACGACCCATTCAGCTTCTTCTGTGACATGGCACAGAAGATGTTAACCTTGGGTGAATACCGTTCATTCGCCGCCATTTCACATAGCGGAGATCAAAATTTTTCAGACAAATGCAAGGTTGCTTCGTCGCTGCATATCGGCGTGGAGGCGGAACGTCCGTCCTCTTCAGCTGGTCCCTGCGTTGTGGTGCAAACCGAAAGCCGCCATCGGCAACATTCCCGTTTTAATTGTTGGTGAGCTGCAGACGGTACGGTTTGAAGAGTAAATGCCGATGCACCGTCTTCCACGAACATTGCTGCAGTGTTGACAGTTCGCAGCTTGTACCTGCTGCTGACTTCGTTGTACTGCGTACAAAAATATCGCTCAACCCCCCCCCCTCCCCCCACCACTACACCCTCCCCCTCCCCCACGGCTGAACTGCCACATTTCGTCAGATGTATCCCATATTCCAACACACGAAAAGTCTGCCCTTGCTTTTTCGGCATTTTGGTAACGAGCTAGAATTAGTAATGTTAGGTGGTCGGCACACTTTAAACTCGCTGAGTTTGCGGTTATATTCGTGATCCTGTGATACTGTGCATGTCATATTTAGGAAAATTTATAATTCTGAAACCGAGTGAATCATCTATAGTAGTCCTGTATTTCGCCTTCTGCCTGTCGCCTTCCGTTTCAGTGCTAGTGTAGTCACTGAGTGACTAAACTCATGATTCTGGTCCGCTTGCTGATTTTATATAAGGCCTAAAATTCTTTAAATTCATACTCAGAATGGTTTGCAATATTGTATTTACGAATTCTTTGTATAACACACATAATATTTGTACACATTATCTTCCTCCAAGAATACCCCCTGGCAATGTTTGCAATCAAAGTACTTCTGTGGGCAACGGCCTTGCGCAGTGGCTACACAGGCTCCCGTCAGACCACCGAAGTTAAGCGCTGTCGGGCGTGGCCGGCACTTGGATGGATGACCATCCGGGCCGCCATGCACTGTTGCCATTTTTCGGGGTGCGCTCAGCCTCGTGATGCCTATTGAGGAGCTACTCGACCGAATAGTAGCGGCGCCGACCAAATAAAACCATCATAACGACCGGAAGAGCGGTGTGCTGACCACAAGCCTCTCCTATCCATATCCTTAGCTGAGGATGACATGGCGGTCGGATGGTCCCGATGGCCTCTTGTGGCCTGAAGACGGAGTGCCAAGTACTTCTGTGCCCTTTCAGTCAATAACAGCATCGCCTGAAATTTAATTTCCAGAATGTATTAGCACTTTGGTCCTTTCTGACCACACTGTGTTTACAATTTATGTACTGACTTTAATGTCAGTACATACATGGTGTACGTTACTGTCGGGAATCTTTCTGTTGGCAATCAATAACCACGTACGTACACAGTAAGTGTATGCTTCCTTTTATCGGACCCATATTACTCTTCGTGGCACAGTTTCATTGTGTACGTACATGCAACCATCGCAATTTCTCATGTGACTGACGTATACATTGACAAAGACTCAGCTATCGTTAATAGGTTGCATGTAGGTGTTTGAATTCTAAAATTAAATCGAGAAGTACATTCTCTACAGACTAAAGTACGAAAAACCACTGCACCAATGTTTCATTCTTCTTGCAAAATAATGCTGAAAAATTTATGTCAGACTTATGTAACACGTAAATACCTAGCGTATGGTGAGCTATCAGTGTTGCTATTCATTAACTTCTAATTCACGTCTTATCGATCCTTAGTTCGTTTATGGCGTCATTGAAGCGTGGTTCCTTATGCAAAACTCCGATTACAACTTGTGACCTAATGTTCTTTAAACCGGAGTTGGCCCTCTATTTATCTCTGACTTGCACAGATAATAAACTTAATTTTCGTTACCACTCACGAATGGTTCCGTCTCCCGTTTATTTACGGTTAAAATGCTGAATACTTAGGCAAATATAGTGATAGCAAATATTGTTCTACTTACAGTACAACAAAATATGCCCTCGACCTTCATACCTTCTTTCCTTTGTCAGGTAAATCTTTCCAACTCCAAGCAAACAAGTTCACTGTCAAGTCAGAGATATAATTTTAGTCTCCTTATTTATCTGTTTCCAATAGCAGTTTGTCTTTGTCTTTTCCTGTTATGAGAATTAGTATTAAATATTACCTTATATATATATCACCTATGCAAATTAACTATTTCCTATTTTTACTTCGTTACATAAAAAAAAAATCAAGTGATCATTAACGCCTAGATAGACGTAAAACACGCGAACTGTATCAGTGGATGGTTACTCGCTAATGCGGCTGAAAGAGAATTAGTATCATCTTTGGAATTCCTTTTTTTTTTGTAGCTGTCTTAAAAATTTTTTAAAATTTTTTTTCTGTGTGATTCGAGATTAATAAGCGAAAATTCTGTTTACTTGAAATGAGAGTGAGGGAGGTGCCTTTAATTTTTTTTGATCAAATGTTCATTTCAGTTTTATTACCTTTGTAGCAGTTCATCGTGGGCGGAGAACGTACCAGCATAGGTAAATACTCAAACCAACAACGATAGTGAATAATAATCGAAAATGCAAAGAAAAATGCTAGGTGCTTCGTGTTTGGACACAGCATAACAGATACAGCCACATCCACACATCTACACATCTACATCTACATCCATACTCCACAAGCCACCTGACGGTGTGTGGCGGAGGGTACCTTGAGTACTTCTATCGGTTATCCCTTCTATTCCAGTCATGTATTGTTCGTGGAAAGGAGGATTGTCGGTATGCCTCACTGTGGGCTCTAATCTCTCTGATTTTATCCTCATGGTCTCTTCGCGAGATATACGTAGGAGGGAACAATATACTGCTTGACTCTTCGGTGAAGGTATGTTCTAGAAACTTCAACAAAAGCCCGTACCGAGCTACTGAGCGTCTCTCCTGCAGAGTCTTCCACTGGAGTTTATCTATCATCTCCGTAACGCTTTCGCGATTACTAAATGATCCTGTAACGAAGCGCGCTGCTCTCCGTTGAATCTTCTCTACCTCTTCTATGAACCCTATCTGGTACGGATCCCACACTGCTGAGCAGTATTCAAGCAGCGGGCGAACAAGCGTACTGTAACCTACTTCCTTTGTTTTCGGATTGCATTTCCTTAGGATTCTTCCAATGAATCTCAGTCTGGAATCTACTTTACCGACGATCAACTTTATGTGATCATTCGATTTTAAATCACTCCTAATGCGTACTCCCAGATAATTTATGGCATTAACTGCTTCCGGTTGCTGACCTGCTACATTGTAGCTAAATGGTAAGGGATCTTTCTTTCTATGTATTCGCAGCACATTACACTTGTCTACATTGAGATTCAATTGCCATTCCCTGCACCATGCGTCAATTCGCTGCAGATCCTCCTGCATTTCAGTACAATTTTCCATTGTTACAATCTCTCGATATACCACAGCATCATCCGCAAAAAGCCTCAGTGAACTTCCGATGTCATCCACAAGGTCATTTATGTATATTGTGAATAGCAACGGTCCTACGACACTCCCCTGCGGCACACCTGAAATCACTCTTACTTCGGAAGACTTCTCTCCATTGAGAATGACATGCTGCGTTGTGTTATCTAGGAACTCTTCAATCCAACCACACAATTGGTCTGATAGTCCTTATGCTCTTACTTTGTTCATTAAACGACTGCGGGGAACTGTATGGAACACCTTGCGGAAGTCAAGAAACACGGCATCTACCTGGGAACCCGTGTCTATGGCCCTCTGTCTCGTGGACGAATAGCACGAGCTGGGTTTCACACGACCGTCTTTTTCGAAACCTATGCTGATTCCTACAGAGTAGATTTCTAGTCTCCAGAAAAGTCATTATACTCGAACATAATACGTGTTCCAAAATTCTACAACTGATCGACGTTAGAGATATAGGTCTATAGTTCTGCCACATCTGTTCAACGTCCCTTCTTCAAAACGGGGATGACTTGTGCCCTTTTCCAATCCTTTGGAACGTTACGCTCTTCTAGAGATCTACGATACACCGCTGCAAGAAGGGGGGCAAGTTCCTTCACGAACTCTGTGTAAAATCTAACTGGTATCCCATGAGTTCCAGCAGCCTTTCCGCTTTTGAGCGATTTTAACTGTTTCTCTATCCCTCTGTCGTCTATTTCGATATCTACCATTTTGTCATCTATGCGACAATCTAGAGAAGTAAGGACAGTGCAGTCTTCCTCTGTGAAACAGCTTTGGAAAAAGACATTTATTATTTCGGCCTTTAGTCTGTCATCCTCTGTTTCAGTACCATTTTGGTCGCAGAGTGTCTGGACATTTTGTTTTGATCCACCTGCCGCTTTGACGTAAAGAACAAAATTTCTTAGAATTTTCTGCCAAGTCATTACATAGAACTTTACTTTCGAATTCATTGAACGTCTCTCGCGTAGCACTCGTCACACTACATTTCGTTTCGCGTAATTTTTGTTTCTCTGCAAGGCTTTGACTACGTTTATGTTTGCTGTGAAGTTCCCTTTGCTTCTGCAGCAGTTTTATAACTCGGTTGTTGTACCACGGTGGCTCTTTCCCATCTCTTACAATCTTGCTTGGCGCATACTCATCTAACGCATACTGTACGATGGTTTTGAACTTCGTCCACTGATCCTCAACACTATCTGTACCTCAGACAAAACTTTTGTGTTGAGCCGTCAGGTACTCTGTAATCTGCTTTTTGCCACTTTTGCTAAACAGAAAAATGTTCCTACCTTTTTTAATATTTCTATTTACGGCTGAAATCATCGATGCAGTAACCGCTTTATGATCGCTGATTCCCTGTTCTGCGTTAACTGTTTCAAATAGTTCGGGTCTGTTTGCCACCAGAAGGTCTAATATGTTATCGCCACGAGTCGGTTCCCTGTTTAACTGCTCAAGGTATTTTTCAGATAAAGCATTTTAAAAAATTTCACTGGATCCTTTGTCCCTGCCACCCGTTATGAACGTTTGAGTCTCCCAGTCTATATCCGGCAAATTAAAATCTCCACCCAGAACTATAACATGGTGGGGAAATCTACTCGAAATATTTTCCAAACTATCCTTCAGGTGCTCAGCCACATCAGCTGCTGAGCCAGGGAGCCTATAGAGACACCAAATTATCATGTCTGAGCCTTCTTTAACCGTGACCTTCACCCAAATTATTTCACATTTCGGATCTCACGGCGAGGCACGGATTTCTGAATAGAAGAGGAGCTGCTGGGAGAGAACGCACGGCCCCTCACGTCAGTCCAGTGGTCAGTTCGCGAGAAACTTTATTATCGAAGCTTTTGTTGAACGACATCTTTCAGACAGGACTAAACAAAACTAGTATGATGTCAAAAGTTTCGTGTGGTGACCCACAGTGTTGAGCTTACTCTGTTCAGACGGCAGAAATTAAGCTCGGTATTGGACCCTAAAGCAATTGCAGCTGCAGGGATGACGTGTTGGTATACCGATATTGTTGCGTTCTTGTGTTGTAGGTAATCGCGCACATAACTTGAGTATTTGGTGGACTTTTTTCTTTGGACCTGTGTTTCAACACGGAGTCAATAAATGGGGTACGAAAGCGCCGATAATATAAAACCGAATATACCGACTGCTCAGTGTGTTCTGCCTCAGCCAATCAGAGCACAGACAACGCCCTCGTATTACAAAGTTTTATAAGTAACAGTGCAAAAATAACGCGTACTGCAGACCTTGCTGCCACAAAATAACAGTACCTGTCATCGTACTTGGCGCAGCGCAAGGGAACAGACAGAAAAATTGAATCTCAACGAATTAATTACGTTACGTACTTGCGACCTATCAGCTTCTCTGTAAGAGTGAAATCAAAATAAGTATGGAAAATAGAAGCTGGAGGGGCAGCTAAAGTGTTTGAGGGTACGTTCTGAACCTAAGATTCGTTGGAGGCTTGACGATCGTATGGGATTTACACATATGGAGCTGTGTAGATAATTTCTGTACTGAGCAAATAGAAAAGTAGATTGCGCAAAGCATATTTTGCGTTAAACTGCAAAGTAGGGCCTCAGGTCTTGAAATACGCGATTACGATCTCAGTCGTGTCGTTACTGAACAAGGCTGAGCGGGCGTACAGGCAAGCGGAGGACGGAATTGTTTATTCGGAATGCAGCATTCTGTCGCAGAAAGTGTTGCGTATTCTCGCTTCCTCGAAAAACTACACGGAGCGCAAAGGTCACGCTCGCAGCGTTCGTTGTCGGCAGGGACAGGATGGGTGGGCGGAGGGGGGGGGGGGTCGTATGACGTCAGAGCCGCTGCCCCGCCAGTTCCGTCGCTGGCGAGGCGGCGCTCAGTTGTTTTCCTGCAGCAGGGCGCCGGCGCCGGCGCAGTTGTGACGCAGCATCCAGGCTTTTAGCGGCGTGCGACGCAGTCCCGCCTCACCGCGAGAATAGCAGAGGCAGGTGAGGCGGGCAGCCGGCCTCCACAGGGTTACTTGGAAGCTGCGGATGTTGTTCTGCTCGCTTTTGTGCGGTTCGTCGTATAACTCGCGACGGAGCAACGTCAAGGTACTGCTCTTGTCTAATACGGTGCCTCACTTCAAAAAATTTGGATCGGTACATCTACATCTACATGATTACTCTGCAATTCACATTTAAGTGCTTGGCAGAGGATTCATCGAACCACAATCGTACTATCTCTCTACCATTCCACTCCCGAACAGCGTGCGGGAAAAACGAACACTTGAACCTTTCTGTTCGAGCTCTGATTTCTCTTATTTTATTTTGATGATCATTCCTACCTATGTAGATTGGGCTCAACAAAATATTTTCGCATTCGGAAGAGAAAGTTGGTGACTGAAATTTCTTAAGTAGATCTCGCCGTGACGAAAAACGTCTTTCTTTAATGACTTCCATCTCAACTCGCGTATCATATCTGCCACACTCTCCCCTATTACGTGATAATACAAAACGAGCTGCCCTTTTTTTGCACCCTTTCGATGCCCTCCATCAATCCCACCTGGTAAGGATCCCACACCGCGCAGCAATATTCTAACAGAGGTCGAACGAGTGTAGTGTAAGTTGTCTCTTTAGTGGACTTGTTGCAGCTTCTAAGTGTCCTGGCAATGAAACGCAACCTTTGGCTGGCCTTCCCACAATATTATCTATGTGATCTTTCCAACTGAAGTTGTTCGTAATTTTAACACCCAGGTACTTAGTTGAATTGACAGCCTTGAGAATTGTACTATTTATCGAGTAATCGATTTCCAACGGATTTCTTTTGGAACTCATGTGGATCACCTCACACTTCTCCTTATTTAGCGTCAACTGCCACCTGCCACACCGTACAGCAGTCTTTCCTAAATCGCTTTGCAACTGATACTGGTCTTCGGGTGACCTTACTAGACGGTAAATTACAGCATCATCTGCGTACAACCTAAGAGAACTGCTCCGATTGTCACTCAGGTCATTTATATAGATCAGGAACAGCAGAGGTCCCAGGACGCTTCCCTGGGGATCACCTGATATCACTTCAATTTTACTCGATGATTTGCCGTCTATTACTACGAACTGCGATCTTCCTGACAGGAAATCACGAATCCCGTCGAATAACTGAGAACAAAGGGATGGCGAATAATGTGTTAAATTAGCGTGTCGAGTGTTTAATTACTTATCACTCGTTATTTATCGCCTTGTTGCATTCATATAACAGCTGACAACTTGAGCGGATGTGACGTGGAACGAACGGAAAATACCGCCACAGTGAGTCGGGCAGTGTTTCAATGTGCCAGTGTCGATTCCAACAAAATTTTCGTACCACAGTCGTTGATTACATCCTGATCTCGTCGCTGCAACGAAATATCCAATGTTCGTAGAACGCAAGTATGCGAAAACCATCAAAGTCAGCACTTGGGGCTGAGTGGGTCTTAGTGCGACGCGGCGTCTTCCGCCACTGATTGCAGCAGCCGTGGTTGTCTGTGACACTGGACCACCAGCCCTCAACCTCAGACTGATTGCTCATTGCCTCTCTTGTGGCTTACAGGGCTGACAGAAATTTAATGTTTAATATTTCGCTTAGTCTGGCCGTCTTTAAACATCTAAAATGTTGTTCAGAGGTATAATATGACATTACGGGTTTCACACAGTAAGGAATGTACCACAGTTGGAAAATTTTGCGTGTCGCGAGGTAACGTAACGCACGGCGCTGAAATATGCGGACGTTATTCAGCCAGTATTTCAGAACGAAGGAAGGTAGCGACTCGCAACAAACTCCAGACGACATTTCAAACACCTGTGACAATTTTGTCTAATCTCGCCCCGCCACACACACACGCACACACACACACACACACACACACACACACACACACGTTAAGTGACAGATTTTTGCTGTTTATGCACTCAACTTCGGCATCAGACGTAGCGTTTTAATTTATTAATTTATTAGTACAGACTCTATTCGCAGCATAGTTTGCAGACAGTATCCACATACCGCATAGAAAGAATCTGCAAAATTATATCGTTGTACGACACACACACACACGCCAAGAAATATGACGCCTCAAACATTTAGCAGCTCGAAAAGCTTGCTTTCCCTAAAAAGGATCGCAATCTGGCGGGACTGTATTTACCCAGTATTTCGGAATAAGAGCGCTCGGCGACTTCAAACACACGTTAAGAATAATTCCGAACCATTCCTCAACTTCTCATTTACAAGCTTGAAGTCAGATATTACACACGTTAACTCATCTGCAAAGTAATCAGATGTAGCAAGCTGTTTTGCGCATCGGCGTTGCCAATCATGTAATCCAGTCGCCAATCACAACACGTGGCGTCATGCCGACATGCTTCCGGCGATGAAATACAGCTCTTCCATTCATTTCAGTATTTTTACAATTTTCTGAAATTAAGGTTGTGGTGAACGAGTGATCTGTTGCGTTCCCCTGTACCTTGGTTATACTAAGGCGAGGATTTCGTTAGTAGCTGGTGAATTCTCGAGAAGTTATCGTAATGTTCATGCTTCATAAAATAAAGCCTTTCATATCCTGTTTTTTATCGTTCTGTGACGTCACGTATCCACTTTTCAGATTTGCTGATGAAGGGAAGCGATCAGACACCACAGTTTTTTTTTTTTTGTATTGTGCAACGCTGCTTTGCATTGTTTACCTGTTCTCGTGTTAAAATATGCTTGATAAGAGCATGGTGTGTTGACAAACTTAACGCATCAGGGATCCTTCAGACTCCTCGAGTTTTGTGCGGCTTGTGTAGAAAAGTTGCTGCCGTCGTGCTTGCGCATTAATCATCCTTTGACTATGACGCTGCCACTTACCAACTTCTTTACTTGAGGTTCAAATGACACGATTAAAGACCAGTGTAAATTTTTATGTGCAGCCTATAACGACGGTACAATGTAAATTGTCATTTTGAGTGCAATAACGGCAAGAACAGGGGTAGATTTCTCTGTTATTACTTTTCGTGAAGGGACTCAATCACGTCAGAATTAAAACATTTCATCAGATATTTGCTACATATGTTTGACAGAAATCTATAGCAAATTTTATCTCAGACCTTACTGTTATAAAAGGCTTATCCGTTGTTGATGGTAAGACACTTTTTCAGAAACATGGACAGCCACTGACATTACATTTCCTGACACTTCAACAAGACAAAAAGTACCGAAAATGACCCGTTTTGAAGAGTTCAGAAATGTCGTGTAAAAGTTAAACTACACATAGTCGTAATAAGCAAGTGTGAGTATCAGAAGTACGAAGCACGAAATTTTAGCTTCGCAAACAGGTAGATCAACACATCCTCTGTCCAGTTTGCTCCCCGCATCCAATAGTGGCAGTATTCAGAACATGGCACCTCTACTTCAGCGAAAGCACCTTCCTGTACGTTCTCTGCGTAAAACGTTCCTGGCGCTGTGTAGAGCGTGCTGCATCCCCGTCGTTAAGTAGTTGCGGAGTACACAGGAGGCGAGCACCACACTCTAGATATTTGCTGTATTTGAGTGAATAGTTTTATGAAAGATCGGGAATGTGGAAGACACAATCGGAATCACGTTCTCCACAGTTCTTCGGCAACGGGACAGGCGATAGTAGCAAATGATCCTCTCACGATGTAGTACTTTCAGACTACAGAGCTTAATAAAGTCGCGCCTTACGACGAAGGCTTCATCTCCTGCGAAAACATACGGCAGCTTGTGGCCTGTAACACAAGATTCACACGGTACTTTTAACTTGCTTTACTTCAGCTTGTCGTAAAATATTGTGTTTTCAATAACGCCACCATCAGATATCCGGTCGTTGCTTCCAAAGTCTACCATTAAAAACTCGTAATTTGCGTTTACCATCGCAAGCAACAGCATGCTGCGGCAGGCCTTGTAGTTACCACTGTCTGGGAGGAGGATTAATGCGCACGTGTTTACCATCGATACGACCAAGACATTTCGGAAATTGTCAATTTCCTTCAAACCAATTTGCAATGTAAATCCATTTCTCTTGAGACCTTGGAAACTGAAACATAGGAAGGCTACAGCTACAGAGAACCGCAAGCCTTGAATAATTAGTTTGGCAGTTTTTTTTTTTTAATTTACAACTTGTACTCATGGATTCATTTCTCAAAGCACTGAAAAACGCGCCACAAGTTTCTGGCAGAGTTTTCGAGAGACTCGGTTGTGAAATAGCAACGCTTTACTTCAGATGACGCTATGTAGGGCCACTAGCCAAGTACCCTAATGTTGCTGCTGATTTGTCATGCTGTGCCACAGCTCTTCTCATCCGTGTCATCCTGTCTTTGTAGTGAAAGGCTGACGAGAGGAGAGCAAGTGTTGGTGTGTTTCTTCCTCTATTCTTAGGTAATTGTCGAAATCACTACACTCTAAAAGTGGGAACAGTTTTAAGTGAGAGAGTCTCCTCTGTTCTTTGCAGCCATTTCTTCATCGAAAACTTTTGTCTCCTACTCCCCTTACCCCTAAGGCAGCCATATAGTTTCACGACGTAAAGTGCACACAGCGACAGCGAAATGACGTCATCGTCCGCCTGTCCTGCTCCACAGGGGAGTCTGACGGTCTCGGCGGGGACAGCTGCGGTTGAACAGTTTCGCCGCCGAGAATCCGCGCGTTTACTCATCGGAGAAAATGTCTCGTGGAACATCGATTGGCACAAACGATTTACGCGCGTGGAGAGATACGTGTTTGCCCCGGCATCAAAATGTGCACACTCCCGCCTACGCCCTGACAGCTTCCCTAGACGACAAACCGCTCATTGTCTCGCGCGGTAAAACGTCGTGTCGAACAGCTACGGGCCAACGGCGGAGTACGCTACGTGCTGTGGCAGGAAGGAACACCCGCTTGAGCCGGCCGGAGTGGCCGTACGGTTCTAGGCGCTACAGTCTAGAACCGAGCGACCGCTACGGTCGCAGGTTCGAATGCTGCCTCGGGCATGGATGTGTGTGATGTTCTTAGGTTAGATAGGTTTAATTAGTTCTAAGTTCTAGGGGACTGATGACCTCAGAAGTTAAGTGCCACAGTGCTCAGAGCCATTTCAACCTTTGGTATCAATGCAGTGCTGCAATCTTCTTATCGTGGATTGAGTGGTATTCCTTATGATTCAGCACTTATCGAACCACATGCTCTGACAATTCTCTCTCGTATATTGTCCAAACAGTAAATATTCGCCGACTTTTGTGTATCCATCTAACGTGCCATTGACATGTAAACACCACTCGACGGTTTCGCAATACAACACTGACAGGAACGGCAAGACTAGTATCGTCGAATCAAGCTAATGTGAATGATGTATTCCTTCGAAGAACAAGTCGATAAGCTTCTCATTTACGGAAAATGTCAACAAAATTCAGTGAGCGCTGTACACTCAAACGCTGAAAGATATCCTCAAAGTACTCACCCTACACGTCGTACATTTAGATATGTGTGTGATAAATGGAGAATGACTGGATCTTTAGCGCTGCGGAAACGTATCCGGCAAAGGAATGTTATTAACGAGGAAGCGGAAATCTGTACTCTTGCCACAGCGGCTCGAGATCCTCGTGTTAGTTCGCGTCAAATCGCAAGGGAATCTGGCATGAGCGAGAGTAGTGTTGTTCGTGTTCTGCATCGCCATAAATATCATCCTTACGATATCAGTCTCCACGAAAAATTAACTGGTGCGGATTGTACGCGTCGCATTGAATTCTGCCGATGGGCTCAACTTCAGATTCAGAGGGATGACACATTTATTAATTTTATTTTATTTACTGTATAGTCTACAGTCACGAACTATGGAAATGTTAATTAGCATAACACACATTATTGGGCAAATGGGAATCCATGTTGGCTGCCGCAAGTTGCACAACAAAAACAGTGGTCGGTGAATCTATGGTGTGGGATTGTGGATGACAGAATTATAGGCCCCTATTTCATCGAAGGAAATCTAATGGTAGGAAGTACACCACATTCCTGCTAGAAACATTAGGTCTGATACTGAAAGAAATATCTTAGGAACGGGGAACAGAATGTGGCATCAACACGCTGGGTGCCCGGCACGTTTTTCGCTGATGGCTGGAAATGAGATGCAGACACAATTTCCAAATCGTAGGATTGGACGCGGAGCAGATGTGTCGGGGCCGTCTCGTTCACCAGACTTGACGCCTCTGGATTTTTTCCTGTGTGGATTCGTAGAAGATATTGTTTATGAAGACGTACCTACTACACCTGAAGATATGTGTGAGAGAATTGTCAGAGCTTGTGCTTCAGTAAATGCCGAAGTCATAAGGAATACCACTCAACCCATGACAAGAAGACTGGAGCACTGCACTGATATCAATGGTCATCACTTCGAACACCTTCTGTAAATGGACGTTCATGCCACCTTTGTGACTTTCGTTGACCTTCAAAGACCTTGCTGTTACACGTTATTGGATTCGTCTCGATAACTGCTATCAGAAAATAACTACCAAACTATGGCATGCCATTTAAAAAAAAAACAAAGTTGCCGTTTATATCTCTGAAGCGGCCCCCACCTAGCAACAAAAAAGGAACGTCATATTATGGCCCCAGTTGTCCCACGCAACATTTGTCCCACAAACATTTCAGCTCCTATCATATTTTGCGAGTTATTCTTGGTGGCAATGGTTAGTGACTCACCCTGTCTACATACACTGTAAACAGTCGAGGCCCTGTGAAGCCCTCTTCGTGACACTGCCGGACTGTCCTTTCCACCTGTCGATGTCGTCCCGGCCTGCACAACGAGTCCAGCCCCATCTGCTACGGAGTTCCGAATCCACTCTCACACCTGGTCCCACACTCGGCGGGCTCGTATTTCACTCGCTAAACGGCAGTGCCGAACTGTAGCCAATGGCATCCGGAAGTCAACGAAGACGAAATCAGCTGAAGCGCCTTTGGTCGTGGCGAGTTGAATCTCGTGGACGAACAGAGCGAGATGAGGTGCGCGAGATCCCTGTTGGCGGCATATTCCTGCTCCGTGCACTGGCTCTGACAGGCGAATCAGTACAGTGTGTGTGTGGAGTATCGCCTGAGCGTAAAACGTGTTCCATAATTGTACACCAGACACACGTCGGTGACATAGGCCTACAATCTATTGCAGCTGTCCGGCGAGCGCTCTTCAAAACGTGGATGAGCCGCGCTTTTATTTCCCAACAGCTTGGCACCCATTGGTGATCCAGTGACCTACGAGAAACCACTCGTGTTTGGGCAATAAGTTCTGTTGTACGATCGCTGTAGCGTCTCACAAGTATGTCCTCTGGTCCAGATGCCTTTCGTCTGTCGAGCACTTTCAGTTCAGTTTAATATTCTATCACTTATCCCATCAAGGGCATTTCGGCGTTATTGCGATGACTGAAAGGAGGAACTGTATTAAGATATAGAGCTGTGAAAGAACCTCCGAAGATCGAGTTCCGTTTTTAGTTTTTCTTCATCTCACGTTTCAGTCTGAGTCTGGTCACTGGGTGGCTGAATAGATGACGTCTAAACCGTCATAGACTACATAAGAGCCACAATTCTTATGATTTGTAGTCAGATCGGTTGGCAATATTTCGTATGCGAACTAACCGAACGCTTCCTACAGTGCCATCTTAACACTTATTTTGGTTTTGCTGAGCTGTTGTTTATCAACTACACTTTGAATTCGCTTAAATCGGAGGTGAAGCTCTCTTTGCTGTCGTATAAAATGTGACGACATGGTTATGGGACCACAGTGGATTTTTCCCCATCCGTCACGACATTACTCAGCATATACTCGACTGTGGCGTATTGTGCAATACTTCTGACGTTTTCCATTTCTGCTTCACATCTCGGTTCCCACAGCTGAATATTTGATGTTGAGTACTGCCATCCTTCGTAATTTGTTTCCTGTTACTCTTGCTAAACGAAGTGTGTCCTATCTTTCCTAACACCTTTACTAATTGACGCTATAACAGACCTAAGAACGCTGATGCTCTCACGCGTCAGCAGCCTATCTATCTGCTCGAGGCACATTTTGGTTAAGAACTTCGGGATAATCTCAAACTAATGTTTGGCTGTCGGACAATAGTTTTAACCTCGTGACTTTCCGCTCTGTACACGGCATACTGAAGTTCCGCCATCCATTACAGTTTAGCTCGCTCAGGACACTTGGTTGAGACGTCACTGCAGGTCTTGTCTTGAAGCGCTCTGCCACTGTGGGTCCCGCACTGGAGTGTAACGTACAGTACTGACGTCCTTTCACATTGTCTGCACTACGACAGTTTGCGATGACGGGATCAAGCTTCCTGTAAAATGTTAATATGTGTGTGTGTAGCTGACACGCACGTTAAAATTTCCGGTATCGTCGACGTGTTTTGCCGATTATGCGAATTTGTTGGCTGTGGCGATCTCTCGTTACCACAGTTTCTTCTTTAAACAGGATAGCACGGCATTATGAGGGCAATAAACGTGGCTGGGTGAGATTGGGAGATTAAAGTCTGTCTCGGTACGCCTAGGGATACGCGAGGAGCAGTTCTGTTTGCCACATGTTATACGAAGTGGCTTGCGACGGATTTTTGGACAACGCCCCTAACTTAGTTGCTGTGAAGAGTGGACTGCATCTTAGGTCAAAAGACCAGAGTGGCGATCTAGTACCTGGTATTACAGTAGAGTACTATCGAAACACGTGCAGAGAGCACTCTGGAGGCCTTGAAAGCGTGTACTACCTACGTCAGTATATTTTCACAGAAGAAAATGTAATACACAGCCTTCAGGGGATGAAATGGTGCAGTTTTTGTAACTTTGTACAGCATTTCATTACACTACTGAGTACAGCGTTGCTCAGTCGAAATCTCTGGTCCGGGTGTGAAAGAATCTCCCGCCACCTCCTCCCAGGCAGACTCAGAATTTCTGTGGTGCGGCTGGGATTCGACAAGCAACCTCTAGGTTTCCGGGCACGCGGCCCACCGTTAGATCACCACACCCAACAGCCTCAGCAAAGTGGAGAGAGCCATTACTCTCCCCTACTACCAACACAGCTGTAAGACTAGACAATGGTAAACCGGTACAAAGGCGACGTTGAACTGGCAGAAAAAATTTCTGCCACCGTCTCATTTATGGTTTCAGACCACTCCTTTCCACTTCCCTTTCGCACTGTATCTGTAACCATCACTGACACAAAATTTCTGGTCCAGCTATCTGCTGCACTTTCTCGAGCTCGCTCTTTGCCGAGCTTGCGTCGTAATTCATTCGCAGGACTGTTACTGCAACTTCTGACCATTCCAAGATGAGGTGCCGCTTCCGCTTGCGCAGTTCTCGTCTATACCCTTATTTGTCTACGATTGCTGGAATTTTTCATTGATCCCAGCGTAACTGGACTGCCTGTGAATATTTCTCATGAGTCGTTCTGAGCTTCTCTGCTGATATCTGGAACAAGCAGCATTTTCTAAACTATATTTTCCATTTCCAAAACTCCTTCTCTGTTCTGTGGCTCGAAATGCTCCCTAATGCCCACACATAGCTGATACATGGTGTCTACAGTTATTTATTCTCGTCGTTTCCAACGAAAGATAGCGATGGATTTGCGAGAATGTACGCAAACTGAAGATGTAACGTAATGAACGATGGTCGTTGCAGCTGAGAAATCTCAAGATGGCGAAACGACGTTCAGGTGGGGGATGAGTAAACTTTGCTGCCAGGAAACGACTGCTCTTTTCCACAAGTATATACATATTCTTAATGTGCAAAGAACGAAATACAAAACGACTGACACGTTACAAAGAGTGAGAGATAAACTATTTAATGGTAATCCCACAGCGTCGGGCATGAAAAACAGCTCTTAGCTCATAAGCTATGCAGTTCAGAACTTACGTTCACTTCACCTGTCTTCTGTGCCTGCCCTTTTCAAAGATGTCCATACTTATTTTACTGAACGGGCTAATGAGCTTTACATTATTGCAGTACCTACAGCCTCAGAGACCTTTAAGCGTATCTCTTCATTTCTTAGTTCTTCCCACTTCTTTGCACATTGCTTCTTCCTGACTAGTGTCCTAAACTTCAGGCTGCTGTTCACCACTACTACATTATGATCTGCGTCCATGTCTGCTCCTTGGTACGCCTTACAATCCAATACCTGAATTCGAAATCTCTTCCTGACCACAATGTAATCTAACTGGAATCCTCCTGTATCTGACTGCCTTTTCCAAATGTATCTCCTCCTTCTGAACGGAGTATTGTCAATTACTGCCTGAAATGTATTCCAGAACTCAATTCGTGTTTCTTCTTTCTCGTTCCTACTATACCAAGCCCATATTCCCCTGCTAGCCTTGCCTCTCCTCCCTCTCACCACGTCCGCATTCCAGTCCCCCCATTACTACCAGACTTTCATCTCTCTTTACATTCTCAATCATCGATTCAGTATCCTCATATACTTTCTGTTGTCTTCGTCTTCTACTCTGACGTCGGCACGTGTACCTGAACTATTTATTGTTGTCGGTGTTGGCTTGCTGTCGATTCTGATGAAAACAACCCTGTCACCGAACTCTTTGCAGTAATTCACTCTCTATCCTACCTTCCTGTTCATAACGAATCCTACTCCCATTTACCACTTTCTGCGGTAGTTGATATTGCCATATACTCGTCTGATCAAAATCCTTGTATTTTTCCCATTTCGATTCACTGACCCACATTTTATCAGACTGAGGCTTGGCATTTGCCATTTCAGATTTTTCACCTTCCCCACCACGATCAAACTTCCGACATTTCTTGCCACAGGTCATACAACGCAACCCTTTCGTTCGTTATTCCACCTTTTCTTGCAGGCACCTCCCCCTGACAGTCGTCTCCCGTGGATGGAAATGGCGGACTAATCCGGAATATTTTGCCAATGAAGAAATCATCACGCCTCTTTCTCAATTACATGCCACACGTCCTTGTGGATACATACAGTCGAGACCGTTTGTAATGACGTCACTTTTAACGACTTGTTGGCTATAACACTAAAATCTAAAATCTAAACCGTGTGTGAACGCTATAGTTAAAAAGTCGCTTAGTATGGCAGCTCTTTTTGCGACTTGTGGTATAAAATTAAGGTTTTTGTTCCATTTTCGAAGAAATGCTTCGGCTGTAAGGTCAAATCTTAGTTTTTGTTTGTTGGGTATTTCGGGACGTAGCACTTTCTTTCAAACATTCGATTTCTGCAGACTGTTCTCTTCAAATCAGGTGTCGCAACGAATACATCGTCAAATGCAAAATGCGTACGCACATCTTAGATGCGAAAAGCAAACTATTATAACAGATTACTTTCAGTAGGAAAGTATATTGTAGTACTCGTTAGTGTACTGCATTTAAAGTTAAGGCAACTGATGAAAAAAGTAACAACATTGAAAATGCTGTGGTCATAGAAAACTAGAAAATTAAACACCAATGTGTGTTATTTTTTCATAGAACAGAGATGGAGTAACAGTGTATTCGTTATTGATGTCTTGTGGCCACATGTGTTAAGTATTTCCAGTGTTTCAGTAGTCTTCATCACACCTGTAGCACATTTTAAAGAGAAACTTAGGAGGAAGTGTAGGCCTGCCTGTAACGTATGTACAGAGTGGCCTGTCTTCACCTTGGTACTCTTGGTTAAATTTTATGAAACAGTGACTGAAGCTCAGGTGTGTCCTTCCTGACTGCTCTACCACACAGCACTCAGTTCAAGTTCTAAAAGTGCCCAACACTTCATCTCGTTCACTGTCCAAGACCATGTCCGACGTGAGTGAACAGTTTACATTGTTGCTCCTTCTTTCTTCACTTATTGAAGGTTTTCGAGTTTTGATGGCATTTTATTGCTGCACATACTGCACAATATTCTTCAGTCCCTCTCCACAAATAGTGCTTTTTAGGTACTGTATGTGTTCTGTATCTGTGCTACTTTTTCAACAGCCAACTCCATGACAGCCTAAAACTTACAGACACGAAAATTTTGTTAAAAACCAAAGCAAAAACCGGTTTGCGCAACTGTCGGATGTAACTACCGTAAACCCTCGGTTCCTTCTACGTTGTTACAACCGGTTTCGACTGTACGATGTCGCTGATGTAGTGTGGAGCACATTAACACACAAATCAAGAGTTCCGCTCAGTTCAGACATTCGCTAGAACAAGCCAGAAGGCCATCTCGCAAAAAAAGAGTAACAAAATGATGGTTACGATTTTCTTTTCCTTTTCTTGTCATGTTTTTCTGTCATTCTCAATGATTATAATGCTTATGATATAGAATTGTAGTTAAGTTTTTCCGACAAATCCGTACTTGCTCTTACAAATTTTTGCAGTGACAAAATGTTTTATCACCTACTAAGTACCAACACAGTGGTTTCCATTGCCTTCTGCATCCACATGCCGTCGATCGTGGCAGGTTCTTCGGCCTTTCAGAAGCGAGAGGGCGCCCTGGACGTCTGCCCCCTCCTCCATCCTCTCTGGCAAGGCCGCTGGCCGAACGAGGGTGAATTTCTATGCTGGAAGTCTTCTGCCGCCTATGCTGATGGTTTTTATTCAAAATTTAATCAGTGGCGAGATTGGTACCGAAGACGAAGGACGTCGTGGTTATCAGTCAAATACGTTACGCCTAGACCATGCGTACCGTAATTTATAGACACACACACACACACACACACACACACACACACACACACACACACGCACAGAGAGAGAGAGAGAGAGAGAGAGGGAGGGAGAGAGAGAGAGAGAGAGAGAGAGAGAGAGATGGCAGCCGCTCCCAGTAGCACTAAGAGCAAATAAAGAAGGAACGCATCCTGCAGCCGAAAACTAACTACACGAAATGGTGAACCCCCCCCCCCCCCCACACCCTCCGCTATCATCTAAACCACGTAGTTGCCATGTAGTGAAATTTAAAGATATTTTGATTTTCAAATCTCATGACGGAAAGGGGAATTCGCACTATCAGTAGCCAAAACCAATTGTTGATCTTGCTTGAGTTCAGTTTTGTTAACCAATTCAATCGGTAATTTCAGTTGAAGTTAGTGACAAGAAAGAAGAGACAAGCCAATTTTGGTTCGTCCGCCAGCGTTATGGTAAGTTGAGAGTATGTACGCACTACCGTAATAGCCTAATTACCTGCCTACAGCAGTTCAATTTTAGCATGGAGTCGCTATTTGGAGGCAAGTACATCTTTGGGGTTGCAATATTTCAGTATTTCACAAGGGTAAGGAGCGCTAAATATCATGGAAAATAACATTAAATTAAAATCAGTGAATAAAAATAAAATCAGTTATGTTGCTCAAAAATCGCGCTGATAAAGAAAAATATCGCCTAACTGGTGATGGATGTATTACTTCAAAAAAAAAATTGCTGAGTATTCTGTCATTAGTAGAGGAAATGGCAAATTATCACCGAATCTGGTCACTTGGGTAGTATCAGTTATGAAAATCAGTTCCGATGTAGAACTTTTTTTTCGGGGGGGGGGGGGGGGGGAGGGGGGGGGAGGGGTTGGAGAGCGGAAGGATGACAACACATTCTGTAATTCGTTCGTTTCCAAAAGCGGGCTGCTTGAATTCCTCCAAGCCGACAGCGCCCTTCATCTCTCCCCTGAAGCCAGCAATTCCATGCACAATTAAATGTTAAAATAAGCACTCATTTATGCACTGTCAAATGACTAAACACGCAATGTAAAGGAAAATAAATTCCATCGTTTGTTGCGATGCATTTAAAAAAAAAGTTCAAATGTGTGTGAAATCTTATGGGACTTAACTGCTAAGGTGATCAGTACCTAAGCTTACACACTACTTAACCTAAATCATCCTAAGGACAAACACTTACACCTGTGCCCGAGGGAGGACTCGAACCTCCTCCGGCACTAGCCGCACAGGATGCATTTCATTTTATTGTAAAACAGTGTACAACCACCGGTTTTCCTACATTCTCCACAGACTTCCAGTAGGTCTGCGAATTGAACCGCTGAGCTAGTAATCCTTGGATTCGGGAGGCGAGATGGTCTGAATCCATCCGCCGCCAACGCTGAAAATGATTATCAGTGGATTCTCATTTTCAGTTTAGGCAAACGCCAAGGTTGGTCCCTTACTGTAGGACACAGCCAGTCGCTCCCGGACGCCTTTCTTTCCTGAAAGTATTCAGTTCCCTTGAAGACGCACCCCTCTGCTCAAATGGAAAGAGCTGCATCAAACGTGTGCCAGGCATCTCTTCAGAGACTGCCGCCACTAAAAGCAATATGACAAATAAATGATGATCCAAATGTTCGTCACTTAGCTCCTGCATCCGCCTGCTGGGTTGCTCTTCAATGCAGAAAATGATCTCCCTTATATTCCAAGAGGTGCCAGATGCGTACATAAATGAGGAAATTTGGGAAAGTGTAAGGTTGAATAATTTCAGATCGTTTGCATTTTTGCCTCCAGAAATTATTCTGCCTGTCGAACAGAGGTCTGTATATTACTTTACACACACAAGGGCAGCTCACTTGCTGGTCGACACTGATTCTCTCCCAATTTATAGTCTATGCAGGGCTCGGCCAGAAATCAAAATGACGTAAATGGGGGCTCCAGAAGACCAAGCGCTTAGCAGACGTTAGGTTTTTTGCCGCGGGTCGGACGAGGAATGAGTTATCTGTGTCAGCACAGCTCCCAGCAAGCAGTTGGTGCACTAGAGCTTTAATCCGAGGTTCCTGGGATCGAGTCTCTACATGCAATCTTTTTAGTTTTTTCTATTATGTATGTCACACTGCAAATAAACTGGAATAATACTCAGGGCATTGTGATTATTAATATTTTAATAAAAGGCATAATAGCCAATGGGAAAGTAAATTAAAGCTCTTTAAATATATCAAACTTTACCTACATTTTTATCCTTCATGTCTACGCATCTGTTAATCAACATAGCCACTCTTGCGACGAAAACGTTTCTCCCAACAACAGACCAGTTTCTCGCCGCCGCCACTGTAAAATGTTTGACTTTGTTGACGAACCCACAACCTCAGTTCTCCACGCACCACTTCTGGACTGCAGAATGAGTCACACTGCAGAACAGTACAAACGTAAGACCAAAACGACAAGAGTATTCACGGTCCGTCAGTTTACTCAGTTGCAAACCTTCCAGTGTTTCAAATACCAGCTTGGTGGTGGTGGTTAGTGTTTAATGTCCCGTCGACAACGAGGTCATTAGAGACGGAACGCAAGCTCGGGTGAGGGAAGGATTGGGAAGGAAATCGGCCGTACCCTTTCAAGGGAACCATCCCGGGATTGGCCTGAAACGATTTAGGGAAATCACGGAAAACGTAAATCAGGATGGCTGGAGACGGGATTAAACCGTCGTCCTCCCGAATGCGAGTCCAGTGTGCTAACCACTGCGCCACCTCGCTCGGTAAATACCCGCTTGTCTCGGTGTAACCGCTATCCTAAATCGAAGCGTTAATTGTACAAGTGGAGAAAAAAAGAAAGGGTCGAAGACAAACAAACTCCTCAGACAGCATGACTTTGGCTCTGTGAAGGAAGTCACACGAGCTGGACTACAAAGTTATAAACTGGTATAACACCTGCTAGTAATCTGTCAGAACTACTTTCGTTTCTGTGTGTTGTCTGTGTGACAGAAGTCACTTGGAACTATAAATATGTGCAAGAAGACATTAAACGGCAAGGTCCCGTGCTAATTTACATTCAGTATACGAATGAAAACATTTTGACATCCAGTCGATGAAGTCAGTCCTGCGTTACCGCAGTAGTGTTCCTGAGCAGGCATAACACGTCACTGGAAACTCTGAGATACTGAGTCAGAAAACTCTCATCAGTCGCAGGTTTGCGAGTTCTGTATGAGTGTGTTGAGGAACGAGTGATCTGACACTGAGATAGAAAGCATTTGCTATGTTTGTCACTTTTTGGTGTTATGTAAGCTACGCATGTGGTAAACATGGAGTGAAATTGGTTAGGATGGAAGCAACATTGATTCAACGCTAACGGTGTGTGTGTGTGTGTGTGTGTGTGTGTGTGTGTGTGTGTTAGTGTGCACTCTAATCGCGCCTGGTAGTGGATCTCCAGTCCCCACGTCTCTGGTCCCTTCACTTCTGCTGTACAGTTGCAACTGGCATCTTTCATAATTCAATGAGGTATTTCAGCTGCGTTGTTACTCTGCTTCTTTTCCCATTCGAAGTTTCGTCTGTTATTGTTTTCAGGAGACTGTTACGTCTTAGCAGACAAGTGAATTAACATTTGCTCCTCAGATTCTGTTTTGTCTGCAGCTGTAGAAGGCGGTTACAAGGTCGACGTTTGGTTGCGTTGGTAAGATTTACACATGTTCGTTTACAATTTTACTCTATTCAAGTTCGCAAAACTACCAACATAAGGTACTTATCATTCCGCCTCAAATTGCCAGTTGCTCATGTAACTCAACAAATCTGCTCGGCCGCCCGGAGTGGCCGAGCGGTTCTAGGCGCTACAGTCTGGAACCGCGCGACCGCTACGGTCGCAGGTTCGAATCTTGCCTTGGGCATGGATGTGTGTGATGTCCTTAGGTTAGTTATGTTTAAGTAGTTCTGAGTTCTAGGGGACTGATGACTTCAGATGTTAAGTCCCATAGAGCTCGGAGCCATTTTTGAAATCTGCTCGTTGACAACTTTATACCTTGTTGTACGCTAATGATGTGACGCTTGTCTGGCAGTGTTCCAGTCTTGGTCGTATCTCCTCCCCCGTTGTACGCGTCTGTCGACGTCTAAACAGTCATGTGTGGACACTTTTGGCTGTGTTATGGGCGTGGCCACCAGTGGCGACGTCTGTCTGAATGTGTGGCGCCCCCTGTCCTCCAGTCTGGAGGGACTCGGCTATCGCTGGAACAGTGTGACGACAGCGTGCAGTGTGTGTGCGTGTGTGTGTGTGTGTGTGTGTGTGTGTGTGTGTGTGTCAGTGTAAACACCACCAGTCCCGCACATTTTTTTTTAGCCAAAGTGTGTTTCCCAAAATGTGGATACACCTTTTTATGGAAATAAATTTACTATTTGCGCTTGATGGACAACTATCAAAAATGTTCAGTAACTTTTCCTTTTTTAAGTCAATCTTCTTTCTATGAATAGAAATAGAAATGTTTCTTTCGAGATCGAGGGACAGTTTTCTCACACACCTATATAACACACAAAAGTATACAGACAACCTTTCACGTTCATTTCTCCCACCAGGCCCATGTTAATTCGTGACTTCTACAGAACTGTTTCGAATTGCTGTTTTTAAAACGGATTCTTCAGCGACTGTTATTAGTGAAGCGAAGTAAACTCAATAAAGTTATTTCCTGTCTGATTCAAACGAGTCTGGGCATCTAATGTACACAGTCTACACAGTCAATATAAGCAGTAACTGAGAAGTTCTTAGGCGGCCGCGGTGGCTGAGCGGTTCTAGGCTCTTCAGTGCTGCTATGGTCGCAGGTTCGAATCCTGCCTCGGGAATGGATGTGTGTGATGTTCTCAGGTTAGTTAGATTTACTTAGTTCTAAGTCCAGGGGACATCGACCTCAGATGTTGTTCCATAGTGCTTACAGCCATTTGAACCAATTTTCTGAGAACATCTTCAGCGAAAATTAGACTTGTTAGTTGAGAAACTGTAACAAGGAGCGTTATCTGCTGGTATCAGTACCATTTGCAATGCGGAGGTACCGTGACTTCATCTACAAAATGACAGTATACGTGTTAGTTGAAGGGAGAGGATATTGTCTACAGCTGGCTCTGACATGTTGTGCTGTGCTTGGTATTTGGGTGCTGTCCCTTTCCACTATTTGAGAAGTGCTGAGAATGAGTTGCAGGCTGAGTAGGCCTGCTTCCCAAAGACAATGTTCCCAGAAAAGCCCTCCTGGTTATAGTAGATGGTTGATCCCTTGTGTGAAACAACTTCTGCAAGGCTACATGCACAACTCCTTGTTAAGTGACGAATGATACAGATTCCAGTCATAAAACAATGTTGTTTTCTTGAATAACGGAAGAAAGAAAGATTATCTCGTCGAATACAGTAGGACTATACTTCTTTACAACCTTTTTAGTATTTTGATAGAACTCGATTTCAAACGCTTTCCAGACCAAGTAAGATCCCGCTGTAGAAAAAGTTATGGAAATGAGGCATCTATCGCTTCTGGAGCTTGTCTTGAAAATAAAATGTGATGAAAGAAAAGGTAACTCTTGAAAATGGGATTATTAAAGGTACGCAGCTGTTCACCAGTGTCATCAGTCTGACACAGCCAGGATATGACGGTGCTGGAACTGACAGGTGATGGACCACATTTATCGACTGTCGCTCGAGACAAGTCTGCCTCTCACTCGTAGAAGTATCGATAGTTCGCTGTAAGGGCTGCTCGGTGGTGACGGTCAGTTTGTAGACATTACTCTGTTAAACTACATGTATATGAAAAGTGGTTCTTTAGGTTTTGGAGTAAAGTGTCAGAACAAGGGGTACGTCCACTGTGTGAGTACAGCATGAGCCAGTCTTCTGTGGACGCAAAGCTGTACTGCCCAGCAAAGGCTCAGACACAGTGGTGTGTGTAGTCTGCGGGCGGGAGCCTGTACGGGTTGCTGTGAGCCTGTTCACATACAGCAACGTTTAAAGTTGTTTAGTTGCCTCTGCGGCTGACGACAGTGAGACACCTTTGAATAGTGTCACGCTGCATAAAGACGACGACAAGTAGGTCACTTACGACGGACACCACGAGCAAGGTAGCGTACTGCAGAACCGTCCGAGGAGGGTGGCAACATCTTCACAGTTTTCAATTGCTCATGTTGATCTGCAGAATTTTCTTTGTGTAGTAAAGCAGACTGTTAGAGTAATCGCTATTCATACCTCAGTCTTTTGCATAGTTGTGTGTCACTTTTTTTTCTACGTGCAAGCCTAATGTCAGTAACTTTCTCAACATAATTCTTTGTTCTCACTAAATCGAAACAGTACACGGAAGATTTTGAATTGCTCTAAGGGCACGTTATATGAAAGAATAATGGGTCGCTGTCAGGGCTTGTATGGAAGATGAAAACCAGGTGGAGGAATCATCGGTGCTCCAGTGTATGGCTGCTCACACCTCTCGCAGCCTGAGACCACCAGACTGCACCACAAGCCAGGACTCGCGGCGGCTCCGGCTGGTCCCGCAAAACTGAGTCTTCCCACCTCATTTCGTTCTCCTCTCTGCTCACCCGTTATATAAAGCTCGAGCAGTACTTGGATATATTCCCCTCTGTGCCACACAGAATAAGATGGTCTACTGCGTCTTCGATTAACAGGTATCCCACCCTTGTCTGCCTGTCTCTATTGCTCTATGGTTTTACTATAGCCACCCAATGAGTACCACACACTTTCGTCCTACTGTGGCACGTCCTATGGCATTATCTATCCTACCTATTGTTGTTGCTATTCCACCTTTGATAGTCAGAACATTAAAAGTCTCCGAGACCAAAATTTCTTTTTTTTTTTCCTGCACCATCTTACAGTTACGTATGTCTGTATAAGTGTAATAGCCATATACACTGATAAATCGTCATTTATTTTTCAACGAAATTTTAATATTTACTTAATGTTTTATGTGCTGTTTGACATACTGGAAACGTTGTCTGAGGTGACACTATATGCATTCCCTGAACCAATTTTAACAAACTTATAGCCTGTATTGTAAATCATTTAGTGTGTTTCTCTTTTATTCAATAAAGATCAATATGAAAATTCTGGTTTGAAACAACGAACATATTACAATTGCTGTTTACATTCTTGAAAAAAATTTAAAATAGCACACGTAAATATATTTCTCTACATTACTCCAGACTTGTCCTGCACGCTTTGGGAAATGACACGAGCCCTTAAGTTTGAGAAAGTTTTTATTAATGGTAATCTTTTTACTAACAGTAATCTTTGTGTACATTTTACAAATTATCTTGATGTATGTTAAGTCCTTGGCGTAATTCGTGATCTTCACCCAGGTCACTGCCTCATACTTCAAACACTATTGGGTGTCAGTTTGACACACATACAATGTTCAGTTTTCGGGTTGCAACCGTCTTTTACTGTCTGATTCCCTTCCTCGCCTCTCCCCCTCCCGCTCTCCCTCAAAAATTATACTTAGCATCACGCTCAAATTTTATACACCACAGGTGCCTACGATTTTAATAGTAATTAAAATAAGAGACATCAAACCGCATACAGGAAGAATTATTTTTACTTCACCCAGTGTATTGATACAGTGCTTTTATATTTTTCGTTTTGCCATGGCTCATTATCCCATGTTCATCCTCCTCCCCTTGTTTCCATGCAGGCCTTCTAGACGTCAGTTTACCATGGAATTTACCATTCATGTCTACTGTATGTGGAGGACAAACTTCCTTTTATTTCCGTAGCAAGTCCCCAGCACAACTGACAGACAACAATATCATCACACACACGGTGTTTGTTTTTCCATGACTGGAGAATGACACAGCTTCCTTTAACTGCCTCATTTTTTCATGTGTGCTTACAAAGAGAGGATGCTCGCTTGAAAAACACTTACTTTTCTGTCAACTGTATTTCTTGGATGACATTTAGGTTTATGTGATAATACTATTATAACAGGTCAATTTCACACTGCCACAGCCTCTTTCTGTCGTTAAATCATGATTTTCACCCTCCTGCACCGCCTGATGTATTGAATTCCTTCTCACACTCAGCTTGAAACATCTTTTCGACCATTTCACTATCTGCCAGTCTTTAAAACATGCTTTCAACGCTGTCTGATGATCGAAGTGTCACGTTAATTACATTAAAATTTCTTTCACAACCAGAAGAGTGTCGTGCCTGTCCAATTGAAATGGATGTTTTATCATTCTCAGAGCAGCCGAATGACCTGAACTGCGTTCCACTTGGTTTGTACGCAACCACATAACATAACTGTCTTGCAGTTTGTCTGCTCTCTTTCCGACACAGTCATTTCACTATACAAAATTATTACTACAAGAGGCCACTGGAGAAAACTGCCCTTCACGGCTATTATCCATATGAAAACCAATACCACAATACCGTAAATAACAGGAAATCTGTAACTAGAGGTGACAGTCCTCAATGCTTGTAAACTCAAGTTGATCACAATAGATGACATTAGAAAAAGGCAAGATTCAGCTTCAAACGACATGCATTTGTACTGGACTGGGATCCAGGACTCCAGTCCAGGCACTACTGTCTCTGCTAAATAACCGCGATAGATCTTGACAATCATTTCAACTACATGTACCAGCGTGTGTGAATGTTCAAACATTTTGTTGCGTGAAGTTTTGTTTTGGGCAGGGATTGTGAATGGAGCACAATAAAATGGTACGAATCGAAATTTTTCGGCACTAGACAGATGATGAAACTGAAATGATTACACAACAAAGTGTTGCCTTACTGCATTTCGAACCCAGCACATATCATCGTTGTTTCCTAGCCACGTATAGATGTACGATGTCGGTTTACTTCACCACTAGCGAGATATGCTCCTGTCTGACCTAGAAATTAGGCGAGGAAAAGTTCTGTGCCGACTGGGACACTGAACACTGTACATGCCATCACGAACTGAGGTGCCGGTCGGTGTGGCCGCGCGGTTCTAGGCGTTTCGGTCTGGAACCGCGTGACCGCTACGGTCGAAGGTTCGAATCCTGCCTCGGGCATGGATGTGTGTGATGTCCTTAGGTTCGTTAGATTTAAGTAGTTCTAAGTTCTAGGGGACTGATGACCATAGATGTTAAGTCCCATAGTGCTCAGAGCCATTTGAACCATTTTGAATGAACTGACGTCACACGAAGAGGTGTTCACTGTGAAATAGTTTTTCACCTGTAACTAGGAGTGTAATTTATAAATATGAAATGATATGATAAAAAGTTCTGTGCCTGATTGAGAGTCGAAACCCGCATCAATCGCTGTTGTTGACATTGCATGCAGAAATATTAAAAAACATAGTTGCTTTTCACCTATGATTTTCAGTGCAAATGCCACAACCTGAAATCACCCAATAGCAATTTCTGTACCCGACCACTGTTTAAAACCTTACCCGTGCTTTTAATTGAAACCTGGATGACTTTGGTATGTTGGGAACAACACAAAACGATGGAACTGTTTTGTCCGAAAAGTGTAAGACATGGCAAAGGGATGTCTGAGTTGGACTCCCAGGTCAGTACCAACGTTTTCAACATCTCAGGAACACGTCCCCTGTCACTTTACATGACAACTGGTTCAGTAATGAAATAAAATTTCTGGTATAAGGAAGGTTAATGGTGAGCTTCCACTTGCTGGACTTCTGCCTCTGTCATGGCCCAACCTACACCGACTCTCCTCCAGTAGGTAGTGAAGGCACGTCGTGTTTATTGTAGGTTAGGAAGAAAAGTGCAACCTTAAGTCGTATGAGAGAAGTTACCAGAGCTGAAGAGGGCCTGTTTGTACGTGTTAAGTGTTTGGCTGATCGGTGACTCGAACACACACCTTATGCATATGAAGCTAGAGTCATTTCAACAGACCACTGAACTACTCTCAGTGCTGTACCATTGCTCTGCAGTTAACAAATGATGCTCCTCATTGGATGAGCATTCATTCTTTTCCTTGTTAATCCATATCGATGTTCACTAATTTCCTCAGCTACTCAGTGTGTGCTTTCGCCTTGATTTTGTAATCGCTGAAATAAAACAACATAACGGTCAGCTGCACTACTGGCATTATCGTAAGAAGCGGAAATTTCTGCAGGAAGTGTTGTCTCCCATCTGAACAGCTGTGACTTTATAAGAGTTTATGATTACACCAGCACTGGATCATACAAAGTAAACTCAGCGACAAGAATCAATCAAATTCCAGAACGTTCTCTAGATATTGTTGTCATATTTACAACCGCAGTACTGTGTAATTGTATCAAGGGCAGTTAATTATTGTCTAGTGTTTAATTTTTGTGCTAGAGGCTTATAATTTTACTAAGAGAAGAGATGCATTTGGTTTATAAGGAAGTCAATCACAGACAGTCAATATTGTGTTCTGAGAATGGGTCCATTGTTCTTCTGGAACTGTCTTTCCCTTATTATATTTTCAGAAGCAATTTATTTTTCGGTGTGAGGTGGTATTAACTTACTAAGCAGCTTCGTTTATCCAATAAATTAGTTTTTTGAAGATGTCATTCATTACTATAATTTCTTCTGTTATTATTAACACCATCGATCTTAGCAAAGACGAGGCTTGTCTTCAATAAATGTAGTTTACATAGTACAGATGATCCCTCCAGATAGATTCCACGTTGAAAAATATATCAAAGACTGTAGGTGTGTGGAAGGAGGCCTAGAAAAAGGTATCATGCAATTGCGTAAGAAAGTGCAAAAGTTTTTTCTCGTGTAGCGTACTACATTGATGCATGCAGCCTAAAGAGGAATAAATAACTGAAACAAGAAGATCCACGCATAAGGTCGTAGAGATTTTGTTTGATGTGTTCTCATACAGGTTGCAATATATTTATCAATTGTAATTTTTTATTTGAATCTGTAAATTCTTCTTCAAGTGATGAATTGTATTTTTGAAGGTTGTAAGGATTGTAGTTCATGCATTCGAAAACGTTACACGAAATATAAAAAGAAAATGTTGGTCCTGAGAAAAAAAGTACAATGAAAGGCTAATGTGAGCCCTCAGAATGTAACAGTACGCATCTGGTGTAATGAAGGTCTTTTGAGCTAAGAAATGCTTCCTAGGGGTATGTACGTAGTAATTACCATCTGTTGTAATCGTGGTCGGCTGCGAAGATTTTCATTGTGTCATTTGAAATTGTAGTATGTGCACGTCAAACTAAAGGAGAAAAGTAATTATGATTTTTATCGCCTCTGCGTGTCTCGTCAGCGACGACGGTTGGTGTTGATTTGGACTCCGTCACAAACAAAACTTTTCAAGCCATCATTTCAGATTAAAACATGTCACTCCTAGCAGCTGGCGAAATAATTCGTTAATCAACGTCTGCTTGTGTGCAGTCAAGAACGATGCTGTGTGCAGGCTTAGATTCCCACCCCACACAGAACTTTACGTACGTTATTTCCACTTAGACATGTGCACATCTCGCTACTGGTGAACTAAGCAGATGTTTATCGTGTATTTGTGGCTAGAAAACAATGATAGGTGTTGGATTCAAATCCCGGGAAAGGAACAAAATTCTTTGTCTCAGCATTTCAGATTGTCATCTCGCTACCAGAGAAATATTTCATATGTAACGTATTATTGTGCTTAGTTAACAATCCTATTAGATTATGGGTTCAATCCTGAACGAAAAAAAAACTTTATGCTACGTCATTTCAACATGCACACACAGGCTTACCCTTGACTGATACAATATTTAAGAGCTTTCATACTTAGTTAAGAGAGACAACAGTTGCTCGATTGTTGTGGATGCTAGACTAGTACAAAAGTTTTCGTCGTGTTATTTCAAGTTTAAACTTAGTTCCTAAAATGTCATTTATTTAAATAAATAGAGTTTAGAAGCGTTGAAGACTCTTCCAATTACAAAATGTTCCGTAATATTTACATTATCGTGATAGTCTGATTGTGGACTCACATTGTTGCAGATCCGTTTTTTCAAGTGGTGCCTATAGTAACCATTTTGTAGAGTGAAATGCCTGTACCAAAGAGAGATCAGAGGGACTGCAAGACAGTAACACTGTGTGTGTGCCTACAAATTAGGTGCAGTGGAATTCTGTCCGTTTGGATACTTTTGAGGGTGATGGTACCTGAAGTGACCTGTCCAGTAATTCTGTAATTACGTTTTGTGCAAGTGTTGGCCGTTGTATGTACCTTCTGGCTGCACCTGGGTTTGAACTACCTGTTGGATGGTGCTGTGAGTGACTGATGTGGGGAGCTCAGATGGTGCGACTGATTGTTATTAGCTTACTGGTAATTCGTTTTTATTAAGTAGAGCGCTATCCCCGTGTTCGGCAAGTGTCGTACGCCGGTTGCCAGTGTGTGGACGGTCCCTCAGCAGTGCTGGCTATAGTGAGCCACCCCCAGGTCCCCACGAGGACACGCCAGCCAGCTCACACTCTGCCTCTCTCTGTATTGCAGCGCACCAGCCGCTACGCAGCTGAGGCCCAACGCCACCGCCAGCAGCACCACCACCACCACCACCACTGCCACCACTGGCGGCGCACCCCGCCAGACACCTGCTGCGGCCGCACTGCCCACGTGTCCTCCGCCTGAAGAAGCCACTGTCCCTGCCATCATGTGGTGAGTAACACCCCCCCCCCCTTACACATTAGCTCTACATTGTGGAAAGGTGCAAAAACAAAAAAAATGAAATGTAAGGGCTCATTCTAGATTAAAAGAGGATCAGCAAGGTGAAACGTAAAGGAAGATGAATAATGGGATGGTATCCACAGAATGAGGCACTTGTATCATAAGAGAAATAACATAGTAATACGTTGCTAGGGAAAAGAGTGATCTGTTGTGAACATTTCAGTGATTTACTCACATCACAATCAGTAAAGCAACCAACATTAACTCAGACGTGTAAGCCAACGTCACACGCAGAAAATCTAGTCAAAGGGAGTATGAGAGCTGTAACACTGTATTTAAAAGGATGTAAACATTTAAAAATTATGGGGTGTAGGAATGCTGTAGTAGGCAGAAGAGTAAATGTAGATTTGAGACAATTTAGGGGCGTTGGTAGAAATGAGAAAGGAGAAATAATCCTAGAGTTCTTGATTAAATTTGTGCTAGTGACAAGAATTAAACTATTCAAGAATCAAAACAAAAGCAATAGTCAGAGGAGAAGGTCTGTACTGCCTAACCTCTTCAGGATCTGGACCACGTTGATTGCACCACTGTATAACAGGTAGTCTAAGCAACCACAGCCCCCCCAGGGGGTCAACAACTCTTTTATGGATACATTCGTGGCAAGCAGCGAACCCCGAGCTCGTGCACCTCTCTTTCCTTTCCAGTCTGCGTACCTTCCCTTTTCATGTCCCTTCCAGTCCCCATTCCTCCCCCCACCCCATCCCCCCCCTCACCACTACCCTTCACCTTCTCCCTCTCTTTGTTGTATGTTTTGCGCCTACATCCGGAGACTGACACTTTTGAACGAATGAAGTGGTTTCTCTTTTCTCTTCTCTATAATGTAAAGTATCTGTCCTTACTTTATCCTTCTCTTTCGATGATTCTTCCCTTTACCTTCTCCGCTGCGGCGTTTGAGAAATTTTGCTTTCTTTCCTTATCTTTGTTCATCCCTTTTTCTTTCTTTCCTCCCTGTGCGTCTGAAGACAAACCCACGCGTTCTCATACGTAGCCAGTGACGGGGTGACGCGTAATTCCCCACCTCGGGTAGACAAGTAAGACACATACGTACCACCTGGTAAAGGCCAAACCCAGGGAGGGGTGATTACTTGAGCTGGTACCTTCCAAACTTGCCGATTGTTCCCTCCGTCCGTTTCTTGGGAGCTGTGAACTGAGGTGTGGACAATCATTACGGCGGAAGTGCCCTCAGAGAGGGCCCCCACTAGGAAGGAGCACGTCATCGGAGACGCCAGTAATCGTGGGGGATATTTCCGCAATTGTTTCTTCTACTTCTACGATTTCTGTCCACAAGAGAAAGCTAGATGACTCTCAGCCACAGAAAATTCTTCAATCAGTGCCAAAGTTCCTAGTTGTTTCTCGGTCTGATGGTCAAGACTTCTTAACAGTAAAGACTTTCATTTTTCAGAAAGGTGTCGACACAACTGCAGATCTTGTAGTCTTGGTTCCAGTTACGAAGTGGCGCCTTGTTATTAGAAACAGGCAAAAAATTGCTTCGAACTACACTGTTGCAGGCCTTCCCTGTCTGGGTGGAAGCTCACCATGCTTTAAAGTCAAGCCACAGTGTGGTTTATACAAGATCACTCGATGGATTATCAAATGAGAACATTCAAAATTACCTGTGTGATCAGGGAGTAATGGCCGTACATTGAGTAATGAAATGGATTGAGAAGGAATTGGTACCAACCCTCACTCTCTTCTTGACGTTTGACAGAGTTCATCTTCCATTGAACATTGAAGCAGGATATGAGATAATTTCAGTTCGCCCTTACATCCCCAATCCTACGCGTTTCTGTCAGTATCAGAGGTTTAATCGTTCCAGCCAGTCATGTTCCAATATGGCCAAATGTGTTACCTGTGGTAGAGATGCCCTTGAGGGTGATTGTCCACCACTATCCCCTCATTGCATCATCTGTATGGGCCACCACGCTGCTTCTTCTAGAGACCGTCCTATTTTTAAAAATGAACGAATTATTTAGGAAACCTGAGTGAAGGAGTGTTATTCGTCAGTAGTAAGCTCATTGTTCTCTCAGAGGGTAAATATAGCACTGTCCACACCTCTCCTCCACCTACTAAGGAGGTAGCCATGCAGACTTGCGATCTCACCTTTAGCGCCACGGTCGTCATATGGACCAGCCCAAAGATCGCCCACCTCCCCACTATCATCTGCTGACTCTAGGGCTTAACCTTCATCGGCTCCTACTAAATCATGGGCCCCAAAATCGGACGCCTGGACTACCAAAAAGAGCCTACTCGAAGATTTTTTATGTAGCCAGACCTCACAATCATCTACTACTCCTTCATCTCAAAATCCTGCTTCAAAGTAGGCTAGTAAGTAACACAGTTCCTCTGCCATGGCATGTCTCTTCTATAGCGCCACCCAGCGGTATCCGCCCTCTGCCATCTTCTGTGTTCTCAGAGATGCAAAGCTGGTGGCCGATCAACAACCTGATTAGTGGCGGCAAGAGCTACTCCCAAACAATATATGGGTCAGGATCTTCTGCCTCTGACTAAATGCCATTCCATCTCATTGGCCACCAGCACTCAGTGGTCGCTGACCTTACGGCTACCATAGTGAGATTTTTCCTTTTTTCTTCCACCATATGTCAATTATCCTTTTGCAATATGTCTTCACTCATTTCCAATCAGTCTGGTTTGATTCCTCTCTGTTGCTGGTGTTCTGGCACACAGGGGACTTATGATGCTATCCAGGATCATCCAATTCACTTACACTTCCTTCCAAGCTGGCGCTGGCACTGTACATCTTTCCCTTCTCTGTTTGTACCATATACATCTCAGCGTCCCCAGCAGTGACAATCCCCGATGTGCTTCATCTCCTTGGTCAGTCCCCACCTCCCTACTTACTGGTAAGGGACTTCAAAGCTGACCAGCCACTTTGGGGATCTCTGTGTCCTTATCCGAGATGCTCCCTATTGATTGACCTCTTCTACCAAGCGATTCTTGTTTGCCTCAGCACTGAGGAACCCACATTTTTGTCTGCCTCCACGTCAACCTACTCTCATTTTGAACTTGAATGGTTCGCTGCTGACACATGCTTGAGTGACCATTTTCCATGTGTCCTTCGATGACAGCCACAAGTGCCATCTATGTGCCTAAGGCGCTGGAAGTTTTCCCAAGCCCATTGGACACTTTTCTCCTCTCTAGCAACATTTGATAACCATAAATTTTCTAGCATTGACGATCAGGTCACTCATGTTACGAAAGTTATTCTTACAGCCTGTGGCATTCTTCTGGATCCTAGGGCATGTTGGTATGTGTGGAAACGAGGGAGCCGATACAGAAGCAAAGGCTGCTGTCTCTCTTCCTCGGCCCACTGTTCGCATTGTTCCCTTTGCCGATATACAGAACGTGTTATGTCATCGTGTTGCTCTTTTCTGGCACACACACACACACACACACACACACACACACACACACACACACACACATTGTTCTGTACATCTGGATAATAAATATCGGGACACAAACCTTCTTCCCTGTGCTTGGACATCATCATCCCGGCCTCGTTGTCGGGAGGAGAATATTTTAAAACTAGACTCCATCACTGTCTTTTTAGCCATCGACATGTTTCTAAGTGGCGACTCTCCCCTGCTCTGTCCCCACTGCTCTCAAGAGACACCATTTACTTGAGTGCCCCTATTTTAATCCGCTATACGCCTGTTCACAGCTGTCGCCTGATATTCTCCCCTTTTAGAAGATGATGCACGCTCAGCTGATGGCGTCCTTGCGTTTATAAGTGTTAGTGAGATGAGATTCTTCTTTTGAAGCTCGTTTCGGGGAAAACATTCCCTCTTCAATAGCACTTTTCTAAGATTTCTTTCCGTTTTCAGTGCCCCTCCTCCAGTTTTTCTCCCATTGCTGCTGATTTATATTCCTGTTTTTACCCTTCACTGAGCCACAGAATGGGCGGTTGTGACGTTAGGTGTTTTGTGCCCTAAAACTATAGTAAAAAAAGTAACAACAGGCATGATAAACAGAAACTCAGCCTGCAGTAGATCACATTTCTCTCTGTCAACACATTTAGAGTGCTGAGATCACATCATTTATTGCTGGGAAGAGGGGTGCAGGGGCAGCCTCTTTACCCCAGAGCAGTATTTGCAACCAAAGTTTTCAGTTATTTGTTGGATGTAATCCAATCATTGTCCCCCTCTACAGGTTTTACTCTCTACTGCTTTCATGGCATTTATTTCCTGATGTCTACACATGTATCCTATTATGCAGTCCCTTCTTTTCACAGTTTTCCATGTCCTGCCAGTATCATAGATCCTGCAGAGAACTTCTGCAGTTCCTTTATTCAGTTCACCTTATTCTCAACATCCCCATTTTGAATGCTCCAGTTCTCTTCTCTTCATGTATCTCCCATACCCCATGATTAACTTTCATACAATACTGTGCTCCGAATGCACATTCTCACATATTTCGTCACCAGATCAAGGTCTATCTTTGGTTCATCTTTCTTTGTTTAAATCACAATTCTGTGCTCATCCAACTGTTCACTGCATTCAACAGCTCTGGTAATTCTTCTTCACTTTTGGTGAACGTGGTAATATCACCAGTGAATTTTATTAATGCAATACCTTCTCCCTCAGTTTTAATTTAATTCCTGTGAAGTTTATTCAGTTCCAAAAACGATTCCTTAATGTTAAGTTTGAATAACTGGGGAGACTAACTGAATCCCTGTATTTCCACTTTTAAGTCATATTACTTTTTTAAATTTTTTACTGTTCCTTGTTGATTATTGTATATTCAGTTACGTATATAGTCTTCCTGTCGTCTAAAAATTTGTATTTTTAGAATTTCACGTGCCACACTATTTTACATTGTCAATCTTTTTGAAGGTGGGCTAATCCAATGAAGGTTCCATTGATAATCCTTACGCCTTGCTTCCCTTATCAAATGCAAGATCAGATCTACCTTTCTGAACCCTTTACCTTTGTTAAATACAATCTTTTCGTTCTCTAACTGATCCTCAGTTTTTCCTTCCGTTCTTCTACATATTAATCTTGCCCGAAATTCGAATTCATTAGCTGTTTAGCTCATTGTGCAAAAGCTTTTGCATTCACCGGTCCTTCCTCGCATCTCAAGTGTGCAGATGATATTTTTTGGGAAGGCTGCTGGTTTATCTCTAATGTCAGAGATAGTACAGATGAAGTTGAACAGTCGTTTCATTGCAACCTTCTGCAAGCATCATATAAGTTCCAAAGGAATGTTATTTAACCATTCTGCTTGGTTTTTATGCTAGTCTTCCACAGCTTTGTTATTCCTCTGCTATTCTCTGGGCCTAATGACTAATGTTTCCCAAATCGACTTTCATTTCTCCTCCTATGGCGTCATCCAGTAGTTCGTTTCCCTCATGAAGGTGCTGCTCTGCGTACCATTTTCATTGTACTGATGAGCAAATCCCACAGAGGACAATTCAGTAATGACAGCACATGTTGGGCCAAATGTCTTGAAATTTGTCCTGGATATGATGTCCCAGAGATCATATACATTTCAAAACTTGTTGTTGAATAAGAAATTTTCTTAGTCGTTCGATGTGTTAATGTGATACTTTTCGAAGTTTCGAAATGTCACTTGTCCTTACCATTTTACTATCTGTTACTATTATAACAGTTATAAAGATAGACACTCATACAAATGCCTGTACCTGAAGCACATTGTTTGCTCCATACTATTTGGTTTCAGGTGCCACACATCATGGATTGGTATCCACCCAATCCTAGGACGTTTACTATGTATAGTAAAAGACAATATAGAAAAGGGAGCAGACTAACTGCAACACAGTTACGTTCTGTGGGCTACATACAAATAGCCACAACCCACTTGCATGGTACAACTTGATGTGATTGTCACTGCCAAGTCGTTTATACTATCTGGACAGCTACTCTTGTTGTCAGCGTGTGTTCTGGGTTTGTGTGTGTGTTTGTGTTTGTGTGTGTAGGCCCACCGCCACCACCAATGCCGGCGCATCCAGCCAGTCTCTTATTGCTGTCTCTCACATGGGGTGAGTTCCCTCATTAAAGCGTAAATTCTCAGTCTAAATTTAGTTTTCATCAAAGTGAAGTGGAAATAAAATTAGAACGTACAGTCAGATGAATAATAGGGTGGTATCCACAGGATCAGGTCGTAGTATCATGAGAGAGGGGTTAATTAAGAACAGGTTGGTAGGGGAAATAGTGATTTATTGTCAACAGTTCAGTGATTAATCTGATCAAAATCAGCAAACCGATGCCAACAATAATTCAGACAATGCCATACACAGAAAATCTAGTCGCAGGGAGAGACTACGAGTGCACTGAATGTGAAACACGCTGCATCACCAGAGATGTATTGGAATGGTCTAGTAGGGGTCAGGCAAACATACGTTTATGAGACCATTTCGGGTGCTTGGCAGGATTGAGAGAGGAGAAAGAACCCAATAATTTGCCATGACATTTCTGCTAGTAGAAAGAAATATACTCGCCAAGCACCAAACAGAAGCAAACGTCAGCCGAGCCTCAACTTGTCAGTGTGTGGACCACCTTGATGGCCCCTCTGTAATTTTGGTGCTCACGGCGCTCTAAACCTGTTGCTCAAACTGACAGAAACATCATCTACAGCGGACAGAGCTTTTGCTTCGCATATGTGTGGTTACTGGCACTGGCTGTTACGCCAAAGTCCGCAATCATTTGTGGTACGCATTCCTGTCTCTGTCTTGCCCAACACTCTCCTACACTCCTACACTCTCCAGCTACCTCTAGCACCATGGCAGTTATTCCCTGATGCCTTTACATATAACCTGTTACCCCGATGCTTGTACTTGTCACAGTTTTCCGCATATCGCTGTCCTCACCTATTCAGCACAGACGTTCCAGAGTTCCTCTGTTATAAGTTCACCTAATTTCAACCTCCTCCTAAAGCACCGCATTTAGAATTCCCCAATTCCCGTCCTGTTTTTCCTGTACTCCACGAGTCATTTTCATGCACTACTGTGCTGCAATCGTACATTCAGATTTGTCTTCCACAAATTAAAGCATCTTTGGTATTAGTAACTTTGTTTTGTGAGGAAATTCCTGTTTTTCTATGCTACTTTACTCCATACAACAACCATGCTTTGTCCCTTAGCGTGAAATGGCTTCATGGTTAGAAGAATTAAAATAAATGTAATTCATATACTTTGCGGTTCTTAATTCTGAAGTAAACTTTGCCACCAATGTTATTTCTGCCACTTCTCAATACTTTCCTCTTTCTTCTGTTCATTAATCCTAATTCGGTGCACATTGCACTGTTCATTACATTCACCAACTCCTTCTCACTTCCAGTGAACAAAGAATTTCACCAGTGCATTTTACCAACATAGTCCTATTCACTTTCAATTTAAATGAAATTCCTGGAAGTTTCTTCAATTCCACCATCCATCCTTCAGTGCTCAGTCTGAACATCTGTGGAGACTACCTGCATCCCCGTCTTTCACCATCTTTCATCAGCGTACCAGTCCTTGTTGATTATTGTACATATTATGTTACCTGCTTCTCCCTTTGTCTCATATCTATTTTTAAAGAAAAAATTCGTACATTTTCACTGTTTCACATTGTCGGTCGTCATTTAAAGATTTACAAATCCAATAAAGATCTCTTGATTTTTCTTATTCATTTCTTCCTCTGTCAAGTCGAAGGTCAGCTCGGCCGCCCTGAATCCTTTGCTCCAAATTTAGCGTACTCAAACAGGTCCTCAGCTTTGTCTTCCATTCTCTTGTGCGTTGTTACCATTCTTGTCAGTAATTTGGCCTTGCGCGCTTCCAGAATGTTTGGATTATCCTTTTCCGCAAGTCCATTGTTATAACTCCTGTCTCACGGATTATAAAGACCAATGTGAATACTCATCTGATTGCCATGTTCCCCAATGGTCATGTAAGTTCCGAAGGAACATTAACTGACCATTTTGGCTTGTTTGTATGCGACTTTTCTGTAGCGGTGTTAAAATGTGACTCTAACGGTCAGTCCCCCACGTTTTCCAATTAAGCTTTCATTTTTTCTTATGTCTTCAGATAGTTCCTCCCACTCATAGAGGTCTCTAACGTACCGTTTTCTGCCATCAGTTTTCGTTTTCTGCCATCTGTTTTCCCCTGCACGTTTAACAGAGGAATTCCTTTCGAACTCTTGTTGACACTTGTGCATTTAGTTTCACTGAAGGTTGTTCCGACTTTCTCATGTGCCGAAAGTGTGCTTCCTACGTTCATTTCTTCTAATTCTTCGTGCAGTCATTCTGCTTTTACGTCCCTCAAATTTCTACTGATTTCATTTCTTAGTAACCCATAATGCTGTATTCCTGCCTTGTCTTTTCCTTTTCGTCAAACAGTTCAAACGATTTCAGTTGCCTGAGACAGCAGTCATGTGTGTAAATTACGTTTGCCCGTGTGTGCGTGTGTGTGTGTGTGTGTGTGTGTGTGTGTGTGTGTGTGTGTGCGCGTGCATGCGCGTATCTATTGTTGATGAAGGCCTGTGGACGAAAGCTTCAATTGTGAGAGTCTTTTTGTTGTGCCTGTCAACAACTCAGCATCTCCACCATATGGTGACTGCCAACTTTCCTTCTCATTATACTGTTACAAATATTTCTTCAGAGTTCCTCTCCTTGTACCTACATTTATCTGCCAAACTTTCGTTGCTGACATTTTCGGAGACAATTCTCTTAAAATTCACTTCACTCCTCATCATAACTAAATTTTGATCTGACTGCAAATCTGTTCCTTGGTACACTTTACAATTCAATACCTGATTTCGGAAGGTGTGTCTGGTTGTGATGTACTCCAGCTAGAAACGTCTTTACCAGTTATACCTCCGCCTCCCTCCCTAAGAGCCGAAAACGCTGAGACACAGAAGCAGTCATGCAAATGTCACAGAGTACAAGGTATAGCCTTGCAGCAAGTCCACGATCGAGAACATGTGGCGGAATGATGCAGGACGGCTCCTCCACAGGGAGCGCTTGTAACAGTAACACCGACGACCTTAAATGGCGATCGATGCTAACGTTAAACATCTGTGAGGAATTTTTGAGAAAGTTGTGGCTGTGAAGTAACCTAATGAGAACAGAACAATCAGGCTGGGATTCTTTTCAGACACACACCAGTGTAGTATAACCAACAGTAAATAGGTGGGTCAGGAATAGACGTTCTCCCAGCACAAAAGCAAGTAGTAACATTATGTACTAATATTGGTCACCAGCCTAATTGGGCATTCTGGTATCAAACAATATAATAAAGCAGAAGGCTGTTCCTAAGGCTAACCCAACCTTCCTTGAGACACACACACACACACACACACACACACACACACACACACACAAATTCTTTCTTTATATCTGTTCACAGTGCAACACAGTAACCAAAACCTTGCAGATAAATGCAGTAATAACTTGGAAGTCAGACAAACAAATGGCTAATGAGATAGCAAACAGTAACACATGCCTCTCAAAAACATGTACCTTAAATGAACTAGATGCAGCAGTTCATAGAATCAATCACCAACACACGTGAAACTAATAGCAGTACTAAATGATTCTGATTTAAATGAAGGGGTCTTAAAGTCATAATCTATAACATCATTACTTAGTACCGGCTCTATATGCCTGTGCATTAACCAACTTGAATTAGAACAGCTAACACAGAAAGTATTTATTCCTTAAGCTCAGTCTGAAGCAATTGAACAGAATGCAAATCAAACTGCATTGGCTCTGAAGGAGCCTTTACTTTGCTTCATTAACTAATTAGCCTACAACATGAGGGCCCTTAAACTTTTGTGGTTTGAAGGACCATGCTTATTAACAAAACTTCACATGTATGTATGGGAAATGGTAAGTATTCTCATCTATATTTATTAAGTGAAGCACAACAAAAACGTAGCTCTCTAAATAACAAATGTGCATTGATAAGCAGTCTTTTAACATACTCAAAATATATTTGGCTGTGCAAATGCCAACACAACATTAAAATCAAGTTCAGACACTGTCTCGTGAAATGAACAGTGATAAAACTTCGTAATTCTGATCAAAGTGCATAAATGCAACAATTAATAATCTTTTTTGACTTCAAAGACATATTATTTATCTTTTAATTAACAACTTTAATATTTTTGGGCAGCTGGTCAGGAAGGCAAATTATTTAAGGAAATGACAGCAGATAGATTTAAAAATGCACTGGAAATGGAATATTTCTCAAAATAAAAAAACTGAACTATCAACACCATAACTCCACAAATTAGAAAGCAATCACAACTATTTTTACAGCTGCCAAATAAGTCTCTGTAATAAGTTAGGACACACCCAATTGGTTTTTAATTTGGGATAATCATGGGTGTGAGGTGGAGCTTTTAGCAGCACCATGATTATTGTTAGAATCAACCAAATTTCACAAATACTTGGCCCATTTACAGACTGCCAAATATAACAATTTCGTCGAAGGCAGGTGGCACTGGTGGCATAATTTGCAGCGGCTGTTAACATGGCGGCGATGCAGTCATAGCAGTACCGTTGGCCTCACTCTGCTGCAGACCTTGGCGTCGGAATTTTATTTTTACAGGTCCAAAAAGCAAGCCATGATATTAGTATCACCAAATACAGCACCCAAGGCCCATAAATAACGCTCTTAACCTCCTTTGGCCGCAAAACTCAAAGAATATTAGCCATAATGATGAGCTCCTGTTAGCGAGATGTTAACTGCAGCACTGCTCAGCTTAGCTCTCTGGCAGATGTCACAAGACCTAATACATTCAGTGACCTTTCTACTCGCACTATTGGCAATCACTATAACATTAGCCAGGTTATCTAGACGGTACATTGGCTCACTGTGGTCCAACACTAAGCGAAAATAATCTGGCATCTGTATCAAACTGGCTAGACCAACACACCCTCCATTCGTCAGTAATGAACTCATTCCTAATATAAAAGATATTTTTAAGAATTTTAGAATGTTTCTTAATCTGGGAATACTGAATGTTATCAAAATTTACTTCCACAGAAGTCGAATTCTCATTTTGGTGGTATCTCATGTTTTTGTAAATTTGTTCAGTTTTATTTTTTGCCTGAAACTTACTTCACGTAATTATTTCGTAAAGTTCCATCTTCATTGCATTCCTTGGCTACCTCATCAATAGCATTGAGAGAATGCATCTGCCACATAATTTTCTGTACCCTTTACATAGCAGGTGATGTGGGTCTTATGATCACTGGCGAAAGCGACTGGGAGAAGGTATTGGAGGTCATCAGCAAATTTGAACTTGCATCAAGTGCGAAGCTAATCAACATAAAATCATGCATCATGAACGTGGGTTACGGAATATTTTTGCAAAACAGACGAGACCTAAATGTGGTTGCCCATACGCAAATTTAGGATATTGACTACAGGTCTGATATCAATCGTGCTACTGCAGCAAACTCTAGGAAATTCCTTCACAGCGTTCCAGCTAGCATCGGAGAACATAGCGCGAGAAGACTCGACGACATCCAAAAGCCAGACTCTGCAGATATGTACATGGTCTCTGAAGTCAAATGTGTGGCACAGGTTTTACCCGTAAAACGTGAAACAGCAGCAATATTTGTCACAGCTTTGGGTCATTTTGTAACTCTTGGTAACATTTTCAAGGTAAAGTTTGACATATTGACCGTTTCCGCTGGAAACCTGGGGGATAAAATCTCACCGATGCTATGGAAGAAGACACCCACGATCCTCACGTCCCACTTACCAGACGAAATTACTCCGACTGTCTTGAATCCAACCCTAGATGTAGAGCACATCCCCAATGGCTTTTATCATTGTGCACAATTTTCATTTGAACTCAGGTATACTCGAAACAGAGTTCGCCCATCGAATATGGTAGAAGTTAGAAACATATTTGTGGAATTTATTGGGAAGCAAAAGCTGAAATGTGACTGTACAAAAGAGCTGCACTACAGCTAGAAGGTCATTTGGATAAATATCAGCAGCCCTCCCGTACCAACAACTGTGCAAACCACTAGCACAGGGCGGTAAACAGGAAAGTAGCAACCACAGCTAAACATGAAATCCATCTGAGAAATTCGCCAACACGCAAGAATTGCGACCTGATAGACATAGAGGAAGACACGATTGTGTGCGCTTCACCGAAGGACGTCTGGTGAGTTATCAGACAATTGATAGCCACAATAACACGAACTCTACCTTGCCTGCCGATTTTTTGAATCCTGGCGATGTAACATGTCCATTTATAATGAAGAAATGCTGTAAACAGAGTTAAGTCATGCCCTTGGTGCTACTCACAAACGCCAAGACTGCCTGTCTAGACAAGCACAGTGTTATGCTTGGGAAAGAAAGGTCATGCACAATCCGTATGTATGCAACAGAACAAACATAAACGAAACTGTAGTCACAAGGCCCATGTAATCAATGCAGTCTAGTCAAAGCCTGCTGGAGGCATCAGCATAACTAGCAAGCGAATAGTTTCTTCAGTGCAGTTTCTTCAGTGGGCACAAAAAGTTTGTGGGAAAACTTATTGTTCATTTGCACATTAGTGGAAAACATGTGAAATTTCAGTTGTACACAAGTATCTCAGTAACATCGCTGAATCGTAATTTTTAGGTTCCCCACGCCTGTTGTATGTAGGTTGTTTAGGTTTTCTTATTGGTAACGCCACGTAGCGCTCTGTATGAAAATCACTGGCTGTGCTGTGTGCAGTCTGTGGCTGGTTGGCATTGTTGGAATACTCGCCATTGTAGTGTTGGACAGCTGGATGTTAACAACGCGTAGCGTTGCGCAATTGGAGGTGAGCCCCCAGTAGTGGTGGATGTGGGGAAGTGAGATTGCAGATATTTGAGAGCGGATGATCTGGATAGAGACAATACATTTGTAAGACTGGATGTCATGAACTGCTATATATATTATGACCTTTGAACACTATTAAGGTAAATACATTGTTTGTTCTCTATCAAAATCTTTCATTTGCTAACTATGCCTATCTGTAGTTAGTGCCTTCAGTAGTTTGAATCTTTTATTTAGCTGGCAGTAGTGGCGCTCACTGTATTGCAGTAGTTCGAGTAACGAAGATTTTTGTGAGGTAAGTGATTTGTGAAAGGTATAGGTTAATGTTAGTCAGGGCCATTCTTTTGTAGGGATTATTGAATGTCAGATTGCGTTGCGCTAAAAATATTGTGTGTCAGGATAAGCACAGTCTTATATAATTGTTCAAAAGGGGACGTTTCATACTGTATAAACCTAGCATGTACCTGATGGCTTATAGCAGACAAGACATTCCTGTTCTCAGAAAATGTACTTTGCCTGTCATGTATCGCTCACATTCGCGAACTTTAACTTTCAGTGTGCTACAATCATGCGATTGTGAGAACTTATTTGGCCTTGATTCATTTGATTTCTTTGGCTTTCAAATTCAGTACAATGTGCTGGCAGTCAATGCATTCAATGCTAAAGACAGTGTAGCTAGTTTGCTAAAAGAATTCCCTTAACTCTTTTCTGAACGTTTAGGCAAGGCTAACAGTTTTGTTCCACATATTGGTCTACTATGAATTTCTCTGCTCAACCGAAATTTTACCAGGCTACAACTGTTCCTATTGCATTACTGGACGAAATAGCCGTGGAAATAAAGAATTGCAAGCTAGCGACCTGGACGAAGTGGCCGTGCGGTTAAAGGAGCTGCAGTCTGGAACCGCAAGGCCGCTACGGTCGCATGTTCGAATCCTGCCTCGGGCATGCATGTTTGTGATGTCCTTAGGTTAGTTAGGTTTAACTAGTTCTAAGTTATAGGGGACTAATGACCTCAGCAGTTGAGTCCCATAGTGCTCAGAGCCATTTGAACCATTTTTTTTTTTTTTTTGCAAGCTAGCGGAGCTATTGTTCCCATTGGTTTTTCTTCCAAACTTTCAGGTCGCATTCGCCTCTGCTTCGACTTCAAATGCATGGGCAACCCACAAACTGTGATTCATACTTACTCCTTACCTCGCTCAGAGGATCTCTTTGATAGATTAGGCGCTGGTCGCTACTCTTCAAAAATTGATTTGTGTGATGCGCGTCTTCAAATAACGATCGATGAAGAATCTCGAAAAGTGTGTATAGTGAATACTCATTTGGGCTTGTTTGAATATTTGCGTTTGCCTAATGGTAGTGCTTCCACACATGATGTTCTCCATTGTTATTAGGAACAGCTGACTGCTCAAGTGCCAAACTGTTCAAACTATTTAGACGATATTGTTGTAGCAGGTCGTACATCTGAAGAACTCAATGCAATTATTCACGAACAGAGAGAGGGGCACCGGCTATTGTGCATGGTGTCAGCAAATTCCACCACTATTTGTATGACATGAAATTCTACTTAGTAACGTATCACAAGCCTTTGCAGTCGTTGTACCTACTGGCCAAAAATTGCAATGATGGGCTTTGTTGTTGTCTCAATATCAGTACGAGAATGTAAATCTAATGACAGATCAACATGGTAATGCGGACGTACTTTCACGTCTTACGATGGACCCTGATACAGACTTTGACGCTTCTGCAGCATTTTGTTGTCACATCGTTGGACAGGATTCAGAATTGCTTCAACCTTTGCCTCTGAACAACAGGAAAATTGCACAGGGCACGGAAGCTGATTCAGATTTGGAGATTCTGCTAAACTACAGTCGCAAAATTTTGCCTCGCTCGTAGTATAGCATTAAGAAGTCCGTAGCGCGACAATACTTTGCACGTCGGCATAGCCTCGCTATAAAGCGAGGGGTGATTCTTGTTCAAAATGATAGTGGACTGACACTGGGGATGATTACGAAATAGCACGTCGAGACTGTACTCGGAAGGGTATGGACAGCCAAATAGAACAGCGTCACGCATGTGGGGAAATTCGGTCCGCTTCACCATAAAAATTCTCTTCTTGGCCTAAGTCGCAATCACCATGGCAACGTGTGCACATAGATTTTGTGGGATCTTTTTGGTTGCTTGTGGTATACGCTTATAGAAACAGTTTCTCACCTCCTATCGTTCGCATCCACAAGATGGACCATCGCTGGCGGACACTGCTCCACCTGCTCCACCATCCTCAATATCCGGCGTCAAAGTATGGACGCAGATGGTGGGCGCGAGGCGAGATCGTTCGTCGACTTGGTGCTTGCGTGTATCTCATTTCAGGCCCAGACGAATTGCAGCGCCGACATCAGGATCAAATTCGCCACTGTAATGTGCACAGTGATACTTGTGTATCTCTTCGCCCAGATTCACCACAGATCCAGAGGGCGGTGTGGCCACAACACCTGTCAAAGGGTGTCATCACAACACCACAGGACGACCCCGTGCAGACGGAGGCGTCGCCTCCTCCTCTCGTCCTACCCAAGGAGCTGGACCCGCCAACGCCGCAGCAGCTTGCAGCTTCTCCACCTGGTTATGGGTCTCAGGAGTTGGATGCGTGCCCTTCTGTGCGTTCTCCGGGGGACCTGAACGCAGGCCAGATGGCGGGCTGCAACTGGAAGCCTGACGTCCGCTGCAACCACAGTTTCCAGTTCATCGCTGCATCCACTCTCCTGCCTTCCCTGTCGTTGTCGCGCTCCTTATACGACGACGGTCTGTCGTTTTGGGGGGAGGAATGTTATGGCGTAAAGTCGAGCGTCGGCACGCCGGTCGGGAACGATAGAGCAGACAGGGCTGTGGAGAAGACGTCACCCAATAGCACGCTGACCGACCTCTGTCTAGGACCACAACGTGATAGCTGCGGCCTTCAGGGGAAGAGAACATGAGCGCCACTCACAACTTGTCACGGCCATTTCTACAGCAGAGATTAGTCATATCAAGACCAGTGACTTAGGAATTGTGTATACTGAAGAGATTTCTTCCTTGCATGTCGCCCTTTGTTTGCAACACTTCTGTGTTATCGTCAGAGTTAAGTATTGTCATTGATTCATTTCGTAATAAAACTCTCTAATACGATTTGCTTGAACTGTTGTCTAGCGATCCGAGAAGGAGATTTCCTAGGCAACCCATACTCAACAACTAGACAGGATACAACAAAATTCAGTCTGGAATCGGAACTAATGTGTTGTAAGTACTGGTAATTATACCACTTTTTAACTGCAGACACAAGTTGCTGGACTGTCAGCTCATTAGGTACAGAAGTAAATTCAGTGAAAGATCTCAAATGAAGATGTATTTTAAGTACAGAGCTTATGTGTCAGGAATCTGGATGCAAGGAAATATATAAAAGTTTTATATAAGTTCCACATATTTTTCAGTAAAATAATATTGTAGAAAACACGTGTTCGTTAGTAATCGAGAATTATTCAGTTTGTTTTGAATTTTCAGCAAAAGGAGAGTCCCTCTTTGAACTTATAGTAGTCTATAAGCACTCTTGGTGTAATGGTACTTGAGTCGTTGTATGTACTATGTAAATAAGGGTGCAAACCAAGGCTGCGGGATAAACTTTTCTGTATTATTTATTTTATAAGTAACAAAGGTCACATAGAAGGCTTTTTTTATTTTACTCCAGAGTCGTTTGCACTATATTTAGCTTGATCCTAGGATGTCTACGAGCCGCTGGTGGTTGTTCCGCTTGGATAGGTCCAGCGGCGTGTCCCCATTGTCATTCCTGATTTCTCTGTCGGCCCCTGCCTCAAGTAGTGCGGTCGCCGCGTCTGGGTGGCCACGCCGTGCCGCATCGTGCAGTGGCGTGTTCCCTCTGTGATCCCTGGCGTTGCGGTTGGCAGAGGATGCTGCCAGCAGCCGCACCACGGGTGCTTGGCCATTCCATGCAGCCTGATGCAGAGGTGTGTTCTGCCAGCGGTCCCTGGCGTTGACATCAGCTCCATCCTCCAGTAGACGCTTCGCCACCTCCAAGTGTCCCCTGGCTGCTGCCCAGTGCAGTGAGTTCTGCTGGTTCTCGTCCATCGCCTCCACGTCCGCCCCCACTGTCAGCAACGTTCGCACCTTGCTCACTGACCCCTCCTTAGCTGCCGCAATCAGCATCTTGCCCTTCTCTTCTCCAGAAAGATCCCTGCAACAAAAGGAGAATACTTACAAATTGCTGCAAACACACACGCCCGAGGACGAAACACTATGGCAGAAGCAGAACTGTGATGAGTCCCTAAAAGTCAAGAAGATTACCGCAATGCACTGGTGTCCAAAATTAAAGCTTCTAACTGCGATTTTCCGTCCTGTGTCCAATTCACGATGTAATCATGCAAACTGTCAACAGATGTCTGCACAACCGTGTTCTACACGCAAGTTAGCATTCCAGTTAACGGACAACCACGCCCACGACGAAGTCAGCGCAGCTAGCAAGGGGTAGTGTTTGCTGGGTACTCCTACATCCGCAATCGTTGTAGACACAGTCACTGATGGTGCAGTATGGTACAGAGAAGACGCGTACCAGGCTCTCCACAGTGGAGGGCCGTAGGAAGAATGGGACGAGGACAGTCACAACCTGATGTGGCCCGATGGCTTAATGTGAATCTAACTGTTGTTTCTCAGACGTGGCGACTGTTCGTAGAGACGGAAACTGTATCTCGAAGACGAGGACAGACCACGTGTGATACGAGAAAGGGAGGACCGTTATTTGGTTAAAAGGGCATCACGGTACTGCCTTACTACTACACAGCAACTGGCACCTCACCTTGCAGGATGTACTGGATGTGTTGTATCTAGGCAAACGTTATACAGAAGATCTCACCAGAGTGCCACTTATTGTGAGGGGCCCGTTGTTTATGTACCTCTGACACTTCACAGAAATAAATGTGTAGAGTGAAGTCGTCAACATCCCACCGAATGGCTGAACAGTGGACCAATGTTATTTTCACACGTGAGTCCGAAAATGGTCTGGAGAGCGATTCTCGACGGATTTTCGTATGGAGGGAATGTGGAACAGGATTTCGTGACCCAAATATCGTGCAAAAGAGACTGATATCAGGAGGTTCTTTAATGGTGTCCTCAGAGATTACGTGGACTACCTGAACACCTCTTCATGACGTTGTATGGGTGAATTGGCAAAGCTTAACTCCTGTCAGGTATCGTGACGAGATCTTGGAACCTCATGTGCCGACGGATCTAGGTGCTGTGGTCTACCACTTCGTATTGATGGACGATAAAGGTATGCCCCATAGAGCTCAGCTGATTGAAGTTTTCTTGGAAATGGAAGATATTGCACACCTGGGATGATAAGCTCGATCTCCCAATTTGAATCCCATAGAGCATATTGTGGAGACTCACCTCTACCAGAAAACTTCAGTGAGTTTGTTAAAGCTTTAAAATACTGTGCACGGCAGAGAACACGAGAGGATGTAGAAAATCGTACATTCAAGTCTACAGCGAAGAGACAAAAGTGAAATATGAAACGAATTGTGGTCTTTATGACGCCAACCCATTCTCCCCATAAACAATGGAGGCGGGCGAAGAAGTCATAACAACAATGATTGAAAATAGAAGACAGAAGTGGTAACACACTGTAGAAAGCATTAACATGACTCACAGTAGTCGGAAAGCGTAGAGGCTGCTCAAAAATTAGATGGTATACCTGCAGGAACACCAGGCTTTGCTGGCGGTACAGCAAACCAAATAGCCTCCCAACTGCTGAAAAACGGTAAAGCGAAACACAGACTGAAGAAAGGGCATACGAGTAGACTAAATGCTGTCCAAGAAGAAAATAATGATACACTCGATCATACATTTACAACATCAGAACTGAAAGAAGCAATCAAAAGTTTAAAGACTGGTAAGGCCGCAGGCCTAGATGATATTGAAAATGATCAGATGATACTTCGCTCTAAACTGTGGCTGTTGAAGTTTATGAACTGCTGTTGGACAACTGGACGAATTCCTGAAATCTAGAGACAGGCAGAAATAACTGCAATTCTTAAGCCTGGTGAGGACCCAGAAGATCCTAAGAGTTATCGGCCAATCTCGCTGTTGTGCACAACACACAAACTGTTTGATACTAAGCAGATTCAAAGAGCTTACTGAGGGCATCCTAATAAAAGAGGAAGCAGGATTTCGGCCTGGCAAATCTTGTACCAGTCAAGCTCTCAGCTTACCGCACTATATTGGAGATGGGTTTGAGAAAAGGCAGGAATGGTGTTTATAGATTTTATGGAAGCATATGATACCATCGACCTCAGAAATCTCATTGCAAAAGTGCAAAAAACAACAAAAAGCCCTCAATTGACTGCTGTACTCAAATCAGTTCTATTTAACAGAAGGTATTTTGTTGAGTTCCAAGGTAACAAGAGCAGATGGAGACTACAAAAAGATGGGCTTCCCCAGGGCAGTGTTCTTGACCCATGTTATTCAATATTTATACAAATGACCAACCTATTAGTCCCTGGTCAAGATCTTTCATTTATGCTGATGATAGGGCAATATCAGCTCAGGCATAAAACTACAAGGATATTGAAGAAATACTACCTGAGAATCTGGAAAATCTCACCAACTAATACAATGAAAATCAGTTGAAACTCAATCCAAGTAGGACCCAGACTTGCCTATTCCATCTTAACAACAGAGAGGAGAAACAAGAACTGAATGTTTGGGGGAATGGCACAAGATTAACACACAGCCCTCTCCCAGTGTACTTGGGAGTTACTCTTGATAGGACACTGTCATTCAAGTGGCACATTGAGAAGAGCAGGGCAGAAATCCAATCATGGAATAACTTACTTGGCAAGCTAACAACATCAAAATGTCGACCTAATCCAAAAGTTTTACACACCACCACAATGGTACTCTGTTACTCTGCTGCTGAGTTTGCAAGCTGCACACTGTCCTGAACCAGATGTGTGGACATATTACTGAATGTCTTAAGCCAACAAGAGTAGAACACCTATACTGCTTGTCATGAATTGCTCCGCCAAATGTCCGATGTTCAATACAGAGCAGAATTGAACGAACAAAACAGGTTCAAAATCAACGTCATAAGGTCCATGGGTACCAAACGGTACCAATACGCCTTACGTCAAGAAGTAGTTTTCTCCACTCAACCGAACCGCTCACAGGCTCACCATAACTTCTAGAAAAACACTGTGGCAGGAACAACAAGAATATGCACACGATTCTGAGGAAGTGCTGCCATCAGGTGCGGAACTTGTGTGGGAGAGATGGAAAACTCTGAACAGGCTATGTTCAGGAATGGACAGATGTAACAGAAATCTGCACAAGTGGGGAATTGGTGAAAGTGATTTGTGTCTGTGTGGGAACATCCAGACTATGAACCACCTGCTTCAATGTCCGTTAGTAAACCATCCAAGAGCATGCACTGCCCGGGACCTGATGGCGTGCAGCAAAGTAGCGAGGGTATATGTGGACTTGTGGAAGAATGACATGTGAAACAAAGCCTGTAAAAAATTTTATTATACTGTATATAGTTTTCCATGAATTTTATTTTATAAATTAGCATTGTAATATTGTAAATTTCATAGAGGACAAATTATTCTATAATGTGTGGATTTATTGTAATTTGTTTCTAGTACGCATGCGAAATATATGTAGTAGTGAGATGGGTTGCATCACACAAGCATCCACCAACAATTCCATAAGACTTGAGAGTAGCTCTGCAGGAGCAATGGTGTTATTGCCTCCACATGAGATTGAAGACATCATTCACAGCTTGCCGTGTCGATGTCAGGGTTGTGTGAGCCAGAGGTGGTCACAGCCCATGCTGAGCACATTATCCAGTTGGATTGCGTGTGCGAATCTGTTAAGTTGGAAAAAACGAAGAATATTTTTTTCTACCTTTATGCATATTGTAGTTGTTCATGTTATTTGTTCTTAACGTTGTTCCTACTTCACTATCACCTGTTTGTACTATTTTATGGCAAAATAAACGCAACCTCGCAAAATTTCAGTTTGTTGCTTTAATTTTGGACACCAGTGTACATCGAATTTCATGCGCTTTTCATACCATTCAAATTACTAGGCAATCTGGATCTTGGCTGCGTGAACACACTAAAGACCTGACAGCTTTTACATAAACTTTTGAAGTTCTTGCGGTCTTCAGTCCAGAGACAGCTTTGATGCAGCTCTCCATGCTACTCTACCGGGTGCAAGATTCATCTCCCAGTACCTACTGCAACTTACATCCTTTTGAATCTGTTTTGTGTATTCATTTCTTGGTCTCTGATTACGATTTTTAGCCTCCACACTGCCCTCCAGTACTAAATTATTTATCCTTTGATGCCTCAGAACATGTCCTAGCAACCCATCCCTGCTTCAAGTTGTGTCACAAATTCCTCTTCTCCCCAATTCTGTTCGGTACCTTCTCATCAGTTATACTATATACCCACCTAATCCTCTGCATTCCTCTGTAGCACCACATTTAGAAAGCTTCTATTCCCTTCTGTTCACTTCCATTCATGGCTACACTGCATACAAATACTTTCAGAAACGACTTCCTGACACTTAAATCTATACTCGCCGTTACCTGATTTCTCTACTTCAGAAACTCTTTCCTTGCGATTGCCAGTCTGCAGTTTATATAATATCTGTTTCGACCATCATTAGTTATTTTGCTCTCCATATAGGAAAACTCATTTACTACTTTAAGCGTTTCATTTCGTGATCTATTTCCCTCAGCATCACCTAATATAACTTGACTATATTCCGTTATCTTCGCTTTCCTTTTGTTGATGTTCATCTTATATCCTCTTTTCAAGACACTGTCCATTCTGTTCAACTGCTCTTGTAGGTCCTTTTCCGTCCCTGACAGAATTACAATGTCATTAGCAAACGTCAATCTTTTTATTTCTTTTAATTCCTACTCCAAATATTTCTTTTGTTTCCTTTACCGCTTGCTCAATATACAGGTTGAGTAACATTGGGGACAAGCTAGACAATAGGATCAAAACTACCTAAACACCTCTATCTAATGTGTGACTGACCAACAAATGTAATGAAAGGACGATCCGCCAGTATAAAAGGAGGCAGAGACACATGTGTTGTCAGCAGAGAACCAGAAATAGCAGAATGGGTCCATCAGGGAGGTTCAGAAATTTCGAATGTGGACCTGAGTAACAAATGTACCAGTAATATTTCGACCCTTACATAGTAGTCCTTGTGAAGTGGAAATGCAAAGGAACAACCATAGCAAAAGGTAGAAGAGGCGGATCCATGTACCGACCAATAGGGACCATGGAGCTTTATGGAGGGCCGTTGTAAAAAATCGCATGAAGCACCGTAGCCAGCACAACGACTGTGCACAGGGAGGTAAAAAGAAAGGGGCAAAATGGTCGAGTAGCCCCCCCCCCCCAATGAGCCACACATTTCTGCAGTCAGTGCTAAGCAACACTTACGTTGGTGTAAAGCGTGACGCCTCTGGGCGATGGATGAGTGGAAATGAATGGTCCAGACAGATGAACCACCTGTGGCAGTCCGATGGATGGTTCTATTTTCGGTTGATGACTATTACCCGCCATTTTGTGTAATGCCAAAAGTGAAGGAGTGAGAAGATGGCGTTACATTATGGGGTATATCCATGGTTATGTTATTATTCCCCTATTGAGCTTAAGAGAACACTAAATTCGACAGTATATGAATCACGTTTTCCAGCTTTAGGTACTGCATACAATACAGTATCATTGTTTGTATTAGCATGACAGTGCTCCTTGTAATAAATCATTATCGGTCACATGAGAGTTTGTGGACAACAACATTCCATGAATGTATAATTCTGCCATGAATTCCGAGCTGAATCCAATGTAACTGCTTTGGGACGAGTTAGAAGCTGACTTCGCTGCAGATTGAAGAGTCCAACGTTGAGGAAGGATGGGTTCTCATTTTTCCACTGAAGTTCAGATCCATTACTGAAAGTTTCCTCAGCAGAGTACTAAAGACAATTAAGTACAAATAAATTCTATTAATCTGTCAAATGAAATTGTTTTAGCTAGTAGTTATCTAATTGGTTTGATGTGGCCTGCCACGAACTCCTCTCTTGCACCAACCTTCATCTCAAAATAGCAGTTACACACTACATGCTCAATTAACTCTTGGATGTAGGCCAATCTGTCTTTCTCTTCAGTTTTTACATCCCCTTCGTCTCGTCAGTCTTTCCCCATGTCACTAATTCTGCAGAGTACTCCCCTCATTCCATATCCAAGATGTCCACCTAATTTTCAACACTTTTATCTAGCACCACATCTCAGACGCTCGTAGTCTCCTTAGTCACAGTGTTTTGCCACTACGATTCAGTATCATACAAACTAGTTCTCTAAACATAGATTCTCATAAATTTCTTCCTCAAATTATGACCTTTGTTTCATAGAAGTAGAATTATGTTGGCTAGTTGTACCAATTTTGTCTTTGCTAGTATGCTTTTTATGTCCTTCTTGTTTTGTATATCATGGGTTATTTTGCTTCCAGAATTCCTTAATATCGTCTACTTCATGACCACCAATGTAAATGTAAAAAATTCCAATATCTGCTACTTCTCATTAGAAATTTATTTCCGTGGTTCATTCTCAATTAATATTCCTTACTCATCAGACTCTCAATTCAATTCAACAAATTCCGTAATTCTTCACTTTCTCTGAGAACACCAATGTCATCAACAATTTTTTTCTTAGGCATCCTTTCACTGTTAATCTGAATTTCACACTTGAACCTTTATTATATTTCCATCATAGCTTCTTCGATGAATAGATTGAATAGTAGGGGAAACGACTGCACCCTGTCGTACACACTTTTAATCTGAGCATTCTGTTCCTTATTTTCCAGTATTCTTCCCTCTTGGTTCTTGTACATATTGTAACCTACCTGTCTTTCCCGGTAACTTACTTACATTTATGTAAGAATTTCGAAGATCCTGCAGAACTTTATATTGTCAAACGCTTTTTCTAGGTAAAAAAACTTTTGACTGTATTTTCACTTTTCGTCAGACTTGCTTCCATTATCAAGTACAATTTTCGAACTGCCTCTCTGGCGCCTTTACCTCTCCTAAAACCAAACTGACCATCATCTGACAGTTTCTCAATTTTCTGTTCCATTCTTATTTATATCATTCTCAACAGCAGCTCGGATTTATGAGTTCCAAAGACGATTGTGCTATTGTTTTCACAATTATCTGCCCTTGTTACCTCTGGAAATATGTGGATGATTTTTTTCTGAAAGTGAGACGGTACATCGGTTCTACAATCTAACTTGGATGCCACTTTCCCCTATGAACTCAGTAGTCATGATTAAATTTTATGTATCCTTTTAGCTTTATTTGTTATCAAATCGACCAGAGTTCTTTTGAATATTGCCTCTAACAGTACATCCTCTATATCGTCCACGCCAACACAGATTGCTTCCTCCTCCATGTCATCAGAAAAGTTTCTCCTTCATAGGAGCTGTCAATGTAATCTTTCCATTTATCTGCTCTCTCTTCTGACGTTGGGAATGGAATTCCCATGGTAATTATTATTTTGACTTTTCTATATTCTGTGTCAGTCCTTCCTACGACTGTTTGTTTAAAGTTTTGTCTTAAGTTTTCTGCGGTTATTTAGCCTTGGCTACCTAGAACATGGTACATATGTCAATCCTAAATGACTTTCATCGAGGTGACAAGTTGTGCAAAAGTGATGTGCACATACGAAGATAGCGGTAGTATCGTGTACACAAGATATGAAAGGGCAGTGCAGGTGATTCATGTGAAAAGTTTCCGACATGATTGTGGCCATATGCCCACACAGTGAGAATTAACAGATTTTTCACACCGAAAGGTAGTCGAAGCTAGACGCATGAGACCGTACATTTCGGAAATCGTTAGGGAATTCAGTATTCCAAGATCCACAGTGTCAATAGTGTGCCGAGAATACAAAATTTCGGGCATTACCTGTCACCACGGTCAATGCTGTGGCTGACAGCCTTCAGATAACGACCTAAAGCAGCGGCTTGTACATAGGTTGCGTGAAATAACCGCAGAAATCAATGTAGAAGGTACTACGAACGTATCTGTTCGGAAGTGCGGCTAAATTTGGCGTCAATGGGCTGCGGCAAAAGATGACCAATGAAAGTGCATTTACTAACAGTATGTTATCACCTGCAGCTCCTGATCTCATGACCACTGTCCCAACGTTCATTAGAGTATCGCGTAAAAATGTGAAGTAAGTCGTTCAAGAACTTTTTGAGATTTTGGTAACATTGTTAACAACGTCTTTTACTTTCGAAATAGTACATACAATGAAGGATTGCAGCACCAAGATAAAGCTGTGCGACATAAACGAAAGTTGGTAGGCGTGTTTCTACATCTGAATGATGGTGACTTTTCGCGGCAGTCACGTCGCTTAAGACTGGCGCTAGTAGCACCACTGTGAGGGAGGAAATGAAGCCTGCTTTAATTATACGCTGTAACGGGCTTTAGCATTAGTTACATTTTGAGACTGGACTTAGTGAGTTTATGTAGGGAAAAAATGTCTTTGAGACGACAAAGACGCATTTATCAACATCTCATAGGGATTAAAAGAAGTCTGTAATAGGGCTACGAGATTCTGGTTGTTCCTTCCGTGATGTAGAAATATTTCACAGTAATGTAGCCACTATACATGCCTGCTGGCAGCGGTGATCACAAGAATTTCCCCCGTTCCGCCATATATAGCGTACTGTAACTATTCTGCGCATGCGTCGAAAACTTGATAGTTGAACCACACTGCCCGCCGACAGCGCCCTCGCTGGTGGAATAGCGGAACTCCGTCACCATCTACGTTGCTGCTTGCCACGGCCGTCGACGCACTCTGTCGTCTTCGATTTGAGAAAATCGTGGAGATGATGGGATTCTATGCACTGTCCAGCTGGTAGCCGCTGTCACGGTTTAACAGATTTTCCGCCAGTCGTATTTCTACGGATTCTTTACTAATGGAGTCCCAGAAAGACGTTGCTGTGAACAAAATCATTGTTTTCTCATACTCCATTGAATGTCCAGTAGCAATACAATGTTCTGCAATAGCGGACTTGCTTGGCTGCAAAAGGCGGGTGTAACGTTGATGTTCAGTGCAGCGTTCTTTCACGGTGCGTGTGGTTTGACCTATGCAAGCCATACCACATTGGCACGGTATCTTGTAAATTCCGGGCTTTCGTAGTAACAGATTGTCCTTAAATGATCCCACAAGGTCCGCAATCCGATGGTGGGCGGAAAACCACTTTTACCTGAAATTTTCGGAGTATTCTTGCTATTTTAAACGACGTGTTGCCAACGAAAGGAAGAAAAGCTAAAGATTGTTCCGGCATGTTCTCCTCTTTATTCACTTCCTGCTTCTTAGTTTTAACTGTTACTGCCCTGTTAATCTGCCGGATGGAATACCCATTTTCACTGAATACTGTCTTTAGATGGGCGAGTTCTTGAGGTAAGCTATCTAGATCTGGGACAGTATGAGCTCTATGAACAAGTGTATTAAGCAAACTCATGGTTTGCTATGGGTGATGGCAACTCGATGCTTGCAGGTACAAATCAGTATGAGTGGGTTTCCGGTAAACTGAATGCCCTAGAGAACCATCATTCTTCCTTCGAACCAGGACATCCAAGAAAGGCAAACACAACCATCTTTCTCTACTTCCATGGTGAACAGGATGTTGCTATGAATGGAGTTGAGGTGATGTAGAAACTCCATTAATTTATCTTCTCCATGAGGCCACACTACGAAAGTGTCATCCACATACCGCCAAAATACTGTTGGTTTCAGGGCAGCTGATTCAAGCGCTCCCTCTTCAAAATCCTCCATAAAATGGTTGGCCACCGAAGGAGACATGGGACTACCCATGGCGACACCGTCAGTCTGTTCAAAATATTCTTGATTAAACATAAAATAAGTTGAGGAAAGAGCATGCCTGAACAAAGCAGTGATATCAACAGGAAACATGCTACCAATCAGTGTCAAAGAATCTGCAAGAGGAACTTTTGTAAAAAGTGAGACCACATCAATACTAGAAGGTTTACACTGCTAAGACGAAGAGCCCCCAGTCTATTGATAAAATCAGCTGAAAAAAAACTCACAGCCTTTCTGTGTGTTGACACACTGGACCTACATCTGGAGTTACGATCTGGGACAGCAGGAACATTCTCATGGTTATCCCACACACCTTGTCTGTTTCAATCTGGTGATTCGATCCATTCAAAATGGCTCTGAGCACTATGGGACTTAACATCTGTGGTCATCAGTCCCCTAGAACTTAGAACTACTTAAACCTAACTAACCTAAGGACATCACACACATCCATGCCCGAGGCAGGATTCGAACCTGCGACCGTAGCAGTCGCTCGGTTCCGGACTGCGCGCCTAGAACCGCTAGACCACCGCGGCCGGCTCGACCCATTCTACTGCCATTAACGAACAGCACCCCAGGGGCAGTTTTTCCACAAGACAACGCTCGCTCACTTACCGCTCTTGTAACCCAACATACTCTATAGAGTGTTGACACGTCTCTTGGCATGCTCGATCACCAGGCCTGTTTCCAGCAGAGTAGATATGGGACATCATCATACAATTACTCTGGCATCATTCACCAACAGTATTAATCGTCCCTGTACTTACCAACCAAGTGCATCAGGCATCGAACTCCATTTCAAATACTGACATCCGATACTTGAGAAACACAATGCATGCATGTCTGCACGCTTGCATTCGACCTTCTTACAGTGCTCCAGCATTTCACGTTTCCAGTGGCTTATCTCGCACTTACATTAACTTGCGATCTTGCAGAGTTAATCAGTTAAATATGTTACCCTGGCAAATGTATTCCCGAAGCTTCATTATTCTATATTAACAGGTTTTTGGTTTTGTGATTCTTTTCCATCTGTGTATCTATGATTGTAAACTATTTTTGTTTAAATCTGTTCACGCTTTTAGTCTCCCAAAGCCTATGTTTATGTAGGACCTCTTCCACCACAGCCGTCTGATACCGAAGAAAAAAGGAAGCCTTGGCTCTCTTCTCCCTGTACATTGTTATTCACATTACTACCATGTTACGCACGATGTGCTATCCATCCTGGCTTTTTTAGCTCTCTCTCAACAAACGTTTCACTCCATTATCGAGTATTGTCTTAATATGTTTCATTTCCTGCTCTTAATATTTTATTTCCTCATGCTGATGTTTCTCTGTTGCTGTTTAGCCAGCTTTCTCCTCTTTTTATATCAGTCTTTTTATGCTGGAACATTCTTTCCTTTCCAAGTCTTGTCTCTTGTCCAACAACAATAATTTATTTTCTAATTTGTTTTCTGCCCATTTTCTCCTGAGCTTCTGCCAATTTTATGTCTAGTACGTACAACATAATTTACAGACGTTGCCTGACATCATATTCATTAATTATTATCGATTATGCTGCATCATTTTACATTGACGAGTTTCTGGCTCAACTACATAGTCTTCTTCGCTGATCTCTCTATCTTTAGTCTTTCCTGCTACACTTACTTCTCGTTGGTTGTTTTCTTATGTCAAATGGCTGATGCTATTTGTATTCGACAAATTGGGTTAATACCTATCAGTATCTTATAAAATTTCAGCGTACATTCTCTGTATCTTTCTATATTATCAGACCCATGGATTAAGTTTTGTTGACTGCCTGTGTGCATATAGCTTTTAGACTGGGAAAAGTATTCTGAGAAGTATTTGCTCAATTTGGTGCAAACATTAAATGTAAGACATCGTACATCTGTGGCTGACCATAATAGGTAATTAAAGCCCGAAATCCTTGAATCACTGGGAGAGAATATGTTTTCATAAGTCCACTGAAACATTACTGATCCCATTCTCATTGTTAAACTACTTGGTAAGGTCAGACTCATCTATTGTCCAATAACTTGTTGGATTCTGCTCTCATTAATTGTAAAGGCATTTGAATACTCTGAATTACCACTTTTAGGCCTGTAGAATTCAGGCATCAACTGAAATGTGTCCTGCAACCATATCAGTTCACTATCACACAGGATTATTTTACAAAGCGTCAGTGAAATATCGGTGGCTACCACTATAGATCTATGATTTCAAATAAGAAAAGTGAAGTCACGACGAATTTACACTGAAACTGGTCTGCGATGAATAAAAAGAAAAATTTCTGTCAGGTCGCCTGTGAAACTCCCTGAGCTACAGAAGGTTTTACAGCTGGCGACATATGGCTACTGTGTCCATCTCCACTCAACCATGCCCACACAATAGGATTGACAAAATTTTCCGTGATCTAAAATGGCCGCCTTTATCAGTAGGAAACCGACAGGTCCGACTACCACTTTCGTTGAAGCTGTTGTTGCCACGAATGATTTCCAAAAACTGCCACTAGACGTTGCCACATACGTCTCTCGCAGTAGGATATAAGCCACGGATCTCAACTGATTCCGCTCCCTCAGCTGCGGTGTTACCACACACCCTGTGAGAGAATTCCTCATCATACCGTTGGGAGAATAATCGTGGAAATCCAAGATAAGGGTTCTTCCCTCATAGTTAATTCATAAGATAGGAAACCATCTACATCCACGTCTACGTGAGTACTTTGCTACTCACAATAAAGTGCCTGGCGGAGGGTTCTATGAACCACCATCCAGCTGTGTCTCTACCGTTTCGCTCTCGTACGGCGCGCGGGAACAACGAACACTTAAATTTTTCTGTGCGAGGCCTGAGGTCTCTTATTTTGTCGTGGTGATCATTTCTTGCTATTTAGGTGGGTGCCAACAGAATGTTTTCACAATCGGAGGAGGAAACTGGTAGTTGAATTTAATGATAAGATCCTATCGTAATGAAAAACGCATTTGTTTTAATGATTGCCAATCCAATTCACGAATCATGTCCGTGGCACTATCTCCACTACTTCGGTGTAATAAGAAATGAGCTGCCCCTCTTTAAACTTTTTCGATGTCATTCGTCAATCCCATCTGATGCGGATCCCACACGATACAGCAGTACTCCAGAATAGGGCGGACAAGCGTAGTGTAAGCAGCCTCTTTAGCAGACCGGTTCCACCTTTTAAGTGTTCCGCCAATGATTCGCAGGCTTTCGTTTGTTCTACCCACAACAATATCTATGTGATCGTTCCGGTGTAGGTTACTTGTAATTGTAATCTCTAAGTATTTAGTTGAATTTATAGCCTTCAGGTTTGTGTGAATTATCGCGTAATAGAAATTTTGTGGATTTCTTTTAGTACTCGTGTGAATAACTTCATACATTTTTTTGTTCAGGGTCAATTGCCACTTTTCACACCATACCGATATCGCATCTAAATCGTTTTGCAAGACGGTATATGACAGCATCATCTGCAAACAATCTAAGAGGGCTACCCATATTGCCTCCTACGTCGTTAATATAGATCAGTAACGACAGAGGGCCTATAACAATTCCTTGGGGAACGCCCGATATTACATCTGCTTTACTTGATGTCTTTCTGACAGTAATCGCGAATTCAGTCGCGCAACTGAGGCAATATTCAATAGGCACGCAGTTAGGCTAGGAAAGCCTTCAGGAAATCTAAAAATATGGAATCTTTTGACATCCCCTGTCAATAGCACTAATTACTTCACAAGTATAAAGACCTAGTTGTGTTCCACAGGAAGCCCTTGCTGATAATGTGTCAATAAATCGTTTTTTTTTCGAGGTAATTCATAATGTTCAGACAGCATATGTTCAAAAACCCTACTGGAAATCGACGTTAGTGATATGGGCCAGTAATTCAGCGGATTACTCCTATTTCCCTTTTTGAGTACTGGTGTGACAAGAGCAGTTTTCCAGTCTTTAGGTGCGAATATTTCTGTATGTATATAATTGCTAAATATGGAACTTTTATGATAGCATATTCTGAAAGGAACCTGACATATACAATCTGGATCGGAGGCCCTGCCTTTATTAAGTGATTTAAGCTACTTTGCTACACCGAGGATATCTGGTTATATGTTTCTCACTTTGAAGTTATTCTTGATAGGAATTCAGGAATATTTATCTCTTCTTATTTGGTCAAGGCGTTTCGGAAAACTATGTATAATAACTCTACTTTAGTGGCACTGTCACCAGTGACTTCACCATTGTTATCACGCAGTGAAGGTTATTGACTGCTTCTTTCCACTAGTGTGCTTAATGTATTACCAGAACATCTTAGGGCTTTCTGCGAGATTACTAGCCAGAATTTTCGCTGAAAACTGAAATTGCTCCCAACACACCAGCACAGTCGTTGTTTTTGGGGAAATATTTAGTGTTATCTTACACAAGTCAGCTGTGTTAGGGACTGAAAACGAGTCATGTAACAAACCTGTAGAAGGGTGTATAGATCCCCTTATATCCTTGCCTCGTCGAACGTCACAATTACTGAAAGAAAAAACGTTATACGAGACCTACAACTTCTGCTTCGTCAAAAACGTAAAATAGCGACAATCGATTTCTTGACTTTATCGCTTGGGTAACTGCCCAACATGTCGCGCTGTGATTGTGGACAGTCTGCACGTAAAGTGACTGAACTCACCGCAGGAGAGAGATGGCGACGTCATCAGGCTGGGGAGTCGTCTGGGGAGTGGTGGGGGGCGCAGCTGTGGCTGGCCTCCGGCCGTCGTCGCTGTGGCCACTGTGTGGCTGTGAGGAGGGGCCGGTCCTGCTCTCTCCAGCGCTTGGCGTGCTGCACAGATGGAACACTGCTTCCAAAATGGTTTCCACATCGAATCCAGTGGTCAGATTACCACAGACTGTACAGCTGAGGTACTGTCCACACACAGATAATAGAACACACACTGCCAACGACAGTAGCGGCCCACGTAAGATGAATGACAGCATTCAGGTAATCATACATCTTCCTTCTCCTCATTTTCTCATACCTGTAGCCTAGCATATTACACAATATTTGGTACAAAATAAAGTATAAATATAAGATTTGTACAAAGCTCAACAATTGTGCTTACAACAACCATTGGTCAACATAGGTTCAATAGACAACAGCATAATCACAGAGAAATTTGAAAGAGAGTACCCCATCAATGCGCTTGTGGTACTGCCGTCATGAGATGATGTTTGTACCTCGTGTGTTAAGGGGGTTTGGAGGTAAAACGGGCCGACTTGGAGCAGAAGACGCACCACAAGATACTAAATTCTACTGTCTATATTTTTACAAATAAATTTATAGAGTTTTTGTCAGTATGACCAGGGTTCACAATCATAGCAGTGAAAGATCAAAAACATAACGAAATAATTTTTTTTACATGTGGAGCTTTATAATTTTTTCACTTACTATTGGCTGCATTTTTTGCTATAGGTACACTTTTCTTCATAAGTAAGAGAGATTCTTCGATTAATTTTGCACAGCATACAATCCATACATAAAGGTGTATGAAATTCTGGATTTTATTTAATTTACAAGAAAATGAATGACCTGTTACATTTTAAGCTTCATGTTTAGAAAAAAACTCAAATTTTATAGTTAATTATCTCAAACTTTACCGTAGTTTTTAATAGAGATGGAAAATTCTAGAGTTTTGCATTAAGGAGTTTGTGTTTAATAAGGCTACCACGTTGGAAAAGGAATGGGATATTTATTTTGGATGTTACATGTACCTGACAACAGAAATTTGTGTTTTGCAGAAAATGGCCATTAAAGTTTCTGGCTGCATTTGGCATCTTTTAGAACTGTCCAGCGGCATAAAGAGGTTTTTTTCCATTTTGTAAATCAGTTTTCGTCTTTTCCACATTCCTCCACTTCCAAAAATGATTTACGTGCTTTCACTACACGCTCTCTGTTTATTGCGTATAAAGCTTTGATGCAGTTCGCTTTGCCCTTGATTCCCATTTTCCCTAAAATACATATCCGGCTTTGCATCATAAACACCAACAGCAAGTGCATCTCTTCCACACAAAAATTGGTTTTTGGCAATCTTTTCCATGCACATTCATTAAAGCTTTCATTGGTGTTTGGGTGCCGCCATCAAGACATTTCTTCTATGTCAACAGTCCTTTGTTACACGTATGTCCATCTCTGGCGCAAATATAAACATTCGAGTTCTACACAGTGAAATACACGTATGTATGACAGCAGACGTCTGTGGTAAGGGGTGTAGTGCTTCATCTTGGTACACGTAGGACCAAATAGCGTGCCTTATAATCACTGAAATATATTTGTTTTATACATCAAACTATTCAGAAAGATGTACTCTACAAAACAGACATATTTTCGAAAAGTCGATTTTTTTTTAATTTTTGACTTCCTACCCGCTTAGGAGACAGGAATCGGACTATAGGGGGAAGAAATTGGAGACAGGTATCTAAAAATCTCTTTGGGTTCTTTCGTCGCTGTTGTCTGTCAGAATGATGCGAAAATAATCCCAGAACACAAAGAAATGGGATATAAATCAAGAAGGAGATGAATTATGCCAGTGATATGATGTTGTGCAAGGTTGTTAGTCTGTGGGATGTCGCTTCCGAACATTATTGATGGCCCAAATCAACACAAGGACCGCAACGCTCGCGTGACGTGAGATGACAGGGTGAATGGCGCCAGTTCTGCCCTGGGGCCAGGATGACGACAGCCTAAGTCGCCAGCCGCACCAGGCGTCGCGTCGCCCCCTGGGTGAACGGCAGACAGCCCGGCGTCTGCATCGGGGGTCACCACTGGGTGAGGCGAATGCCGCGCCGAAAACTGTGGTCGACCTCCATGTCTGTGTACAGCGAGAGAAACTCGACAGCGCCGAACTGCTCCTTTGCCAAGCAGACTACCCTCACAAGGGACGTCATTTCCGTCTCGCCGCTCGCTACTCGCCATCAAAGACAACTGAGGCGTAAGGTATTTATGGTATAATGAAAAAGTTGATCTATGAGTACTAGACGTAAACATATAACATGTAGGGATTAATTCTTATCACTTACTGTTCCATCAAGTCGTTAGACTTCCTCGAGTCTTAGACAGAGTGCTCGCACGCCATTACCGAGTAATAGCTGCACTGCGAGATTTTTTATGTATATTGGTATTTTAATGCCTCACAAGGAGGTGACAAAGTAACCAAATACAGTATGTCTACAAGGTACAATGTCGTTGATAAACGTTTCATAATATGAAGCGAATGAGGTACGATAGAAGACAGTTACCGAATTTTCAGATGTTTAAGTGAATTTTGCCCACTCACGGTCAATAGAAAGAAACGCTTGTTACTTACTTTCATGTTCCATGCATCAAATTGCACGATAGATTGTCATGTCGTGGAATGAGTCATTTTAGATTCAAATTACCAGTTAATTTATACGTCTATTTGTACTCTAAATATCACCAAAATGGTAACAAGAAATACAGATTGAGTTATCGATTCCCACCCATTACCTTTTACACATTACAAACATAGAAAGTCTTCTACAGAATAGAAGGAGTTCTCAAGAAGAAACTTTTTCAACTTTTTTCCAAATTTTACCATACTTTCTGTTAGACATTCTATATCACAGGGCAAGTTGTCAAAATTTTTTGTTCCAACCTTAATGGCAACCTAAAGAAAATATTAATGTTCAGTAATGAATGTAATTTTTTCTTCTATTATTGTAATCATGTACCTCATGGTTCCTTTTCAACTGTAGTTGATTGTTTACAACAAGCTTCATGAGGGAATAAATGTAGTATGAAGCGGTAGTCAGTAGGCCCAACTCTTTAATCAGATGGCTACAAGACGATCGCGTGTGAGCGCCACATATTATTGTTACAACTCGTTTTTGGGAAATGAAGAGCTTCTTTCTTAAAGATGAATTACCTCAGAACATTATTCCATATGGCATTGCTGAATGAAAAGAAGCAAAATATGTCAACTTACTGATTTATCTCTTTTCTAAATTTGCTATGATTCTAAATGCAAATGTAGCTAAACTAAGTTTTTTTAGGCATTCCCTAATTTATGTTTTTCCAATTAAAATTCCCATCAAGGTGGACACCTAAGAATTTTAAAAATTTCCACCCTATGTATTACTTCACCACCATGTGTTACAGTTATCACTGATGCAGTACCCCCCAGAGCTGCAGAACTGTATATAATGTGTCTTTGTGAAATTCAGGGTGAAACAATTTGCAGAAAACCAAACAATGATACTTTTGAGAACTTTGTTTACCATTTCTTCCAGTTCTGTATTAATACTGAGAGTGATAACAATACTGTTGCCATCTGCAGAAAGAACTAATTCTGCTTGCTGTACATTAGATGGTAGATCATTAACATATACGAGAAACAGTAGTGGACCTAAGATAGAGCCTTGGGGAACCGCATATGTGATTTACACCCAGTCAGAATTATGTACCTGAATTCTGTTGGTTGAGTTACTACTAAATACAGCATTTTGCAACCTTTTGGTTAGATATGATAAGATCCACTGGTTGACTACACCATCAACCCTACAAAATTTATCTAGCAGTATATTATGATTTACACCGTCAAATGCCTTGGATAGGTCACAGAAAATACCCACCTGTACTGTTTTGTTATTTAATACTTGTACTATCTGGTGTGTGAACATGGCATTCTCAGTAGAGCGCCCCTTCTGAAAGGCAAACTGTGATTTAATGACAATATTATTGTCGCCAAGGTGAGATAATCTTCTACAATACATCACCTTCTCAAAAATTTAGGTAAATGATAGAAGCAGTGAAACAGGTCGGTAGTTTCTGATGTCTCTCTTATCTGTGAAATAAAAGGTGTCACATTCAAATTCAAAACCGAACGCTATTCAGTCTGTGAATCCAAAGAAAAGTGAAGACACCGTTTGAAACAAGTGTACTGTTACAAGTTACTGTTTCAGAATATATAATTCGATGTGTGACACATAAATTGAAGCATACCGAAAAAGCGATGAGATGTCACTCTGGCTTCTTACACAAACACACCACCAGCTGCAGTGTATCTGATCAAGGTTTCAAATCTCCATGACTGGTAGACTGGACACCACAGCACGTTTGTATAATGCCCGTGAACAGTGTCAGATGTTGTGTGATACTTGTGAAGGACACAGAGACACTTTCTACGCATGTGTTATCTGCAGCTGACATAATTTGGAAGCTGCTCGACTCTTGAGCATTTTCTCAATACCCTCTCGGGTGGAACAGCGATCATTGCAATTTATAAATAACCGACTCATTAGCCAGGACATTATGATCACCTGCCTATCATCTATTAAACGTGTACTGGCAATAGCAGCGTCACTTCACGAGGAATGACTGCTAGTCAGACGCATGCACAGTCGATGTAGGATCAGCAAATGTGCTGTCCATCTGTAGATGGGGAAGGTATGCTATATGTCTCACTTTGAAGGAGGGAATTTTATGATGACCTGAACGCTCATCACGAGCATTTCGGAATGCACGACTTGTTGAGTGTTCGAGGAGCGCCTTCGACATGTGGCGAACCCAAGGTGAAACTATGTCCAGACGTCATGGGGTTGGGTGGCCATCCCTCATTACATATCTCGAATGTTGTAGGCCAGGCAGACTGGTAGAACGTGACAGACGGTGCGGGCTACAAGTGTGTCTGAACACACAGTGCCCTCAAGACTCCTAATAGTGTGCCCCTGCAGCTGACAACCCATACATTTGCCAATGTTAACACCATGGCATCAGCAACTATGACTGAAATGGCCACTTGACCATTAGCAGCTCCTGGACGCCTATGCTGTGGGACAGAGACAAACTGGCGCGGGTTCCATTGTGCTCTAGGGAAATTCACCTTGACATTCATAGGTCCAGTACAAATTGTTCAAGGTACCATGATGGCCAACAAGTAATATACGCTTGTTTCAGACCACATGCTCCTCTTCATAAGGACTATGTTTCACGATAGCAGTAGCATTTTTCAACCAGGTAATGCACCATATCACAAGGAATGGAAGTGATGGACTATTTCGAGGAACAGAGTGGCTAGTTTCAATTAATGTGCTGGTCCCACAACTCACCAGATTGGAATGCGATCGAACACATCTGGGATGTGCCTCGACGTAGTATATGAGCTCATTCCCCCGGTGAGGAATTATTGGGAATTAGGTGCCTTGTGTGGGCAGTGTGGTGCCAATTCCCTTCCAGAACATGATGAGTCACTGCTGCTATCCATTGCAAAGGTGGACATATCAGGTACTACATAGGTGATTATAATGTTCTGGCTGATGAGTGTTTATGTTTTAGTTTTCATTTAGCCTACTGGTTACTGGTTTTGGTACACAATACCACCTCAGGACATCCTCTGCCATGCTCTTGGGAAACTACTAGGTACCTCAAATATGTCAAGCTTATTTTTCTCTTATTTCTTTCTTATTTTGAACATTATAATATGGTATGTCTAAAATATAAGATTTTCACTGTCCTTATTTCTGTCTACTAGTATGCCCCAACATTTATATGGATATCGATATGGTGCCTACATAGTGGCATTCGTTAATTCAAATCGTCTTGCCTAACTTTCCTATTTCATTTTACATATTGCTATTAACACTACAATGAGATCTGATACTGTAATTGCAGTAATAAACAATATAACTCTTACAACTATTGAAAGCCTCTATTAATACTACATCACCATGAATTTTCTGTAGAAGCTACAACTACTACTGTTACTACTGAAAGTTGTTACTAATATTAACACTAATACAAATACTTGTACTTCAGTTACAAAAGATTACATTATATTCTCTGACTCAGAGAGAAAGGTTACTATCTTACTGCCTTAAATAGCTTTGCTCTTGCCATATACAGTAGTCTAGGGTGGACGCACATACACACACAATGTATTAGAAGGTGGGGTCAAATAAAAGCAGCCAGAGATTAGAGTTCTATAGTACAAAGCAATACAACAGAGGAAATTAAATGCAGCACTAAGATGACTATAGCAGCTGTTGAAAATGAGCACCATTCATCTCTTGATGCTTTTGGTTGCTGAAGGCGGATCGAAGGTTGGATGCTTGAATTGCTGCAGTCTCATCTGGAGTGTTCTGCTGCAGTTCTTGATGACTGTGAGTGTTGTTGTGATTGACTCTGCTCTTGAGGGCTCTCGCGCAGTGTAATAACACACTGACAGATCAGGTGACAAAGATTGCCAGGTAGGGCCCCAACCAGGCTGACCTAGGCTAACAACTGTGAATCATGAAATTGTGTATCTGTGCTCAAAGGCTCGGCTTGCTGTATGACCAGTTGCTCCTTCTTCTTGGAAGTAACTGAACACCTATCCCTCCTCCATTAATGCTGCCACAAATAGCTCCCAAATGTTGGCAATGTGATGGGCCAAAGTCAGCAGCTGATTGAAGAAGGTGAAACCAGTATTGCTGTGTGCAGACACTGCACACCAAAATCCAACCTTACGATTATGCAAAGGTGTTTCGCGGAAGTTCGGCTGACTCTCTGCTACCCAAGACCTGTGATTCTGTTAGTTAACGTAACAACTCAGCTGAAATTAGTCTCCATCAGACATAAAGAAAAGATACATGTCCAAGCCATTCATTGTTATCTCAGTGAATGGACATTCACAAATGTGGAGGTGCTTAGGAACATTTGGTGGTTTTAATGCATGACCAACAGACATGAGATAGGGATATACAGGGTGGTCCATTGATAGTGACCAGGCCAAATATCTCACGAAATAAGCATCAAACGAAAACACTACAAAGAGAGACACTCGTCTAGCTTGAACTGGGGAAACCAGATGGCGCTATGGTTGGCCCGTTAGATGGCGCTGCCATAGGTCAAACGGATATCAACTGCGTACTTTTAAATAGGAACCCACATTTTTTATGACATATTAGTGTAGTACGTAAAGAAATATCAATGTTTTAGGTGGACCACTTCTTTCGTTTTGTGATAGATGGTGCTGTAATAGTCACAAACGTACAAGTACGTGGTATCACGTAACATTCCGCCAGTGCGGACGGTATTTGCTTCGTCATGCATTACCCATGTTAAAATGGACCGCTTACGAATTGCGGAAATGGTCGATATCTTGTTGACTTATGGCTATTTTGATCAAAATGCCAAATGGGCGTGTGCTATGAATGCTGCTCGGTATCCTGGACGACATCATCCATGTGTCCGGACCGTTCGCCGGATAGTTAGCCTACGTTATTTAAGGAAAGTGTTCAGCCACATGTGAAACGTCAACCACGACCTGCAACAAATGATGATGCCCAAGTAGGTGTTTCAGCTGCTGTCGCGGCTTATCCGCAAATCAGTAGCAGGCCAATTGCGCGGAAATCGGGAATCTCAAAAACGTCGGTATTGAGAATGCTACATCAACATCGATTGCGCGCGTTCCATATTTCTGTCCACCAGGAATTGCATGGCGACGACTTTGAACGTCGTGTATAGTTCTGCCATTGGGCACAAGAGAAATTACGGGATGATACTACAAGATGTTTCACTGCATGACAGAATGGCGATGTACTTCCAACATTAAGGATGTCCGGCACATAGCTCGCGTACGGTTGAAGCGGTATTGAATAGCATATTTCATGACAGGTGGATTGATCGTCGAAGCACCGTACCATGGCCCGCACGTTCACAGGATCTGACGTCCCCGGATTTCTTTGTGGGGAAAGTTGATGGATATTTGCCATCGTGATCCACCGACAACGCCTGACATCATGCGTCAGCGCATTGTCAAGGCATGTGCAAACATTATGGAAGGCGAACTACTCGCTGTTGAGAGGAATGTCGTTACACGTATTGTCAAATGCATTGAGGTTGTCGGACATCATTTTGAGCATTTATTGCATTAATGTGGTATTTACAGGTAATCATGCTGTAACAGCATACGTTTTCAGAAATGATAAGTTCACAAAGGTATATGTATCGCATTGGAGCAACCGCAATAAAATGTTTAAACGTACTTACGTTCTGTAATTTAAGTTAAAATACTACCTGTTGGGAACTGTTCGTCTAAAATTGTGAGCCATATGTCTGTGACCATTACAGCGCTATCTATCACAAAGTGAAAAAAGGGGCCTAACTAAAACGTTCATATTGCTTTACGTACTACACGAATATGTAATAAAAAATGGGCATTCCTATTTAAAAAAAAACGCATTTGATATCCGTTTGACCTATGGCAGAGCCATCTAGCGGACCAACCATAGCGCCATCTGGTTTCCCCCTTCAAGCTAGACAAGTTTTTTCATTTGACGCTTATGTTGTGAGATATTTGGCCCAGTCAGTCAATGGACCACCCTGGATATGCAGGTCTGCATAATCAGTGTGATATCATGGTCTCTTGTGACAGGTGTTTGATTGATTTGGTAGGTCTCTGAAACATTTTCTGGCGCACTGCAGCCATGTTTTGTGGTGTGCAGGGGATTTTAGGCATCTTTTTTTACTGGTTCAAAACAGATCCTGTTTGACAGCACTTTCGGATTAAGCGTTGCATGGGACTCGTTGCTCACACTTTAACACCACTAAATTTTGCAGAAAACAACTGACCACACCGTTTCCATGACTTCGTTCTCACATAACTTTTCACGCCTGCTGCTCCATTGAGAGTACCATCGCCCCCTTTGCTCTGCCCCTCTCACACTGGCACAGCCCGCACTGCAATCTGAACTGATGTGGATCACGTGGCGGATTACATGGCGTGCATGTCACAGGGTGTGACTATATGCATATATTCACGTGCAATCGTATCCAATCTCCCGGGCCACTTTGATTTGCTCCACCCTGTACTAAAAGAAGTATCTAAGGTCTCTCTAGGTTTGGAGCCAGATTGGCCACGCTATCATGTCCAGCAATATTTTACTGCCTCGAGACAGCATTGCAACCGATCAAAGTGTATCACTTACATTTCACTCATTTTTCTAATCTTCTTAGATACACTCGTGGTCACCTCCCTTAACACTTTTGTTGTTGGACCAGCCAATCGCAGTAATGTATTGTTTTGCTCACAGTCCCTAAGGCCATGAGCATGTCTTCCTCGTCCCTGCATTGGTGTCAGAGACTACTAGCAGATGGACTATAGGATTATTGAACCATGTGTAGCTGTCATTACAACCAACACAGAAAAGGCTACTACTGGGGTGGTGCTGCGAATATAATGCATAGGCTACTAGAATTACAGCAATGAATCTCATTTTGTACTGGCCCAGATGAGCATCGTCAGGCATTATGGCGGCGACCTTGGTAGAGGTCGCATTCTTCCTGTATTCTGGAGACGTGCAGCAGTGTTACTTCTGGTGTCATGGTGTGTGGAACCACTGGGTACGACCTCAGCTGAAGACTCATACTGACTGAGGACACTGTCAGCACAATGGTACGCCACTGACATCCCGTGACCCTATTTGCTGCCTCTCTTGCAACAGTGTTGTGACATCAACAATCAACATGAAAATGCTGACCCACACATGGGATGTATCTGCATGAATCGTCTGCATGACGTTGAAATACCCCCATGTCCCGAAAGACATCCAGATCCAACAAGTAGGATCATGTTGGGTGTCAATCCATTGCAGTCGTAGTAACCGTGATATCAAGGACGAATTGCAATGGTTATGGACCACTTTGCCTCAAGAGAGGGTATAATGACTTTAGGATGTTCTTCCCAACAGGACCAACGCACGTGCCCAGGTAAGTGTGGTTGCAATGCCAAATTATAAATCGGTTCATGCCACTAAGTTCTGTGTAAATTTGATTGGATTTTTCAATGACTGATACAATGTCACATACTGTCTCAACCTGTGAAGTATCATTTAGTTTCGTTAGCCGTTCCAGAAACTTCAGTTCTTGTTGATGTAATGTATATTTAAACATAAATTCCACATGAAGTGATGTTCATAGTCTTACGTGGAGGTTATCTTTCCAGTCTTACATGCTTCACTTACTGCAGACTCTACCTTTCACTTTTGCAGCTGGTAAAGTCCATAAATTTATGTTCATCTCATATAGCAATGCACCAGCAACCTACTTCCACATCCATTCCCATCAAGATTAATTTGGGATATATATATAACCAACAATGAAACTAGAAACTCCATCCACTACATTAATATATACAGAAACTTTGGAAAAGAATTTTAGCTTAGGAAACAATTCCCATACTACCACAGTGAATGAACATAATACAAATAAAGATGTTGACATCGATTAAAACAGTAAGTTTACTGTTAACCATTGCCATCTCTGCTTTTTAGAAACTAAAATTCGATTTTTTCGCCATAACACTTCGCTAACGCCACCATCCTCTAATTTGTTTAAAGATACGCTTATGTAGTGACAGAACTCACGACATGCCAGAGACGGGGGTTGAGTGGGGACCTGTGGTCTGCACAGCTGTGACGAGGGTCCGGCCACAGTTGCAGTGCTCACTGTGTGGCTGTATATTGGGGGTTGGTCCTGCTGTGTCCAGTGGCTGCCCCACAGTGCAGAGGTAGACTGTTCCGATACATGTATTAACACAGAGACCACTGGGCAGCTGTCCATCCACAGATAACGGGACCATACAGCCAAAGGCAACAGTGGGTCGACTAATCCACTAAGATAAATGACTTACCTAGTGAGACAATCAGGTTACACACTGCCTCTCGTGAGTTCCTCATACTAGCAGTTTAACATACCAAGTTACAATCACTCAGAAATTAGATTGGCAAAACGTTTAAATTTACTTAATTTACTACTATGTCCATCAGATGGTGTTTGTAGGTCATATGCTACAGACTGGGCAGTAGGGGGAACATACGGTAAATATGATGACAGATACTTCCGAAATGACTGGGGAAGGAAAATCAGAGAAAAATGGAGCACAGTATTTGTCATATTACGAAGCTACTGCAGTAAAAATTTAACTTCCATTAAAACCTTTATTACAGAGTTGAAGCTTCGACCAATAGATTTATTTGATTCACACTGGCCAATGAGCACTCACACGAAACAGGTGAACGTTGAATAGTACCTGACTGGGAGGCTGAAAAAGTCTGTGAGTATGATCAGCAAAATAAGCAGACACATTAATTATATATACGCCTAAGGGCTGATTACAGGTTGTCTCTCACTGAAATCAAGAATTTGGTTTTGTTACTAGGTTCAGTGCAATGATATTTATCAGACTGTATTAGTATATGTCATGGATACAAGAATGATTCAATATGATTGAAAACCATGGGAAATAGGTTACATAAGGCAATGCACCAAATATATCTCAGTAAAGATTCATGAAATCATGCTTTCACATAGAAAGTAGAGAAAGTCCATTGTGCCTTCTTCAAGTTAGAAGAAGGTACAGGCAAATATCTGGAGACTGCAAGGTAGTAACTGAAGTGTTTGAGTGTGTGTGAGTGTGTGTGTGTGCGTGTGTGTGTATGTGTGTGTGTGTGTGTGTTTCATATTAGTGCATAATAATTTAAACATAAGTGCAATGCTCAGACAAAGGAACTATGCTACATATGCCAGTTGATGTAAATTTGTATGTAGTGTGATAACCAGTGAAAAAGTTGTGGCTGGTGTTTGGACGACGTGCAGTTTACAAGTAGTGCTTATGACGCAAGTGTTGCCATGGAAAAATACAAGTATTTCCAGAGCTCTGCAAACAATGCTACATGTAGCAGCGCTGTTCAATGGCAGTAACCTGGTTGGAGATACGTGTATCAAATGAGAACTATGTTACTGAAGATGTGGCAATTTCTACTTTTGGCAGTTGTAGTTGTGTGTGTGTGTGTGTGTTGGTTAACATTTGTGATTTCTCACGACGAAACTGGGCGATGAATTTACCATTGACATAAGAAGAGAGGCTTCATGTATATGCACGTAACGTGGATGGATACTTGTGTGTGAACTGGTTGTCATGGTAAGCAGATGAATAGCTACAATGCAATAGTGTACATAGCTTGAGGCAATGAAGAAGATACTGGTTGGGTCTTGTTACATGCACGCTATTTAAGTTAAGAAATGGATTTCCCAACTTTACTTCTAAATAATTCAGATAGAATTATATATTTAAAGTTAATGTGTAAATAAGAGGCATCTTGAAAACATGGCTGTGGCGATAAGCATTTTCATTCAAACATTGATTTTCGATTAAAATTATGGAATACACTTCTGTAACAATAAAAATAAATGAGAAATGAATCATTGAGTGTAAGGATTATTATGTGAAGGATATGAATTCCAGTTTTTGGAGCAGCTCAGTAAGTGGTGCATAAATATTCAGATATATCTAAAAATAAAAGTAATTTATGATAATTACTAGTCACTAGCATTGTAGTGAGTATTTATAATGTGATATGTTCATAAAAAAGAATAGAAGTATCTAAAGATCTCTTACATTTTGACGTGGTTGGGGATGGACCAATAACTGGAACAGGTCAGAAAAGGAAAACACTAAGTTCTACCAGAAGAAAACACTTCAGGACTAATATTTACAAAAACCACAGGGAAAATTAAGCAAAGACTGGTCAGTAGATATTTGACAGCCCCTCCTCTAAGAGCCTAGTATGGAGTTTTCACACAAAAAAGCGCCTTCCTTTGTGTGTTGCACAAGGGAGTGCACTGAAGTATGGCAATGTCATGGGAAAGAACAGACTAGAAGCGGGAAGGATATGTGAAGGAAGACAGAGCATTATGTGGAACTGCCTGATGCGGCAGAGCTGTTGTGAAACCCAGTCGCCTTTCTTGTGAGGTGGTCATGTGGTGTTTAAGAATTATGTTTTTATATCATCTTCTTCAAGGGAGATGTTCCAAATATGCTCCGATTGAGAATGACAACATATTCCTTAGAGATTAGTAAACTTCAAAAAAGTTTTACTAATTCCCCTCAAATAGTTTTTTAGAGTTGATGAATTTTGTTACCGAAATTGTCAGCGAAACCCACATATATACCTAGAAAGTAAAAGGGAGATACACAACACACAAAACTGTTGTACTGATATGGGTGTAGCGACTAATGTGACTGACCACTACAACGAAGATTTCAGGTTTTACAGAATGGAAACATCACGAATGGGGAATTTAAAATACGTTGCTGCACCCTTTGACCCTTTGAACTGCGCTGCAGCATTCTAAGATACACTATGTGATCAAAAGTATCCAAACACCTGGCTGAAATTGAATTACAAGTTTGTGGCGCCTCTATGGGTAATGCTAGAATACAATATGGTGTCGGCCGACCATTAGCCTTGATGACAGCTCCTACTCTCGCAGGCATACGTTGAATCAGGTGCTGGAAAGTTTCTTGGGGAATGCCAGCCCATACTTCATCGAGTGGTGCACTGAGGAGAGGTATCTTTGTCAGTGGGCAAGGCCTGGCACGATGTTGGTGTTCCAAAACATCACGAGAAGTTCTGTAGGATTCAGGTCAGCACTCTGTGCAGGCCAGTCCATTACAGGGATGTTACTGAGGTGTAACCACTCCGCCCCAACCCGTGCATTCAGAACAGGTGTTTGATCGGGTTGAAAGATGCAATCACCACCCACGAATTGCTCTTCATCATAATCACCTCTGAAGTTTACTGTTGGCACTACACACACTAGCAGATGACGTTCACTAAGCATTCGCCACACCCACTGCCATGAAAACACGACCACACCATAACACCACCGCCTCCGTATTTTACTGTTGGCACTACACATGCTGGCAGGTGATGATCACTGGTCATTCGCCATACCCACACCCTACCATCGGATCGTCACATTGTGTACCGTGATTCGTCACTGCACACAACGTTTTTCCACGGTTCAGTCGTACAATGTTTACTCTCCTTAAACCAAGCGAGACATTGTTTGCATCTACTGGTATGATGTGTGGCCTATTAGCAGCCACACGACCGTGAAATCCGAGTTCTGTCACCTCCCGCCTAACTGCCATAGTACTTGCAGTGGATCGTGATGCAGTTTGGAATTCCTATGTGATCATATGGATAGATGTCTGCCTATCACACATTAAGACCCTCTTCAACTGTCTGCGGTCACTGTCGGTCAACAGATGAGGTTGGCCTGTATGCTTCTGTGCTGTACATGTCCCGTCATGATGCCACTTCACTTTCACATCGGAGACAGTGACCTAGGGATGTGTAGGAGTATGGAAATCTCGCGTACACATGTATGACACAAGTGACGCCCAATCACCTGACCACGTTCGATGTCCATGAGTTCCGCGAAGCGCCCCATTGTGCTCTCTCACGATGTCTAATGACTACTGAGGTCACTGATATGGAGTACCTGGCAGTAGGTGGTAGCGCAATGACCTAATATGAAAAACGTATGTTTTATGAGGAGTCCGGATACTTTTGACCACATAGTGTAGATGTTTCCCTGGTCCTGGTAAGGAGCGACAGACCTGCTCCGCTTCTTCACCTTCACTTTACACAGTATAACGCCATTTATAGGTATCTCATTCCCAGAAGCAGGGGAGACAACAAACGAGAACAGAGGGTACTTTGAAGGAAGAGGTTTAGGGTAGCATGTACAGCACAGAGAACAGAGCGGGCTTTCCCTAGCTGCCAACAGCACATGTCACTGTGGTGTCTGTCTATGATCTGAGCAGTCCATCATTGTGTCCATCACTAGAACGGAACCTGCAGTGGCCACAACTAATTTTCCTTTTTCTTCAAACAATCTCAGGAGCTAACGTAAATAACAGCTTGTCGTACACATGCAATTCAATAGAAATGTTGACTGCAAATAAGACCCAAATAATCCACGTAGCTATGGAAATCTTGGCTATTGCATGATTTTCTTCTTGCTAACTTATCTGCTAACAAAAGATTTGTTGAAAATGTTATTAGAATTCAACGAAAGCATTGTGAGCCATCAGAAAGTGCTATTTCTACTTCCAGTGCGTGTGCTTATGGGTCTACTGTGAAATGGCCTACAGACATCCATGCATGTTTGAAGAAACAGGTACCGCTGTGAGCTACAGCTGCATGAGGTACGAGAAATGTATTCACAATCGTGAATATGATGAGACTCCAACTGTACAGTTTACTGGTGATGTAAAAAGCTTGATGTCAGACCTGGACTGGAATCTGAATTTCCCAATGTGCAAGTATGATCGCCGAACAACTTCGTCTATGCGAGCATGCTTCAATGACCGACCTAAAACTCCACACATCACCGTGAGTTTCCATGTCTTGCTGTAGAACAATCACTGGAACTCACACACAGGAAGAAACCTACTTATTGTTGTCACGACCTTTGCCTGGGCATATGAATACTACTTACAGTGCCTGTGTTTAAAAACCTCCTATGGCATGTCCTTCAGACAAGGATGCATGTCTGAAGAAACAGACCCTGCTGCAGTTCACAGTTATATTTAGGCTAAGGGTGGACCAGCACCACACTGAATTCCAGCATTACCGATGGAGTGCTTCATTGAATTTCTAAGTCATATTCAGCCAGGTGTCTGGATACATTTGATCACATAGTGTATACAAGAAAATGGATTTCAGTAGTAGTGTATTTTACTGTGCATGCACATCTAATTAAACTTTGTGGTGGACATTGAAGGCTTGTCAGTACGCACACTTAGAGCTGTGTAACATAGTTGAGCAGCTTGTCTCGTGCTTACCTGGTGTCTGTCGGTGTCTCTGCAATCAGGTGAGTCAACTCCACAACAATTTGTGGGTCGTTGACTACAGCCTCAGCCCAGCCCTGCGTCGCCATCACACGGAGCAAGTGGGCCTTTATGAAGGCGACGGCGGCCTGCTTCAGCCTGTTAGCGGAATGCCTAATCGCGATAACACCTGCAGCTGCCGCAGTCTCGACAGACAGCTGGGCGACCACCTGTTGCTCACAGTGCGCTTTCAGTACCGACAGGCCGTATACGTCGGCGGCGACCAGCAGCTGTGGGGCCATGCTGGGCAGCTGGGGCACCTGCAGGGTGTAGAGGTATGCCAGCACCTGGCGCAGCACAGGACCCTCTGTGTCCGAGAGTACGAGCTGGCTGCTGCTGCCCTCTACAGTGACGCGACGGAACATGTCCGCAAACACGGGACTCCTGGCGGCCAAGACAGCCCTGTGAGCCACAAGCCGCGTGTCCCCGGCCAGCAGAGTCACCACAGCGCCGTCCCCGGCGTCCAGCAAGGCACCCAGATCCATGGCCGTGGCCTCCTCAGCCTCCTGCACTCGTCCCACTGTGAGGGATTCTGGAACACAGTTTCCCAAAGGAAAGGTGGGATTTGCTGCCAGTGCAGAATTAATCATTTTATCAATTTAAAGGCATTTATAAAGCTGCCATCAGGATAAATTTCACACACAACATGGATTAAAGTGTGTAGATGAAGGTAATAATACTTTTGAAAATCTATTACATCTCCTCTTAAAACTTCCCCATTTGCTAGTAAAAAATGCCACAGAAGGAATACAGGCTGCCTATCATTTGTCTCTTTGTACAATTACTTGCTTAAAGTATCAAAATGGAGATCTAGCACAAAACTAAGAGCATATTTTATTCAACACACAGTCCCAATTTCTGCACTTATTTAAGAAAACAATGATATATTATGTCTGAAATCTGTATCCCTCTGCCCTTAACCGCTAGCCCAGCATGTTTCTCTCCAGGAACTCATACAGGGGATCAACTAACTGCTGTCACAGTCTGGAATGACTTTCTAGAAAAATGATATAGAGGTGGCGGTCATAGCTTGATGGCAACTTCTCACATATTCCAACATGACAACACGCAATATTTTGTAGGGTAGTGGCATAACGGCTCCCCCCTCCCCCAGTGGCTAAAATTGAGTTTTATGTGGGGTACAAACAACTGTGTCCAACTGTGTTTCACTCACAATACTAAATTATTTCTAAAAGATCATGTTTATCTTTACTATTTCACAACAATGTAATAGTTATTGCATAAGTTAACATAATTAATTTTTATTTTTAAATTATAGAAGTAATGAATGAGACAATGTGGTGCATGCTACAGCTCGTCAAACGAATATATGAACTTCATCTTCCACACATAATCCTCCTGCTGCACACAATAGTTTTCACTTTGTACCATGATGGAGAAATCGAGACATATAGATCACATATATTTCAATATCTCATAAAAATTTATAGCAAATGACCAGAAATTTCGTCATCACTCACTTCATAATAATAAATGAAAAAATATTAATCTTCAACTCAACACTTACAATGTAGTGGCTACTATTGTAGTGTAAGATGTCTACAGTATTTTATTTTTATTATTGTTTGTGGCAGCTAGTCAGACTCAAAGCGTTGGCAAGTTACAATCGTTCGATTTCTGACACTGCACAAGTAAGGAGTCCAGCAATCAAGTGATTCAGAAACAGTAAGTAGAGTGCACGAATTTTCACTTGACTGATTTTAAGTAAATGTGCAGGGTGAGGGTGACACATGTGTCAATAGAGAGAGAAGTGGTGTAGAGGAAACAAGTTTTGTAACAACTGCATAACTTCACTGCAGACAGTTAGCTAACTTCCATTTTTGAGTAGTCTTAGACGCAATGAGAACGTCTACATCATTACAAATAAGAAGTACCAATTGTATAATTGACACATTAGTCTGAGGTTTAATAAAACATCTACCCTACAAATGCTAAGTATCATTTACCTTTCATCACTTTCAAAATAAAAATTTTCAAAGGAAATATTCTTCTCAGTGGAGTTTAGTTAATTGCTAAAGATGATGACTTAGTGTGTGTGTCTGGGTGGTTAGGGTGGTGGGGTGGGGGAGGTGGAGCTCTAGCTAGTGTCTGTTTGCTCTCTGGGATAATGGTCTCAGAAAGGTTGGGAGCCATTACTGTAGGGGGCTATGTCAGAGCCAGTCATAGAAAATATGCCATATTTTTAACACACATTTTTTCCGTCATTTGATAACTGATGACACCCTACCAAATTGTTGCAGATGGCACTGATAACTGACCTTTGTTGGTGTGAGTTCTTCATTACAAGCTGTTATTAGCGTTGAAAATAGTCACAGTTCCAGTTACTACGTTAGATGATCAGGTTGATCCTTTAATTGACATTTTAAATTACTATTATTTATTGCACTTATTTTCTATCAGCTAGCTCTGAAAATCCGAGAAACAAGAAAGCCCTGGGAAAGATAACATTCTAGCTGAATTTGTCGAACGTGGAAGAATTGGAATTAGAAATCTGTTAAATACTCCCGATCGTAACATACAGAAACAGGGGAATTTGCCCTCATTTTCTAGGAAAACATTATACGATCTCTGTACTTGAAGGAGGAATGTCTTAAAATACGAAAATTACCGAAGTCTTAGTTTAGTTGTGAATGCCTTATCAAATAAAAGCTTCCACTGTCTTCGAACAGTGGACACACGATTATCAGAAAGTCAGTTTGGATTTGGAAAAAAACGAAGAATCCAAGAAGGAATAATATCATTAAACTTAATTTGAAATTGTAAATACATAGCTTTGGTAGGTATACAGGAAATGTCTCATGATGTAAAATGGCCAAATAAAGTTTGAGATACAGGAGAGAGTAGGAATATGCATAGAGAGTGATATGTTATGTGGAAGCTGTATAATAAAAGAGAAGACTTCCATTGGAGTGCACTCTAGACAGGTTCTACGCATGTTCACAAATGAGTCCGGCTGGGTGGTGTACTATAAACAATTATCTTTGATCTATTCAACGAACAGGTACTTAGGAAGGGGGAGAAGTGTTACATGTAGTAATACAGGAGAATAGAGCAGGTATGCATGGTATAGTTGGTTTACCTGAAAGTGAATACAATCTAGGCCCATGCTAGTGGCCTCTGTGTGCATCAGAACCAGAATGGTCCCAAAAGTGCACCTCCATGGTGAATTTGGATAATCCATGAGTGGACATCGCACACCACACAGTCTCCCATTGAGGGTGAAGTGACATCTCGATCGCCAAATACTGACCCTCAGCCCCCAACCGAGCCAATTTCACTTACTAACGAATCCATAGAAATAAAAGTGGCCAACAACAACATCGAGTGTTCGATGGGCATTCTAATTCCCATCGTGTCCCGCGGCTGGGGCATTGGACTGGATGAAGAAGACCCATTGAGTTCCCTCCACGGTCGCCAGATCTAACACCTACGGACTTTTACTTGTGGGGAACTGGAGGAAGTTCGCACGCTGGAATAACTTCTCCAGGAGATTACAGCGACATGTGCAGTGATCTACACTGTAACCGTGACTGACATAGTTGCGACGAGCCAGAAGCTGTGGCCGAGCGGTTCTAGGCGCTTCAGTCCGGAATCACGCTCATGCTAAAGTCGCAGGTTCGAATCCTGCCTCCGGCATGGACGTGTGGGATGTCCTTAGGTTAGTTAGGTTTAAGTAGTTCTAAGTCTAAGGGAGTAATGCCATCAGATGTTAAGTACCATAGTGGTTAGATAATTTTAACGACCGCTCGTCATTCTGCTATGTGTATAGTCTCCGACTGTAAACACATTAACACTTAAAGTAACCCTATGCTAAGCTGAAAGTTGTACAACATATGTGATGAACTATTAGTTGTAAAATAAACACATAAGTAATAGTTTTCGTTCCTTATGGTGTGCATACATTTTTCTGGCTGACTGTATGTAAAGAAGAAAAAAAATGGTAATTACTTACAAAGTTCGGCGTGTTACAATTTATTCAAAATGTAAACGTCACTACATATATTCGGATTAAGGTTATGACATCTTCGATGTGCCTGCCGTCATTGGCGATGAGGTGGCGCAGATGAATAGCGAAATTCTGCGTGACCCGCTGAAGTGTAGGAAAATCGATGCTGGCGATGACCTCCTGAATGTCTGTTTTCAGCTCAGCAATAGTCTCTGGGCTATTTCTGTACACCTTGACCTTAATATAGCCCCACCGAAAGAAGTCGATGTATTCAGATCCAGAGAACATGGAGGCCAATCGAGGCCCATGACCGTGCCTCCTGGGTACACCAGAGCCAGAATGCGGTCCCCAGAATGCTCCTCCAGGACATCAAACACTTCCCTGCTTCGAAGGGGTCGAGCACTATCTTGCATGAATCACATCTCATCGAAATGAGGGTAACTTTGGATAATCGTGATGATATCATCTTCCAAAACCTTTATGTACCGTTCGGTAGTCACCAAAAGAATATTGCAGTGATTATTCCGTGACTGGGGACTGCACACCACGCAGTCACCCGTTGAGGGTGAAGAGACTTCTCGATCACCGAATGCGCAGTCTCAGTCCACCAAATGCGCCAATTTCGCTTATTGACAAACCCATCCAAATAAATGTGGGCTTAGGGGCGAAATGAAACCATATTCACATCAAAGTCCTGTTCGTCAATTCTAGAGACAAGAGTGTAGGCGAAACAAAACTGCTGTGTCCATGGCCCTCGTGATTAATGGCTCAGGAGTTTGAATTTTATATGGGAAAAGATGCAGGTCTTCAACAACTATACGTCGCAGTGCCTCCCAGTTGATTCCCAGCTGTTGGGCAGCGCGTCTGATAGATTTCCTGGGGCTGGTTTGAAACACAGCGCTTGTCATCCTGATGTTTTCAGGCGTTTCCATCCGATTTGGTCCACCGACATTACGAACACTGTCAGCATGAAAGCTACCCGTTCTCTCAAACTTGCGAATAATATTCTTGATTTTTAGCACACACGGACCGGTTGTCTTCATCTTGATCTCGGTCGCACCACTTCCTTTCAGCCGCATTTGGGCTGTTATTGCTCGTGTAGTAGGCCTTCACAAGTGGTATATGTTCAGGTACGCTGTACCGTGACGTTTTCTCGTGCACATAGCCGACAACAACAAGGCGCACGTGCATATGCAAACTCCCATTATCCCCCGCAGCCAACAGTGGAATTTGAACGTCATAAAGGAAACCTTTCTGAAGCTATGAAGATTTCATTTCATGTAGGTCAATAATTGTCACCCTCAAACTTCCTGGCAGATTAAAACTGTGTGCCGGATCGAGATCCGAACTCAGGACCTTTGCCTTTCGCGGGCAACTGCTCTGGCGACTGGGCTACCCAACCACGACTCACGTCCCGTCCTCTGGGTTTCAGTTCTGCCAGTACCTCGTCTCCTACCTTCCAAACTTCACTAGCACTCCTGCCAGGAAGTTTCATATCAGCGTGCACTCCGCTGCAGAGTGAAAATTTCAGTCTCGAAGTGTCAGCCTGTATGAATAACTTTCCTTCCTGATTTCTATCGTAAACATGTTGTTGTTGTTGTTTTGGTCTTCAGTTTAGAGACTGGTTTGATGCTGCTCTATCCTATGTAAGCTCCTTCATCTCAAAGTACCTACGGCTATCTACTTAATGTATTCATATCTTGGTCTCCCTCCACGCTGCTCTCCAATACTGAACTGGTGATACCTTGATGCCTCAAGAAAAGGCAGACCAAGAGATCCCTTCTTCTAATCAATTTGTGCCACAAATTTCTCAATTCTATTCAGTACCTCCAGACTAGTTACGTGGTATACCCATTTAATATTCAGCATCCTTCTGTAGCACCACATTTCGAAAGATTCTATTCTCTTCTTGTATAAACTATTTAGCGTCCATGTTTCACATCCATACATAGCTACACTCCATAAAAATACTTTCAGAAACGACTTCCTGACATTTAAAACTATACTCGATGGTAACAAATTTCTCTTCTTCAGAAACGCTTTCCTTGTCATTGGCAGTCTACATTTTACATCCTTTCTACTTCCACCATATCAGATAATTTGCTCCCCAAATAGCAAAAGTCATCTACTACTTTAAGTGCCCTGTTTGCTAATATAATCCCCTCAGCCTCACCTGATTTAATTCGACTACTTCCCATTTTCATCGTTTCGCTTTTGTTTAAGTTCTTTTATCCTCCTTTGAAGACACTGTCCGTTCCATTCGACTGCTCTTCCAGGTCCTTTGCTCTCTCTGAAAGAATTCCAATGTCATTGGCAAACCTCAAAGCTTTTATTTCTTCTTCGGATTTAAATTCCTAGTCTGAACTTTTCTTTTGTTTTCTTTACTGCTTGCTCAGTACATAGACTGAATGACGTTGGGGATGGGCTACAACCATGTCTCACTCCATTCTCAACCACTGTTTTCCTTTCATGCCCCTCGGCTGTTATAACTGCCATCTGGTTTCTGTACAAATTGTAAATAGCCATTCACTCGCTGTATTTGAGCCCTGTCGCCTTCATAATTTGAAAGAGAGTATTCTAATCAACATTGTCAGAAGCTTTCTCAAAGTCTACAAATGCTAGAAACGTAGGCTTGCCTTTCCTTAATAAACCAAATAATCGTAAACATACGCCAGTGTATTGCTCTTACGTCTTTCACCTTAGACAAAGACTTTTTTTTTCAGCTTTGGAAGACAAGAGTCAATTATGAATGAAAAACGAGCGCAGTACTGTTATGTCGTCCATCAGTCCCTCCCGATGGGGATCCCACACCGCACAGCAATACTCCAGAATAGGACGGACAAGCCTGGTGTGTGCAGTCCCTTTAGTAAAGCTGTTGCAGCTTTTAAGCGTTCTGCCAATGAACTGCAGTCTTTGGTTTGCTCTAAGCAAAAAATTATATATGTGATCGTTCCAATTTAGGTTATTTGTAATTGTAATCCCCAAGTATTTAGTTGGATTTACAGCCTTAATATTAAGTGTGACTTATCGCGTAATCAAAATTTCTTTGGATTTCTTTTAGCACTCATGTGAATAACTTCATTCTTTTCTTTATTCAGCTTCAATTGCCACTTTTCGCACCATACAGATATCTTATCTAAATCATTTTTCTGTTCGTTTTGGTCATCTGATGACTTAACAAGACGGTAAATAACAGCATCATTTGCAAACAATCTGAAAGAGCTACTCAGATCGTCTCCTATGTCGTTAATATTGTTCAGGAACAACAGAGGAAAAAATTTGGAAATTTGTGGTAAGGTCTTATGGGACCAAACTGCTAAGGTCATCCGTCCCTCAGCTTACACGCTATTTAATCTAACATAAACTAACTTGCGCTAAGGACGACACACAGACCCATGCCCGATGGAGGACTCGAACCTCCGACGGGGGGAGTCACATGGAGCGCGACAAGACGCCTTAGACCGCGCGGCTATCCCGCTCGGACACAACAGATGGCCTATAACACTTCCTTGGGGAACGCAGGATATTGCTTCTGTTTTACTCGATGACCTTCCGTCTATTACTACGGACTGTGATCTTACTGAGAGGACATCACGAAGCCAGTCGCACAATTGACGCGATTTTCCATATTCATGCAGTTTTATCAGAAGACGCATGTGAGGAACGGTGTCGAAAGTCTTCTGGAAATCTAAAAATTTGGAATAAGTTTGACATCTCCTGTCGATAGCACTCATCACTTGATGAGTATAAAGAGGTAGTTGTGTTTTACAACAACGACGTGTTTTGCATCCGTGAGGCAATACTGGACTTACGACTTATCTTAGAAGGAAGATTAAGGAAAGGCCAACCTACGTTTCTAGCATTTGTAGACTTCGAGAAAGCTTTTGACAATGTTGACTGGAATACTCTCTTTCAAATTCTAAGGTGGCAGGGGTAAAATACAGGGAGCGAAAGGCTATTTACAATTTGTACAGGAACCAGATGGCAGTTATAAGAGTCGAGGGGCATGAAAGGGAAGCAGTGGTTGGGAAGGCAGTGAGACAGGGTTGTAGCCTCTCCCCGATGTTATTCAATCTGTATATTGTGCAAGCAGTAAAGGAAACAAAAGAAAAATTTGGAGTAGGTATTGAAATTCATGGAGAAGAAATAAAAACTTTGAGGTTTGACGATGACATTGTAATTCTGTCAGAGACAGCGAAGGACTTGGAAGAGCAATTGAACGGAATGGACAGTTTCCTGAAAGGAGGATATAAGATGAACATCAAGAAAAGCAAAACGAGGATAATGGAATTTAGTCGAATTAAGTCGGGTGATGTTGAGGGAATTAGATTAGGAAATGAGACACTTAAAGTAGTAAAGGAGTTTTGCTATTTAGGGAGTAAAATAACTGATGATGGTCGAAGTAGAGAGGATATAAAATGTAGACTGGCAATGGCAAGGAAATCGTTTCGGAAGAAGAGAAATTTGTTAACGTCGAGTATAGATTTAAGTGTCAGGAAGTCGTTTCTGAAGGTATTTGTATGGAGTGTAGCCATGTATGGAAGTGAAACATGGACGATAAACAGTTTGGACAAGAAGAGAATAGAAGCTTTCGAAATATGGTGCTACAGAAGAATGTTGAAGATTAGGTGGGTAGATCACATAACTGATGAGGAGGTATTGAATAGGATTGGGGAGAAGAGAAGTTTGTGGCACAACTTGACTAGAAGAAGGGACCGGTTGGTAGGACATGTCCTGAGGCAACAAGGGATCAGAAATTTAGCATTGGAGGGCAGTCTGGAGGGTAAAAATCGTAGAGGGAGACCAAGAGATGATTTCACTAAGCAGATTCAGAAGGATGTAGATTGCAGTAGGTACTGGGAGATGAAGGAGCTTGCACAGGATAGATTAGCATGGGGAGCTGCACCAAACAAGTCTCAGGACTGAAGACCACAACAACGACAACATGTCTGTGTGTCAATAAATCGTTTCCTTCGAGGTAATTCATAATGTTCGAACACAGTATATGTTCCAAAACCCTACTGCAAATCGACGTTAGTGCTGTGGGCCTGTAATTCAGTGGATTACTCCTACTTTCCTTCTTGGGTATTGGTGAGACTTGAGCAACTTTCCAGTATTCAGGAACGGAACTTTCTGTGAGCAGGCGGTTTTATATAATTCCTATATATGGAGCTGTAGCATCAGCATAATCGGAAGTGAACTTGAGTGGGGTACAATCTGGACCGGAGGCTTTCCCTTTATTAAGTGATTTAAGCTGCTTTGCTACACCGTGGATGGCTCTACTTCTATGTTTCTCATCTAGGCAGTTGTTCTTTATCGGAATTCAGAAATATTTACTTCGTCTTCTTTGGTGAATTAGTTTCGGAAAACCTGTTTCATAACTCTGCTTTAGTGGCACTGTCGTCAGTGACTTCGCCGTTGTTATCGTGCGGTGAAGGTGTTGATTGCGTCTCGCCATTGGCGTGCTTTATGCATGACCTGTCGCTGTCCGTGATCACTGTCAAGTGTCCTCAGTGCCAGTGATTGGCCGCAGACACGCACTGCCGCAGGAGGAACACCTCTTTCTGGAGCTGAGCTGTGCGCCAAGACCATGGAAAGGGGTTGGTTGGACAAAAATGTCTCCCTCGTCTGCCTCTCGCTAAAGGGTTAATAAAGGTGGCGTTTGGACATTTAAGCTACTGATTCACAGCAGCTTACACCTCGGCACTTCCGAGGTGAACACGTATACAGAATGGAACTTTTGTGCATTGTGGTTGACTTTTTCTTTCACACATTTGCAACCACACGGACAACGTTTATATATTGGCTTTGGCAAGTATTTCGGTGGTTATGTCACTTTGTACGTATATCCACACACAACTTACAGTGCTTACTCATTAAATGCTGTCGTCGTATGTCTCCCTGTGGCCGCCACGCCTACAGGAGAGATGACAGGCTGCTCCCTGCCGAGGACAGAGAGCTGTACATCACCATGGTCGTCGTATTCCACGCCAAGACAACTTGGTGGCCAACGAATCAGGGTTGAAAAGATGTTTTGCTCTAAATGCAAGTCCGTCTGGAGACTACACACCCTGTTCCTCGATGCTCAAAAACTCGGTGACGTTTTCACAATTCTTCTCTTACTTTCGTTTCTGCCCCTGTGTGGTCAACAGAGAACAGGCCATTGCTTCAGTATCTTTCTTTCGTCAGTGAACATTATACTGTTGTGTGTATTTTGTTAATTCGTTAGGATTTATCTATAATGTCTGGTCTCACTTCAGACGTCTCTCCTGTATGCATTTTACATCTGTTTGTTACCAGATTTTTCTGACACAAAAATTAAAGATTTCTAAGACACAAATTAAAGATAAATATGATTAACTTAAATTGTATAGGCACTTAAGTATTTTGCAACCATACATAATTTTTCAGTTTTTTTATATATATATATTGTGTACTTCACCGTCGTAATTGTAAGTAAAAATGGACTACGCCTGTCACTATAGACTTTCATTTTGCGTCTACGCATTCACCCTTCAATACCTGATCTGCTGCCCATAGAAAAGTACACTTTCAATGGCTTGCTTGTGCCATGTGTACTTGCAAATAATAATCCATCTAAAACGTACGACCACTGACAGCCATAATTATTAGTCTGCAAATGGCGCAAGTACTGATATAATATTGTTTAGTACACTGTTCTCAGTCACCAGTAAAAATATCTGCAGTTATACCCATTACACAACGTATGTCTACATGTAGGAAGGTGAACGATCTGTGCGTATAACTAACTGCACACACTAAGCATTTGAATGTTATATACACTGAAGAACCAAAGAAATTTCGTGTAGGGCCCCGCGAGCCCGCAGAAGTGCCGCAACGTGACGTAACATGGACTCGACTAATGTCTGAAGTAGTGCTGGAGGGAACTGACACCATGAATACTGCAGGGCTGTCCGGCTGTCCATAAATCCGTAGGAGTACGAAGGGGTGGAGATTTTTTCTGAGCAGCACGTTGCAAGGAATCTCACTTATGATCAATAATGTTCATTTCTGGTGAGTATGGTGACCAGTGGAAGTTTCTAACTCAGAAGAGTGTTCCTGGAGCCACTCTGTAGCAATTCTGGACGTGTGGGGTGTTGTATTGTCCTTCTGGAATTGCCCAAGTCTGTCGGAATGTACAATGGACACGAATGGATGCAGCTGATCAGACAGGAAGCTTATGTACGTGTCACCTGTCAGAGTCGTGTCCAGACGTATTAGGGGTCCCATATCGCTCCGACAGCACACGCCCCACACCATTACAGAGCATCGACCAAGTTGAACAATCTCCTGCTGACATACAGGGTCCATGGATTCCTGAGATTGTCTCCATACTTCCATCCACTCGATACAATTTGAAACTAGACTCGGCCAACCAGGCAATACGTTTAGAGTCATCTACAGTCCAATGTCGTTGTTGACTGGTCCAGGCGAGGCGTGAAGACTTGTGTCATGCTGTCATCAACGGTACGCGAGTGGGCCCTCAGCTCCGAAGTCCGTTATCGACGATTTTTCCTTGTCTGGTTTTGCAGCCTGATTCTTGTTGACGGCCCAGAATTAAAATCTATAGCAATTTGCAGAAGGGTTGAACTTCTGTTAAGTTGAACAAAATGGTGGTACGGGAAATTGTCCACTTCATCAGGACATCGGAGATGTTGTGTCCCATCGCAACTGCGCCGACTATAACACCACGTTGAAACCCACTTACGTCTTGATAACCTGCTACTGTAGCAGCATGACCGATCTAACAACTACCCCCGACACATGTTGTCTTATACAAGCCCTGCTGACCGCAGCGCCGTGTTCTGCTTGTTTACATACCTCCGTATTTGAATACACAGGCCTATACCAGTTTCTTTGGCACTACAGTGTAGATGACTCACCATAAATCTCACTGTATACACAGACATACACGTTCTTTGCGTATTGCCTGTTGACTTTTCCTTTCATACATTTGTAACAACACGGAAAACATTTCCGTGCTTATGTATGTTTGTACATATATCGAGACGTAACTTACCAGTCTTAATCATTAAATGTTCTTGTCGTATGTCTTCCGTGAACGCACACGTACTTCTTTAAAAGCACTGTTCACAGTCAATTGTCTTCCTTTCATAATTATTGTTGGATATACGCAGGCCAATGCACTACTTTTATTTCAGCCACGTTACGTACTTAATGTTCGATTTTCGAGTCGTGTTGAGTACTGTGCATGCTTTCCATTGCCATTCAAACAAACGAAGTGTCTGTATGTAAGTTCTGTGTAGTGAAATATTTTTGAATACACAGTATTTTTTATTTCTCCATCTGGCGCGGACACGAATAAATCAGAAGGTTTTCCAACGTGTCATCAGGCCACATGCAGCATGTGAGAAACATGTATTTGCCTAATTTAGAAATCACACTTGCAGCGAAATTTCCTGTGCTTTGCTGCTGGTTTCTGAAAATGTGAGTCGCAATCGGAAACAGCAAACGTTTCAACTCGAGTGGCATATCTGCTGGAATCATTGAGTTGTGAAGCAACAGTATATCTTCTCCTGCAATGTTCTCATTTAAACGTGTGGTATTAATGATATTGTCAAATTTTTTTGCCAAAAAGTGGTACCATTGGAAAACTGTGGCGGCTTTATGATTCGAATAAGAATGACATCCAAGCAAATTTCCATCATTAAACCGTGCAGCGGAAGGCCTGAAGTGAATTTAGGAATATGGCTGAATTTTTAAGAACTTCATTCTGATTCATTGCAGTATCAGTGCATAGATATACAGTCGCTTCGCCCGATACTTTGTTTTACATGTAGATGAATAAGTATGTTTAAGGATGTGTAGTTCATGAACGAATTAGTTGAAATGAACTATTCTGAGAAAGGAACTGTTTGAAGTGGCCTTTCTCTTAGTAAAATGTAGTTCGTTTACTTCTGGTTTCCCCTACATATTGGTAGTTAGAATCCGTGTAAAAAATTTCTCCTCCAGTGATACTGATTACAGCCGATTCCCAGGAAGTAAATGTCCTTCGTTCTGACCTCCTAATGGTGGACTGTACGGACTGCATCTGATTAGAAGACTGAAACCGTTCACTCAGTTTGTAATCTCACCCCTCCTTCCTACTTCCCTCTGTTGTCCACATAAGGCAAAAGATTTTATGGGGATTTGAGAGGAGCGAAGATTACAGTTAACTTTCTAGATTACTTAGCTTGTCATTTTTAGTTGTTTCCTGTTCTTCTTTTCTAGAAGTCTGATTCTTTGAAGATACAAATGTCACATCAGCCCCTCGCCTTTGGTTTAAATCAGAAGATTGTGGTTGCAGCAAGTTTTTCACATAAATATATTTTCTCATTTTGTAGTATACCAACAGCATTTTGATTTTTCGCATTAACGAATCCGAAATTAAACTGTTCGTACAAAAATACGTCCGATCACAGACATGCTTACGACTCTCTCACTCTGCAGAAGTAGCAATATTCGAAAGGGTTTACAATTTTGGTTAACAAATTAATTTTTACTAGATTTGTTTAAATGATTAATTTCGGTTATTGTCTCACAAATGAATCCAGAAATCAACATAGTAAACAGTATAGGACTGTGTAATTAATTACAGAAATTTTAAGCGTGATATAACTCGTAATTTCAAATGTTTCTAAAAAAAATATTTTAACTATACATTCATAACTAGTACTTATCGATTATAACATCTAAACTAAAATATGTCATAAAGTAATTGCATTTCATAAATTTTAGCTTGTAATATTACATACCACATATGAAATTATATGAAAGTTTTCAGAAAGGCAGCTGAGATAATATTGACTTGTCCAAGATTCGGAAAATAATACTGGTATCGACAAGTACTGTTATGGAAAAGTAGTGCTAGAGGAGGATGTCCCATTACATGTCCTCTTACTTAAGTTCAGCCTCCAGTTCCGAACTGTGCGAACTGTGTGGATAGAGGAGGGAAGCCATTCCGTTAGTTGGCTTAGTTCACCTCAGTCTACGGTACCTGTATCTAAGTATTTCCTTCTCATGTTAAGACCTAATTTTTGCGAAATAATTAATAAGAGCGAGTTTTTCCTATTTCTAGATCTTGTCAGATGAAAAATTAGATAGCAGATAATCGCTTTGGTGACAAGGAAAATAATTTCATCCTTAGTGCTTCCCGCTTCCTGGGTTCCCAACTAAATACTTTGGATGAAACCGAAAACGCTCAGCCCATTGTGTCAAAAAGACTGCATGTAAAAATATCATAGAAATATGAAGTCTGATTTGTTTTTAAAGTTCTGAGTCATAGTTCGTTTCGCATAGCTATGACGCGCCGATGTCTGCTCGCGTCCTGCCCGTCGTGGAGTGCACGAGCTCGATTTCTTTGTTTACTCCCCACCGCGGCTCCGTGCACTGCTCCCTGTTGAGAGCGAGCCGTGGCGCACACTGAACGCCAGGTAGCGACCAGGATCACTTTTCAAGTTGAATACGCACGGCTACGACCTTTTGAAATTGAGTTGTACGGGATGATCTTCGCCTGGACCCACAGGATGTAACTGGCATTCACTTTTCCATTACTGGTAACGTTGAAGGTGTCAGTATGCGCACCGAAGAATTGTGTACCGACATTGAGATCCACCACGTGCCAAACCTCAAGTTTAATGACCCTGACGGGTCACTCTCCATGGCATCAGAACTGTAAATATCTACACCATCTGCCAACTACACACCATATGAAGCCCTCTCCACGATTCATTCAAATGTAAATGTCGTGTGACTAGCGCCTCCCGTCAGGTAGACCATTCACTGGGTGCAAGTCTTTCGATTTGACGCCACTTCGTGACTTGCGGGTCGATGGGGATGAAATGATGATCATGAGGACAACAGTCCCTGAGAAGAGAAAATCTCTGACCCAGCCGGCAATCGAATCCAGGCATTTAGGATTGGCATTCTGTCGCACTGACCACTTAGCTACCGGGGACGGACTTTCGACTTGTTGACACGTGGGAATAAGTACATGGCGATAGGGAGGGTTTCACACACCATACCAGCAATTCCCATCCACATACACGGCATCTCTCAAGCCTGAATGCCAACAGCTAATGGAGGTAATATGGAAATCCTCCACCGTAATGGCTTCCTTGAAGAGTGGAAACATCAGTGTCTGTTGATCCCTTTTGCTCCAGAACTCTGACATTAAGATCTTCACTTGACTTTCTACACCACAGCTGAGAAGAGTTCCTTGCTATATGGTCTCCCACAATCAGGCGTCTTTAGGAGGCAGTCACACCATCTGCACTACCTTATGTCGGTACTGTAACATTACTGTGCTAATGCAGACACTGTGTCTGATGGGAGTCTTGGCCTCCCTTGATTTCAATTAGGCATTCGAAAGGGTTCATACTCTTATCTGGCAGTAGTGATGCAGAATATGGGATTCCCAGACAGCTCTGCTGCGCAGCATCTTTGGATCCTATATGATCGTCGACTTATGCCATCCATGCTGGTAGAAGGATTGGTTGGCAGATGCTCTTCCAAGGTCCTGTACTTTCTCGCCATGGAACCGTTACTTTGCGGCCTCCACCAACTCCTCATTGAGTCTGTGGGCGACCTGGTCCTTGTCCTGCGCGACAGAAACGATGTTCAAGCAACACTGAAGTGGGTGGGGTACTAGGGAATTGCTTCAGACAGTGTCATTAACATTTGCAAATCTCGCTCATTGCCTATAAGACGTGGACTTCCTGCTGAATGTGTTACTCTGCTGCATGTCCGTGACGTGATAACATGTCTATGCATTAATTTTTACAGTCAACTTGGGGTGTTTTGTCGCCCTTAACAATAGGCGCTTATTATGGTGGATCCGGGCAGAGCTCCTTTACCACTGAATCTGAACCCTGCACATCTACAATGGACACAGTATGCAAACATTTATGTTGCATCGCAAATCCTGCACATGGCCCAGACTTTTCCCATCGTGCCGTCAATGGATAGACACAAGTTATCCACACTGGCATGTGGCTTAAGGTGAGCTATGAGTCCCCCACCCTTGTGAAGGGCAAATGAGGCCTCAGTTTTTGTCATCTCCAACATCAAGCAATTGTCCTCTTTAAATTCTTGGATGTCAAGATGTAGCAACGTATTTTGACTTGTCTGATCAGCTTATTGACCAGTCGCTGTCATTGCCCCAATGCTGCTGACAAATGTCCCAATGTCCATTCCCTGCTGGAGCTATTTCTTTCATGAATACAACTACATCCGGACCCCGCTTCTTCCTCCACATCTACCGATGGCCAAGATTATGCCTCACTTGCAATCGTAGCTTCTGCTGAATGTGATTGAGGAGAAACAACCCCTTGTTGCGTGGAATGCTGTATTGCGTCAGATGTCCAGTCCACCTGATACATGATGGTTATTGGGAAGCAGGTATTGGAGTCGCTTCTATCCAGGATACACCTTGTAGCATCGCCATTATATACCACGTGTGGCCTACAACGATGGCTGTGAAGGCCAGGCACGTAATGTTTAGCCTTTGGTCCAGCAGATGTCGGCATTTATTTCACACGACTCCTGACATTATCACAGCCCAAAAGCTTCTCTTCCCAGCTATGGACTGTTTCCTGTGGACTAAGACTCAATCAGAAGCTCGGATTAGCGGACATGCTGCCTAGTACCTGTTTGGTGGTGGTCGATTTGTGGCAGTACCTTAATGACTGTCATTGTGCAGTTGTCAAGAACTCTAAGAACCAACAATATTTATCGGACATTGTCAAGGGTGCTTTCTTTTTTAACCACCTTCACAGCTGGATCATACATGCTAGGAACAGCGACATACCTTTCTTTCCTCCATTTTACAGAATCTATCCCCTGAACAGTTATTCATAGACACTTGTGAAAAGCTATGCGTCGGTGATTTGCTAACGCATCCCTACCACCCAGATTTTCTCTCGATGATGCTGAAGGCTATCGTCAGTCTTCATGGGGAAGTGCTGGTGCAGCGGAGATGGCTTCAAAACACTATTAAAAAAGAACTTCACTGTATCCTCCTTTCCCCACTGGTAAACGTTAATGGTGTCATATTAACTGGGGCTACACATGAAGTTGAGGAGACTTTTTTCAGGGGGGGGGGGATTCTTATTAAGTGTAGGATAAGAGTGGTGATGGTACTAACTTCTTCTTTTCTTTGTATGCCTATTTATAGTCAAGAATGTGAGAAATATGGTAAAAAAATGGTCAATGAGGCATAGCTGACATTTTCTCCACCGAGGGACTGGGTATTGTGTTGACTTCAACATCATTTCATGCCAATCGACACGTAGGCGCCGAATTGACTTCACCTGAAAAGCCTTGCAACAAGTTGTTGGACACACACAGGTGAGGCTCCTGGCGTACCCACAAGCATCATCATTGTATTCAGTTTTGTAGGCAAAGAAATTATTAAATATGACTTTCTAATTATTGCCGTGCAGAGTGGCTGCGCGGTTTAGGCGCCATGCCACGGACTGCACAGCCCCTCCCGCCGGAAGTTCCAGTCCTCACCCGGGGATGGGTGTGTGTGTTGTTCATATCATAAGTTAGTTTAAGTTGTGTATAAGTCTTAGAGACCGATGACCTTAGTTTGGTCCCTTAGGCATTCACTCAGATTTGAACACAGTTTTCTAATTATTAGTTTGTGGGTTTTTATTACTGCTCTTGTTTTTTGCTCGTTTCAACTGGTTCATCCAACTAATTCAATAAGAAGAAATATCTCTAAAGGAGTAGTTGTGTACAAAGGACTGGATTGCCCATCTCACAATTTTTGTAATTCTGTGGGATATTTTGAAAAATTTGAGCATAACTTTGTATCTGATTGCTGTCGCTTTGCGGAAGTTCGTTGCCAATGTGATGCATTGTGTTGATTCATCGGTTGTCGCTCTTCCATTCCAAATATAGAACATCTGTGCTACATAACGTTCAGCAAATGCATCATGTGGCTGTTTCTCATTGATATTCGTCTCCAAAGTCAGTTCTGCATATATTTCTATAATACCGATAATTTTAGAAGTGCTTTCACTTCTTCAGTGGCTTCTCGATTAGGTACAACTTATAGAGCTTTGTCCAGAAGCAGCAGACAAGAAGACAAATGCGCCACCAAAGTGGCTCAACTCTGAGAGTACGATGAAGTCTTTTATGCTCTGTAGTGCATTCGTCCCTCATAATGAGCTGACGTGATTAGAGTTCTGTACCCATTACAATAGTTTTGTGGGTACTGGATGGAGCTATCACACTGATTGAACAGTCGACAGTAATTTTGTTGCTGAAAGCGATGTTTGGCCACTATCGAAAACAGTTGCTGCAGTTCCAGATGACGCAGCTGCAAGGGTACTACTTTATTCCAACCATATGTTTTTCAAAATAAATGAAACGGACAACGTTCTGACTTTGCCTCCTGGGGCATGTAGGATATACTATCAACGACATTGACTTGTAATTGTACGCATGGTTGTGTCATAGCCTATATGTTGTTCTGGAACCAATCCCAGAAGATTCGTTTGAACAGATGTGCCCAATTAGTCAACGTCATAGAGTGTTTCCCGCTGCTTATTGTGAACGAAAACGTTGTTTGAGGCAGATTCGGGGCAGCCATTCCCAATAGTTTGTTAGGGACTGATAAGCATATGTCGTCCATCGAAACCAGTACCTCGTTATAGAGGTCTGGCGTGAATCGAATGTTCGGATTTTGATTATTAGAATGCATAGATGTTAACCCTTAACTGGAAGCGATATTTTAACGAACGTAACTAAAGTCGCGGGTCCAAATGGACCCTTGAATAAAAATTCAACACAATGCCCATAAAAGATATAATTCATATGTAAATGCGTAATTATCGTATTAAAATAAATTTTATTTCAAATATAAATAAACTTTTATTGACGAAAAATTTTATATCGTGTTATTTGTTTAACTTTAAGTCCTATGTTTTATATTTTATAAGAATTTTTAGCATGTTACTTTGGAATGCTACATGACTGCTTACATAAAAAAAACGAGATATACTGTGGGGTTTCTCATAACTTCCGCTTAACATAAATAACGACTCTACATGCCATCAGTCAGAAACAAAAATAATGAAAATGAAACAAGGAAGTGTCCAAATGTCATATGTATCAGTACCTTAACGAAGAACGGCACTTGGCGCACACACTTCTTTTCCTGCATGCCGTTTACAGATTAATTTAAAACAAGTGTCGCATTTTTGTGATTGTTTGCTGTCAGTTTTAGGACGACATAAATAACGTTTTCCTCTTTTTCGTGATCCACATTGATTACAAGGCGAATTTTCTGGTCATTGGTCATTTTGTGGTTTATCATCTGCCCCTAGAAAATTATCTATCCTACTCTCAAATCTACTGAACATGAAGAAACTTTCTATCTGTGATAAAGGGCCTTATCAAATTTAGTCCAATTTCTTTTCTGTAATTATTACTTTTCATACGTTTTCCACCATTTGATGCCTTCCATAATACAAATCCATTTGCACTCGCAACATTGAATGTTCTTGTAAAGACTGAATAATTGGCGAATTTCAGATGTAATGTTTCAACACCACCTTTCGTTCTGTTGTAAAATTCAATTATATGAGGTTTTCCACTACTTTCATTGACTGAATTGTCATGGTGCATTGATGAGGTCACAACTGCGCTTCGATCCTTCTTGGGGACATAACATGCCAATGTTTTATCCTTCATGAAACCAAATAACGTAGATCCTACTACCCCTTGTTTATTGGCTAAAAATTCTGGTGGTATTTCCCTTTTAGTTTTGTTCATCGTTCCAATGAAGGTCCAACCATTTTCAATCAGTCTGTCAACGAGCTCCACAGGAGAAAACCCATTATCGGCACTTATATTTCTATTTGTTCCAAATAAAGGTTCTGCAAGCTGCAGTACATTCTGTGTTGGAACTGAAAGTTGGTTTATTTTATTAGTAATTGCTTTGCCTGTATAGATAAAAGCGTTGTACAAACAGTGTGTTTTAGCGTCGCAAAGGGACTTAATCTTGATGCCATATTTAGCAGACTTCGAGTGCATATAAACCCTGAAAAAACATTTCCCTCTAAAAGGGCAAAGCAGTTCATCAACTGTCAAATATTCTGAGCAGCTATTTTTTTTTTTTTTTGACAGTTCAGAATGAAATTTCCAAATATTTCTGAGTGAGAGTAGCGCGTCCATTAGTTCTTCTTCCTTCCCTAGAATTCATACATCAAAATCTCAAAGCAGATAACAGGAACATAAATCGCTTCACTGACATCGTTATTCTGAATGGTAAACAAAAGCATTCTGCATTTTTTGGGTGACCAGTATACAAGCGGCCTAACCTGTCGGACGACTACAAACTTGGACGACCTGGAACTGCTCTACGTTGTTGGCGGCGTTGCAACTTGTTCGCCGATGTTTTCTGCTACAGCGTAAAGTCAAGCGCCGGTATATCAGTCGTGAACGGTAGAGAGGAGATGGCTGTGAGAATCGCACGCTGGCCGACGCTTCTCCAGGATGACAACGCGAGAGCGGCGGCCCCTACGCCAAGACGACATTAGCGCCGCGCCCGACTGGTCGCGGCCCAACTGAGTGGTAGCTTCAAGGTCAGCGAGTTCTACAGCAGCTTCGAGATTAGGTACTAGTATATCAGCGACTTAGGATTGTTTATACTGAAAAAAATGGTTCAGATGGCTCTGAGAACTATGGGACTTAACATCTCAGGTCAGTCCCTCGACTTAGAACTACTTAAACCTAACTAACCTAAGGACATCGCACACATCCATGCCCGAGGCAGGATACGAACCTACGACCGTAGCAGCAGCGCGGTTCCGGACTGAGGCGCCTAGAACCACTCGGCCACATCGGCCGGCGTTTATACTGAAGATCATTGCGTATTTTTCATGTCGCCCTTTGCTTGCGACACATCTGTCAAATTGACAAACTTTTGTTATCTTTTCCTAGCGATCCGAGACTAGGCTGGATTTAACATTTTCCGAAATTGCCAAATTCCACTACTCGCTGTTGGTGTGAGACTTGCACGTTTTCGAGGACGACGGTGAATGTGGTATATTGTAATGATATGATGTATCATTGTTACATAGTTTTAAAGTGATCGATTTTTCGGTATCTTCAGTCAATGGTCGACGACAAAACTGGTATCATTGCCAGGTGTAGTCTCGCCGACAGTCATCTTTTCTTACTTTTCCGGCATTTCCCGACAGGCATGCAGGGATAATCGCTGTTGCAGAAGTCATATGGACTATAAATCATGTTTTTGTTGAAGACTTCCATTAAGTATGGGTCAATGTCGACTTTGGGTATGTGTGATTCTGTTGATCAGTGTGAAGTTGCCTGGATTTTGTGGTCAATAAAATAGAAATGTACGCCTGTGACACTCCTCTACTTTGCCGTTCAACGGAATACATCCAGAAGCGTGTCTCTCCAAAACCATGATGATCGGCAAATGAAAATTATTCAGAACTTCTGTGTTTGGTTAATGTCAGGCGCAGAAAATGTTATGACATTCAGGTGATGACCCCCCAGTGAACCTAAATTCCTTTACTTCATCCCATGAATGTCTGAGTGTGAATATGTTAAAATAACCTGAGTGGTCATTTGTGCAAACAAATGTTCGATAGGGTTATGTCACCTGTCACCAACAGTGATAATGTTGAGGGTGATGAATGTAATTTCGTCTGTTTCTCTTATCCACCTGCTCAGAGCATTGCTGGTGTTTCATTTTAGATGGCACTACAAGTTACAATTATCAGTTTTTACGATAACCCCACCTGTGTGATGCCTCAAATCATAATTAGCACCACAGTCTAATGCACTAAGATATAGATCGGTATGCAGTGTTCGTCTGAATCGAAAAGCGCGTAGTCGATTGCTTTTCATTCTTACTTCACGTTGCTCGTTGTTTCTGCGGTTCGTGATGCCTTTTTCTTCCGTGCTAGAGGTCTACATTGACCAATAGCCCTTTGTAAAAACCTGATTTGAAGGGAGGAAGGGAGGAAACTGGGGCTCAAAGTCCCATCGAGATCTTGGTTATTAGAGGCGGAGCACACGGTCGGAATGTTTCAATGACGGGGAACGAATCCGGCAGTTCCCTTTCAAAGAAACCACTCCAGTATTTGCCAGGAGCGACTTAAGGTAATCACGAAAACCTAAATCTGGATGCTCAGACACAGATTCGAAACCTTCGTCTTCCGTAATAAGGAACCAATTTCGTAACGACTGCACCATCCGGTTCGCTTGATAGTGAAACTATTGCTTCGCGGAAACTATTACAATTAGTTTGTAAAAAGAAGAGAAAATGGAGTCAGTTGTGTTATGCCGAGCTGCAGTTTGAAGTTTATAATTAACACCACTTGTTACGTCAGACACGAACTGAAAAATCTGTATCTATGTTCAACTCATTTCACATACGTCATACATACGGGAATGCAAGAGCTGCCGCTGAACAATGTGACACACACAAATATGTTGAAAGGACAGTGCACCACATATTCGAAAATAAAATATGAGTAGACGTCTATGGTAACGCCTCAATGCTGGCGCACCTGCACAGACGGATAGCGTTTTCGCCTGCCGCCACTTGCATTCAGTTGAAAGCTGGGAACTTCCGAGATGCCTCTCAGTTACATTTGCATTGTGTGTTACTGCTGCTAAAATGTTTGCTTCACTTTTATCAATAATTGCTCTTGTTTCTTCTTGGCGTGTTCTATTCTCGACACTTACAGTTTCTAGATCTTCCTTAAGCAACTTTAATACAACTCAAAAGCCTCCGTTTGTTGACACACAACAGATCAGCAAAGTTTAATTGCAAATAATCGAATGGTATAGAATCGAAGGAGGGACAAATAAAGAAACGTTCATATATAGAGGTAGGGGTGCAAATGTGGAAGCGTGTGGGTAATGTGGGAACGTCTAGTACCTGGCGTGCAGAGTGTTGTACTCTAGTAGGGCAGCCAGAAATTGTGGTAATAGTTCCTGTTTGTCATGGTACAGGGTTAGCAGTCAGCTGAGCAACAGGCGCTGTGACAGTGATGCAATTTACGTTCGCGCATTTTCTAAACCTTTTTCGAGGGAAGCTGTGGTATTATATTTATCTACATACTTTGTAGATATCTTTCTTTACTGATAGCTTATAAAGGGTGATGCATAGAAGGTTTTAGCAGTCCTTTGTCAACCTTAAATGGATAGTTGCTTAATGTAATCTACCGAAATTGAAAATGGCCATTGTGTAGGTAATGTGGAAATACATAGGATGGCATTGTGGAAACGTTTCCTCAATACCAACATCAAATACATTACTTATAATACGTTTTGTGTCTGTTTCTATATGCCACGAAAGCTAACTGATGGGAAACCAAGAGTTATTGTGAAGAAGTGGGATGCTGAAAACATGATTAAGACTATAATAGCCTTAAGGGTAATTGGTAAATGCCATCCTTCAGGGTGGATTCAAACTGAGCTCTTGTCAGAGTGGTTTGACAACTTCATTTCTAAGACACAAAAAAAAAAAAAAAAAATTGGTTCAAATGGCTCTCAGCACTTTGGGACTTAACATCTGTGGTCATCAGTCCCCTAGAACTTTGAACTACTTAAACCCAACTAACCTAAGGACATCACACACACACGCATCCATGCCCGAGGCAGGATTCGAACCTGCGACCGTAGCGGTCACGTGGTTCCAGACTGAAGCGCCTAGAACCGCACGGCCACACCGGCCGGCTCTAAGGCACATCCCTCAAAAGAATCTTCTGTGTTGTTAATTCTTGATGGGAATAACAGTCATGCCAGAAACCTTCAAATTATAGAACGTGCAAGGGAGAACCATGTTGCAATTGTAAGCATCCCGCCTCACACCTCTCATAAAATTCAGCCACTTGATAAGACCTTTATGGGCACAATAAAAACGTATTACGCTTTGTTCGTCAATGGTTGCGGCTCAGTAGCTGGCCCTTAGGACCATATGACATATCTGTGTTGTTTGGGAAAGCCTACCTAAAGTACCAGACTGGCTCTACTGCTGCAAAATGATTTTTGGAGACTGGAATTTTCCCACGTGACGGGACTGTTTTTGCATAAATCGACTTTATAGCTGTAACGTCGGCTTTAGATGAGGCCAGAAGTGTCAGATGACCTGATGAGAATCCAGCATCTCCAGGTGGAAGTAATGACGTCAGACAAGAAAACACTCAAAACGAATTCAGACCTGTGACAACTGACAGCCCAAGTGAAGATGGCCAAAGAGAAAGCAGAAGGTCAACATCGTTGTCAAATACCTCATCAAACACGGGTGTGTCTTCACAAGACATCACGCCAATCCCTCCTCTAAAGAGGATGGTTTACAACAGAGCTGTTTTGACATCTTCGCCTTATAAAACACGCCCTGAAGACCCCTTAATGAAGGGTAAACAGAAGCTTCCTGAGGCACCTGTCAAAAGCAAGAAAAAACGTGAAGCTCCTCCTAGAAAACCATGCAGAAACGGCTTAAGCTATCTGAGGATTCAGTTGAAAAGCCCAATGCACCAAATGTCTCTTCTGGCGAGTCAGATTTGGATCTCCCAGTTGGGGAAAAAAACCTACTGAAGAAGATGCCATTTGTGTTTTTTGTGGAGGCGCATTTTTCAAAGACGTTCGGGGAGAACTGTAGATTAAATGTGTAGTGTGTGAGGAGTGGAGTCACTCTTTGCGTGCCGAAAATGAAGGAGATATTAACATATGCGAATTTTGGAAGTGAACTTCGCATATGAAGCATTTTTTTATTACTGTTTCGTTTAAAAATGGTTTTGTCTAATTCAAATTCAATATAAAATAAAGTAGTTGCTAATATTTTCAGTAGTTTTCGTTTGAAGTAGTCAGTTTCCCACATTTTTAAGGCGTTTGCACATTACCCACACATCTTGAAAACTTAATGAGTTGTTGTGCAAGCAGAAAATGTTTTTTTGATTTTTAACGTATTTAATTTTTGTGTTTCAGAATATTACATTCATTGCTAAAACACTATGAGCTTTGGCTAATTTTTAGAGCTGAAAGGGAAGTATACATTTTTTTATACAGCAAAAACAAACTGGGTTTTCACATTTACTCAGTCCTTGTGTGGCGTTTTCTTGTTTTTGTAAAATGTTCCACCGACACAGTTGATGAAAATGTGCATTAGTCAGGTTGCATAAGGCTGAACCGCCGTTTTCGCGTATGGAACGCTACTTGGATGACTAGCCACACATGCGCACCACCTCTCCTATAATCTCGTCTCTCCAATTGATTTTCAGTTGCCATTCTATCAGATTTATGAATGCATCCGCTGCTCATTTTTAAGTTGTTTTCAATGCTGGGTCATTGTTACATTAAAGAGCATGGCATACAGAAGCCGTATTAAGTAGAAACGAGCAAAGAAGTTACATAAGACGCAAGACAAACACAGACAATATCTGTAACAGTGATACAGGTTCGACAGAATGGTCGGTCCCCAAGACAGCAACATGTGAGGGTTGTTCGTGATCGAAAAATTACCACGCAGACTGGAAGCAGCACATTTAATTCCGGATTTAAATGATGTTTGTTGACTTAGCATTTGGTGCTTGCGATATGGTACTGGCTCTGCATTTCGTCGCCTATCTGCTCGTCTGTCGAATTAACACCAACATGGCGAATAATGCGCTATGTATGAAGCAGGAAGGTGGCGATACATACAGCGAACTTTGAGAACGGAGGACTCTACTGGCAGCCACTGCGGACTTCAGCCTTATATTAACTCTGTTTCTGCCTGGCAGGCTAATGTTGATAATGTCGTGTCTTAGATGAGAGCTACAGGCATGCAACAGCTTGGCCAGTAACACCAGATGGAGTTTAACAATGTTAAATATAACTGTAGTCTTCCGCAGCCATTGTCACAGCCAGTAAAATTTTTCTGGGTTTGTGACTGCATTGTAAAACCACCGATGTTTCTGTCACTGTTGCAAGTGACCTTCTGCAGTGTGTTTTGGTTTAATGTTTTGTAAGCAAAAACACCCTGAAGAAGGACATATGCAACAGTGACCGAAACGTCAGCAGTTTTACATACTGACAATGCAGTCACAAACCCAGAAAAATGTTACTGAGTTTACCATTCTTCTTATCGAAGTTCTCTACGAGGAGGAAGTATGGGCATGCATCAGATCAACTGTACCATTTGTACAGGGAGAGTCACTAACTGATGCCACCTGAAGTAACTCCGGAAGTATGACAGTAGCTAAACAGTTTGTGGGACAAATGTTCCACAGGACAATGGGGGCTACAATATGACGTTGGTTTTTTGTTGCTAGATAGGGTCGTATCAGAGATATGAAGGTCAACTTTGTTTTTTTCTCGTAAATGGGATGCTATCGTTTGGTATTTGTTTTCTGATAACGACTATCGAGACGAATGCAATGATGTGTAACAGTAAGGTCTTTGAAGGTCAACGAATGTCCAAAGGTGGCATGAACGTCCATTTACAGAAGGTGTTCCAAGTGATGACCATCGGTATCAGTGCATTACTGCAATCTTCTTATCATGGATTGATTGGTATTCCTTACCACATCACCACTTAGAGAAGCACACACTCTGACAACTTTCTCTCGTATATCGTGCAAATAGTAAATATTCGCCGAATATAGTATATCCATCTAACGTGCCTTTCACATGTAAACACCATTCGACGGTTTCGCAATAGAGCACTAATATTGTCGAATCAAGCGAATGTGTATGATGTATTCCTTCGAAGAACAAGTCGATATGCTTCTCATTTACGGGGAGTGCCAACGAAATTTAGTGAGAGCTAGAGACTTATATGCTGAAAGATATCCTCAATGGACTCACCCTATACGACGTACATTTAAATATGTGTATGATAAATTGAGAACAACTGGATATTGAACGTATCGGAAGCATATCAGGCGAAGGAAAGTTACTAACGAGGAAACGGAACTTGGTACTCTTGCCACTGTGGTTCGAGATCCTTGTGTTAGTTCACGTCAAATCACAAGGGAATCTGGCCAGGGTTTGAAGCTGCCCCAGTACAGCTCACATAATACCCAGTACAGAAAGCTGGTGAAAACGCGGAATTGACAGCAGTGAGACACTGTTAAAACTTGCAACCTGTATCGAAAATATACACAGAGATAATATGGCATTTGCCACAGGTCACAAACGAAATGTACCAACCAAAACAGAAACATAAATTGCGTGTGAGGCTTTCTGGGAAAGACTCGGTATCATGGTGGGCATTAATTTGGAATCAGGTCCCTCTGTCAACTTCTAGACCTACTCCATATGCAACCAAAAATTATGCAGAAGACTAAAGCACTGTTATATAAGTTTCCAAGTCACTCTCTCATTGATGAAATAGATGTTAATTGGGCAACAATCTTCTGGTTAAATGACAGTTCAGTAAGGGGTGGGAGAGACAAAACATCTGGTGAAACATTTCTAAACGAGTTGTTTGATGATTACCTAAAACAGTCTGTTTTGGAGCCCACTCATGATGTTGCACCTGATAGTTTCAAAATGACCATACCTCTTTGAGGAAGCTCACACAGAAACTAGTATCAATGACCATGATTTACAACATGCAAATGGCCACTAAAACAAGTAGCGGAATACATATATGTTCAGCAAATAAGATAAAGAAGCAGTTGTGACCCATTTGAATACAAAACTCGAAATATTTAGCTCTTGAGAACAACATGTAGAAAAATTGTGGCTGAGGTTCACAAGAACAGTCAGCTGTGCACTTGGTACGTATCTACATAAATATCATCCTTACCATAACCGTCTCCACCAAGAATTAACTGCTACCAACTGTATGCGTCGAATTCTGCCGATGGTCTCAACTTTATATTCAGAGGGATGACAGATTTATTAATTTGATTTTATTTACTGACGAGGCTACATTCATGGAAATTTTAATCTGAATAACATGCATTATTGAGCAACTGGAAATCCGTGTTGGCAGTGGCAAGTTGCACACCAAAAACCGTGGTTGGTGAATCTATAGTGTGGGATGCTGGAGGACAGAATTATAGGCCCCTACTCATACAAGGAAATCTTAATGGTAGGAAGTATACCACCTTCCTGCAAGGAACATTAGGTCTGTTATTGGAAGAAATACCTTTAGGGACGAGGAACAGAATGTGGTATCAACACGATGGGTGTCCAGCACCTTTTCCGATGATGGCTAAAAATGAGCTGCAGGGACAATTCCCAAATTGTTGGATTGGATGCGTAGGAGATGTGTCGTTACGGATTCATTCACCAGACCTGACACCTCTGGATTTTTTTCTTGTGTGGATTCGTAAAAGACATTATTTATAAAGACGTTCCTACTACACCTAAGATATTCAAGAGAGAAATGTCAGAGCTGGTGCTTTGCTGATGTGATGACAAAGAAGGTTGGAGCCATTCGAACACCTTCTGTAAATTGACGTTCATGCTACCTTTGTGACCCTGTTGACCTTCAAAGAACTTACACATCATTGGATTCGTCTCGATAGCCGCTTTCATAAAATAAGTACCAAACTGTAGCATGTCATTCAAAAAAACAAAATTGACCTTCATATCTTTGACACGACTGCACCAAGCAACAAAAAGCCAACGGCATGTTATCACCCCCATCGTCCCATGCACGCTTTGTCCCACAAACGTTTCAGGTTCTGTCACACTTTTCAAGTTATTCTTGGTCGCAATGGTTAGTGACTCACACTGTAGACACTCGACCGAGCAAATTTGTCGTGGAGAGGTGGGGGAAGGGGGGGGGGGGTTCGGGGGATGACCCCGAGAGTGTTCTCTGTATTTCAGCACTGTGCCAACAGCAGAAGGGGATCTGAACCCAGTACCTGTCTGGGACAGTATTAGAGAGTCGGCACAGAGCATTTTAGTAATATGGCCTGCTCTTCTGCTGCTAATGGCCTGCTGCACTGGTGTCAAGAATGAACCTGTTAGGGTGGCGGTATGACCAGGACAGTGTGAGAAGGTTAACTGACGATGACTACGATCGTGAAGGTGTGGCTAGGTTGAGGTGTATAACTTTGGCGGATCTCACACTATAAGCTCTTCCTCTACGATACCGACGCTACAAGTACCAAAAGACTTATAAGAACGTGTAGAGTGCGAATCGTCAAACCCGCAACACTGTCAACGCAAGGGAGCACATCAAAAAGTGATCGCTACGAGAGCTCGCTTGAAACTGTCGTGTGGAGTTCTCAAGTATGCGTGACAGCAAATTTTCTCGTAATCCAGAATAGTGGGATCCACAATGGACTGAAAAATCGGCCATTGATTAACGGAGATATTAGAAAGTAATAGCTTTTAATTTCAACCCACTCTCCATTGAATTTACACGCTTTCTGAAACACAAATCTTACATTTTCTGTTCGATAACCCCATCAACTCTGTTCATCTACGTATACATCTGCTTCCATACTCTGCAAACCACTTTGAAGTGCATGGCAGAGGGTACCTCCTAATGTATCAGTTATCAGGGCTTCTTCACATTCCAGTCACAATTGGAGCTTGGGCATGATTGTTTAAATTACCTCTGTGCGTCCTGTAATTGAGCTAATTTCATCCTCACGACACCTGTGGGTTGTAGTATATTGCTAGATTCGAGGCGTAAAGTAGCTTCTTCAAACTTTCAGAATGGTCTTTATTTGAATAGTTTCTGTCTATCTTCAAAGTGTGCCAGTTCAGTTTCTTCATGGATCAAAGAAGCATTGAATGTTCGTGTTGCTCTTCTCTACGTCTTTACAATACCTGCTGCCAGTCCTATTTGATACGGTTCCTACACATTACAGCAATATTCTCAGTATCGTCACATGAGACAATTGTAAACAATCATCTCTGTGGACTGATCCCATCACCCTAGTATTCTAGCAATGAACCGAAGATTTCCACCTATCTTATCTTCAACTGAGAGCACATGATCGTTCCGTTTGATGTCCCAAATTGTAACGCCCATAGATCTGTATGAATTAACTGGTACCAGCTGTACTCTTTCATTGGTGACTATATTTTTTTTATCAAGATCCTACTCAATATTTGTGCAGAATTCTTCAGATAGTACATCGTTATAGATAACTGCATCATCCACGAAAATTCTAAAACTATTAAATTGCTGCAAGACGATTAATATATAGCAGAACCAGCGAGTCCCAATACACTTACATTGTCCACACCAATTTCTCTGCATTGAAGGTATGCTGAAAGATATCCTCAACGGACTCACCCTATACGACGTACATTTAAATATGTATACTATAAATTGAGTCCTCCCTTCCACATAAATCCTCAGTTAAGCCACAAATTTCGCATCATACGCCATATGATCTTACTTTTGGTAATAAGTGTGGTTATGGTACTGAGTCAAATGATTTTATCGAAAATCCGAAATTACTGCATTTATCTTACTGTCTAGATTATGGCTTTAAGGATGTCATGTAGGAAATGTCACTATTTTCGGAATCCATACTGATTGGCAATGAGGTCCTTCTATTCAAGGAACCTCATTACATTTGAGCTCAGAATATGTTCAAAAATCCTATAACAAATGGATGGCAAGGATTTTATACGGTATTTTTGTGAATGACTCCTGCTGCCCCTCTACTAGATGGGTGTCTCCTCGGACTTCTCCCAACTACTGGCCACTGTTATTTGTGATAGAGATTTACAATGTATTATTGTGTTATTTGTACGAGGATTTTGGTTAAGAGAGGGGCTAACTTAGTCGCAAATTCGGTTTAGGATCTGATAGAGATTCCATCAGGCTCTGGAGCCTTGTTAAATTTCAGCTGTTTCTCAACACTAGTGACACTAATTCTACATCTATATCTGTCATCTTCACAAATTGGAGCAATACCCCACAGTACCATCTCTAAACAAACATTTCGGAAAACTGATTCAGAGTTTCTGATTTTGTTTTGCTATTCTTAATTGCTGTCATTACCCAGTCTACGAGTGTCTGAACACTAACTTTGGTACCAGCTTTACATGGTGCCGGAATCTCCTTGGTTTCGTGAGAGATCCTTCCTATTCTATTACAATAGTCTTAGTAGGAATCAAATTATGAAAAATCCAGGATGGAATGTGACAATATTACGAAAAGGAAACTTGCAACTCACCATAGAGCGGAAATGCTGGGTTGCAATAGGCACAACAAAAAACTCTCAGAATTAAAGCTTTTGGCCGATAAGACGTTTGTCAACAAGAGACGACAGACATGCATACACGTACACACACCGCCCCACACACACACACATGCACTCACACAAACACGAGTGTGCAAACGCAAGAGCAAACGCAACTCACACACACGACTGCAGTGTCAGGCAACTGAAACCACATTGTGACCAGCAGCACAAGTGCATGGTGGGAGTGGCGACTGGGTGTGGGGAGAGGAGGAGCGGTAGGATGGTGGGGTGGTGGACAGTGAAGTGCTACAGGTTAGACAGAGGGCAGTGCATGGTGGGAGTGGCGACTGGGTGTGGGGAGAGGAGGAGCGGCAGGATGGTAGGGTGGTGGACAGTGAAGTGCTACAGGTTACTCAGAGGGCAGCAGAAGGGTGTCGAGGGAGGGGAAGAAGCAGAAAAGTGGAGAAATAAAAAGACTGGGGTGGTGGTGGCATGATGGCTGGGTAGTGTTGGAATGGGAACAGGGCACCTTGCTGGATGGGTGAGGGCTGTGACTAACAAAGGAGGACGCCAGGCAGGTTGTGGGAACCTTTGTTAGTCACTGTCTTCACTCATCCAACGCCTTCCCTGTTTCCATTCCAGCACTACATAACGGTCATTCCACCATGAAAGACAGTGTTTCTTTAATTATGAGAGTCTTTTTGTTGTGCCTATCTGTCACTCTGTAGGCTTAGTAGGTTGGACGGAACTTTCTCTCATCAGCCAAATCCATTTAGCATCTTCCTACATGTAGGTCTACGTTTTGCCTAGCATTCATTGACCAGTTGTCTCTTTTTCATTAGATGTTTCTTTCAAATGAATGCAGACCGTGGAGTGTCCCTCTTATCATGAACTGCTTTACATACGTACCAAGTGCACAGCTGACTGTTCTTGTAAACCTCAACCACAATTTTTCTACATGTTGTTCTCAAGAGCTAAATATTTCGAGTTTAGTATTCAAATAGTTCACAATTGCTTCTTTATCTTGTTTGCTGAACATATTTGTAATCTGCTACTTGTTTTAGTGGTCATTTGCATGTTGTAAATCATGGTCATTGATACTAGTTTCTGTGGGAGCTTCCTCAAAGAGGTATGGTCATTTTGAAACTATCAGGTGCAACATCATGAGTGGGCTCCCAAACAGACTGTTTTAGGTAATCATCAGACAACTCATTTAGAAATGTTTCACCAGATGTCTCCCCCACCCCTTACTGAACTGTCATTTAACCAGTAGATTGTTGCCCAATTAACATCTATTTCAACAATGAGAGAATGACTTGGAAACTTATATAACAGTGCTTTAGGCTTCTGCATAATTTTTGGTTGCATCTGGAGTAGGTCTAGACGTTGACAGAGGGACCTGATTCCACATGAATGCCCACCATGATACTGTGTCTTTCCCAGAAAGCCTCACACGCAATTTATGTTTCTGTTTTTGTTGGTACAATTTGTTTGTGACCTGTGGCAAATGTCGTATTATCTCAGTGTATATTTTCGATACAGGTTGCAAGTTTTATCAGTGTCTCACTGCTGTCAATTCCGCGTTTTCACCAGCTTTCTGAACTGGGAATTATGTGAGCTGTACTGGGGCAGCTTCAAACCCTGGCACGTTGATATCAGTGCTTCGGAAGTTACTTGAACTGCAATGCTATCGCAAGTATGTGACACTTCTTTGGAACTATTACTGACACTTTCAGGTGCCTATCGTTATCTGGACTATACGAAGAGTAGTCTAATCTAAAAACCATTGTGTACATTCCACACCCAAACAGCTACCTGAGCAGCAGCCTCTGATGTGTACCACACACCTCACCCATTTAGGGTGTCCATAGAGTACTCAACCCCTTGATGCAAGTCCAAGAATTTTCAGGCTGCTTTGTAACAGAACCTTCGAACTCTGAGTCAGTAGTTTCATTCGATTCAGAACGTGGGATGCACGGCCAGTTTTGCACTGCAGCAAATTGTGAGTCTCACTGAAATTAGATGAGGCCAGCTTTGTCAACCTTCTCTGCCATTTGAATGATCCAAGTATGGCCGCAGAGCACAGTCAGCAGCTGGTAGCGCGCTGCTCTCTCAACGGCTGACTGAATGGCCTCTGTAACATGCTGAATAAGGCTCCCAGCCATACACACTTAGTGTTCCCTCACATCGCTTTTTGCATTTCCCTAAGGGATACATTCACTTGCCGTACGTTTCAACTTCCTCCTGTTAATAGATCCTATCCTTTTATGTTTGCCCCTTCTCGACACAGCACATACCATGTTACTCAACAGCTGAAGTCAGTCTCACTGACTCAGTTTCGACTTGAGTGGAAGCCTGAACCTCATATTTGTTGGTTATGGTGATGAGTACCACGTGCTGACTCCTCCCCAGTCCCTGCCTCCGCCGTCCATGCAGCCTAGTAGTACCACTAGCAGACCGCTCACAGCCAAGTGCACGGGCGGTGACAGATCATGTACCTCGAGTAGAAGTGACAGCAGGATATGATAGCGTGAGGTACCTGTGGTATATCGTATACAAGACTGTTGGTAACTCTCCCGAAGCACTTACGCACAGCAGCTTGCAGGCGGCTGATCTTAGCTTATGAACGTCGGCTAATTCTCCCCACGTTCGAGGACAGTGTTCATAGTAGGACTGCAGTGTGGCTGGTGTAATGTCTTACAGAATAGTAGACAAGTGTCATTAAATTAAGCCTAGAGATTCATTTTTATACTCTGGACTAGTTACCGATAATATCTGAAGCAGTCCGTACTCAAATCGATGTTTCCTTTACAGCCTCAGTATCACCTTCTATAAATGCTACTAATCTCCTGAATTTTTTTAGAGGCTGTAGTCGAAAACAAAATCAAGATAAGAATTACTTTGCGGTGAATGCAGACAATGGAACACGACATGCAACTTACAACAAGTGCTACAAAAACACCGATTTTCTACGACATACGTAATTCTCATCACTGGTAACTTATTAAAATTCTCAAAAATTTATATTAATTCACGTTGATATACAATGAATGATGGGATAAACATATCATTGAATGAGATTGCTACTCCGGAATTTTTATAGAGGATAAATGCTGCTCATAACGGATGCTATAGCACAAAATTCGTTTTTCATGGCACACAGCGTACGAAAATACGGAATCTAGTGCGACACTAACACCGATTTTGATAAAGTTAACACGAATAACTTGTTTAAAATTGATATGAAGTGTTAGGACGTGACTTTTAGAGGCGAATTTATCTGACACTTCTGGTTTTACTCGGACACGAAGGAAATAGCGGAAGTTGGCTTGTATACGAAATTATGAGTAAGTAGCCAAGGCAACTGCCGGATTCTCCATTTTGCTGGTTTCGTGCCACATTTGGCACTTGCGTGTCAAAAATGAAATCTGCAACATCAGTACGTCCCTAAAAAAAAAAAGGCGTACAGTGTGCAGCATAATGCAACCAAAGGCGTGTTGGTAACCCTCTTTGAAAATTTTACTATTACGTTCCGTAGACAGCTTGCTTTTATCACTGTAAGGGTCTATGGAAGATACTAGGTGATTTTTTCTACGATGTACAAACACTAGGGGTTGATCAGTGAGATGATAAGGGACAAAAATGTTCTAATGATGTCCAGAAACGCATGGTTCCCATGACAGAGACCATTTATTCAATCACACTTTGTTACAGAAGCTGCAGTGCAATACCACGCAGCCATACTTATAGAATGCATTTTTTCCTCCTAGAGGGTCGTACTGTTTCTGGCACGTCATGACCTAACATGCAGGAAATTATGAAGGACGTACCCGAAATGAAGAGACACTAGACATGGTAAAAAATGTGATTAAAACTGTCAGTACCAGGCAATGGACTGGCCTGTACGGGGTAAGCAAGACGACCGTGTGGAACATTCTCCATGACGATTGTTACTACCCTTATCAGTTAGAGCGTGTGAAGGGGTTACTAGCGACAGACATTCCACATCGGCAGCAGTTTTGTCGTCGGTTGCTTCACCAAGCAACCATGATTCCAGGATTTGTGTCATCCATCCTATTCACCGATGAGGCCAGCCTTACGTGGAGTGGCATCTTCAACTTTCATAACAATCATCTGTGGGATAGTATGCAGAACCCCTGTGGTACGATGACAGCGAATCATCAGCATCGGTGTAGCCGGAATGGGTGGGCTGGGATAATTTGCGACCGTATTTTGGGACCAGTCTTCCTTCCACGTCACCTAACAGAGGGGAACTTTCGGCGTTTCTTACGGGCGTCTTGCTGTAAGAAGTGCCATTGACGATTCTAGTGGTTATGTTATGATGGTGCTCCAGCCCAATTCGCCATTAACGTCCGGACGCATATCAAACGTGTCTTCCCAGGTTGAAGGATTGGCCGAGAGGCGCCAGTTGCATGGCCTGCATCTCAACCCGTGCGATTACTGGTTATGGGGCCACCTCAGAAGTACCGTGTACGCAGAAGACATTGCAGATGTGGAGACACTGGAGCAGCGTATTCATCCTGCCTATGACGCTGTTCGTATGCAGCCTGGCCGATTTGAATGTGAGAGACGGAGCACGCTACTGCGCGTATACACGCATGCGTTGAGGCACACGGAAACCATTTTCATTACGTACTGTAACTGTCGTTGTGTGGTACAGCGAGTATTAGGCCGCAGTCTTTGTAACAGTGTATGAATAATTTGTGTCTGGTGTGGAAACCATGCGTTTCCAAACGTAAATTCATTAGACCTTTTTGTTCCGTATCCTCTCATAGATAAATCCCTAGAGTCTGTATACGGTGGTAAAGACCATCCTGTATACGTAACGTGATGACTAAATGGCATTCGAACTGGAGCTTTCTAGAACACCGAAAGCGATGATACACTGATACCCAATGATGTTGCGAAGTCCGCTCGCAGTATACTTATGTCTGCAACGTGACCCAAAGCAGATATCCAAACAAGTTCACTCCGGCGTATACCACGGGTGTTATGCTACTGGCAAAGTAGTAGCGTGGGACGTACGTATTGCCTGTTATTCAGGAGCGTTGAACGGTACTGAATACAAGTTTGTGTGACCTTTGGACGAGACAGCATTCTGAACAAATGAGATATCACATTATTAAGATTAAGTTAGAGCACAATTATTTTACATCATTTATCGCTGTTTTAAAAATAAAATCCCTATATATTCAAGTAGCAATCTACTGTGTTTGAATACGACCGCCGCCCCACGGCGCCGGCGTGGACGTCTCAGACCACCAGATAAGACTGCCGTGATTAAATAAAATAGCACCAAATGAACCCCGTGGACCATGAGGTGTTTTTAGTACTAACGGATCAAACACTTACCTGAGTTGTCGGTTGTTAAAGTATGCAAGGTGACTCCCGTATAGGATTCTGAAAAAGAAATTCGCAAAAAATCTCAATAAAAAATTATGCTTATTATTCATTATTTCACAATAAATTGTTATCCATTATCATACTCAGACTCTTATGAATCGAACAAAGTAAAATTTTTACCTGTAACAGGAACTGGGTGACTGTAGCCAGTAAATATGACCAGCGCCACAAAAATGCGGATGAACCAACTAAAGCTTCTGCGGAACATGATGGAAGGACGAAGGTGTCGAGCCAAGTAAGGAACTTTTCTCTCAAAATAACTTCACCAAACTTGCAGTCTGCTAAACAACCTGAAATTTTACGAAAAAGTGTAACCACAAAACACATTTTTTTGCCACTACCTGTATATTAAATAAAGTAGCGCAAATTAATTTGGATCACACCATTTTACAAGGTGGATGCCACTCTGTTGTTCCGAATATACAGTGTGATTCACGAAGAGATGGAAATATTTTAATATGATATTCTACAAGTAAAACTAAAGAAATAAGTTCGAATAAACATAAATCCGCAAATGCTTAGTTACGGCTAATAAAAGATTTTGCCTGAACTTTAGCAACTTTGCTAATATGAAGCCATCGCAAAACTGAACGAGGTTACAGTAAAGCAAGATTACCATTTATTATTTTATTATGTGGTTATTCGTCTGGTGAATGTAATAAATCATACCCCACATGTGTATCTGCAGTACTTTTCCAGAACATGCAAAGAAGCAAATAAGTAGTTTCGTAAAATTGTTAATTTATTACTTGCCCCAATTTTGTTTTTTTCAATTCTAGACAACTGCCCAAAGTTTTCAACAGAAGTTGCAGAGAATTTAATTTTGGAAAAAATGATGGTAATAAGGTTAACTGAATCTGTATGAACGTGTCAGATTATCTGCTTTTTTTAGTATCATAGTACACGTGAATTCATGTTAAACCAGAAAAAACAAAGCTCAGTGTTAAGGTAATTGTTCAGTGTACATACACAACCCCCATGAACCTTGGACCTTGCCGTTGGTGGGGAGGCTTGCGTGCCTCAGCGATACAGTTGGCCGTACCGTAGGTGCAACCACAACGGAGGGGTATCTGTTGAGAGGCCAGACAAACGTGTCGTTCCTGAAGAGGGGCAGCAGCCTTTTCAGTAGTTGCAGGGGCAACAGTCTGGATGATGGACTGATCTGGCCTTGTGACATTAACCAAAACGGCCTTGCTGTGCTGGTACTGCGAACGGCTGAAAGCAAGGGGAAACTACAGTCGTAATTTTTCCCGAGGGCATGCAGCTTTACTGTATGATTAAATGATGATGGCGTCCTCTTAGGTAAAATATTCCGGAGGTAAAATAGTCCCCCATTCGGATCTCCGGTCGGGGACTACTCAAGAGGACGTCGTTATCAGGAGAAAGAAAACTGGCGTTCTATGGATCAGAGCGTGGAATGTCAGATCCCTTAATCGGGCAGGTAGGTTAGAAAATTTAAAAAGGGAAATGGATAGGTTAAAGTTAGATATAGTGCGAAGCCGTGAAGTTCGGTGGCAGGACGAACAAGACCTTTGGTCAGGTGAATACAGGGTTATAAATACAAAATCAAATAGGGGTAATGCAGGAGTAGGTTTAATAATGAATAAAAAAATAGGAGTGCGAGTTAGCTACTACAAACAGCATGGTGAACGCATTATTGTGGCCAAGATAGACACAAAGCCCATGCCTACTACAGTAGTACAAGTTTATGTGCCAACTAACTCTGCAGATGATGAAGAAATAGGTGAAATGTATGACGAGATAAAAGAAATTATTCAGGTAGTGAAGGGAGACGAAAATTTAATAGTCATGGGTGACTGGAATTCGTCAGTAGGAAAAGGAAGAGAAGGAAACATAGTAGGAGAATATGGATTGGGGGGAAGAAATGAAAGAGGAAGCCGCCTTGTAGAATTTTGCACAGAGCATGACTTAATAATAGCTAACACTTGGTTCAAGAATCATAAAAGAAGTTTGCATACCTGGAAGAATCCTGGAGATACTTGTAAGTAGGCTATTTATGTTTTCTTATTGGCAACGTTACGTAGCGCTCTGTATGAAAATCACTGGCTGTGCTGTGTGCAGTCTGTGGCTGGTTGGCATTGTTGTAATACTCGCCATTGTAGTGTTGGGCAGCTGCATGTTAACAGCGCGTAGCGTTGCGCAGTTGGAGGTGAGCCGCCAGCAGTGGTGGATATGGGGTGAGAGATGGCGGAGTTTTGTAATTTGTCATGAACTGCTATATATATTATGACTATTAAGGTAAATACATTGTTTGTTCTCTATTCATATCTTTCATTTGCTAACTATCCCTATCAGTAGTTAGTGCCTACCGTAGTTTGAATCTTTTATTTAGCTGGCAGTAGTGGTGCTCGCTGTATTGCAGTAGTTCGAGTAATGAGGATTTTTGTGAGGTAAGTGATTTCTGAAAGGTATAGTTTAATGTTAGTCAGGGCCATTCTTTTGTAGGGATGTTGGAAAGTCAGATTGCATTGCGCTAAAAATATTGTGTGTCAGTTTAAGGACAGTCGTGTATAATTGTTTAAAGGGGACGTTTCATACTAAAAGGTATCAGATAGATTATATAATGGTAAGACAGAGATTTAGGAACCAGGTTTTAAATTGTAAGACATTTCCAGGGGCAAATGCGGATTCTGACCACAATCTATTGGTTATGAACTGCAGATTGAAACTGAAGAAACTGCAAAAAAGGTGGGAATTTAAGGAGTTGGGACCTGGATAAACTGAAAGAACCAGAGGTTGTAGAGAGTTTCAGGGAGAGCATAAGGGAACAATTGACAGGAATGGGGGAAAGAAATACAGTAGAAGAAGAATGGGTAGCTCTGAGGGATGAAGTAGTGAAGGCAGCAGACGATCAAGTAGGTAAAAAGACGAGGGCTAATAGAAGTCCTTGGGTAACAGAAGAAATATTGAATTTAATTGATGAAAGGAGAAAATATAAAAATGCAGTAAATAAAGCAGGCGAAAAGGAATACAAAAGTCTCAAAAATGAGATCGACAGGAAGTGCAAAATGGCTAAGCAGGGATGGCTAGAGGACAAATGTAAGGATGTAGAGGCTTCTCGCACTAGGGGTAAGATAGATACTGCCTACAGGAAAATTAAAGAGACCTTTGGAGAGAAGAGAACCACTTGTCTGAATATCAAGAACTCAGATGGAAACCCAGTTCTAAGCAAAGAAGGGAAGGCAGAAAGGTGGAAGGAGTACATTGAGGGTTTATACAAGGGCGATGTGCTTGAGGACAATATTATGGAAATGGAAGAGGATGTAGATGAAGACGAAATGGGAGACAAGATACTGCGTGAAGAGTTTGACAGAGCACTGAGAGACCTGAGTCGAAAGAAGGCCCCGGGAGTAGACAACATTCCATTAGAACTACTGACGGCCTTGGGAGAGGCAGTCCTGACAAAACTCTACCATCTGGTGAGCAAGATGTATGAACCAGGCGAAATACCCTCAGACTTCAAGAAGAATATAATAAATCCAATCCCAAAGAAAGCAGGTATTGACAGATGGGAAAATTACCGAACTATCAGTTTAATAAGTCACAGCTGCAAAATACTAACACGAATTCTTTACAGACGAATGGAAAAACTGGTAGAAGCAAACCTCGGGGAAGATCAGTTTGGATTCCGTAGAAATGTTGGAACACGTGAGGCAATACTGACCTTACGACTTATCTTAGAAGAAAGATTAAGAAAAGGCAAACCTACGTTTCTAGCATTTGTAGACTTATAGGAAGCTTTTGACAATGTTAACTGGAATACTCTCTTTCAAATTCTGAAGGTGGTAGGGGTAAAATACAGGGAGCGAAAGGCTATTTACAATTTGTACAGAAACCAGATGGCAGTTATAAGATTCGAGAGGCATGAAAGGGAAGCAGTGGTTGGGAAAGGAGTGAGACAGGGTTGTAGCCTCTCCCCTATATTATTCAATCTGTATATTGAGCAAGCAGTAAAGGAAGCAAAAGAAAAATTCGGAGTAGGTATTAAAATTCATGGAGAAGAAGTAAAAACTTTGAGGTTCGCCAATGAAACTGTAGTTCTGTCAGAGACAGCAAAGGACTTGGAAGAGCAGTTGAACGGAATGGACAGTGTCTTGAAAGGAGGATATAAGATGAACATCAACAAAAGCAAAACGAGGATAATGGAATGTAGTCAAATTAAATCGGGTGATGCTGAGGGAATTAGATTAGGAAATGAGACACTTAAAGTAGTAAAGGAGTTTTGCTATTTAGGGAGTAAAATAACTGATGATGGTCGAAGTAGAGAGGATATAAAATGTAGACTGGCAATGGCAAGGAAATCGTTTCTGAAGAAGAGAAATTTGTTAACGTCGAGTATAGACTTAAGTGTCAGGAAGTCGTTTCTGAAAGTATTTGTATGGAGTGTAGCCATGTATGGAAGTGAAACATGGACGATAACTAGTTTGGACAAGAAGAGAATAGAAGCTTTCGAAATGTGGTGCTACAGAAGAATGCTGAAGATTAGATGGGTAGATCACATAACTAATGAGGAGGTGTTGAATAGGATTGGGGAGAAGAGAAGTTTGTGGCACAACTTGACTAGAAGAAGGGATCGGTTGGTAAGACATGTTTTGAGCCATCAAGGGATTACAAATTTAGCATTGGAGGGCAGCGTGGAGGGTAAAAATCGTAGAGGGAGACCAAGAAATGAATACACTAAGCAGATTCAGAAGGATGTAGGTTGCAGTAGGTACTGGGAGATGAAGAAGCTTGCACAGGATAGAGTAGCATGGAGAGCTGCATTAAACCAGTCTCAGGACTGAAGACCACAACAACAACAACAACACATACAATTTCATAATACATTCACAATAAATGTTCAAAAATGTCTCCACTGTATTCAATGGATTTAGCTGCACTTGTATGAACAGATTTCGTTGCTCGTTTCAGTTTCACAGGGTTGTTCTTAATTTCGTCTGTCCTCATAAACTATGTCTTCTCTCATCCCCATACACAAAAATTGAATTGGTGTTAAATCGGCCACTGACGTGTAGCCACAGACATGTAGCACTCGACCAATCTATATCTATGGAAAATGTTCTTTTAAATGTATAGTGACGGGTTGGTGGAATGTGGAGGCGCGCGGTCATGTTGGAAACGCATTTCCAGTCGCGTAGCAAGTGGAAGATCTTTGAGCAAGCGGGGCATTTCTCCTTGAAGGAATTGCAAGTACTTCTCGCCAGTTAGACGTCCTGGGAAAATGTTTTATTAGATTCACCACATCAATAACAACAAAATGAATGGAAACAGTGCTTTATTTTAAATTTGTACAGTTTCGCGATGGCTTCCTATTTCCTAAGTAGCTAAATTTCAGGCAAAATCTTTTGTTAGCCGTAACTCTGTAACTAAACGTTTGCGTATCTCTGTTTATATGAACTTTTTTCTTTAGTTTTACTTGTAGAATAACATATTGAAATACTTGCATATCATCGTAAATCAACCTGTATACTGGCTGATCGGCTGAACTGTTTACGTCAAAAACTTTTGAAAGCATTTAAGAGGTCGTTATGATGTTTGCACCTGATTAAATGAGAGACTGCTGTATCAGCGACTTATAGTCCGTTGTCATACTCATATTCATTGCAGGAGACGGGGATCAACTTCTATTTTTCAAATGAAACTATAGTACACTACTGGCCATTAAAATTGCTACACCAAGAAGAAATGCAAATGATAAACGGGTATTCATTGGACAAATGTATTATACTAGAACTGGCATGTGATTACATTTTCAAGCAATATTGGTACCCAGAACAACCACCTCTGACCGTAATAACGGCCATGACACGCCTGGGTATTGAGTCAAACAGAGCTCGGATGGCGTGTACAGATATAGCTGCCCATGCAGCTTCAACACGATACCACAGTTCATCAAGAGCAGTGAAAGGCGTATTGTGACGAGCCAGTTGCTCGGCCACCGTTGATCAGACGTTTTCAATTGGTGAGATCTGGAGAATGTGCTGGCCAGGGCAGCAGACGAACATTTTCTGTATCCAGAAAGGCCTGTACAGGACCTCCAACATGCGGTCGTTCATTATCGTGCTGAAATGTAGTGTTTCGCAGGGATCGAATGAAGGGTAGAGCCACGGGTCGTAACACACCTGAAATGTAACGTTCACTGTTCAAAGTGCCGTCAGTGCGAACAAGAGGTGACCAAGATGTGTAACCAATGGCACCCCATACCACCACGCGGGGTGATACGCCAGTATGGCGATGACGAATGTGCGTTCACCGCGATGTCGCCAAACACGGATGAGACCATCATGATGCTGTAAACGGAACCTGGATTCATTAGAAAAAATTACTTTTTGCCATTCGTGCACCCAGGTTCGTCGTTGAGTACACCATCGCAGGCGCTCCTGATGTGATGCAGCGCCAAGGGTAACCGCAGCCATGGCATCCGAGCTAATAGCCCATGCTGCTCTCAAACGTCGTCGAACTGTTCGTGCAGGTAGTTGTTGTCTTGCAAAAGTACCCATCTGTTGACTCTGGGATCGAGACATGGCTGCACGATCCGTTACAGCCGTGCGGATAAGGTGTTTGTCATCTCGACTGCTAGTGATACGAGGCCGTTGGAATCCAGCACGGCCTTCCGTATTACCCTCCTGAACCCACCGATTCCATAGTCATTGGATGTCGACCAACGTGATCAGCAATGTCGCGATATGATAAACCTTTATAAAAAAAGTCGGAAACGTGATGGTACGCATCTCTCCTCCTTACATGAGGCATCACAACAACGTTTCACCAGGCAACGCCCGTCAACTGCTGTTTGTGTATGAGAAATCGGTTGTAAACTTTCCTCGTGTCAGCATGTTGTAGGTGTCACCACCGGCGCCAACTTTGTGTGGATGCTCTGAAAAGCTAATCATTTGCATATCACAGCATCCTCTTCCTGTCAATTAAATTTCGCGTCTGTAGCACGTCATCTTCAAATGGTTCAAATGGCTCTGAGCACTATGGGACTTAACATCTGTGGTAATCAGTCCCCTAGAACTTAGAACTACTTAAACCTAACTAACCTAAGGACATCGCACAAATCCATGCCCGAGGCAGGATTCGAACCTGCGACCGTAGCGGTCACGCGGTTCCAGACTGAAGCGCCTAGAACCGCACGGCCACACCGGCCGGCCACGTCATCTTCGTTGTGTAGCAACGTTAATGGGCAGTTGTGTATATGTTAACACGTGGTGATCTACTGTGCAGAGGGGGAGGAGGATGGGGGGTTGGGGGGTTGTTGTGAGGGAGGGTACCAGACGGCGAGGTCATCGGTATCATCGGATTATGGAAGGAGGGGGAAGGAAGTCGGCCTTCCCTTTCAAAAGAGCCATCCCGGCATTTGCCTGGAGTGATTTAGGGAAATCACGGAAAACCTAAATCAGGATGGGCGGACGCGGGGTTGAAGCGTCGTCCTCCTGAATGCGACTCCGGTGTGCTGAACACTGCGCCACCGCGCTTGGTCGAGCACGGGGCTGTGCCTCGCCTACAGCAGTGGCGTTAGCCGGCTAGACGAGCCTTAGGCGGGTAAGGCCTCTCCAGCGGGTACTTCCGAGTGTGGTGCTTGAGGAAACTGCTAACAAACGAATTCTGTATGAAAAAGTATAATCGCATTTCAAAAACATCATAACTATTATGCTATTTAAGATATGTGCGTGAACAACATACTGAAGGAAAAAGCAAACTCTCGAGCTTTACATGGTTCCCGCTTGTTTGCAGGAGTGAGCGCCCACCTCAGTTGTAGTAAAAATGGTGGCGGGACAACCGAAAGCGTTTCGTGTTTTACGTTTTGCGCAGTGCGGTTCAGTAATAACCGTTGAACGTGACTTTCGTACTAGGTATGATGTGGATCCTCCTACAGCACAGAGCATTAGACGGTGGCATGAACAAGCCGTAGAAACAGGTTCTTTGTGTAAAGGCAAATCGCCGGGCCATCCCCGAGTGTCTGACACAGACATCGAACGCATTCGCCATAGTTTCACAAGAAGTCGTCAGAAATCCGTTCGCCGTGCAGCTCGACAGCTCAACATGCCCCCGATGTCCATCTGGAGTGTGTTGCTTCGACGTTTACACACGAAACAATACAAAATTCAGCTAATACAAGCTTTTAGTAAAGGTGACAAACATAAACGTTTGGAGTTCTGTAATTTCGCTCTTGGGAAGATGGAGAATGACAGTTTTCTGCCACCCTTAGTGTTTAGTGACGAGCCAAGATTTCATTTCAATGGAACCGCCATAATGCGAGAATATGGAGTACGGAACAACCACATGAAGTTGTACAACATGAGAGCGACTCTCCAAAATTGGATGTGTTTTGTGCACTTTCACGGTAAAAGGTGTACGGCCCATTTTTTCCTTTTTCTTTTTTTTTCCGAGATCACTGTTACAGGAAGTACATATCTCGATATGCTTGAGAGCGTTCCCATCCCACAATTGGAGACTGATTCGAACGACTCCATTTACCAACAGGGTGGGGCACCGCCACACTGGCATCTGGGAGTGCGGGGGTTTTTTAATCAAAGTATTACTGAACGATGGACCGTTCACATTGTACAAAATGTTTCAGCCTTACATAACTGGCTCCCAAGGTCACCAGACCTGACTCTATGTGATTATTTCTTGCGAGGGTCTATGAAAGACTCTGTTAACGTGCCTCCATTGCCAAGAACAGTGAACGAACTGAGAAATCTCATAACAGCAGCTGCGGCAGCTGTAACTCAAGACATGCTCGCTGTAGTATGGGAACAATCTGAATACGGCATTGACATTTGCCGTACGTCTCAAGGCCGGCATATTGAATAACTATGAGAAGGTATGAAAAAAATTTGAATATCACGTTGATAAAAAAACAAAATCAATTGTATTTGTTTATTAGTTTCAGAAGTATAGGTGTGCCGTATATGATGATTATTTTTGATGCTGCCTGTATAGTGTCGGCAACTGACGGTGGCTCGAAACGCGACATTCTCCTAAACACCATATCATGAAACCGAGGATATGAGAGAGATATTCGTGAAGAAATGACCTCACCGCAACATGGATCACAATTTTGCGATATTTATTACAACATTTAGGAATGCTTTTGATTACGAATATTGCGATAGGCCTTTCATAATTAATAACTAGCTCGCTCTTCGAGGTGTCGTACCATATATGGTGTCAAATCAAAGCTAAAGACGGTCATAAACACTAAAAAAGTTTGATTTCATTTATGTAACTTGCTCTGTCTTCTAGCAGCACGATTGTGTAAATGTGACAATATTCTGAATTAGCCACAGTTGAACGAAATAAGATGGTAATTTAAGTTACTCAGTTGCATAGGTAATCATAATCGATGACGAATACCATAGTTAATGTTGAATACCATTTCATACTAGGTTTACTCATAAATGCAAATAGGCGTTAGTAAAAAGTGCACTTCAAGTAAAGTTTTAAAGAAGAAATGAACAGATGGCAGATTTATACTCCTTTTACATTAGTCACACATTAATCGTATATATTTAAGTAGCACAATTCTAGAGAGTACTGAACAACGTACCTAAATATGATTTACATTTTTCTTAATATTGTAGGTAATATCACACAGCTCATGTTTTGAGTGGCAACAAAATGATTGTGATAACTTTGAGGTTATTTTGAATTTAATGATTTGGAATTAAATGTAAAGTACGTATGTGGGACAGCCTTAAATATGAATATTACTCAGTGTTAAACGTCTAGTCAGTGTTGGACGATGCCACAGAGAACGTGGAAGGGCGTGGATCACTGCGCGTGTTCTCTTTGCGTCTTTCGGTTCATTCGGTATTTGGTGTTCCGTCGTTCGAGTTTCGGCAGCTTTCTGTCTTGGAGTGTCGTTCCGCTGATCTCACGAGAGGTAAACCTGTAGACAGATCTGGTCGGCGAGTTAACGCGAACTCTTTCTGGGTGCAGACCGCTGGACTTCCATTAATTTACTGAGCTCTGCCCCACGCTTCCTGCAGGATTTGTAATATTATAAATACAGTTTCGATGATTTATTTTGGAACACTTGTTGGACCTCTAGCTTCGTACTAGTGAGATTCAAGACAGAAATGAAATTACAGGGTGAATATTAGTGAAGTAAATGAAATAAAATCGCCATAACGTCTCAACGGTTTGCGTTAGGACGTTAAAACTACGCTGTTAGCCATGGGGCATGATGGGAATTAATATCCGCATGTGTTTGGTTTGCTTTAGTGACAAAGCCCGGTTTAATTTGCATGGGTTCGTCGATAAGCTAAACAAGCGCTTTTGCGGGACTGAGAATCCGCACTCCGCGATCGAGAAATCTCTCCATCCTCAACGGGTCACGCAGTAATCGGTGCGATATTTCTTGATGACACGGTGACTACTGAAAGTTACGTGAAGGTTTTCGAAAATGATGTCGTCCCTATTAACCAAAATCACCCTGATATCAACAAGATGTGGTTCAAGCGAGACGGAGCTCGACACCATCGAAGCAGGAGAGTGTCTGATGTCCCGAAGAAGCACTATGGGGACCGCATTCTGGATCTTGGGTACCCAGAGGCCCCCGGCCTCAGCCTTGATTGTCTGCCGTAGTCTCCGGATATGAACACACGTGACTCCCCATTGTACGGCTATATTAAAGATAGGGTATACAGGAATAACCCCAAGACCTCTGCTTAACTGAAAACAACCATTCAGGAGGTCATCGACAGCATCGAAGTTCCGACACTTCAGCGGGACGTGCAGAATTTCGCTATTCGCGGGCACCACATCATCGCCAATGATGGCAGACATAACGAACGTCTCATAACCTAAAGTCGAATATCTGTAGTGACATTTACGTGTTAAGTAAAGGGAGTGCACGCCCGACAGTTTGTGACTAATTTGCGATTTTCCTCATACAGTTGAATAATTGTCACAGTACAGATTACTTTGCTATAGCTGATGTTATTAGTGGCATGTGAGCAGTGAACCATGTTTTGCATAGTGTTTAGTAAAGAATCAAAATTTGTTGAGATGTTTGCACATAGTTTTGATAATTACTGCTTTGAGAAAAAGGAAATCTGCAAGCATATGTTCTGCGTTTACGCTGTACTTCTGCTCTTTATTTATGATTGTTTGTTAATGACTTTGCTTTGAATCCACACTGAAGTGAGATCAACATTCACAGATATTTCTGTAATATCAATAAATATTTATGAATATTGAACTACAATCGCATTGTGTTGGTCAACTTCATTAGCTCTGCGGTTTTGATTGTTCAGTCCATTTCTCAATACTCCGCTAAATAGCCTATAAATAGCTTGAGAAATAAATGGTTCAAATGGCTCTGAGCACTATGGGACTCAACTGCTGAGGTCATTAGTCCTCTAGAACTTAGAACTAGTTAAACCTAACTAACCTAAGGACATCACAAACATCCATGCCCGAGGCAGGATTCGAACCTGCGACCGTAGCGGTCTTGCGGTTCCAGACTGCAGCGCCTTTAACCGCACGGCCACTTCGGCCGGCTGAGAAATAAATCATTTCTTATCTGCGTGCCGGCGCATTAAAACGCTGGTGTGCGACCAACCTCTGTGACACATAAAGGAGAGCCAGTGCCTTGCGACGTCCAGACACCGCTGCCAGAAGACATGGAGGAGACTCATTTGCAAATAAAATTTACAGTTTAGGATTTAGGATTTATGTCTTTTGAACATCGAACCGAAGCTTTTGTTGTACGTCAATTCGTGAATTCTTTTGGAAGTACGAAAATACGAAGTTCTCTGCTCTCAGTACAGAACTTAATAACTGGAAAAATAAATTATTCTATTCTACTTCTTTCCAAATACTGTGGACAAAAGTCAATAAGCTTTATGATTCAACAAATTGGAAAGTTAATTCAGTGGAAGTATTGATGCCATATGTCTCGACACTATGTGACGCAATGGTATCGAAACGAGGGTTGACAGACAGCAGACATACTAAACTTCGTTTCCAAAATTGTTTCGCTCGGGAAGATCTTACTATAGTGCCTCATTTAATTCATCAAGTAAACGTCTGAACAACAGATATCGAAATAAATATCCATTGGAAAGAAAAACAACTGAAATTATTCTGCAGAGGAATAGGCACTGGATCTGACAGAACATCAATCTGTTCCTATTTGCAGAATGCGAAAGAATTTTCTCCTCTTCCAGCAGCAATATACCGTACATCATTTGAGGAGTGAAGCGTTCCTAGGTTTGGAATTCTCTCTTTACAATTTCATATTGTATTGTTGTTGTTGTTGTTGTTGTTGTGGTCTTCAGTCCTGAGACTGGTTTGATGCAGCTCTCCATGCTACTCTAACCTGTGCAAGCTTCTTCATCTCCCAGTACCTACTGCAACCTACATCCTTCTGAATCTGCTTAGTGTATTCATCTCTTGGTCTACCTCTACGATTTTTACCCTCCACGCTGCCCTCCAATGCTAAATTTGTGATCCCTTGATGCCTCAAAACATGTCCTACCAACCGATCCCTTCTTCTAGTCAAGTTGTGCCACAAACTTCTCTTCTCCCCAATCCTATTCAACACCTCCTCATTAGTTATGTGATCTACCCATCTAATCTTCAGCATTCTTCTGTAGCACCACATTTCGAAAGCTTCTATTCTCTTCTTGTCCAAACTAGTTATCGTCCATGTTTCACTTCCATACATGGCTACACTCCACACAAATACTTTCAGAAACGACTTCCTGACACTTAAGTCTATGCTCGACGTTAACAAATTTCTCTTCTTCAGAAACGATTTCCTTGCCACTGCCAGTCTAGACCTTTTATATTTTAGTTTTGCATAGTTTTACTAGCTTCTTGCTCTGTTGTTGTAGCAACAAAAGTCTACTTATGACTTTTTGCCGCAGTTGGCAACGTTTTGTAAATCTTTCGGCACCTGCGATAAAGATTTAATAATTCTGGCTCATTATGACTGTTTTTAATGCAACTGAGGCACAGAAGGATTTGGAAGGACTTTTTAACAACTGCTGTTATCCATTTATTTTTGTGAAACATTTTTTAGTGATTTGGATGCTTTTCAAAAGGTCTTTTGAAAATTCAATTTAAATAATGTTGAGAATATAGAAATAAAAAAAGGTAATGGAACGTAATCTACAACTTGTACAGAAATAGGACTGCAATTATAAGGACATGAGACGGTAGCTTTGAAACATATAGCGTACGTAATTGAATGTACACGTTGATCGTCTTGTGAAGAAACCAAGGGCAAATTGAGAAAGGAACTAAACTAAGGGAGAAGAAATGTAAAATTTAAGATTATCTGACGAAACTGTAATTATGTCACAAACTGCAAATGATTTGAAAGATCAGTTGAACATAACGGATACAGTCTTGAAAATAGGGTGTAAAATGTGCGTCAATAAAAGTGTGACAATAGTTCTGAAATGTCGTCGAATTAAATGAAGTGTTGACTAGAGAATTAGGTTAGGAAATGAGTCACTAAAAGCAGTTGCAAGACTTTGTTCTACGGACTGGCAAATAGCTGTTGATTCCCAGTGTAGATGGGATATAAAATGTGGACTGGAGCATCACGAAAGGAATTACTGAAAAGGAGGAATCTATTAAGATCTGATGGCAATTTAAGTGCCAGTTAGTGGTATCTGTTACGAGTGCAGCCGTGATTTGAAGTGAGACGTGAAGGATGAATAGTTCAGACAAGGAGATAATGGTACATTTTGAAATGTGCTGCAACAGGAGGACGTTGAAGATTAGATAGGTAGAGTGAATATGAAATAAACATGCAATAGACACAAAATAAAATAGAAAAATTTTATCTTGAGTGTAATCGTTCAACTGTACAACATTTTCTGTCACTGAGCATTTGTGTAGAGTCACAGATATAGAACATGTAGTATTTTCGTTATATGAAAGGATAGACTCTTATTGTATGACTACTTCAAATGGCAGAGGGTCATGTATTTATTTCAGAAAAAGATCACAATTCGAAGCAAGACATGACCTTAGCACGGTAAGTGCAGAAAAACTCTCTGTTGCATCGGCTATTTAATGGACAGGAACACAAAACGCCAAGAAATTAATCAAAATGTGTTTGTCTCGATCTCCTGGTGATAGTGTGGACATTTTTCTCATTAAATTAACAGATATACTGCCTAAGATCTCAAGTACAAAAGTCTACATATTGTTGTGTAAAGACATAAACATAAACACAGGTACCATAAATGAAATTGGTAGAATTCTCATAAATACCCTTCAGAGTTTTGGATGTCCCAGTTGGTCAATAGTACAACAATGGTTACTACAACAACGGCATCAGTGATTCACCATGTGGCCAAAAGCATGGAGAGAGAAAAGTGTGCAATAGCTGTACATGATCTTGGATTCTCAGAGCGTTTCTGTCAAATAACAGTAAAATCGGGTATGGAAAATTCCCTAAACTGCAAACTTCTGAAATATATTTATCAGAAATCAAAATACAAGATTTTCCAAAAGAACCAGCAAACCAAACCTTCGATGAAATGTAATGAGAAACGAATGTAAATGTAAAATCGTCTATATTCTCAACATTATTTACATTGAATTTTCAAAAGACCTTTTGAAAAGCATCCAAATCACTAAAAAATGTTTCACAAAAATAAATGGATAACAGCAGTTGTTAAAAAGTCCTTTCAAATTCTTCTGTGCCTCAGTTGCATTAAAAACAGTCATAATGAGCCAGAATTGTTAAATCTTTATCGCAGGTGCCGAAAGATCTACAAAACGTTGCTAACTGCGGCAAAAAGTCATAAGTAGACTTTTGTTGCTACAACAACAGAGCAAGAAGCTAGTAAAACTATGCAAACTAAAAAAGGTCTAAAGGATTAGATGAAATAACAGTGTGTGTACTGAAACACTGCACGGAGAGTATACAACCTCCCTTAATAAACACGACAGATGAAATCTTGACATCAGGGAAATTTCCAGAATTTTTAAAACAGGCAAGAGTCACATCCCTGCTGAAGAGAGGTAAGAAGACAGTATAGAAAATTAGTGGCCCATTACGCTGTTATGACAATTCTGGAAAATATAAACATTTATGAAAGACAGATTAATGAGTTACTTGAATAAATACAATATTTTAAGTAAATAATTGTTTGGTTTTCGAAGTAGTAGAAGTATAGAATTAGCCATAGTGTAATTCATAACGTGATGCTCTTGACAAAGACGAGTGACTGACACACAGTTTATAGATGATTCGAATGTTTTGATACTGTCAACGATAACATTCTACTAAATAATTTCGAAACATTAGCGATAAGAGCAGTAGCTACCGACTGGTTCTGATCATACCTAGCACGCAGGGTACATATTGTACAGATAATACATACCTCAAATAAGTCTAAGGTCTTAGTAAAGCATTTATCAGAGTCGAAACATATTAATACAGAAGTGAAGGAAGGTAGCATGTTGGGAACAATACTCTTCTAGATATACATCTCAGGGTTTTCCACTTGTGACAGTCATGGAGAAATAATATCTTTTCTGATGACAGCAATATTGTAGTCTCTGAGAAAACTAGGGAACTCCTTGTATAGGGAGAAAACAAGGCCCTTAAGGAGTTTTACAATCGGACAATATGCAATAAAGTGACACTGAACATAAAGAGAACGACCGGCATGAATATCAGTATTAAGAGTGAAAGTTATCCTATTCAGTTAAATGTAGATGGCACCTCTATAGGCAATATAACAAATGGAAAACTTCTAGGAATGAATACTGATTCTCAGTTGAAAAGCCAAAGGTACTTGCGAGGTATCGTATTCAGCATGCTATGACCTTAGAGACCCACCGTCATTATACACTAAAGCACCGAAGAAATTGGTATAGGCATGCGTATTCAAATACAGAGGTACTTAAACAGGCAGTATATAGAGCTGTGGTCGTCAACGCCTACATAAGACAACAAATGTCTGACGCAGTTGTTACATCGGTTACTAATGCTTCAATGGCACTTCGTCAAGATTCAAGTGAGTTTGAACGTGGTGTTACAGGCGGCGCACAAGGGATGGGACTAAGCATTTCCGAGGTAGCGATGAAGTGGGGTTTTTCCAGTAGGACAATTTCACGAACCTACCATGAATACCGAGAGACCAGTAAAACATCAAATCTCTGGCATCACTACGGCCGGAATAAGATCATGGAAGATAGGACCAATGATGACTGAATAGAATCGTTCATCTTGACAGAAGTGCAACTCTTCTGCAAGTTGCTGCAGATTTCAATGCTGGGCCATCAACAAGTGGCAGTGAGCGAACCATTCAACGAAACGTGATTGATATGGGCTTTCGGAGCCGAAGGTCCGCTTGTGTACCCTTGATGACTGCACAATACAAAGCTTTACGTCCCGCCTAGACCTCTCAACACCGAAATTGTATTACCGACGACTGGAAACTTGTAGCCTGGTCGGGTGAGTCTCGTTTTAAATTGTATCGAGCGGACGGACGAGTACGAGTATGGAGACAAGCTAATGGATCCATGGACCCCGCATTTCAGCAGGGGACTGTTATAGCCCGTGCAGGCTCTGTAAAAGTGTGGGGCATGTGCAGTTGGAGTGATAAGGAACCCCGCATATGTCTACATCCGAAACTAACAGGTGACGTGTGCGTAAGAATCCTGTCTGCTCACCTTCACCGATTGATGTCCGTTGTGCATTCTTACGGGCTTGGCCAATTCCAGCAGGAAAATTCCAGATATGGACATCATTGAGCATATCTGGGATGCCTTGCAACATGCTGTTCAGAAGAGATCACCACCCTCTAGTAATCTGACGGATTTAAGGAAAGCCCTCCAGGATTCGTGGTGTCAGTTCCCTCCAGCACTACTTCAGACATTAGTCGAGTCGTGTTGCGGCACTTGTGCGTACTCGCGGGAGCCCTGCACGTTGCCAGGTACGTGTACCAGTTTCTTCGACTCTTCAGTATATTACGGCCAGCATCTTTTAGTTACATACTGTTCATGTGTACGCTCAATTCTTAATTATGATATTGTCTTCTGGAAATCAAGTGTACAAAATACGATCAGAGCTTTCAAACTGCAGAAAAGTGGCATAACATCAGTAACCAAGCGTAGTACTCGAGGTGATTGGAAAGATCTGTTCAAGACGCTGGGGCTTTAAGTGCACCGTGCGTGTACGTTTACAAACCCGTTGTACACATTCGCTTTTACTGCACGAAGAGCTGGAACAGGATAAAGATGTAACTTGTCTTTAGCAAGAAAAAATAAGCGGAATTTTAAGTCAAAGGAATAAACCTGCACACTAGGTTTCCGAAGGAGATTACGTAAATTGCTAAAACAAACCTATTTAAGCAGGAAATTGAAATGTACCTGTTAATCCAAACATTCTATACAGTGAAGGAATACTTACATAACGCAGAGAATGGCCTGGCAAGAAAATGTAATACAAAAAATAGCGATAGTAAAACACCTAACATTCGACGTAAGCTTTTCGCTCTACATTTCCCCTCCCCCCTTTTTCCCTTCCTTTTTTCTGGAGGGATTGCGCCTCCCAAAGCTGTGCAGTGTATACGAGTGAGACGCCGTCCTCTACCTGAGCTAAGCACCCCACTCGTTATAGAGGGCTGCAGGCTCTGTTTTCCAGGTTAGGAGATGCGAAGCTGCGATGCACTAAATGCTCCTCACGTCAGCTGATAGTATGCGCGTAAGCAGCGGTGTGAAACAATGTGTGTACAGCGTGTTTAGAGTGTGAACTGACTGTGAGTGAGAAGTGAATGGACAGTGTAGCATTAGCGTTTGATCACTGTGAAGTAACCCATTTATGAGACAGTACTGCGCCGCGCACGCAAGTTTCCTGCCAAGGTGCCGGCTACCCGTCAACAGGGCGCCGTTTCCTCATCCTGGCCTGGGGACTTGCCGCGTTGAGGAGGCCGCGAGGCTGCCGAAAACGAGGCTGTAGAGGCCCGGGCAGCGTGAGCCGACCTGAGCCGTGTTTACACCTGGAGACAGTGAGGTATCACATGGAGCGGAACCAAAGCTGTGTCCAGTAGAGTCAAGTACGGTCATAAGGATACGTTTTATGCTGTGTTTACCTGCACATAGACTGCGTGATAGTGCAGGACAACAGGTTTAGCCGCGCATTAAACTTGGGCTGCACTGGCCAGCCATCTGGTCCAACTAAACTGCAGTGATGTGAGCAGTTGCAGTTCAGACATAGAAAGAGATGAGCTTCCAATGTCGTCTGATCTTTAAAAAGAATGAAATAGCATTTGGCAAAACTCCAGCACTATCGCTTATTAGCTGTCCAGACGGAAACCATAAAATTCTCTCGTTCTCACCTGGCATAGTGTAAGTAGGCTGTTTAGGTTTTTATGTTGGTAACACCACGTAGTTCTCTGTATGAATATCGCTAACTGTGCTGTTTGCAGTCTGCGGCTGGTTGGACTCATTGCTGCAATATTCGCTAGCGTAGCGCTGGGCAGACTTGGATAGCGCGTAGCGTTGGGCATTTGAAGGTGAGCTGCCAGCAGTGGTGGATGTGGGGAGAGAGATGCCAGAGTTTTGAGAGGTTACTATGAGCTGACGATCTGAACGTGTGTCCGTAAGAAAAAGGATATTTTTAAGACAGGATGTCATAAACTGTTTTGAACACTATTCAGGTAAATACATTCTGTGTTCTCTATCAGAATCCTTCATTTTCTATCTATGCCTATCAGTAGTTAATGCCTTCAGTAGTTAGAATCTATTATTTAGCTGACAGTATTGGCACTCGCTGTATTGCAGTAGTTCGAGTAACAAAGATTTTTGTGAGATAAGTGATTCATGAAAGGTATAAGTTATTGTTAGTCAGGGCTATTATTATGTAGGGATTATTGAATGTCAGATTGCGTTGCGCTGAAATATTATCTGTCACTTTGGTGATGATCAGAATAAGTAAAGAGAAAACTGTCTGAGTACGTTGAATTTTCTCTCAGCTGTTTGAAAATCAAATAACGTAAGATTTTTTTCCAGCGATGTCATTCTTTACATGCAAAGGGCCCGTTTCATGGATCGACCCTTAACCGAGGATACCTCATTGGAATCTTCTGATTTTTTCTTCTAGTTCGTGCAGTTAGTGTAGTTATTGTTTACTGCTAGCGTGCAACTGCAGAGAGAATCTCCTTTTTAATTCTAGTTTTTCATTGTTGTACATTAAAGCAGTTGTGACATCCATGTAGATTTTCACCAAGCATTTACCAGCCCCTCTCGCAATTAATTGGATATTATTTCCAGTGCTATTTTAGTGTGTTTTCTTATTTTGCTCTTCAAATTGGGTTTCTCGGGGTTAACGTGTCAAATATTTTGCCAGTTATGGCGTGTGAAGAACGTAACACTAGGCTGCAAAGTAAACTGAGAAAAGAAAGTGAAGATGTGTGTTAGCGCCTCCTTGTAATGAATTAACGAATATTCAGAATAGTGATTTGGTAATTGTGCATAGGGAAATGGGCCAGGCAATAAATAATGGTGTAGACAGTGATCAGTTAGTAAACATGATAGTATTGTCGATCGATCGGTCGACAACAGCACCCCCCAGGATTCCGAAATGACAGGACACAATCTTGCAAATACCGTCGATTCAGGTTTTGCGTCCTCACCTTTTTCTCAATTAGGACAACACAGATTTTCTGCTTTTCAAGATGCGAATGTTTCCGGTGTAAATGCACTGCCGAAAAGCATATAGGAACAGGTTCCAGCCACTAATACATTATTATCGCAATTAATGCAACAAGTGAAACAAAATCAAAAACAAATGGAACGAAATCAAAAAAAAAACACAGCAACAAATGGAACAAAATCAGAGACAAACATAGCAACAGCTTCAAAAGTGAGACAGAACGGTTGAACAAACACACGAAGATTTAACTGCTGAGTTACTTAACATCGTAACTAAATCTCAAAAAGTCTGTAATGACGTAAAAACACAAATTTGTTAGCATTTTCAGACTATTTATTTGCGGCATGAAAATGCATTAAAGAATCGCAATGCAGCTATAAAACAACTGCAAACTAATGTTCATGAAAATCACGACACCTTGTGGGCTAAAACAGACGCAGTTGCATCTACCGCTTCGGTTATGCAAATTGCAAAAACTCAGGAAAACTTGAAGTACACAGTAGATACTCTAAAACTAAGTTCAGAAAAACACACGGAAGAAATCAGTTCATTATCGGAGAAAGTAGCAGAACTTTCGGATCAGTTTACTAACTTCTCTACAAAGGTAGATGATGAACTGAATGACACATAACCGGTAGCCTTCACTGACACAGAAGGGTATGAATCAATTAAGAAATTTAAACAAAATCAGAATCAAATCAATACACATTATAAAAGAGTAATCTGGGAAGTACAAGATCAGTTGACACAGGTAATACAAGAATTACATGTTTCAGAGGAGAACCGCTCTCCAACACGGGAGGAGGGACTTAGAAATACGGAAAAGCCACAAAAGAATAGCACAGGTCATTTCGGAAATTATGAAAGTAATTGGCAAGTTGCACCAAAATTTGAGATGGAACTGCCGACACTACGTAACAATGACCGATATGCGAATCGCCGTCATAATGATTTTGACTATAAGCTGTTCATTACTACACGTAAATTCAAAACATTTCAGAAATCCGGCAATGACATTCATCTAGCGTGGCGTCATCAATTCTCTTATTGTTTTCCTCCCAACTGGTCATTAGAGCACAGATTGGAATTTATGTGTGGCTATTTGGAAAGTGAACCTGCTGTAAGAATGCGTTTGGTCTTTCGTGATTGTCACACTCAAGCCTTTACTCACAAAACAGGAACCATCAAAGGATTTCAATAACAGTTTCGTGTTCGTGAACATACTACATTATGTGTTAGACTATAAGTAATTTCGGCTCATTATACGGTCTGTGTTAGAACAGATATACAATCTATGCTTGACGAGGGCATTATTGAGTCTGCAGTAAGCTCATACAACAATCCATTACATGTTGTTGAGAAGAAAAATGGATCGATCCGGCTTGTCTTAGTTTTGAGACAAATCAATATATCATCATTCCTGAAACAGACAGGTCGCAAGCATTCGAAGAACTTCTTCAAAATTTTAATGGTGTAAAAGTGTTGTCTTCTATTGATCTCAGATCCAGCCTTTATCAGATCTAACTTCATCCAGAAAGTAGAAAATACACACATTATCATTGTTTCGGCGTTTGTTATCAATTTCGTAAACTTCCTTTTGGTTTGAACAATGCTTCAGCAGCATTTATTCGTGGGCTAAATTCCATATTACCTGAGTTCTTAAAACGTCGCATCACCTTATATGTGGACGATATTCTGATAGCAGAAGCTTCATGGGAACAACAAAGTCGCATCCTCAACAGTGTGTTACGTATTTTTGTAGAATCTGGAATTACAGTTTACTTAGAAAAGTCTGAATTCGGTAGGACAAAGGTGTAGTTTTTGGAATGCATTATTTTTCTGAAGGCATTCAGCCGGATCCTGAAGGGTTAGAAGCAATCAGAGCCATTCCAGTTACATCCACAAAAAAACATGTCCATAGTTTTCTAGGTTTCGTGAACTTTTACCGTCGTTTTCAGAATATGCAAATTCTAGTAACACCAAAACTTTGTTCTCTCTCACTGGAAAACTACTATTTGGAACTGGGACGAACAGGCAAAAATGGAATTCAATTCTTTGAAATAAGCGCTACTTAACACCCCAATACTAGCTCATCCAGATCTGTGACAAGACTTCTGCCTTAGCACAGGTTCTTCTAAAGTCAGTCTTGTTGCCCATTTATTTCAAGGAGCCATAGAAAATTACACTACTGTTCAGAAACCATTGCTTTTGCTAGCCACATGCTAACAAAATTGGAAAAAAATTATTGCATTACTGAATTAGAAGCTTTATCTATCGTTTGGGCATTCAACCAATTCCGTTTCTTTCTTTCTGGTGAACATGTAAAAGTATACAGTGATCATCGTGCATTAAAATTTCTTATGTCTTCAAAATTAAATCTTGATAGGTTAAAACGTTGGGCATTGTTTCTGCAAGAAATGTACTTCACAATAGTCTACACTCCTGTCAAGGAGAACATCACGTGCACCGACTGGCTTGAGAAAATTAACATAGAAGCCAACCTGGAGTAAAATTTCAGTATTCTTTACATTCAAAAAGTCGACTTTGAGAACTTCATCATCACATCCTTAAAGGACATAGCTCATTAACAAGATAAAGATCCGATTTGGAAAGGCATCAGAAGTAAATGGCAAGGAAAGACACACACACAGAGTCGGTATTATTATCTGGTGAGAAACAACATACTCTTCAAACGTAGCACTGTTGATGACTGGATATGCGTATTTCGCATTCCTGACGATCTGACGATTTTGTCAATAAGGTCATTTGGTTTATTCATTTCAGGTACGCACATTTTGGTCCACGATAATGTTATCGTATTCTTCGGACGACTTGTTATTTTAACAGTATGGAAAAGAGAATTCGAGGAATCTTGTCTATTTTTAAATTTCGTCAAAAAGTTAACCATCTACCACCTTACATCGTACTCTGTTGTTTCCTATCATTCCTTCTAAATTAAAAGAATTTGCTACTGTTGATCTCTTGGGACCCCTTGTCAGAACATAAAATGGATTTTGGTACGTTTAGTCGCTGTTGAACTTGCTTCAAAATTTATTTCTTTCACACCGTTACATAAAGCCAATGGACGGTCTGTATCCAATGCCTTTGATAAAAATTTCTCACGTGTTCTAACCCCGTGATCCATGGACCTTGCCGTTGGTGGGGAGTCTTGCGTGCCTCAGCGATACAGATGGCTGTACCAAAGGTGAAACCACAATGGAGGGGTATCTGTTGAGAGGCTAGACAAACGTGTGGTTCCTGCAGAGGGGCAGCAGCCTTTTCAGTAGTTGCAGGGGCAACAGTCTGGATGATTGACTGATCTGGCCTTGTAACACTAACCAAAACAGCCTTGCTGTGCTGGTACTGCGAACGGCTGAAAGCAAGGGGAAACTACAGCCGTAGTTTTTTCCGAGGGCATGCAGCTTTACTGTATGGTTAAATGATGATGCCGTCCTCTTGGGTAAAATATTCCGGAGGTAAAATAGTCCCCCATTCGGATCTCCGGGCGGGGACTACTCAAGAGGATGTCGTTATCAGGAGAAAGAAAACTGGCGTCCTACGGATCAGAGCGTGGAATGTCAGATCCCTTAATCGGGCAGGTAGGTTAGAAAATTTAAAAAGGGAAATGGATAGGTTAAAGTTAGATATAGTGGGAATTAGTGAAGTTCAGTGGCAGGAGGAGCAAGACTTTTGGTCAGGTGAATACAGGGTTATAAATACAAAATCAAATAGGGGTTATGCAGGAGTAGGTTTAATAATGAATAGCCGGCCGCGGTGGTCTCGCGGTTAAGGCGCTCAGTCCGGAACCGCGCGACTGCTACGGTCGCAGGTTCGAATCCTGCCTCGGGCATGGATGTGTGTGATGTCCTTAGGTTACTTAGGTTTAAGTAGTTCTAAGTTCTAGGGGACTGATGACCACAGAAGTTAAGTCCCGTAGTGCTCAGAGCCATTTGAACCATTTTTTTTAATAGTGAATAAAAAAAATAGGAGTGCGGGTAAGCTACTACAAACAGCATAGTGCACGCATTATTGTGGCCAAGATAGACACGAAGCCCACGCCCACCACAGTTGTACAAGTTTATATGCCAACTGGCTACGCAGATGACGAAGAGATTGATGAAATGTATGATGAGGAAAGAGAAGTTATTCAGATAGTGAAAGGAGACGAAGATTTAATAGTCACAGGTGACTGGAATTCGATAGTAGGAAAATGAGGAGAAGGAAACGTAGTAGGTGAATATGGAATGGGGGTAAGAAATGAAACAGTAAGCCGCCTGGTAGAATTTTGCACAGAGCATAACTTAATCACAGCTAACACTTGGTTCAAGAATCATGAAAGAAGGTTGTATACATGGAAGAATCCTGGAGATACTAGAAGGTATCAGATAGATTATATAATGGTAAGACAGAGATTTAGGAACCAGGTTTTAAATTGTGAGACATTTCCAGGGGCAGATGTGGACTCTATCCACAATCTATTGGTTATGAGCTGTAGATTAAAACTGAAGAAACTGCAAAAAGGTGGGACTTTAAGGAGATGGGACCTGGAAAAACTGAAATAACCAGAGATTGTACAGAGTTTCAGGGAGAGCATAAGGGAACAATTGACAGGAATGGGGGAAAGAAATACAGTAGAAGAAGAATGGGTAGCTCTGAGGGATGAAGTAGTGAAGGCAGCAGAGGATCAAGTAGGTAAAAAGACGAGGGATAGTAGGAAGAAGAAGAAATATTGAATTTAATTGATGAATGGTGAAAATATAAAAATGCAGTAAATGAAGCAGGCAAAAAGGAATACAAACGTCTCAAAAATGATATCGACAGGAAGTGGAAAATGGCTAAGCAGGTATGGCTAGAGGACAAATGTAAGGATGTAGAGACTTATCTCACTAGTGGTAAGATAGATACTGCCTACAGGAAAATTAAAGAGACCTTTGGAGAGAAGAGAACCACTTGTATGAATATCAAGAGCTCAGATGGAAACCCAGTTCTAAGCAAAGAAGGGAAAGCAGAAAGGTGAAAAGAGTATACAGAGGATCTATACAAGGGCGACGTACTTGAGGACAATATTTTGGAAATGGAACAGAATGTATATGAAGATGAAATGGGAGATACAATTCTGCATGAAGAGTTTGAGAGAGCACTGAAAGATCTGAGTCGAAACAAGGCCCCGGGAGTAGACAACATTCCATTAGAACTACTGACGGCCTCGGGAGAGCCAGTCCTGACAAATCTCCACCATCTGGTAAGCAAGATGCATGAGACAGGCGAAATACCCTCAGACTTCAAGAAGAATATAATAATTCCAAACGCAAAGAAAGCACTTGTTGACATATGTGAAAATTACCGAACAATCAGTTTAATAAGCCACAGCTGCAAAATACTAACGCGAATTCTTTACAGACGGATGGAAAAACTAGTAGAAGCCAACCTTGGGGAAGATCAGTTTGGATTCCATGGAAATGTTGGAACACATGAAGCAATACTGACCTTACGACTTATCTTAGAAGAAAGATTAAGGAAAGGCAAACCTACGTTTCTAGCATTTCTACACTTAGAGAAAGCTTTTGACAATGTTGACTGGAATACTCTCTTTCAAATTCTGAAGGTGGCAGGGGTAAAATACAGGGAGCGAAAGGCTATTTACAATTTGTACAGAAACCAGATGGCAGTTATAAGAGTCGAGGGACATGAAAGGGAAGCAGTGGTTGGGATGGGAGTGAGACAGGGTTATAGCCTCTCCTCGATGTTATTCAATCTGTATATTGAGCAAGCAGTAAAGGAAACAAAAGACAAATTCGGAGTAGGTATTAATATCCATGGAGAAGAAATAAAACTTTGAGGTTCGCCGATGAAATTGTAATTCTGTCAGAGACAGCAAAGGACTTGGAAGAGCAGTTGAATGGAATGGACAGTGTCTTGAAAAGAGGATATAAGATGAACACCAACAAAACCAAAACGAGGATAATGGAATGTAGTCAAATTAAATCGGGTGATGCTGAGGGAATTAGATTAGGAAATGAGACACTTAAAGTAGTAAAGGAGTTTTGCTATTTGGGGAGTAAAATAACTGATGATGGTCGAAGTAGAGAGGATATAAAATGTAGACTGGCAATGGCAAGGAAAGCATTTCTGAAGAAGAGAAATTTGTTAACATCGAGTATAGATTTAAGTGTCAGGAAGTCGTTTCTGAATGTATTTGTATGTAACCATGTATGGAAGTGAAACATGGACGATAATGGTTAGGACAAGAGGAGAATAGAAGCTCTCGAAATGTGGTGCGACAGAAGAATGCTGAAGATTAGATGGGTAGATCACGTAACTAATTGGGAGGTATTGAACTGAACTGGGGAGGAGTTTGTGGCACAACTTGACAAGAAGAAGGGACCGGCTGGTAGGACATGTTATGAGGTATCAAGGGATCACAAATTTGGCATTGGAGGGTAGCGTGGAGGGTAAAAATCGTGGAGGGAGTCCAAGAGATGAATACACTAAGCAGATTCAGAAGGACGTAGGTTGCAGTAAGTACTGGGAGATGAAGAAACTTGCACAGGATAGAGTAGCATGGAGAGCTGCATCAAACCAGTCTCAGGACTGAAGACCACACAACAACAACAACGTGAAGTTGGACACGTTGCTGAGGTCATTTCAGATAACGAACCGCAATTCTGATCTGTGGTTTGGTAATGCATGCTTCGGAATTGGAAAATCAAAAACATTTTTATTTCATTATACTCACCAAATTGTAACCCCATCTGAACGGATTATGAAAGATATCAATAAGCTTTGCAGACTTTATTGTCACAGAAGGCATCAGTATTGGGACAGACATTTACACTTATTTCAAAACCTGCTCGATGAAATGCCTCATGACTTCAATGCTTTACGACCTATTCTTGTACTGAAGAATGAAGAACCAGCGAACAGAATCAGAGAGCTTGTACCTTTTCCGAATACACGTAAACTTCGACACAAAAACATAATTGATTTGGCTATTACAAATATAAATTCTGCTGCAGACAAAGAGAGAAAACTACACGTTAAAGCAAATGCAAAGAAACTCTATATAGGTCAGAAAGTTCTCTTTAAAGCTCATTCATTGTCACGTAAGAAGTAACACTTGAGCCAAAATTCTTTCTGATTTACAATGGACCTTACAGGATCCGACATATACACTCCTGGAAATGGAAAAAAGAACACATTGACACCGGTGTGTCAGACCCACCATACTTGCTCCGGACACTGCGAGAGGGCTGTACAAGCAATGATCACACGCACGGCACAGCGGACACACCAGGAACCGCGGTGTTGGCCGTCGAATGGCGCTAGCTGCGCAGAATTTGTGCACCGCCGCCGTCAGTGTCAGCCAGTTTGCCGTGGCATACAGAGCTCCATCGCAGTCTTTAACACTGGTAGCATGCCGCGACAGCGTGGACGTGAACCGTATGTGCAGTTGACGGACTTTGAGCGAGGGCCGAATTGCTCAACACGTGGGGCGTGAGATCTCCACAGTACATCGATGTTGTCGCCAGTGGTCGGCGGAAGGTGCACGTGCCCGTCGACCTGGGACCGGACCGCAGCGACGCACGGATGCACGCCAAGACCGTAGGATCCTACGCAGTGCCGTAGGGGACCGCACCGCCCCTTCCCAGCAAATTAGGGACACTGTTGCTCCTGGGGTATCGGCGAGGACCATTCGCAACCGTCTCCATGAAGCTGGGCTACGGTCCCGCACACCGTTAGGCTGTCTTCCGCTCACGCCCCAACATCGTGCAGCCCGCCTCCAGTGGTGTCGCGACAGGCGTGAATGGAGGGACGAATGGAGACGTGTCGTCTTCAGCGATGAGAGTCGCTTCTGCCTTGGTGCCAATGATGGTCGTATGCGTGTTTGGCGCCGTGCAGGTGAGCGCCACAATCAGGACTGGATACGACCGAGGCACACAGGGCCAACACCCGGCATAATGGGGTGGGGAGCGATCTCCTACACTGGCCGTACACCACTGGTGTTCGTCGAGGGGACACTGAATAGTGCACGGTACATCCAAACCGTCATCGAACCCATCGGTCTACCATTCCTAGACCGGCAAGGGAACTTGCTGTTCCAACAGGACAATGCACGCCCGCATGTATCCCGTGCCACCCAACGTGCTCTAGAAGGTGTAAGTCAACTACCCTGGCCAGCAAGATCTCCGGATCTGTCCCCCATTGAGCATGTTTGGGACTGGATGAAGCGTCGTCTCAGGCGGTCTGCACGTCCAGCACGAACGCTGGTCCAACTGAGGCGCCAGGTGGAAATGGCATGGCAAGCCGTTCCACAGGACTACATCCAGCATCTCTACGATCGTCTCCATGGGTGAATAGCAGCCTGCATTGCTGCGAAAGGTGGATATACACTGTACTAGTGCCGACATTGTGCATGCTCTGTTGCCTGTGTCTATGTGCCTGTGGTTCTGTCAGTGTGATCATGTGATGTATCTGACCCCAGGAATGTGTCAATAAAGTTTCCCCTTCCTGGGACAATGAATTCACGGTGTTCTTATTTCAATTTCCAGGAGTGTACCACATGATAATTGCATTGAAGTTGAAACTCTGCGTACTAGGAAAGTAAAGGACTACATCACATTTCACGAGTAAAACCGTTTATTGGGAGATAATTTGCTTTCTGAATTAGTAATTGCTATAAGATTTCTACTTCATGTTAGTAGTATGCTTTGTCACACTTAGAAAGTCTAAACATGTAACAATGTTTTGAAGTCAGTTATCCAGTCAAGAACCTAGGTAACATACAGGGTGTGTCAAAAATGACCAGTATATTTGAAACGGCAATAAAAACTAAACGAGCAGCGATAGAAATACACCGTTTGTTGCAATATGCTTGGGACAACAGTAAATTTTCAGGCGGACAAACTTTCGAAATTACAGTAGTTACAATTTTCAACAACAGATGGCGCTGCAAGTGATGTGAAAGATATAGAAGACAACGGAGTCTGTGGGTGCGCCATTCTGTACGTCGTCTTTCTGCTGTAAGCGTGTGCTGTTCACAACGTGCAAGTGTGCTGTAGACAACATGGTTTATTCCTTAGAACAGAGGATTTTTCTGGTGTTGGAATTCCACCGCCTAGAACACAGTGTTGTTGCAACAAGACGAAGTTTTCAACGGAGGTTTAATGTAACCAAAGGACCGAAAAGCGATACAATGAAGAATCTGTTTGAAAAATTTCAACGGACTGGGAACGTGACGGATGAACGTGCTGGAAATGTAGGGCGACCGCGTACAGCAACCACAGAGGGCAACACACAGCTAGTGCAGCAGGTGATCCAACAGCGGCCTCGGGTTTCCGTTCACCGTGTTGCAGCTGCGGTCCAAATGACGCCAACGTCCACGTATCGTCTCATGCGCCAGAGTTTACACCTCTATCCATACAAAATTCAAACGCGGCAACCCCTCAGCGCCGCTACCATTGCTGCATGAGAGACATTCGCTAACGATATAGTGCACAGGATTGATGACGACGATATGCATGTGGGCAGCATTTGGTTTACTGACGAAGCTTATTTTTACCTGGACAGCTTCGTCAATAAACAGAACTGGCGCATATGGGGAACCGAAAAGCCCCATGTTGCAGTCCCATCGTCCCTGCATCCTCAAAAAGTACTGGTCTGGGCCGCCATTTCTTCCAAAGGAATCAGTGGCCCATTTCTCAGATCCGAAACGATTAGTGCATCACGCTATCTGGACATTCTTCGTGAATTTGTGGCGGTACAAACTGCCTTAGACGACACTGCGAACACCTCGTGGTTTATGCAAGATGGTGCCCGGCCACATCGCACGGCCGACGTCTTTAATTTCCTGAATGAATATTTCGATGATCGTGTGATTGCTTTGGGCTATCCGAAACATACAGGAGGCGGCGTGGATTGGCCTGCCTATTCGCCAGACATGAACCCCTGTGACTTCTTTCTGTGGGGACACTTGAAAGACCAGGTGTACCGCCAGAATCCAGAAACAATTGAACAGCTGAAGCAGTACATCTCATCTGCATGTGAAGCCATTCCGCCAGACACGTTGTCAAAGGTTTCGGGTAATTTCATTCAGAGACTACGCCATGTTATTGCTACGCATGGTGGATATGTGGAAAATATCGTACTATAGAGTTTCCCAGACCGCAGCGCCATCTGTTGTTGAAAATTGTAACTACTGTAATTTTGAAAGTTTGTCTGCCTGAAAGTGTACTGTTGTCCCAAGCATATTGCAACAAACGGTGTATTTCTATCGCTGCTCGTTTAGTTTTTATTGCCGTTTCAAATATACTGGTCATTTTTGAAACACCCTGTATTTAGACAGTAATTACAAATGCATTTTTGTAGTGAACAGGCGACACAGTGTTATTGTGTGTACATTCTTGCTTGTTCGTTGCACGATTATGTAACGACTATAAGGCTTACATAATTAGAAAATATATATTTTTTAATGCAACATTTTGATTTACTTGAAAAGACATTCACGATTTAAAGTACTTCCTGAGAGATAAGAGATGACACAGTTGTTAGTTAATTTGACAGCTACACAATTATATGACGTCGCTATTAATAAGTAATACAATTTACATTATTGCTTCTGCGACATATCTGTTTTATATCAGCACAGTTTTTCTACATTCTTCTGCAAAGTAAATATGTTCTAATAGTAACCTTTGTGGTATAGCTAAAAGGAGACAGCCTTTTCCATAGCACAAAAATACATTACAGTACAATACTTTCTTGGCCATGGTAATGTATGTAATAACTACGACATTATACGCAAAGCATTTCACTTCTGTTTATAACGAGATAAGTACATTGACTTTTGTAGAACTTTTTTTATGGACGGCAATAACTAAGACACTTGGGACATTATTTACCGTTAAGTAATGACAGAAATTATCCTACAGCTAGACGCACAGCTATTGGACACACATTTGAGCGATTAATTTTTGTACTTAAATCTTTTTTTTTTCAAAGATTCTTGAATTGCAAAGATACAAGACAGGTTTTTGGTGATACATTTCATTCCATTGTTGTAACCTGTAACACATGAGGTTATAATTACACTAGCCCTCAGGGGGTACACGTTTACTTTGTGTACTAAGCGTCTGGCAAGCGCTTGGAGCCCTAGCTAATATTGTATTTGCTTATTCAGTTTTACACATCAGTACCATAATTCTCTAACACAGAATTACACAGCTATCTGATGATGTAACTGAGAGAGACAAACATTCTTTGTACTACATCAGCAACTCATGTTCATGTAATTACACAGATAACTTGACACGGTAGATACCCGTGGTCTAGGGGTAGCGTCTTTGATTCATAATCAAAACGTGTTCGGTCCCGGGTTCGATCCCCGCCACTGCCTAAATTTTAATAAGTAATCAGCATTGGCGGCCGAAGACTTCCGGCATAAGAAGTCAACCTTATTCTGCCAACGGCCTTGTCAAAGAGGGCGCAGGAGCGGATAGAGGTTCAGGGCACTCTCTTGTCCAAGGAGTGGAAAATTGCCCCTAAAGGTCGAAGAATCACCAATGATCAACGACATGAGGATGCAGAAGGCAATGGAAACCACTGCATTAAAGTCACGTAACGTGTATCCACAGGACATGTGGCCTGTCACTGAAGAAATGTCATGATGATCTCTCCATTGGCAAAGGATTCCGGAATAGTCCCCCATTCGGATCTCTGGGAGGGGATTGCCCAGGGGGAGGTTACCTTGAGAAAAATATTGAATAATCTACGAAAGGATAACGTTCTACGAGTCGGCGCGTGGAATGTCAGAAGCTTGAACGTGGTAGGGAAACTAGAAAACCTGAAAAGGGAAATACAAAGGCTCAATCTAGATATAGTAGGGGTCAGTGAAGTGGAAGGAAGACAAGGATTTCTGGTCAGACGAGTATCGGGTAATATCAACAGCAGCAGAAAATGGCATAACAGGTGCAGGATTCGTTATGAATAGGAAGGTAGGGCGGAGGGTGTGTTACTGTGAACAGTTCAGTGACCGGGTTGTTCTAATCAGAATCGACAGCAGACCAACACCGGCAACGATAGTTCAGGTATACATGCCGACGTAGCAAGCTGAAGATGAACAGATAGAGAAAGTGTATGAGGATATTGAAAGGGTAATGCAGTATGTAAAGGGGGACGAAAATCTAATAGTCATGGGTGACTGAAATGCAGTTGTAGGGGAAGGAGGAGAAGAAAAGGTTACAGGAGAATATGGGCTTGGGACAAGGAATGAATGAGGAGAAAGACTAATTGAGTTCTGTAACAAGTTTCAGCTAATAATAGCGAATACCCTGTTCAATAATCACAAGAGGAGGAGGTATACTTGGAAAAGGCCGGTAGACACGTGAAGATTTCAATTAGATTATATCATGGTCAGATAGACATTCCGAAATCAGATACTGGATTGTAAGGCATACCTAGGAGCAGATATAGAGTCAGATCACAATATAGTAGTGATGAAGAGTTGGTTCAAGTTCAAGACAATAGTCAGGAAGAATCAATACGCAGAGAAGTGGCATACGGAAGTACTAAGGAATGACGAGATACATTTGAAGTTCTCTAACGCTATAGATACAGCAATAAAGAATAGCGCAGTAGGCAGTACAGTTGAAGAGGAATGCACATCTCTAAAAAGGGCCATCACAGAAGTTGGGAAGGAAAACATAGGTACAAAGAAGGTAGCTGCGAAGAAACCATGGGCAACAGAAGAAATACTTCACTTGATTGATGAAAGGAGGAAGTACAAACATGTTCCGGGAAAATCGGGAATACAGAAATACAAGTCGCTGAGGAATGAAATAAATAGGAAGTGCAGGGAAGCTAAGACGAAATGGCTGCAGGAAAAATGTGAAGACATCGGAAAAGATATGATTGTTAGAAGGACAGACTCAACATACAGGAAAGTCAAAACAACCTTTGGTGACATTAAAAGCAACAGTGGTAACATCAAGAGTGCAACGGGAATTCCACTGTTAAATGCAGAGGAGAGAGCAGATAGGTGGAAAGAATACATTGAAAGCCTCTATGAGGATGAAGATTTGTCTGATGTGATAGAAGAAGAAACAAGGGTCGATTCAGAAGAGATAGGGGATCCAGTGTTAGAATCGGAATTTAAAAGAGCTTTGGAGGACTTACAGTCAAATAAGGCAGAAGGGATAGATAACATTCCATCAGAATTTCAAAATCATTGGGGGAAGTGGCAACAAAACGACTATTCACACTGGTGTGTAGAATATATGGCGATATACCATCTGACTTTCGGAAAAGCATCATCCACACAATTCCAAAGACGGCAAGAGCTGATGAGCGCGAGAATTATCGCACAATCAGCTTAACAGCTCATGCATCGAAGCTGCTTACAAGAATAATATAAAGAAGAATGGAAAAGGAAATTGAGTTTGGCTTTAGGAAAAGTAAAGGGACGAGAGAGGCAATTCTGACGTTACGGCTAATAATGGAAGCAAGGCTAAAGAAAAATCAAGACACTTTCATAGGATTTGTCGACCTGGAAAAAGCGTTCCACAATATTAAATGGTGCAAGCTGTTCGAGATTCTGAAAAAAGTAGGGGTATGTTATAGGGAGAGACGGGACATATACAATATGTACAACAACCAAGAGGGAATAATAAGAGTGGATGATCAAGAACGAAGTGCTCGTATTAAGAAGGGTGTAAGACAAGACCGTAGCCTTTCGCCCCTACTCTTCAATCTGTACATCGAGCAATGATGGAAATAAAAGAAAGTTTCAGGAGTGGAATTAAAATGCAAGGTGAAAGGATATCAATGATACTATTCGCTGATGACATTGCTATCCTGAGTGAAAGTGAAGAAGAATTAAATGACCTGCTGAACGGAATGGACAGTCTAATGAGTACACAGTATGGTTTGAGAGTAAATCGGAGAAAGACGAAGGTAATGAGAAGTAGAAGAAATGAGAACAGCGAGAAACTTAACATCAGGATTGATTGTCACGAAGTCAATGAAGTTAAGGAATTCTGCTACCTAGGCAGTAAAATAACCAATGACGGACGGAGCAAGGAGGACATCCAAAGCAGACTTGCTATGGCAAAAAAGTCATTTCTGGCCAAGAGAAGTCTACTAATATCAAATACCGGCCTTCATTTGAGGAAGAACTTTCTGAGAATGTACGTTTGGAGTACACCATTGTATGGTAGTGAAACATGGACTGTGGGAAAACCGGAACAGAAGAGAATCGAAGCATTTGAGATGTGGTGCTATAGACAAATGTTGAAAATTAGGTGGACTGATAATGTAAGGAATGAGGAGGTTCTACACAGAATCGGAGAGGAAAGGAATATGTGGAAAACACTGATAAGAAGAAGGGACAGGATGATAGGACACCTGCTAAGACATGAGGGAATGAGTTCCATGGTACTAGAGGGAGCTGTAGAGGGCAAAAACTGTAGAGGAAGACAGAGATTGGAATACGTCAAGCAAATAATTGAGGACATAGGTTGCAAGTGCTACTCTGAGGTGAAGAGGTTAGCACAGGAAAGGAATTCGTGGTGGGCCGCATCAAACTAGTCAGTAGACTGATGACCAAAAAAGAACTTGACACTTATGAAATTGGATTTTGCCTACATTTTTGTGAACTGTTCGTATTTGCTTTAGAAAACACTGTGATACTATGACAGCATGTTTTTAGAGATTTCGAAATTATTGAAGAAAGTTACGACGTTTTTAGATTTGACTGAGGTGTTATGATATTATTATTGTGACGACAATATGTAATGTGATGTCGAGGTGTGGTTGTGGTCATTATGAAGGGTGCATGACTGTGACTACCACTATGCTAACTGAAATTTTTGGACACTGTTATATTTATGAGATTTTGTTTCTACACATTACTAAAATAAATTTTCAACCTGTGAAATTTTTTATATGAGATTTCCACTGTAGAGGAAACCACTATTGTATGTGTTTCAGATGAAAGTAAGTGACCTTGACGTAATGCGCTGTGGGAGCCCAACTGTGCGACAGTCGCCTGAAAAGAACCATTAGTGTGTGCCTTTCAGAGGCACAGGTGTAGGAAAAAGAGGCCACTAACCTCGCTATTGACATTTCTTTGTAGAAAGCATTGCAAGTATGACTCTCTCATACTTGACAACATATGATTACAGTTTGGAGCTCATACTTTCTGGTATTTACTAAAATGCCTAATGAAATGATGAGAAATATTTTATATCTATATGCCTGATCGCTAGTGAATGAAACCAGTAATCTTTGCCTTATATATATTTGCTCATTTTGTTTAGTAACTGGTTTCTAGCTGTGCTACAGCATTCGTTAAAATAGAATTTAATAGCTGTACTACTGTAAATATTTTCTGTCTACAGATGTATTAAATAATAATTTTATGATCTACATTCTTAAAAAAAGGAGCACTTATAAACAAAAGAAGCATAAGGAGAAGTGATTGACAAAAAGAACCGTATACATAACTTCCTTTTCAAGGACTTGGTAATTTATTTGTAGAATAGGTTGTTGAGGTGCATCACTTTAGTGTTAAGATGTGACACAGGCATTAATATGTATAGAGACATTTCCATACCTGCATTGCTATCTTTATGTAATATTTTTTCTGCTTTAGCTTTGTCAAGTTTAGGTATAGTTTACTGCTTTTGCTGCTGCTGTTTGTCAGGCAATGACCTACTGAATTTTACTTTGTACTGCTCTTATAAGCCAGTTTTACCATTGATTTATTTTTCTTGTTTGCTGCATATTGCCTTCTATTGTTTGTAATGTTGCATTTGCTTTGGTAATTTCGATATATTACTGCTTGCTTTGCAAATGCATTTTCTTTGTCATTTCTGTTTGTGTTAAAGCTTGTGCTGCTGCATTGGCTCGTCCCTTAGTTAATGTATCTGAGCTCAGTAGGCTTAAGTTAGCTATATAAGAAACTAAGTCTGAAGAATAGGGAAAGAATTCATTGAGAAGCTATAAGAAAAAGGTTTGGCCAAAAAAGTAGTGCACAATGAAGAACAATTATTTTGAAAGAGGATATAAACAAGAATGTAGGGTTTCAGGACAACTGGTTTAGGTAGGATTTTCCTGGAAACAAATGATGTGGTAAGACAACGAAAAATAAACGATGAGCTAAGGTAATGGAAAATACAGAAAGCATGCTTAGATAAGACCTTTTTGCGAAAAAAATGTTGAAATAAGAGGAAAGATCTACCGAATGAAGCTTTGGGTTGAACTGCAGTACTAAATGTTATACTGAAAACAAACCCTGTTATTTCCTTTTGTGTTATTCTGCTATGTACCCTTGTGTGTCTATGTTCTTCCTGTCTTTATGTGTCTATCTGATAAGAGATTTGTTGTAGAATTTTCTGATACTAAACTGCATTTACTATGATGAGGAGTACTGTTATCCTCAAATACTCTGGAAAAAGGTTTAGATATTATTTATTCTGTTATGTTTTCCTTTAATGATCATATGTCAAATTAATGTTAGAATATTCTCTTTTCTCATTTATTTACTTATGTCACAATTCCTATAATACTCATGTATGTGCTTATTTCTATTTTCTGTTAAGCTTGTATTACTACAAATGTTGTCTGTATTATTATGTTCTTTAATGATGTTTTCTGTACCGTTATAATTGTATTCTTATGTCATAAATTTGTAATTTCTTCAAATTAAGTGGATAGTAGAGATTCATTTAAATGCACGCATTTCTGTTAGTCATACTGTGTGTGTCAAATCTCAGATGGTAGATGACTGTCTTAGTGTTTGGACATGTGTTGATAATTCACCAAGAGACTGGTTAACTACATTGCTAGTTCTAAGGACATTCCAAAAAGTTTGTGACTGCACAAGCAGTGGTTCATGGATTTGCTACATTATCTGTAAGACTCTTTGATGGTGTTTGTGCACCCGCACTGTCGCAACAGATGGTTGCTGGCCATCTCTACAAGGTCTACACTGGGTCTGCAACTTAATGGCCCACCAATACCAAATTCTCCACCAGGACTGAAGTGGGTCTGCATCGGCGGTGGCCCTCTATTGCCATCATCTCTACAGGAAATACTATGGGTCTGCTCTGATCACCTACCTACCAAAATTCTGCAAAACTTCGACTGTGGGTTTGATATGTTGTGGCCCATTACCTGTCTGCATGTCAAGAGTTAGCACTGTCTTTCTGTTGGAAGGACAACACAACTTCTTCAAGACTGCATGGAAAGCCACTACTTCCATGTGCACCTTCTTTCACTGCTCAGGCTTGGGCATAAAACTATAATTTTAGCTTTTCACCAACATTGTATGAATAAATGCGTGCATTTTATATTTTTGTTATTGTAATTACGAAAAAAAATTTCAAATCATTATTTTCCACTGCCCAAAACAATTTGTAATTTTTTTTGTGGGGCGCATGGGGGCTATGTAAGTAGGCTGTTTAGGTTTTTGTGTTGGTAACGCCACGCAGCGCTCTGTATGAATATCGCTGACTGCGTTGTGTGCAGTCTGTGACTGGTTAGACTCATGGTTGGAATATTCGCTTGTGTAGCGCTGGGGAGTTAGATGAGAACAGCCTGTAGCGTTGGGTTGTTGGAGGTGAGCCGCCAGCAGTGTTGGATGTGGGAGAGAGATGGCGGAGGTTTAAGAGGTTACTATGAACGGACGATCTGGACGTGTGACCGTCAGAAAAAGGAAATTTGTAATACTGGATGTCTATTATGACTTTTGAATACTATTAAGGTAAATACATTGTCTGTTCTCTATAAAAATCTTTCATTTGTTAACCATCCCTGTCAGTAGTTACTGCCTTCAGTAGTCAGAATCTGTTATTTAGCTGGCAGTGCTGGCGCTCGCTGTATTGCAGTAGTTCTTCTGTAGGATTAGTGAAAGTCACATTGCGTTGCGCTAAAATATTATCTGTCAGTTCAGTGATGATCAGAATAAGTAATGAGAAAACTGTCTGACTACGTTGAATTTTACTTAGCTGTTTGAAAATCAAATAACATAAGATTTTTTCCAGCGCAGTCATTCTTTACATACAACGGGGAAATATCAGTAGTATTCTAATTACAAACAAGAGTGATTAGAATTGCTAACTTAAACTCAAGGTCAATATTCTGAGCGAGCTATGTGAGATACAAAATCATACTGCAGGTATTTCACCATACTGTTGAATACTGAAGATACTGAATGCATTAATTACAGTCAGTCGTCTGGTAATCTCTCAGCTCCTTCTTTATCTGTAAGCGAGAAACACATTTCAGATTTGAAACTATGATCTGCTACATTGATAACGAGGCGATCAACAATAGAATCCACGAAGCCACCCAGGCGCCGTATTATCTCGTCTTATTTTATGAGGCGCCGTTCTATATCCTGCCGGTGTTCGGAAGTGGCATGTGAAAAAGAAAGAGACAGGGTTGTAGCCTATGTCCGTTGCTATTCAATCTGTATATTGAGCAAGCAGTAAAGGAAACAAAAGAAAAGTTCGGAGTGGGTATTAAAATCCATGGAGAAGAAATAAAACTTTGAGGTTCGCCGATGAAATTGTAATTCTGTCAGAGACAGCAAAGGACTTGGAAGAGCAGTTGAACGGAATGGGAAGTGTCTTGAAAGCAGGGTATAAGATGAACGTCAACAAAAGCAAATCGAGCATAATGGAATGTAGTCGAATTGAGTTGGGTGATGCTGACGGAATTAGATTAGGAAATGAGACACTTAAAGTAGTAAAGGAGTTTTGCTATTTGGGGAGCAAAATATCTGATGATGGTCGAAGTAGAGAGGACATAAAATGTATACTGGCAATGGCAACGAAAGCGTTTCTGAGGAAGAGAAATTTGTTAACATCGAGTATTGATTTAGGTGTCAGGAAGACGTTTCTGAAAGAATTTGTATGGAGTGTAGCAATGTATGGAAGTGAAACGTGGGCGATAAATAGTTTATACAAGAAGAGAATAGAAGCTTTCGAAATGTGGTGCTACATAAGAATGCTGAACGTTAGACAGGTAGATCACATAAGTAATGAGGAGGTATTGAATAGAATTGGGGAGAAGATGAGTTTGTGGCACAACTTGACTAGAAGAAGGGATCGGTTGGTAGGGCACATTCTAAGGCATCAAGGGATCGCCAATTTAGTTCAAATGGTTCTAAAGTGGTTCAATTGGCGCCGAGCACTATGGGACTTAACTTCCTAGGTCATCAGTCCCCCAGAGCTACTTAAACCTAACTAACCTATGGACATCACACACATCCATGCCCAAGGCAGGATTCGAACCTGCGACCGTAGCAGTCACGTGGGTCCTGACACCATTTTAGTATTGGAGGGCAGCGTGGAGGGTAAAATTCTTAGAGGGAGACCAAGAGATGAATACAGTAAGCAAATTCAGAAGGATGTAGGCTGCAGTAGGTGCTGGGAGATGAAGAAGCTTGCACAGGACAGAGTAGCATGGAGAGCTGCATCAGACCAGTCTTTGTACTGAAGACCACAAAAACAACATGTTTCAGTTACGACGAAGTTATTTTAAACGAACCAAGGTAGACCATTGCTTTGGGGCGGATGTCTGGTTACCTAAGTTGCTGAATGCGAGAGAGCTTAAAAATTAGTTCCACAGCGTGCAGTTTTTCCCAGTGCGACAGATGAGGTCATATACCGAACTTGGAAAAATAACACAAGTGCACCCTTAAATATTTGGCCTTTAAAGTGTTGCTAAATGGAGTGAATATACCCACAACAACTTTCGGATGGTGGGCTGAGCTATCCTGTGGCTAAAAGCCGGACTTGCAAGATTCGACAGTCGCCAGGTAACGTAATGTTACAAACAGCCTGCCACATAAGAGGGCATGAGCCGTTATTTTATTAGTGATCTAGGCTGGTATGATCACAAGATCTGCAAACATATGATTTAATTCTCTCTTTCGAGATTGTGAGATAGGATAGCCACCCCCATGACTGTGTCTCACTTGCTAATTCTCTCTTCTATTTCAGAGAACAGTTTCTGGAATCAAGCCATGTCCATCCCCTCGAAGTTCCGAAATTTTTGTGGATCTCCAGGCCTCACTTCTTTCATTAGCAATGAATATATTCGAATGCCTTCGTTACTCCCTTTCAGCCACTGGCTTTTAAGCACTCTTAAGGAACGCATAAACCCTGTCCCAGAGTCAAATCCAACAAAATCTGGCTTTTCGTTCACACCGTCGTTCTGCACTAATCCGAAGATTGACAGTCACTATCAGAGCAACAACTCCTAAGACAAGTGCGTCCTCCGTGTGTAGAATGCGGTATAAATGTATATTTAGATATACATATACCTTTGTAACCAAGCGTCGTAATATAAAACTAACTGTTGAGTAACCTACGTTAGAGACTAACAATTACTTAATAAATAATAATAAGAAAACAACTTCTTATTAAACAGGAACCCTGATCGAATCGCGTTACAATATATCACACTGTTCCACTTGTGTTTCTCGCGGTAGAACGGACGACTTTACAGGAGATCAGACAGTTCTATTTGCGTTTCGCGCGTTACTACCATCTATTGCGCATATGCGACAGGTACATTACCTCGTGGCTGGTGTAATAGGTCGACGTGAACCAGTCTGTAGTTACAGATATGCACACTTGGAGCGCTGGTGCATAGGCATACGGTTTATGCGCATCGTGTAAGTGGGACTTTACAATCCGGTCCTTACGGTGAGCATCCCAGAGTCTGTTCAGTAAGCGGGTTTTGATGTTTGTGTCGCCGAGGCACTTGTGCTGAGTTGTGATCGTTTGGCTGTGAGCTGGGCTGACAGCATTAAAGCCGTTTGCCGTGCCAGTTAAATTACCACAGGCCCACTGAACTTTCATAAAGTGCGATCCGAATTAAAGTGTCAGTCGGTCGTGCGTCTCGTAATCCTATCCCATGACAGTTCTGATTTTTATTTTGTAAATTCCTGTCAAGTGGACAGAGAATTTGACGCTTCAAATTGTCATTAGCGTGTGGGCTGTCAGCTGGGGTTCACTCAGAAGTCTTCTCACCGTGTGTATTCGAATTTGTGTATCTTTCTTCTGAAGTTTAATGTTTTGTCTATTTCTGTTGTAAGCAGACTGTGTGCTGTTTATGGTTTCTCTATTATACTGTGTAATGGCATGTGGGATATGACACTGAATCTGAATACCTTACTATGTCTGTTAGTTAAAGGTTGTGATATGTATCATGATCAAACAAGGTAACATGTTAAGGACTTGTCAAATTCCTGCGCTCAAGAAAAAGAATTTGGTGTTACACATTTGGGTAGTAAATTGTTCCTTTACTGTTTACAAATGTCTACCTTTGTATTTTGGATTGCTTGGTTATTACTGTGTTGTATGTTCCAGGGCAGGGACTACTCAGGAGGACATCGTTATCAAGCGAAACAAAACTGGTGCTTTACAGACCAGAGTGTGGAATGTCAGATCCCTTAATCAGGCATTTGGTTAGAAAATTTAAAAAGGAAAATGGATAGATTAAAGTTAGATGTAGTGGGAATTAGTGAAGTTCGGTGGCGGGAGGAACAAGACTTCTGGTAGTGTGAATACAGGGTCATAAATACAAAATCAAATAGGGGTAATGCAGGAGTAAGTTTAGTAATGAATAAAAAAATAGGAAGGCGGATAGGCTCCTACAAACAGCGTAGTGAACGCATTATTGTGGCCAAGATAGATACGAAGCCTACAGTAATACAAGTTTATATGCCAACTAGCTCCCCAGATGAAGAAGAGATTGAAGAAATATATGATGAAATAAAAGAATTTATTCAGAGAGTGAAGGGAGACGTAAATTCAATAGTCATGGGGAACTGGAATTCAACAGTAGAAAAAGGAAGACAAGGAAAAGTAGTAGGTGAACATGGAATGAGGGTAAGGAAAAAAGGAGGAAACCACCTCGTAGAATTTTTCTCAGAGCATAACTTAATTATAGCTAACACTTGGTTTATGAATCATGAAAGAATATTATGTATGTGGAAGAGGCCTGGAGACACTGAAAGGTTTCAGATATATTATGTAATGGTAAGACAGAGATTTAGGAACCAGGTTTTCAATAGTAAGGCATTTCCAGGGGCTGATGTGGACTCTGACCACAATCTATTGAACTGTAGATTAAACCTGAAAAAACGGCAAAAAGGTGGGAATTTAAGGTGATGGGACCTGGTTAAATTGAAAGAACCAGAGGTTGTAGAGAGTTTCAGAGTATTAGGAAACAATTTATTAGAATGAGGGAGAGAACTATAGTAGAAGAAGAATGGGTACCTTTCAGAGACGAAACAGTGAAGGTAGCAGAGAATGAAGGAAGTAAAAACACTAGGGCTAGTAGAAATCCTTGGGTAACGGAAGAGATATTGAATTTAGCTGATGAAAGGAGAAAATATAAAATGCAGTAAATAAAGCAGGCAAAAAGAAATACAAACGTCTCAAAAATGGGCGATATGACACTGTGTGAAGAATGTGACAGACCACTTAAAGACCTAAGTCGAAACAAGGACCCAGGAATAGACATACCACTAGAATTACTAATAGCCATGAGAGGGCCAGACCTGACAAAACTCTGCCATCAGGTGTGCAAGATGTATGAGACAGGTGAAATACCCTCAGACTTCAAGAAGAATGTAATAATTGCAATCCTATAAAAGCAGCTGTTGACAGGTGTGAAAATTACCGAACAATCAGTATAATAAGTCACAGCAGCAATATACTAACACGAATTCTTTACAAACGAATGGAAGTACTGGTAGAAGCCGGCCTCAGGGAAGATCAGTTTGGATTCTGTACAAATGTTGGAGCACAAGAGGCAATACTGACCCCACGACTTATCTTGCAAGATATCAGGACAGGCAAACTTACGTTTCTAGCATTTGTAGACTTAGAGATAGATTTTTACAATGTGGACTGGAATATTCTCCATTAAATTCTGAAGGGGGCAGGGGTATAATAGCGAAAAGCTATTTACAATTTGTATAGAAATCAGATGGAAGTTATAAGAGTGGAGGGGTATGTAAGGGAAGCAGTGGTTGGGAAGGGACAGGGTTGTAGGCTATCCGAAACGTAATTCGATTTGTACATTGGGCAAGCAGTAAGGGAAACAAAAGAAAAATTTGGAGTAGGAATTAAAATCCATGGCGAAGATATAAAAAAGTGGGTCTTGCGACTGCACTGTAATTCTGTCAGACACAGCAAAGGACCTGGAAGAGCAGTTGAGCTGAATGGGCATTGCCTTGAAAGGAGGATATAATATGAACATCAACAAAATCAAAACGAGGATAATGGAATGTAGTTGAATTAAATCAGGTGACGCTGAGGGAATTAGATTAGGAAACGAGAAACTTAATGAGTTCTGCTATTTGGAGAATAAAGTAACTGATGATGGTCGAAGTAGATAGGATATAAAAAGCAGACCGGCAATGGCAACTAAAGTCTTTCTGAAGAAGAGAGATTTGTTAGCATCGAGTATAGATTTAAGTGCCAGAAAGTCTTTTCTGTAGGTATTTGTATTGAGTGCAGCCATGCACGGATGAGAAATGACGTGATCCAGAGGGAATTAGATTAGGAAATGAGAAGCTTAAAGTCGTAGATGCGTTTTGCTATTTGGGGACCAAAGTAACTGATGATGCTCAAAGTAGATAGGATAGAAAATGCAGACTGGCAATGGCAAGGAAAGTGTTTCTGTAGAAATTTGTTAACATCGAGTATTTATTTACGTGTAAGGAAGACTTTTCTGAAAGTATTTGTATGGAGTGTACCCACGTATGGAAGCGAAACATGGACGATAAATAGTTTACACAAGAAGAGAAGCTTTCGGAATGTGGTGCTACAGAAGACTGCTGAACATTAGATGGATAGATCACGTAGTAATGAGGAGGTACTGAATAGAGTTGGAGAGAAGAGGAATTTTTGGTACAACTTGACTAGAAGATGGGGTCGGTTGGTAGAACATGATCTGAGGCATCAACGGATGTTGAATTTAGTACTGGAGGGCCGCGTGAAGGGTAAACATGTTAGAGGGAGACCAAGAGATGGATATACTAAGCAGATTCAGAGGGATGTAAGTTTCAGTAGGTACTTGGAGATGAAGAAGCTTGCACAGGATGGAGTAGCATGGAGAGGTGCATCAGACCAATCTTTGTACTGAAGACCACATAAACAACATGTTTCAGTTATGACGAAGTTGTTTTAAACGAACCAAGGTAGACCATTGCTTTGAGGCGTATGTCTGGTTACCTAAGTTGCTGAATCCGAAAGAGCTTAAAAATTTGTTCCACATCGCGCTAGCCTCTGTGACAACATGTATAATTGTTTGTCCAAATTTTAATCCCTACATCAGCAAACTATTTCGTTGTGTTCTGGGCCCTAAATTAATTACTGTTGAATCTTGGCAGCTTTTAGTATGCTCATTTTATGTGTTTTGGTGAGCCTTTCACCTTTTAAGCGCATGTTTGTGTTAAATAATAAACTGAGCCGTTAACTCGCCAGTTTTAACTGAGTGGCTTGTCATGATTTTGGGAATTGAATTGCAACTTGGAATTGTCTCACGGACCGACCATTATAAGGTGTAAGTGATGTCAGATTCCCTGAATAATTGTCTTGGGTAAGTTACCTGGAAAACTCATTCAGTATAAGCTCTTATTGCAGCTGTTGCTTGTATAGAGCGTCTCCATATTGTTCATTAAGACATTTTGATTTTGTTATTTATGTAACTAGTATATCCTTTGCTATTGGTTACTGTGCTATGAATTTCTTTGATTGCAAGCCTAATATGCATTTAATTTCACTTAATGATTCCTTCATTTTTTGACAAAATATTTCATTCAGTCTGAATTTAACTAAATGCTTGTATCGGTATAAAGTTCGAAGCAACCTCTGCTGTTGCTCTGTGAAGCATGTGTAATCTTACTATATGACCTCAGAGTAATAAGTACGTTTAAATTTTGTTATCATGTAACATGCTTAATTCCTTAATGATCGACTTCTCTAATTATTCAAGATATCGAATTTGTTTGATGAATTCGTATTACGTGCTAGATTGGTTCATTTGGCCACCAGCACCTTACCCATCCAACCTAGGTCCCTGCTAGCTGAGGTATTGTACGCAAGGGATAAACCGAATGAGGTAGCACCATCTTAAATCGACTAGCCTTGTATTCGGGAGGGTGGATCGTCCGCTCTTCATTCACCCACCCTAATTTAGATTATCGTGGTATCCGTAAATCATCTCAGGTAAATGCTAGGTTTATTCCTACTATAAGGCAACAGATAACTACTTATCGCAATCTTGCCATTCTACACTTATAAGCCTGCATAAGTCTGTATATGCGAATTACCTTAATTTACTTAAATTGTAATGTAAAGACGTGACCGATAACCTGTAAAAAGTTATCTACAAATAAACTACTGCTACTACTACTAATACCATTACTACAACAACAACACACAAATGATGAAGTACGCTTACATACCTGGTCAACACATGCATGGCAGTGTGATCACGCGTGTTCTGGACATAGTGTAAAATGCTCATATGGACTTGTTACCTCATTCCTTCCTCAGTTTGTCAACAATAAGAGGTACGGTTTTCAGTCCTTCCTTTCCTTCTTCAGATAATGGTCCACCTTTTGTAGTTGCTAAGTAGCATTCCGTACAGGTATGACTGCTGTTCCCAAGGGTGTACCCAGTATCTGTGCAAAGGGTCAGTTCCTACTAATTTTGTGGATGGGTAATGTGTGGAGAAAACGAAGCACAATTTATTACGACGAGAAACTAAAAAATTATGAAAAACAGATTATCAGGACCAAATTTTTTCCCTTGTAGTCTGATTACTATGTGGGTCCGACCCGCTACCGTGTCAATCTCTGCCATAGCGACTCTGGTTACTTCTTCAAAATGGCAACAAACTCAGTACACGCGCAATAGATTTATTTCTATTTTAATCTGGTTCTGATAGGAATATTATTAAGTCTGCATGTGATCATTTAATGATTGGGGCCGTACTTCCTGACAGACTTTAATGACGCGTGGAAACAGAGATCTGTAAAAACGCAGATAGGCGAAATTAGTTCCAGACCTACTAGAGTACTTCAATTCTTTTCAAAAATCTATGAGAGTGTGGCTCGGATAGAATACTGACTCATGTGACTGACCAGAACGTCTTAACAGCGCTCACTTTGCCTTTTGCTACGAGTTCTGTATAGAGAAAACACTACCGAACCTCAGAAAATGAATGACTGCAGAGGTAAGCAAAATCAAATACTCCGCTGTATATTTTGTGCCACGGTCTTTGACTGTGTAGGCCACAAAATTCTACAGGACAGCTGTGGCGTTAACGGAATCCTTTCTGCACTGGTGGAGACTGACCTTCATAACAGAAATCGAAGGGTGTCGCAGGAATGAAACTGACATCGGAATGGGGGGAAATGGCGTGCGAGGTCCCATAAAGACATCGGTAAGAGGCACACTCTTCTTGTTAATCCTCATAAAACTATATCGCCTTCCAGCGACTTAAAAGTGAGATTTCCGACAAACAATAATTACCTGTTGCCAACACAAGTAGGCATTACTGATCTTAAACTAAATTAATCGCAGTGTGTATAAAATTCCTATTGCTTTGTGAGTAAAAGAGAATAGTTTAGCCCTATATGAGAATTTTAATCTGTGCAAATTGATGATAATGATCCCCCATGGTGCACAAAACGGGTCAGATCGTTGTTGCAGAAGCAACGAAAAAAGCATGCCGGATTCAAAAGAACGCAAAATCCCGAAGACTGGCAAAGTTTTACAGAAGTTCGAAATATAGCGCGTACTTCAATGCGAGGTGCTTTTAATAATTTCCGCAACGAAATTCTATCTGGCAGAAAACCCAAAGAAATTCTGGTCATATATAAAGCACACCAGTGGGAAAACGCAATCAGTACCTTCTCTGCGCGATAACAACGGTGCAGTCACTGATGACAGTGCCACTAAAGCAGAGTTATTAAACTCGGTTTTCCGAAACTCCTTCACCAAAGAAGACGAAGTACATGTTCTTGAATTCCAATAAAGAACAACGGCCAAGATGAGAAACATAGAAATAGATATCCTCAGAGTAACGAAGCAGCTTAAATCACTTAATAAAGGCAACGCCTCCGGTCCAGATTGTATACCAGTCAGGTTCCTTTCAGAGTATGCTGATAAAATGGCTCCATATTTAGCAATTATAATCAACCACTGGCTCACAGAAAGATCCGTAACTAAAGACTGGAAGATTGCTCAAGTCACACCAATACCCAAAAAGGGAAGTAGGAGTAATCCTCTGAATTACAGGCCTATATCAATAACGTCGATTTGCAGTAGGGTTTTAGAACATATACTGTATTCGAAAATTATGAAGTACCTCGAAGAAAACGATTTATTGACATATAGTCATCACTAATTCAGAAAATATCGCTCCAGTGAAACACAACTAGCTCTTTATACTCATGAAATAATAAGTGCTATCGACAGGGGACGTCAAATTGATTCCATATTTTTAGATTTCCACAAAGCTTTCGACACCGTTCCTCACAAGCGTCTTCTAACCAAACTGCGTGCCTACGGAGTATCGCCTCAGTAGTGCGACTGGATTCGTGATTTCCTGTCAGAAAGTTCACAGTTTGTAGTAATAAACGCAATGTCATCGAGTCAAACAGAAGAAATATCCGGCGTTCCCCTAGGAAGTGTTATAGGCTCTCTGTTATTCCTGACCTATATTGACGACATACGAGACAACCTGAGTAGCCGTCTTAGATTGTTTGCAAATGATGCTGTCATTTATCGTCTTCTAACGTCATCAGATGATCAAAACGACTTGCAAAATGATTTATATATCTGTATGGTGCGAAAAGTGGCAATTGACCCTGAATAAAGAAAAGTGTGAAGTTATTCACATGAGTACTAAAGAAATCAGCTAAATTTCGGTTATGCGATACGTCACACAAATCTAAGGGCTGTAAATTCAACGAAAACCTTAGAGATTACAATTACAAATAACCTAAATTGGAACGATCACATAGATAATATTGTGGGTAGAGCAAACTAAAGACTGCGATTCATTGGCAGAACACTTAGGTGCAACTGGTCTACCAAAGAGACTGCTTACAATACGCTTGTCCGCCCTATTCTGGAGTATTGCTGTGCGGTGTGAGATCCGCATCAGGTGGGACTGATGGATGACATCGAAAAAGTACAAAGAAGGGCAGTTCGTTTTGTATTATCGCGAAATAGGGGAGATAGTGCCACAGACATGATACGTGAACTGGAGTAGCAATCAATAAAACAAAGGCGTTTTTCGTTGCGACGGGATCTTCTCAAGAAATTTCTATCACCAGTTTTCTCCCCTGATTGCGAAAACATTCTGTTGGCACTCGCCTATATGGGGAGAAATGATCATCACGATAAAATAAGAGAAACGAGGGCTCGCACAGAAAAATTTAAGTGCTCTTCTTTCGCGCGTACCGTTCGAGAATGGAACAGTAGAGAGACAGCTTGAAGGTGGTTCATTGAACCCTCTGCCAGGCACTTTATTGTGAATAGCAGAGGAATCACATAGATGTAGATGCAGATGTAGAAATTTTGTTAAGACGAAAGCGAGTTAGCTGAAGCAGGGATGTGGTTGTGTACAGGTGGGCCGAAGGGAAGTCTTGTTTTAATAGTAGAAAAAGTAATGATTTTACTGAAAAGAATATAGTAATAGTCGGACTGTGCATTACGTGGAAACGAATTATAGCACGTCCGTAGTGGAAGTAGTCTGAGCACGCAGAAACTAAGGAAAAGTTAAAGTAGCCAGCAAAGTAGCACAGCAGCACTGTCACATTAAAATACAATAATGTGTGGAGAGGTCTCTATTCGTTTCGAAATTATCGACACAGAAGTCAGAAGACAGAAGGAAAGAGAAAAGGTCCAAGAACTCAAATTTCAGCTGTGTATCGACGAAAACGACATAAGATTATCAAGAAGAAGTGTGGAGACAAGGGAAGTACGAGAAGGAACCAGTAGTTATTACAGAACAGGGGTATACGTTATACTAAGAGAGAATGTGTACGAAATGAAAGAGATATTACGTCTGAGAAATAGAGTGAGACTTTGAACTACAGCAATGGTGCAGACTTTCATATAAAACTTGACTGTGTACCGACTTGGTGCTTGAGCGAATGGGAAGTAATAAAGTGATTAAGTATTGCACAAATTATTTAATGTCAGGACCAAAACACACGTTCTCAAAAGTGTGACATCAAATAAAGTGACGCCATCCAACTTGAGTGACGGACTGTAAATTTTACGGCAACATGTGTTAACGAAACTGAACTTTTACAGACACCGTGTCATGTAGACGATGTTGTTGATATGAGAAGACATAAAAAACTTTAAGACGCGTTCGATGAGGGGAGCGCAGGAGACACGCAAATTGGTGTTCCCATTCCATCCAGTGACTGGGATATGTAGCATCGTGTATGTCACGTACTTCCACAGATAAGGCTGCAGGCGTTCCAATTAGTCGTCGTTTCGAACACCTACTGTTGTGCACAACGTTGCTGAGTAAACTTTTGGAATCAGCCTGCACATAAATTGAACATCCAACTTTCCTCCACGTTGGTACTTAGTTTAGTAAAAACATTTATTAACCCAGAGGATTTGAATTTCTTCCTGCTGGAAAACAGATGTTACGTACATTACCACTCTGTAGAAGTCTTCCAGCAACTGTCGCCTGAAACGTCCTGGCAGATCAGAACCGTGTGCCGGACCGAGACTCGAACTCGGGACATTTGCCTTTCTCTGGAAAGTGCTCTGCCAGGAAGTTTCATATTAGCACACTCTGGTCCGGAGTGAAAACTTTATTGCGGAAGCCTTTCCTGCTTCAGTTGTCATTTAGGTCCGACAAGTATACATCAAAAGCAACATTCGTTCTGGAACCTGTTTGAAAACTATGGAATTCGTGACAATAATAATTATGCAAGTAGTACAATTATTTACATTGTGCTGTAAGAAGCTGTATTTGCTATAGATCATAGCTGATGTGAGACAATACAGGAGCTCATCACAAAAGCTGTTGTGGTATAGGTAGAGAAAAATAGTTGGGAAAAGAGAAAAACATCTCGGTCTCCGTTTTCATGGCATCCGCTTTTAAGTGTGGAAAACACTGAGAACAGGAGACAGCCAAATTGAGGGAAGTTAGACGCACAGTATATACCTACCGTACGTTGATGGAAGGACTACGTGGAGACTCACCAGACACGTCGGGCGCCGCGGCAGCCAGTGCAGTGGTGGGTCGGCAGCGAGACTCGCCTCTTGTCATGGACTGGGCTGCCGCCTCCCACCCACTCTGTCTGCAGTTTTCCTCGAGACCCCCTCCCTCCCCCACTCCTTCCCCCTCCACCCTCCGCACCAACAACGATAACCCTTGCATAGGTCTGACGTTCGAAGTATTTCTGCCCCCTGATCTTAGCTGAAACAGTAAGAGTTCTTGCTCTTACGCAAACGCAGTAAATGAATTCAAGTCGCGTATTCTGTTGCCCAGTGGCCATTCTGGCACCGTAATGCAAAGTGATGCATTCGGTATTTCTAAACTGTTTCACCGCGAAATGCGGTCCCACCTTTCAACCATCCCACGAACACCGAAACTGCAGGGACTGAGATGAGCGGTCGCGGAACAGAGTGGCTGGAACCTCTCACTGGCAGAAAGCCACGTGGGCCACATCAGACGCTGTTTATTCCCAGCCTCAGCCCACTGCATTCCCCGGCAGCGACGTACTTGCCCACCACGAGGTGTTCATTTCAGTGGCCTTTCCCTTTCCTTCTCCGAGATACGCACGCCGGACAGGCCACTATTCGCCCTCAGGAGGCGCCTCCCACTTGCCGTCAGCACTACGTCCAGCCGTGGCAGTGGTCTCGTTCCAGCGATGCGCCCTACAATTGATGACCAGGTTTGTGGAGCTACAAAACTGAGAAGATGTTGACTGCTACATTTCACTCGTGGTTCTAAACGGTCCTTGGCCTTTTCTATATTCTTCCTGCTGGACGAGAAGGCGTTCGAGCCTGAAAGTGTATAAAGATGTCGATAATCTTGTGATTGAGGGGGGAAACCACACGAGGAAGCTGTTTGACACCGATTTTTCGAGATTTTTTTGGGGGTGGAAAGATTTAATTACTATTTGAAGCAATTTTTACATCATTTAATTCATATTTCGAACAATTTTCGTGAATTGTTTTGAATAATTTCAGCCAAAATTAACAAGGTTAAGCTGTGATGTCAGCTGAAGGTTGTGGGTATAGTTCTCCAATTGCGTGCAGTGCAGCCATTCCGATTTTCATCTGAAATCAAAAAGGTTTTCATTTTACATTGATAACTTATTTTCTAAGAATATGAGCCTCAATGCAGGTGAAAATAATGAAAATTGAAAATGTCTGCAGGCGTTGGAACAATTTATTTCGATTTTCAGAATTATCTTTCTCTAATTAAGCAAAGAAAAATGCCCTTAAAACCATGATATCATCTCACACGGCGCTTCATATATTTCGTAATTTTATGAAGAATCATACTATGAAATTTCATAAAGATCGGTTTTGTACTTTTTGAGTTAGATTGCACGCAAATGTCAAAAAAGTCATTTCGAGATAAACGCGTTTGAAAAATAAATTCTCGCAAACTAGAGATTCAAGGAAGTTAACAATAATGTAAAATTCTTTCTGATCAATCTGCAATTCCAGCAGCATATAATAACCCTTCCTCTTCCTCAGTAGTACTTGCAGCAGTACTTTCCTAGTTTTCCGACCGTCTTTCGATTCCAATCAACTAAGTGTAAAATACGATGACCCGATAAAAATGCACCCATTCCGCTACTTGAAATACGTACGTGAATAATTTACTGATGCAAAGAGAAAACTCTCTAGTATCACATGGTTCCCGCCAGGTAGCAGTCGTGTGCGCCCACTTCAGTTCTAGTAAAGACAGCAGAGAGCGTTTTGTGTTATGCGTTTTGTGCAGTGCGGGACGGTAATAGCTGTTCAGCGTGACTTTCGTACTGGGTATGGTGTGGATGCTCCAACAACATAGAGCATTGGACGATGGCACGAACAATTGCGAGAAACAGGTTGTTTGTGTAAAGGCGAATCGCGGGGCCGTGCCCGAGTGTGTGACGCAGACGACGGACGCATCCGCCATAGTTTCACAAGGAGTCCGCAGAAATCCGTTCGCCGTGCAGCTCGACAAGTCAACATGTTTCCGATGTCTGTCTGGCGTGTGTTGCGTCGACGTTTGTACACGAAACCGTACAAAATTCCGCTAATGCAAGCTCTTCGTAAAGGTGACAGGCAGCAACGTGTGGAGTTCTGTAATTTCGTTGTCAGCAAGATGGAAGGTGAAAGTTCTCTTCCACCCTTAGTGTTAACTGACGAGACAACATTCCGCTCAATGGAAAGGTGGACCTTAATGCTTCGAGAGTGTGGGGTATGGAACGACCACATGAAGTTGTACAGCATGAGAGGGATTCTCCAAAATTTAATGTGTGTTGTGCAGTTTCACATGAGAAGGTGTACGGTCCATTTTTCTTTGCCGAGAACTCTGTTACAGGAAGCACATATCTCCATATGCTTGTGAGCGTTCCTATCCCGCAGTTGGAGACTGATTCGAACGACTTCATTTACCAACAGGATGGGGCACCGCCACACTTGCAATTGGAAGTGGGGGAATTTTTAAATCAAAGGATTACTGAACGATGGATCGATCGCAATGGACCAAATGATTCACCCTTACATTACTGGCCTCCAGGTCTACGGTCCTGACTGTATGTGATTACTTCTTATGGGGGTTTATAAAAGACTCTGTTTATTTGCCTCCATTACCGACAACAATGAGTGAACTGAGACATCGCATAACAGCAGCTGTGGAGGCTGTAACTCAAGACATGCTCGCTGCAGTGAGAACAGTTTGAATACCGGATTGACATTTGCCATTCATGTCAAGGGAAGCATATTGAACAACCACGAAAGGTATGAAAAAACCTTTTTGAGTTTCCCGTTAATGAAAAAAGAAAATTCATTGTACGATGGTCATTTAGTAAGTAATGCCCCACATTTTTTTTTCTTTTGAAAAGTCTGTTTGTTCTGTGCCCAGTGAAGTTTCGAACCGTTCTGGCAGATGACAGATCCGTAGTACAGCGTCAAAATGGCGTCTACATACGACTCACATTACAAGCAGCGTGCTGTTATTGAATTCTTGTGTGCAGAAAAGAAACCGTGGTGGACATCCATAAACGTTTGCGTACAATGTATGGCGATGTTGCAGTTGATAGGAGTACAGTTGGTCGATGGGTAAAGAATGTTACAGCCTCAGGAAATTCAGAAACTGAAGTCCATGATCAGCCACGCTCGGGACGTCCTGTCACAGCCACTGCTCCAGACATTCTGAGTCACACAGAAGCCATTATTCGCGCCGACCGGCGCAACACAACTGGACAATTGCCTGTACAGTTGTCGGCCAGCAATGGAAATGCGTCTGCAATGATCGAGACTCTCAGATATGCAAAGAGGTGATCACAGTGGGTTCCACGAATGCTCACAGCGGACCACAAGATTGAAAGAAAAGCCATTTCATCTGAAGTTTTGAGACCGATGGAAGAACCTTTCTGTCAAGGATCGTTACCAGGGACGAAGGCTGGGTGCGCCACATTGCGCCGGATACAAAAAGGCTGCCCGGGGAGTGGCATCATCCTCATTCACCACAAAAGAAGAAATTAAAGACAACCCCTTCTGCTGGAAAAGTCGTGACGACAGTATTCTGGGATTGTGATGGCGTCATTCTGGTAGATGTGATGCCATGGGAGTCAACCATCAATTCATTGGCATACGTGAAGACTCTGAATAAACTCAAGAACCGTTTTTAACATGTCCGATCGGACAAGAAACCAGCAGAAATCTTGATCCAACACGATAATGCACGCCCGCACATAAGTACGAGTACCCGGGAACACATCGCCATACTGGTTTGTACATCACTGTGGCATCCATCCTACCGTCCAGACCTGACACCCCCCCCCCCACTTCCATCTCTTTGGGCCGCTTGAAGATTCTTTACGGCGGACACTGATGATGACGAAAGGTCCAGTTATGCAGTGAAAACATGGCTACGCCCGCATTCAAGAGCTTTTACCAGCGGGGAGTACATGCTCTTCCACAACATTGGGGTACAGCCAAAGAGCGTGATGGAGACTACGTAGAAAAATAGGAAATGAACAAGACATGTTGATGTATATTGTCACAAAATTCTGAGTCTTAACAATATATACGTTCTGAGGAAAAAATGTGGGGCATTACTTAATGAACCAACCTCCGATATCTTTGATAGTTTCAAAAATGTAGACGTGCCAAATCGGATGATTCTTTTTCATACACCCTGTATAATGAAAACGGCGATATAATCTGACGTGAACCTGTATATTAAACATATCATAAAATGTGCAGACAGAGAGTGCCTTTGCCGGCCGCGGTGGTCGTGCGGTTCTAGCGCTGCAGTCCGGCACCGCGGGACTGCTACGGTCACAGGTTCGAATCCTGCCTAGGGCATGGATGTGTTTGATGTCCTTGGGTTAGTTAGGTTTAAGTAGTTCTAAGTTCTAGGGGACTGATGACCTAAGATGTTAAGTCCCATAGTACTCAGAGCCATTTTTGAGAGAGTGCCTTTACGTCTTTTTCCTCATGTGCAGCGCCCTTCTTCGCAGTTTGTTTGTTCCTCAGCTGCACTGGTGAGTAATTACTTCTCAGAAAAGAAAAAATAAACCTTGATAGCGACTGCCGGCGGTCGGGGGCAGTGGTTCACAAGCGATATGCGGCGCCTCGCCTTCGCTAAGTCGGCGGCTCCCTGCGTCACACCGACAAAGCGCGGTGCACTCTAGAGGCTGTTTCAGTTCGCAAAGTTGCAACATGGCGAGCGAGGCAGGAACGTAGTGGAACCCATCCTCCTCCCACCACCTCGAGTGTTTGTGATATGAAGTAAAAAATTTAAAAAGGTTAGAATATTGAAACATATGTTCATTTTGTACTGCGCATCTTTCTCGAGGGTTTGATGTATAAAATATATAAGTTCGAGGATATGTAAGACAAGTTATTCGGTCTTAAGTATGCCAAACTGGAGTGCCACGCTTCTTCACACAGCATTCATCTATCACACATCACTGTATTTTGCTCTGTGGAATTCGATCGTGTATATTTTGCAGTGGAAGCCATCAAACGCATATTCAGGACAGTGGAAAATAAAATGCCCTCTAGTGCCTTTCTTGCTTCTAGTCATTCGGTTCCACATCCTGCCCCCTCCTAAAGAAGAAGGAAAAAAAAAACAGTAAAAACAAGAGACCATCAAAACAATACACATTTGTTCAATCCTTAGGTCCCAGCATTTTTTGTTTCTAATCATGCTACAGATTTGCATGCTGTGCTTTCCTTCCTGTGAAAGAATCTATTACCTCATCAAAGTCCGCCAAACGGTCTCCTATATCTAAAATGAAGACGTCGTCTTCTAATACTGTAAAAGCTGTTAAAAGGCGTAGTACCCAAGACTGGTGTGGTTTTTCGATTCCATTATGTCTACTTTGCCAGTGTCTTCTAGATAAGTTGAACTGGCCTTCCCAATATTGCTGCAATTGAAAACACACACTAAATAAGGAAGACTGTGTTGGCACAAATGATCATTTTTATTTACCTCATTTACGTAAGTAACATGGCAGAGCATAATTCACGAAGTATCAATATCAAATGCCTTGTAAGGTGTCAGGCAAATCCAACACCTTCCATGAAAACCCTGACATGATAAGCAAATCCAGTAGTATGTCACATAGCTCCCAATAAAACGTGACATTAAATTAACCAAAGTAATACGAGTAACGAGTGAGCAAATGGAATACCACAGACTAACACAAGAATGCCTGAATGCATGTCATACCTTCCAACCGTGGGACAGACGCAGTTCTGAGAGGAGAAACGAGAACAGAGGCCGAGAGCAGAACCGTGTTAAGCTGGAAGGCCCTACGATAAGGGACGGACACCCACGTCGCCAGCTAACCGTTAGGACCACACCACCCGCAAGTTTTTAGCGTGAGACTTTTTCGCGTCCCTGTTGCGTTAGGACCACCCCCCCCAGCCCATGTTAAAAGCTAGAGCCCTCCAGAAGAACAGCATGCATCTTACGATAACACAAAAAGGGCTACACCACCCACAAGTTTTAGCGTGAGACTTTTTCGCGTCTCTGTTACGTCAGGACCACCCCCCAGCCCATGTTAAAAGATAGAGTACTCCAGATGAACAGTATAGATCTTACGATAACGCTAAAAGGACCACACCAGCTGCTAGTTTTAGCGTGAGACTTTTTTGCGTCTCTGTTACGTTGCAAACTTTAAAAACATTGCCCCTCCACGAAAAGTATAACGTTTCTCATTGGATGGACAGAATTTTTGTAGGCGGAGCTTAAGCTTAACATTGAGACCCTGATTGGTCAGATGAAAATACAGCCAGACAGTTTTTTTTTTAACCAAGTTCGGTAAATTGTAGTAAGGAGAAGTTAGGACGAGAGTTGCTTCGGAGACGGCGAGGTCAGCAGAACTGTGCCGGCCTCCGCCCCCTGACGAACACTGACAAGGTAATGAACGCACGCGATGCGCATTTTTGAGCGCATAAGGCTTCACTCAGAACTGCAGAAGTCTCATCTGTTACATCCCCTTTTTACATAATACTAGTTTCGATCGTCAATTAAAGCTCATAGTGTTCACATTTGCCACTTGAAGTAAAAATCTGAAACGCGATGATTTTTCTGTTGTATAGTTATTGAGAGGCCACATCAGCCACTGTAATTTACGACAAGTTTGATAACTAATTAAAGATAATTGAGGGTCACTGTAGACCATTTTGATAGTTTTGTCTTTTGTGAAACTTAATTTAAACCTAGATTATAGATGTGATATGGCATAGGTCATCCTTCGATCCATTGTAGAACTTGGAAACCCATTCAGGGAATATTCGTTCACATTTTGGTTGAACGCAGTTGGTTTTTACCATCCTGTATTAAAACATTTCCTTTTATCAGTAGTGCAATTTATAAGCAATGTTTTGTGAGTAGAATAAAATTTCCAATGGTAAACTTAACTGCTTTTTCGACGTTATTTTACCAGCTAACTAAAAATAGGAAAGCCTTGAACCCCTTCCACTAAATTTAGTTAGTATTAAGATTCTTTTACAGGGAGTGTAGTGGAGCTGACGCTGAAATCATTAAGTATTTGGTTATATCATCGCTAGTCTCACTGAACTCTTCTGAATTCTACATGTCATGTGTGGTCTGGCGTCTCCTTACCAGCAACAGGTCCCAGGTTCAAACTAGTCAATTCCCTAAAAAAACACCGAGCGCGGCGGCGCAGTGGTTAGCACACTAGACTCGCATTCGGGAGGACGACGGTTCAATCCCGCGTCCGGCCATCCTGATTTAGGTTTTCCGTGATTTCCCTAAATCGCTCGACTCAAATGCCGGGATGGTTCCTCTGAAAGGGCACGGCCGACTTCCTTCCCTAATCCGATGAGACCGATGACCTCGCTGTTTGGTCTCTTTCCCCAAAACCAACCAACCAACCTAAAAAAAACACGCTCAGAGCGTCGTTGCGCGAAAGTGGTAGGGAGACACGATATAGAATAAACAAACACCACGCAGAATGTTTAGAGCCTATTACGCCCACTAGAAGCAGAAAGTGTTATTTTAAGAACAAGTATCACGTTTCTTTCATATGCTACACTTTCTCAAGCATGAGATCGAAAAGTAGTAGTACCAAAGGTTTTATATTAGTTTTGAATCGTTATATTCTTCCATATAATTTGTGTGGTGTCCCCGTTTCTTCTCCTTTCTCGTTCTCACAAAGAATCTTTTCATCATGAGTTTTGTAACTATTCCTGCCATTGTGAAAACTTATTCTCTGTTTAATTTCAGTACCGCTGCCAGCACCACAGGTTCAGTTATCCCGCGTTTATTCACCGTTCAGGCGTCATTACGTGTTCGTAGGACGCGTTTTCTGCTCTCTACCGTGAAGAGAACTTAATGTGACTGCTAACCGGAGAGAGTACAACTGGTAATATAGCGATCTGGCAAGAATTTTCTGGCAAAATTTACTTTTTTTGGATACGCACAGAGGATAATATGTAATCTGTCTTACCAGTTATTTACACTCTGATTGTCTCAATTTACGGATTTGACTAATAAAATAACAACGCTGATAATTCGCACTCCCAATCAACCAAATAAACAAACAGCGAATAGCATTCATCCGTTCGGGTTATTCAGCTCAGCTCGTATAGCACGTTCCTCTGTTTTTGTTTCCAGACGCGAGGGAAGTCCCTGGTAGAGATATCACTTAGACTATGTATACATGCGAAAACAACTTGTGATTCTTTCGACAATCAACTTAGAATGTGTTCAAAAACGTTCAGAAAACCACTGATAAGGATAGCAAAATCATATGAATTATTGATAGACACATGCAATGGATGCTAATGCGACATGTGAAACAGGGTTTTATTCTTCAAGAATATGAACGTGGCGCCCCGTGAAATTGACGCTCTGGGCGGAAACTCTTGTCTGCCCCCCCCCCTCCCCCCCGTAAATCCAGGCCTGTACTTTTCACATCGCGCCGTCCTCGGGTGAGCGAAGTATATGTTGATAATTTTCACGTTAAGTCGTTCATAGTCATGTGAATTAACGAGTTTTATGAGGCCTTGATTATTTTAGTCATGTGAATTAACGAGTTTTATGAGGCCTTGATTATTTTAAACGACGTCGTCATTGATAGGGTTTGTGGATGATGTTCTACATGTGTTCATGTTCTGGTTTTAGATCTGCTCTTCTCCTCCCTTACATTCGAATTTTGTTCATTGAATCAGAACCGGTAATCTCAAGGTAATCTTACCTCTTGTTATCTATTGAAGGTAACACGGAGCAAAAGAGTATTCATACTGTCAGTGGTGTCCGGTTGAAAATTCCAATATCAGGAAGCTGAAGAACATCGCAGACACCTGAACAAGAACGACCTGTTTATCGTAGGTCCCTGGAGCAAACGAGAGTAGCTAGCAACTGCAAAAAGGCGCAGGTCATTTTTATTTCCAGTAAGGATTATAGGACACTTTGTTTTTGTAAACAGACCTGATGATGCTCATTATAGACCGAAACCGGGAATCTGTTAACAAAATATTTGTGACCATAGACGTAAATCAAAGGAAACTTACTGATTATAGGAGAAATGCACATAATAAAACGCCTATATCGTTGACATCAACCAAGAATTATACAACATGTGTTACACTCACATAAGCCTGCTCTCTAAAAATCAACATGGATTCAGGAAATATACATCTTGCGATACTCAGCTTGCTGGTTCTTCTGTAAGGCCCAGGACGGTGTATACACCGGTGGCCAAGTAGGTGGCGTTTTCCTTGACTTCAGGGCGGCATCCGACACAGCCCCAACACTGCCGTCAGTGAAACAGAAAAATCGGGGCCGTTATGGTGAGAGATCAAGCACTTCCTATCTCAAACTCTGCACGAGCGTCTTTGTAGCAGCTGCAGTGTGGTGCAGAGCATCGTCGTAAAGAGGGACACTGCCCAACGGCAGGGTTCCCCTTCTCTTGTTCTGGACTGCCCCTTAAGGTCGATCTTGTCGAACCGCCTTATCCAACCAGTGAACAAGGACGTCGGCTGTCATTCGCTTCCTTCCCTGACCGCCTGCATCAAGAACATCCTGCTTCAAAGATCTCGCATGACTTCCACTCTTTGCTATCACACGTGACGGTTGTGTTACATGGGCCGCATGAAATCAGGCTGAATCCCTCAGCATAAAGAAATCGAACTGCAGCACACACTTCTCACCTGGAGAGTGTCTCTATTGCTTACGCCACCAGTAGCTGCTCACTTTGCGCTCAGAGCTGGAAGGTGCGACGAGGTGCGACCAGAGACACTGCACAGCACAGCAAAGTGGTCTGGAGTACATTCGACAATAAAATCCGACAAATCACTAGCATTTCCCCGGAAATATGCGCAACCACCGGTTGTGATCTTAAACAGCAGTGAACGAAAAAAAGGAAAAACAAAACGAAGTGCAGAAAAATCGTCCAAAGAAATCTTAAAGTGATTTAGTCCAAGCTTCAGTTAATACTGCTTACATTGATCAAAATTAACTTTCCTTCTGGATTATGGCAGCATCAGGCCTAGGATGTACAGTAACTGTTACGTCCGTACATTGGGCGTGAAAGACACTCTCCCACATTTGGTTTTCAACACGTCTTGGAAAGCATAAATTGTTACACTTTTGCCAGTGTGATGAACTCTGCCTTACGATACATCAGGTACGGTTTCAGTGAGATGGAAAATATCTGCGAAAGTATGTCGAACGATAGAAACTGATATCGTGAATCGTGATTTCAAATCCATGAGCAGAAGTACAGGCTTCACCGTCCCACTTATCTGGAGATATATTGTCGTTGAAAAGTGAAACCATCTGACTGCGATATGAGGATTCCTCCAAACGATATGCCGAACTTCACCACGCAGTTGATTCTCAAGGCTGTCGTTTGTTTAATTTCTCCTCTAGAGTTCAAGTGAATTGGGTTCAGGTGGAATGAAAGTAACAAGGCCATTTAAAGTGAGGAAACTATTACTGCATTTACATCTGACAAGACTAGCAACAGCACTGAATTCAGCTGATGAGCGAAACGGTGACCCAACATTACATTAGAAAACTTGTCCACACAAATGGCCGACAATAACTGCAGCTCCGTCGTAGCTCTGACAATGTTCAGTGCTTAAAAAAAAATCTTTGTTCGGCTTCTGCCAGAGCTGTGACCTAGTGAAGGATTGCGAAGACGTACAAGAAAAACTAAGACTAAATTCAGTTCATGTATCCCTTTTCGTATTTTTTGCGCGAGGGTCGTTGAAACAGACGTAGTCAAGTTATTCTGTATTAGATTTGACACACCTCTAAGCACAGCAAAAACCTTCTAAATTTTGCTTAAGCTATTTATTCGTTGTATTCACGGAGAAGAAATTCAGCAGCTTAGTTACTATTTTTGCAAAGAATAATGAAGAAAACAACAGCATTTATCGAAATCTATTGTATAATATCGAATGTTATTTTATCGAATATTATATTCGCCCCCAGTAGCTGAAAGATCATCACGACAGAATGTCAGTCCTAAGGGCTCGGCTTTGATTCCCAGGCGGGGTGGGAGATTTTTCTCCGCTCCAGGACTGGGTGTTGTGTTGTCGTAATCATCATCATTTCATCTCCATCGACGCGCAGGTCGCCGAAGTGGTGTCAGCTCGAAAGACCTGCACCCGGCGAGCCGTCTACCTGACGCGAGGCCCTCGTCACACGACATTTACATTTACATCGAATGTTATGTTATTTAGTCTGTATAGTGAGTAAGCAGTAAAGGAAACCATAGAGAAATTAGGAGTAGGAATTAAAATCCATGGAGAAGAAATAAACACTTTGAGGTTTGCCGATGACACTGTAATTCTGTCAGAGACAACAAAGTACCAGGAGGATCAGTTGAACGGAATGGACACTGTCTTGAAAGGAAGATATAAGATGAATACAACAAATGCAAAACGAAGATAATGGAATGTAGTCGAATTAAATCAGGTGATGCTGAGGAAATTAGATTAGGAAATGAGGCACTTGTACATGAGTTTTTCTATTAAGGAGGCAAAATAACTGATTATGGTCGAAGTAGAGAGGATATAAAATCTAGACTTTGAATGGCAAGGAAAGCGTTTCTGAAGAAGAGAAATTTGTTAACATCGAGTATAGAATTAAGTATCGCGAAGTTCTTTCTGAAAGTATTTGTATGGAGTGTAGCCATGTATGGAAGTGAAACATGGACGATAAATAGTTTTGACAAGCAGAGAATAGAAGCTTCCTAAATATGGTGCTACATAAGAATGATGAAGATTAGATGGATAGATCACGTAACTAATGAGGAGATACTGAATAGAACTGGAGAGAAGAGGAATTTGTTTCATAAATTGACTAGCAGACGTGATCGGTTGGTACGGCATGTTCTGACCCATGAAGGGATCATGATTTTAGAGGGCAGCGTGGACGGTAAAATACGTAGAGGGAGACGAAGACATGAATACAGTAACAAGATTCAGAAGGCTGTGGGTTGCAGTAGTTCCTCGGAGATGAAGATGCTTGCACAAGATAGAGTAGTATGGAGAGCTGCATCAACCCAGTCACTGGACTGAAGACCACAGCAAGAACAACAATACTGAATTTGTTAAACTATCTAAGGAGCGATATTAAATGTTAATGTTCGTTTTGGCTTCACCTTTGTTCAGACCTTTTAGGGTGATGGTGTGGTGGTAAGTTCCTATGGGACCAAACTGCTGAGGTCATCGGTCCCTAATTTTACACACTACTTAACGTAACTTAAACTAATTTACGCTTAGGACAACACACACACCCATGCCCGAGGGAGGACTCGAACCTCCGACGTGGGGAGCCACGAGGACTGTGGATATTCTTATGACTGTAATTTTTTTGCACAAGCCAGCATTGACTATACAAAACAAGCCTGGTCTGTTTTATTTTCGGCACTGATACATGTCTTCTTATCAGCTATAGCCTTAGGGAGCTTGATATAGCTGGATCCACCAATTACCGGATCATAAACATGTGTATTGCTGTCCAAATGTATGGTAGTAATCGGGTGAGTGATTTAGCTGAGCCACCAACTTTCATCTCGGAAGATTGGGCCATTATAGCTCTCAGGATGGATTCATGAAACCACTCGGTGGCTAATGCGGTCTGCGTTATCACGCCATTATCCCCCCCAAAGGTAATGAAGATTTGTCTCTTCAACACCAAGGGCAACTTTGGGAGGGGAATGACAGCTCGATACACAGCACCATACCGCATTTAGTGGCAGTATACCATCGATCATTAACGACTGTTGAGCTCCATTTCCCTCACAGGGTCGCGGAACCGTCCTGCCAGATTCTCGAGTCTAGTGAATGAGATTCACTTTTCAAAGGTGTCTGCAATCCGATATGGTGTCACTGACCTGATGTCCTTCACTGAAAGGACTGGAGACAGAGTTGCCACTAGGTGCAGGATCATGACTGTTACTAATAGTATAACTACTGTTAGATGCAAACCTGCTTGTGATGTGGTGTTGAGGGGAATGTGCTGTACCTTGCGAGCCACCGAGGACGAGAAGGCAGGGGGTGGGGGAGAAGACGCCGCAGTATGAGGCCAGTGCCAGGAGCCTGGCTGTGGCTGCTGCTGCTGCAGCCCTGACACGCCCGCCAGGGAGAGGGTGGCCCGGGGATGCCGGGGCAGAGCAGGTGTGCGGTCAGCAGCGAGCGTGGGACCGCCAGCCGTCGTGGCTTCCTGCCTGGTGACTAGAGGCACCCGTGCCAGTGAAGCCTGCCTCATTGCCCCCCCCACCCCCCACCCCCTCTTTGGCGAAGCAAGATTCGCTTCCCACGGTACCCCCGCCACGATGTAATGTGGAAATTGTTCGCCAGGTGTGGCCGCTGTAGAAGAGGGAAGGATTGCGAAAATTAAGTTCACCATCCAGTCAGCACCAGCTGCTGCTCTTGCAAGGAAAGAAAGAACACAGATTATTATTTTTACTATTATTTATAAGCAGAGTGAGTATGTATTACCTATTTCGCTCTGTCTCCTTGGAATCTCTCAGGTCTTCCTCCACCTCCTCCCCCGCTGTGGCATTTCGTTGTCGACTGAATTGGGAAACAGCCATCTTTCCGTCTCACTGATACCTAAAACCACATAATAATTATTTTTCTTAAATGTACTTACACAAGATTTAAGATAGCTGCTGCTTGTCCTTGACACATACCTGTTCCTCTTGTTATACCACAAAATAATCTACAACAACAAGAACGAATATGCACCATATTACATATACGTTCAAATGTTTCACAAACAGCGACACATTACAGCATCTCAGCATTCATTTCATCCACAATTTGGCAGACATATGCTGAAAAAATAAGACGAAGTTCATTTAATGTCGCCACTATAAAGCTCTTAGTGGAAAAAGAAGTTGCGATTGCCGATTTGAATATTAAATTACCAGCTAATTCTCACTGCGTCGGGCGTTTGCCGCCACTGGCTTTGCTGCTGTTATTATTGCCATGCTTAATTTTTCCAAATAAAAACTGGTAGCATGCGCACGATCTAAGACACTGGCACTAACTTGGTGGGAACCAATAGGATTGCAGAATTCAGCGATAGCATGGTTGGCAGCTTTCAGCAGGTTCGTTCATGCATGCACAGAAAGCAAGTGACCACTTGTGACAGAGAGAGAGAGAGAGAGAGAGAGAGAAAGAGAGAGAGCATGTGTTCCGACAGGAATTTCTCAGGTATCAAAATGAAAAGGTTACCATCAGCTGAGACTTTGCTGAGGCATTAGCGCGACTTCGGGCCTGTACACCACATAGGCCGGTGCTGTGTGTACAGCAGGTAGTGTGTGAGGCGTTTGGCGGTGAGCCAGCCGACAATGTCCTGAGCCCGAGTGGCTGTCGTGTGGCTTCTCTGCCGACCTGCACGCACAGGAATACACAAAGTGGCTGCTGTGTCTACCCTGCGGTCAGTGTGAAGACGGGATCGGGAGATTTTTAACAGTGTAATTATGTGCAGAGAATCATATACTGCAGGATCCTAAAAAAGATATCGGTTCGATTAGCTCTTTTCGATGTATTTTACCTCCATTTCCCAAAGCAACAGAGGTTGATGACCTTTCCCCGCCAAATAAAAGAACATCCAACCACTGCGAATTGAACTTTACAAATAAACAGTATATCCCCTGCTATATAATTTCTGGTTCGTGTAATGGATCATATTACTCCTTTTTTTCGTTCTTTTCTTTTTATGCATGTGGGCTATAACTTAACCTATGGTATGATAATAAGTTATTTTTGTACCCCCGGTAATGTTGGTTTGGTTGGTCGGTTGGCTTGGGGGATTAAAGGGACCAGACTGCTACGGTCATTAGTCCCAGTAATTTTGGGATACAAAACAAAACAAGTAGATATACACTCTTCAGTTGATTAATTTCTGTCTCTGCACCTGTTTCTATAAGTGGTAGTGGGCAGATGTATGACGAGTTCCACCATGTTAGTATTGATCAGAAATTTGTATTCCAACTCTGCTTTGAGGAAGTGTTATAAAAGTTATTATGGAGGCTTGGTTTTCATATGAGGACTTACATTAATAAATCCACCTATTCATCATTTCGCCTGCGCTGAGAATCCTGCATCAAGAGGATAGAAGCAGACAAGAGCAATTTTTGTGAGCAGAGGAGGGACGATCCGGAAACAGCTTTGTCATAACCAGCTCTATGCACAATGGCGTGGACGACATGTACGAAAATGTAAATGATGAATGTTGATCTTAACCGCATTGAATATTGAATGTCTGTTAATATTAGTGCCAGTTAAAGTTAACTTAAGATACGTATACCTTCCAATTTGTTTCAACTATACTTTCCAACTTCTTTTAATTATTCAAGCAGCAATTGTTAATCAGTTTCCTTTATACGTTATAGTTTTTGCCCGCCACCCTATTCTGCCACTATTCAATGGCGACCGTGAAAGGATGGAGCCGAGCAGAATACTAACAGACGTTTTAATTGTTGAGATAAAATTTTTTGAGGTAAATGATCCATTTTATTGTTACAAGAAACCAAAGAGACCTTTGTCGAAATTGTTACATGTCCGTGACATTGGGAATAATAAAGAGCGAAATAAAATTAAATTTTGCCAACATACGAGACACGCCGGGAATGCTGACTTAAGCATACGCCGTATGCTTATATGGCTGCACTTGGCGCACCTTCACTCTCGCAGTAGATAATCTCTTTTTCTTCTGGCTAATATCCTTTATGGAAAGTGCATTTCTATAGAAAAGAAGAAAATTTGTGTAAACTTAACATTGAAGTGCAAAATAAGTCATTCAAATTCTATAAGACTGTATCAGAGAATAATCAGGTTGATTAATGAATGAGCACATAAATCTAATTAATTGAAAAGTACCGATAGAAGCAAAATTCATTTATGAAAAATTGTTTTCCTAATTTCGTTAATCGCTGTTCACAATGGAGTCAAAGGAAATGGCCATTGTTGAAAACTCATTACAAAATGCAACATGCCAAGATGTCGGATATGCGAGCTTGGCAAGAGTTGAAGGTAGCGCACCAACTCGTGAACTGACCGATAGCTACCAAAACAACGGGGTTAGCGTCCTACTATAAAAAAATGATGACAGTGGTAATATAACTATTTATGATGACATTTTTATGATGCTCGATGAGACAATTTCTCAGTTCCCACATTGAAACATTCCGTGAAATAGTGATACTGAAGCGCGCGATGGCGAAAATTCCTTTGATTATTTGCTCACGACGACGAGAACGCAAGAACAGGAAACATGTAATGAAGGCAACGTAAATACTAGCGAGACACACAATTTGACGCAACTCATGCAACTAATAACACAACAGCTTACACAGCAGTTCACAAGACATCAGGAAAATAGTGGACAACAGCTTAGACAGCAAAATCAGGTATTTAACGATTTCAGGAGTAGTATTAGTCAACAGTTCAGTGAGGTGAGCCAAACTCTACGCACTTCCGGCAGTTGTGGCCGAGCGGTTCTAGGAGCTTCAGTTCGGAACCGCGCTGCTGCTACGGTCGCAGGTTCGAATCCTGCCTCGGGAATAGACGTGTGTGTGGGCCTTAGGTTAGTAAGGTTTAATTAGTTCTACGTCTAGGGGACTGATGAACTCAGATGTTACGTCCAATAGTGCTTAGAGCCATCTGCACCATTTTTATACGCAATGAATATTACCTGACAAACTATCCGGGAAGTTGACAGAGTTCGGCAAACAAGTGAAACGAGAAATAATTACCGACATGTCTCGCAATATAAATACGTTCACGGAAGGAGTAGCACCCGTAGATTATAAACAGGAACAGCTTGCAGGTGAGTTACAAAACGTTAATGAAACACTTCTCAGATTCAGGAGACGCAATGAAAGTGAATGCGTCGTTAAAAAATGTGGCGAACGCAGTCAGCGAGCTGCAAGACGTACACAAGTTGCCGAAAGAGTAGCGTCAGAATGCATAGCTAAAATAGTTTCAGGTTTAAAGGAAGCAGAGGAAAGGTTACCAGGCAGTGTGGCTAAAATTACTGACATTCCAAAACAGTGTACGGCAGAAGACTAACCCATGCTTTCAGAGAAGTTAGATGCCTTCACTGGTTACCCACAATACGGATTAGCCTGTCAAAGGAAAACAGCGGAGGTTGCATAGTGCAAACAACACCTGCCGGCAGTTGCACCTGTCGAGCAAACGCAGTTGCCAAGGATACGCCACAAGCGAACATAAACACGCCTGTTACTGACAGCGCGGCGTGTTTGTCAACATTACTTGCAGATGAGGGACTACTTAGCCATCGACAATTTCCGATATTTACCTCTGAAGAGAAAAGAACACATTCCGTGGTACTTATCAGAGAATTTCGAAATGTTTTGACACGTACCTGGACCGAAGCCTAGAAAATTAGATTCGTTGTTGGATGCACACAGGGTGACGTTCTGCAATGGGCTACGGACATGGCGGAACGTTGCCACTACTATGAACAGTTTTAGAGACCCTTTCTGGATAAACATTGGTGTGAGACCGTACAAGAGAGGCTCGGACGTGAAGTATTCAACCCAGCTTCATTCAGTAGCAAACATGGATGCTTAAGGGGCTATTTTGAAAAATATTGAATAATACCACATCCTGGAGAAGCCCGGTATCTCTAGTATAAGTGCTGAAAATTTTAAAGCGCCGTCTTCCTGCTCACATTAGAGAAAAACTTATTACCATTCAGGAACACGATACCGAATACTTCCTCTCTGTACTGGACTCGGTAGCTTTAATATACGAAGGGAGACCAGTACACCCCAAGCCTGTTAATGGGTGTAGTGTGCTGTCCTTAGGTTAGTTAGGTTTAAGTAGTTCTTAGTTCTAGGGGACTGATGACCATAGATGTTAAGTCCCATAGTGCTCAGAGCCATTAGAACCATTTTCAACCAAGCCTGTTAATTCGCCGATACCGCCACAGAGATTTACGGTCCAACAGATAAACAACGGATTCCTGGTATAACACGGATGGTAACCTTACCCCACTCAGACATTAGGCAATGGTAACGATAATCACAACGGCAATGGAGATAGCCCTAAATTCAGAGGATGATATAAAGGAAATGGGCAAAATTAAGCAAAAACAACTACAACAGGCGCGAAGCGTATGGCCAGCCTGTACAACATGTACAGACACAACCTATCGGTAATAATCAGCCGA